>NC_080470.1:14410000-15075000 GCF_030265055.1 Doryrhamphus excisus
TCAAAATGGAGTTGAAAGGCACCAAAATTGAACATGCAAATGCTTTCGTAAGTATTAACAACTCTTTGTGTAATCATGCATTATGAACACTCAGATCCAGGAGTATTTGGACTAGATTTGAATATTTGGAGGCCCTTTAAAGGGTGTTAAAATATTTGCACATGCAAGTACGTGTTGGTTGTCTCCTGTAAAATCCACGGTGGTGGTGAATAGCGGCATAAATCATCAAGTTGTCCAAATACGTCTGGCCCAATCCATCAGAGAACAACAGCCACGGGTCGCCCCCGCCTGGTGACGCTATGTATTGGCAGTTTTTCTCCTGACGCACACACTCAAGTCACGGCTTGAACAAAAGATACGAGCGCTCACATTTCCTCGCTCCCCGTCAAAGTGCTCGCTCTCGGAGGAGTTGGGGAAACTACAGAGTCGGCACAAATGTCACATCATCAACACGGAAAGTGCACCCGCCGATGAACATTTTTCTTTTCTTGTGTAGCTTGCAAATAGCCACGCTTCCGAGCTAGCAGCACAACAAGGGTTGTGTCTGACATATAAACACACACACCGGTGGCCACACTTCACTCAATACGTCTGCCTTTACAGAGATCATACTGTATGATGGTGGTTCGTGAGTGAGATAGTGGTCTGAGTCCATGACCCTAAGTGACCCTAAGAGAAGCACTGGCCCTACAGCCTGGGTCACAACCGCTTGTACGGGCTCCCACTGGGTACTCTGTACATCTTATATGCTAAGAGAAAATATGCACATCATCTGTATGATATAGGTGAAATAATATTACCTTCAAACTTCAGTCTTTTTTTTTTACTTTTTACAATTTCTTCTAAAATAATCTTTCCAAAATATTATGACTTTATTCCCATGATATTACAACTTTTTCTCTAACCTAATTTTCCTAAAATGACAAATTGGATGATATTCATTCATTTTCTACCGCTTTTCCTCACAAGTGTCGCCTATCCCAGCTGTCTTCGGGCGAGAGGCGGGGTACACCCTGGACTGGTGGCCAGCCAATCACAGGGCACATATAGACAAACAACCATTCACACTCACATTCATACCTATGGACAATTTGGAGTGGCTAATTAACCTAGCATGTTTTTGGAATGTGGGAGGAAACCGGAGTACCCGGAGAAAACCCACGCATGCACGGGGAGAACATGCAAACTCCACACAGAGATGGCCGAGGGTGGAATTGAACCCTGGTCTCCTAGCTGTGAGGTCTGCTCGCTAACCACTCAAACGCCTGATGTGATGTGATTTAAAAAAAACAAAAACACACACATATGTGTATACATATGTGTATGTATGTGTGTATATATATATATGAATACACATGAATATTCTAAAAATTCCAAAAATATCATTTGTAATACTTCAACATGCTACTAAAATGACTATTTTTTTTTCCTAAAATGATTGTACTTTTGCTTGTTACAACTTTTTTCTCTTAATATTTTGATCATGTCAAATTAGAGCTGAATATTACATTTTTTGCTGTTATTTTAAAATGTTCTTTTTAAACATGCCGCACATCATCTGTATGATTATAGGTGAAATAATATTAGCTTCAAACTTCAGTCTTTTTTTTTACCTTTTACAATTTCTTCTAAAATAGTCATTGTTGAAATAAATCCAAAATATTATGACTTTATTCCCATAATATGGGAATAAAGTCTAAATCTAAATCTTTTGCTCGTTACAACTTTTTTCAACCACTCGACCGCCTGATGTGATGTGACAAAAAAAACACACACACACACACACGTGTGTGTGTATGTATGTGTGTGTGTGTGTGTGTGTGTGTATATATATATATATATATATATATATATATATATATATATATATACACATGAATATTCTCAAAATTCCAAAAATATAATTTGTAATACTTCAACATGCTACTAAAATGACTATTTTTTCTCTTAATATTTTGATCATGTCAAATTAGAGCTGAATATTAATTTTTTGCTGTTATTTTAAGAAAATGTTCTTTTTAAACATGCCGCAAATAGCCCCCATGCCATCTCCGAGCTCGCTGTTGAATGCGTACGTGCGTTATCTTGTGTTGGCTTTCATCCTAGAGCCTTGCTGTACCTAATGTTATGGCCGCCGAGCCAGTAGTGTTATGTATGAAGAAGAATGCATTTCACACACAACAATACTAAAAAAAAGGACGTCACTTTGCTGGATTTATTTTTATTTTTATAATGCACATTTTCCACCACACTCTCTTACTTTATTTTTATTATTATTATTTTTTTAATCCCCCAATGGGTTTGATCCCTCCTCCGTACATCCTGGCTCCAACCAACAAATGCTGTCAGGCACAGGAAGTTGTGTTGAAAACAGTTGTTTCATGGAAGGAAGCTTTCTTTCTGCCTGAGCGGTTGTTGTGGACACGCCTCCTTCCTCCAGCAAGGTGACACACACTTTGACAGTGTGTGTGTGTGTGTGTGCGCTCTGCTGCAAACACAGAAAAAAATAACTTTACTCATAATTGCGGCAAAAAGAACTACTGAAACAACCCTTCACAGCATCCCCATGACCTTGGTGCTCCAATTTCTTCCTCCCTTTCTCCATCATGCTGTTATATACAAGTTGTGTGTGTGTGTGTGTGTGTGTGTGTGTGTGTGTGTGTGTGCAGTCTCAAGCAGCAGTGCCAGCGGGACAGAGTGACGTGGCTCTTCCTCCAGAGGAATACACCGTAGGAGAGTCCGCAGGTGAGTTTAATCAACGTGAATGCAAGTTAAAAGTTAAATTTTTTTAAAAAGGTGTTACATGTCTACTAATTGAATGAAATATTGGTGGAAAAAATACATCCAAATATATAATGTGATTTTTGGAAAAACAAATTCAATATCTGAAAATGTCTAATGTACTGATATATTATAAAAAAAAAGTATTATAGCACTACTATAATTTTCTGCGAATATTAATATTTTAAGGAGTGCCGTAAACAAGTAGACAATAAGGTTGTCCACAAGATGGCGCTGTTGACTCATTATTAGGCTGCCCATAGAAGTGTGCCGGATACAGGAAGGCAAAGGAATTGAATGTTACAGCTCAATGCGCTTTAAATTAAATTCATATATCCTTTTTATTATTTAAATATTGCCTTAATAAATTGGTTCCGATTTATTTTCAAAAATTACTATTTTTTTTAAGTTATTTAATTTTCTCATTTTTAGTCACGGCATTTGGTTTGGTGCTTTCCCAGTTATGAAACATTCAATAACTTGATTTTTTAATACGTCCCATTCTGTTAGTTGAGCAGTTGAGCAACAACGCTAATGGCTGACGTTAGCATTGATCTCCCTTGTGACCCACAGTGACCCACACGGAAGGACAGTTCAACGCTCAACTCTCCAAGCTGACGGCTATCGGACGCACGCGGCACCAGGAGCTGTGAGCGAGCTCGCGAGATCACGTGACTCTCGACGAGCGTCGGCCATCTTTCCCAGCAGCTCGCTAGCAAACGGAGGATCCACTTTCAGAGAGAATTGCAGACTTGTTTAAGAATAATAATAATAATAATAATGAAGAAGATGATTACTGGATATCTAACCCTTCCAAACAATATCGATATCCGTCTGATGTCTTCCTTTACATTTTTAGTTGCATTTTACAATGCCACTCGTGGATCTTACTGTGTTGTAATCCACTGGGGCCATTCCATGGGGGGATATAGTATATAGATACACATTCTAGATTGCATATTAACAGTCAGGGAGTACTGTAATTCCCATCATCATCACGTTCCTCTATCTGACTTCACACAAGCTTGCAGCGTATTAGAATGCAGCACCAATCACCTCGACTTGGTAACTTTCTGGGGGGTGTTTTTAGCCAAAAGGGATACTTGGAAAGGGGAGCTTATATATTGCTAATATATAACCGAAGAGGGCTGGGTGTGATTTTGATAAATCTTGACTCCGAACTTGTTTAGAAAACTACAAAATGTATCGCTTTGCAACAAAACAATGATGCGGTGTTTATACCTTCTTTCCTTAGCTCTCATTTCTCCCAGGAGGTCTGTGTAGGTTGAGGAAACGTTTTAGCGGGGTCCTAACAGGAAGTAAACCACATCCGGGTGATGGCTGAAAAAGAAACACACACCCAAAAAAATAGTTTTTACGGAGCAACCGAGGGAAAAATATGGGTTTAAAAGAGACGAATTTTTGTGAGAACTCGCAACATTTATGAAAATGGGTGGAAGTACATATTTTAAATTCCGTCTTCAGCATTTGTGCATCTCTCACTGCACTATTGTAGCGTTATAAAGTGATACTGTGATACTGAACAAAATGTCACTTCCGTGATAGTTATTAGTCTTTTGAAAATAAAAGACTTGACATCCGGTCCTGGCTAGTGTGACTGGAGACATCTGGTGCTGGAGAGAAAATACATTGATTAGTCATACATGGGGTTCTTTCACTTGTATGTACTGCTTTCCTATAAGCAACCGTATCAGAAACTCAACGAATGTGCTACTCTTAATTTGAAGTTTCACCCGCTCTGAACACGGAAGTAGCGGGAGTACAATGCTCTATTAATGTAAACAGTTTGGAAGTTTTTTTGTAACTATTTTTTTTCTCTATTTCTCTCGGGGGGTATCTCTAATTCGCGCACGGTTGCCCTTTCTACAATTTCTGTTGTAATTCCTGACAGGTGACTCAATAAACTTTTTTATGAGAATTCCTGCTTTTTGTGTGTGTCAGTGAACGCATCATACTCATTAAGCTAGCTGGGCATAGAGTGTCCGTTTTAGACTATGTGGGTTGATCGTAAAGTGTCCGTTTTAATTTCAGTCGGTTGGGAAAAGACTAAATAATGTTATTATAAGAGTATTGTAAGATATATATTTATATTTTGCGGTTTTAGCCCAGCATTAGCACTGCGAGTCCACGACTCGTCGTCGTTCTCTGGGGAAGTTTTCACAGTTGACAACACGCTCGAGGAGCTCAGTACGGATGCCTACAGGAGGTCAGTGGAACAGCAACCACATTAACATGTATTTCATAACCTATATTATATTTATCAACAAGTGATGTGTGATTCCACCGATTTTGTTTCCTATCCGATATAATCCGGGCTTGTATCGCCGATGCCGATACTGTGCAAATTCGCCCAATGTGTCAGGAACATTTTTAGAAGTAGTGTATTTCATGTCATAGCATGAAGAAAACAGTAGTTTACTGTCATTGTGTAAAGGATCTTTGGCTAGTGTTTTTGCAGTAGGTCTTTCAATACAGAGGCACACTTATGTCGAATAGGGGATCTTTGACTATAGCGTTTTTCTGACTAGCGTTGTTGCAGAAGGTCCTTCAAAACAGGCAATCTCCTGTCCCATAGAGGATCTCTGACTACTGTTTTTACTGTAAGTCCTTCAAAACTGAGCTGCACTCCTGTCACATAGAGGATCTTTGACTATAGTGCTTTTGTCACTAGCGTTTTTGCAGAATGTCCTTCAAAACAGAGGCACACATGCAACATAGAGGATCTTTGGCCAGCATTTTTACAGTATGTCCTTCAAAACAGAGGCACACTCCTGTCGCATAGAGGATCTTTGACTATGGCGTTTTTGCAGTAAGTCCTTCAAAACAGAGCTGCACTTCTGTCACACAGAGGATCTTTGACTATTGTGCTTTTGTCAACAGTTTTTTTGCAGAATGTCTTTCAAAACAGAGGCGCACTCCTGTATCATCAAGGATCTTTGACTGTAGCATTTTTGCAACTTGTGTTTTTTCAGTAGGTCCTTCAAAACAGGCAATCTCCTGTCTCATAGAGGATCTCTGACTACTGTTTTTGCAGTAAGTCCTTCAAAACAGAGCTGCACTCCTGTTACATAGAGGATCTTTGACTATAGTGCTTTTGTCAACAGTGTTTTTGCAGAATGTCTTTCAAAACAGAGGCGCACTCCTGTCTCATAGAGGATCTTTGATTATGGCTTTTTGTGCTGTATGTCCTTCAAAACAGAGCTGCACTCCCGTTACATAGAGGATCTTTGACTATAGTGCTTTTGTCAACAGCGTTTTTGCAGAATGTCCTTCAAAACAGAGGCACACTCCTGTTGCATCAAGGATCTTTGACTGTTGCATTTTTGCAACTTGTGTTTTTTCAGTAGGTCCTTCAAAACAGGCAATCTCCTGTCTCGTAGAGGATCTCTGACTACTGTTTTTGCAGTAAGTCCTTCAAAACAGAGCTGCACTCCTGTCACATAGAGGATCTTTTACTATAGGGCTTTGGCACTAGCGTTTTTGCAGAATGCCCTTCAAAAGGGAGGCGCACTCCTGTTGCATAGAGGATCTTTGACTATGGCATATTTGCAGTAGGTCCTTCAAAACAGAAGCACACTTGTGTTGAATATTGATCTTTGATGATAGTGTTTTTCTGACTAGCGTTGTTGCAGAAAGTACTTCAAAACATGCAAACTCCTGTCTCATAGAGGATCTCTGACTACTGTTATTGCAGAATGTCCTTCAAAACAGAGGCACACTCCTGTCGCATAGAGGATCTTTTACTATAGGGCTTTGGCACTAGCGTTTTTGCAGAATGCCCTTCAAAAGGGAGGCGCACTCCTGTTGCATAGAGGATCTTTGACTATGGCATATTTGCAGTAGGTCCTTCAAAACAGAAGCACACTTGTGTTGAATATTGATCTTTGATGATAGTGTTTTTCTGACTAGCGTTGTTGCAGAAAGTACTTCAAAACATGCAAACTCCTGTCTCATAGAGGATCTCTGACTACTGTTATTGCAGTATGTCCTTCAAAACAGAGGCGCACTCCTGTCGCATCAAGGATCTTTGACTGTAGCATTTTTGCAACTTGTACTTTTTCATTATGTCCTTCAAAGCAGGCAAGCTCCTGTCTCATAGAGGATCTCTGACTACTGTTTTTGCAGTAGGTCCTTCATAACAGAGCTGCACTCTTGTCACATAGAGGATCTTTGACGATGGCGTTTATGCAGTAGGTCATTCATAACAGAGCTGCACTCCTGTCACATAGAGGATCTTTGACTGTGGCGTTTATGCAGTAGGTCCTTCAAAACAGAGGCGCACTCCTGTCACATAGAGGATCTTTGACTATAGGGCTTTTGTCACTAGCGTTTTTGCAGAATGTCCTTCAAAGCAGAGGCGCACTTCTGTCGCATAGAGGATCTTTGACTATGGCTTTTTTGTAGCAGGTCCTTCAAAACAGAGCTGCACTCCTGTCACACAGAGGATCTTTGACTATTGTGCTTTTGTCAACAGTTTTTTGCAGAATGTCTTTCAAAACAGAGGCACACTCCTGTTGCATCAAGGATCTTTGACTCTAGCATTTTTGCAACTTGTGTTTTTTCAGTAGGTCCTTCAAAACAGGCAATCTCCTGTCTCATAGAGGATCTCTGACTACTGTTTTTGCAGCAAGTCCTTCAAAACAGAGCTGCACTCCTGTCACATAGAGGATCTTTGACTATAGGGCTTTTGTCACTAGCGTTTTTGCAGAATGTCCTTCAAAAGGGAGGTGCACTCCTGTTGCATAGAGGATCTTTGACTGGCGTTTTTGTAGTAGGTTCTTCAAAACAGAGGCACACTTGTGTCGAATAGGGGATCTTTGACGATAGTGTTTTTCTGACTAACGTTGTTCCAGAAAGTCCTTCAAAACATGCAAACTCCTGTCTCATAGAGGATCTCTGACTACTGTTTTTGCAGAATGTCCTTCAAAACAGAGCTGCATTCCTGTCACATAGAGGATCTTTGACTGTGGCGTTTTTGCAGTATGTCCTTCAAAACAGAGGCGCACTCCTGTCGCATCAAGGATGTTTGACTGTAGCATTTTTGCAACTTGTGTTTTTTCAGTAGGTCCTTCAGAGCAGGCAAACTCCTGTCTCATAGAGGATCTCTGACTACTGTTTTTGCAGTAGGTCCTTCATAACAGAGCTGCACTCCTGTCACATAGAGGATCTTTGACAATGGCATTTATGCAGTAGGTCCTTCATTACAGAGGCGCACTCCTGTCGCATAGAGGATCTTTGACTAGGGCGTTTTTGCAGCAGGTCCTTCAAAACAGAGCTGCATTCCTGTCACATAGAGGATCTTTGACTATGGCGTTTATGCAGTAGGTCCTTCATAACAGAGCTGCACTCCTGTCACATAGAGGATCTTTGACTATGGCGTTATGCAGTAGGTCCTTCATAACAGAGCTGCACTCCTGTTGCATAGAGGATCTTTGACTATGGTGTTTATGTAGTAGGTCCTTCATAACAGAGCTGCATTCCTGTCACATAGAGGATCTTTGACTATGGCGTTTATGCAGTAGGTCCTCCAAAATGGAGGTGCACTCCTGTCACATAGAGGATCTTTGACTATGGCGTCTATGCAGTATGTCCTTCAAAACAGAGCTGCATTCCTGTCACATAGAGGATCCTTGACTGTCCATTTGGGCAGTGACAAAAGGCTCACTAGTGACACCCACAGGAGTGGGGGGGGGGCACAGCAATAACACGATGGCCAGGTTTGCTCGATGTGAGGCGGAATAAAAACGAAGTCAAGCATCAGCACCAAAACAGAGCCAGCGAAGCGCTATTAAATATTCCCAACATGCCCGGAGAACATTTTCATATGTGCCTAAGATAAAGTGTCGTTTTACGCTAATATATTCCTCATTTAGTCTGGGATGCAACAACAAGCGACAGTTTGAAATAAATGTTTGACTCCATTAGCATACATTGTCCTGGGACGCTTGAGCTTTTTTTTCTGTGAGATAAAAGGGCTTTCATTGTTGCTTAGCAGGATGCTCTCAATCCTAAGCAGTACATATGGGAACGTACATGGCGCTGATCTTTGTGGGCTTATGGAGATATCGGAGTCAGGGGGGATTTATTCATTTTATGTTAAGCCAAGAGAAAGCAGCTGATCTTGATTGTCCTCCCAGCCGTGTTTGCGTTGCAAAGCTCCATCACTGGATGTTAAACACAGCCACACCGTGGCTTAAAATTGCTCTACGACCACAGGCGTTAGCGGGAAGTTGTGTCATCAAATGTTTTTTCTTGTCATTTATGACTTTAATTTTATAATACTTTGACTTTAATCTTGTGACATGCAAACTTTTTCCCGCAATGCAATTTGTTTGTTTTTCATAATATTGTGAGTTAAAAAACAAATGTAATTTTTCTTGAATATTTCAGCAGTATGCAAATAAAATGACAAAATTGTTTCCTTATAATATTATGAGTTTATTCTTATAAAATTGTCCTTTTTCTCTTTATATTTTTACTTTATAGTCATCAAATGAAGGCTGTTTTCCCCCCAACTATTTTCTTCCTGAAAATGTTATTTTAGTAATTATTTCTTATTTTGTTTATTTTTTTTCTTCTTTTTTTGACTTTTTAATATTTTCATTTTATTCTTCTAAAATTTGAGCATTTTTTTTGTTTCTGCTGTTCTTTATTTTTCAACTATTTCAACGTTCTTCTTGTCATATTTCTTCTTTTTTCATCCGGAATGGAAAGGGCTCAAACCAAATCAGTATGGCGACTCCATAACCAGGGAAAAGCTGAAAGAAACAAACATTCCTGTAATATTTAAACTTTTTCACAACATAATTTTCCCCAAATGACAATTGTATTTGTTGTTTTGTTTGATTTTCATAATATTAGGACTATTTGACATGATTTTTTTGCAATAGTAAAAGGCCGTTATTGTAGTAAAATTGCAACTTTTTCTCATTGGCATCCGGAATATAAAGACTCCATACTCGGGAGCGCCCCCCCCCCCCAATGTGTTGGTGTGATAAAGGTAACTAGTAGCCAAGCCGCCTCCCTGCTGCTGCACCCATGTGGTCTTTATGAGGCTCCAAGCTGCTTTGTGCTGTCATCCCCACTTTGCCAAGTGATGAAAGATCCATCCTTGCAACACCAAGAAAATAAAACGGCCATCTTTTGTGTTTTGAAGGAGCGGATGCTGGCATGAAGGGGGGGGGGGGGGGGCAGATTGTGATGGCGTGCAATAAAAAGTGCGCTGGTGATGTTGCTGCTGGGCAGACATGACTTTGGTTTGCCAGCTGGTCCGCCTCTCTGCCCCTCTCCAAAACATCTCGACGGCCGCCATCTGACAAAGCGGCGCCGTGAGATGCTGTAAATATTCTCCTGCTCCGCATTTCACCGCTTTAGCTTGACTTTGGAGGTTTGAATCAAAGGTCACAACGGCAGATTGGTGCCACTAAAATGGAAAAGACTTCCAATTCATTTGCCGCCATAACGGATGTCTGCCAAGCGCGGCGAGCGATGGCAATGTCCCTCTCGGCCTCTGGTGGGCACCACTACTGCCTCAGAAACCTGCTCTATGTTGCCCCCAGTGGCACTAAGGAGTATTACAGACCAGTTACGGACTGCATTTTAATACTATAATTTAACAAGAAAACGAGGGGGAGAAAAAAAAACAGTAAAAATGGTAACATCAGAAGTTATATTAATAAAGTACAAATATTCGGTTGCAATCTAACATGAAAAAGTCATAACTTTATGACAATAACATTATAATATCATGAGGAAAAAGACATAATTTTAGTAGCTTAGAAATTAAATTCCGGAAACAAAAAAAAACTTCAAGTTTTAATTTGGTTAAAATTAGCTTGTTTGACTGTTTGGAGAAAAAAGTGAAAATATGATGGGAATGCTGACATAGTTGGGGGGGGGGAAACAGCAGAAATGGAAGAAACAGCCATAATTCCAAGAATGAAGATGGAATAGAGTTGGAATATTAAAGAAATAAAGTTGTAATATTCTAAATATTTTTTAAAAGTTGTAATATTGTAAATATAAACAAACAAAAGAAAGAATAAAGTTATAATTTGGGGGAAATTTGGTTGGGGAAAAAGTCATGGAAAAAAGAAGCTATTAAGAATAAAGTCAAAATATTAATACAAGAAAAAAGTTGAAAATTTTACAACTAGGTATGACTGATAATTATTGGTAGCGATAATAATTAGCCCGACATCAGCATAAAAATGTGATATCGGTTAATATTGGTATTGGATTTTTTTTTCTGATTGTTGTTGTGTATAGCAGAAATAAAAATAAAAACAGCAACAATAACAATATTATTAGGAAAAACAATATTTTAGTAGCAGAGATTTGGAATACTAAATAAATATTTGTCATTAACAAAATGTCACGATACAAAAAATAATAATTTTTTGTAATTTTTGGGAAATGAAGTTGTGGAAAGAGTGATTATATAACTAGAATAAAGTCAAAATATTATGGGCATGAAGTCATATTTATGAGAAATAAAATTTACCAGAAGAAACTTGAAATGGCTGGAAAATAAAAAGTAATAACAGCAGAAGAAATGGGAAAAAACACTGCAATTTTGCAAGAATAAACTGGTAACATTACTATGAAAAATAATATTTAAAAATATATTTATGTGTTTTTTTAAGTTGTAATATTATGAGAAGCAAAGAAAATGAAGAATAAAAGATGGAGGGGAAAAGTCATTAATTAGAAGAATATAGTTATATTATTACATGAATAAAGTCATACGATTACAGGAATAAAGTCATAAAATTACAGGAATAAAGTAAAAACAATTATAGGAATAAAGTCATAAAACTACAGGAATAAAGTCATAATATTATAGGAATAATGTCACAAAAATATAGGAATGATGTCATAAAATTAAAGGAATAAAGTCATAAAATGATAGGAATAAAGCCATAAAATTATAGGAATAAAGTCAAAATTATAAGAATGATGTCATAAAATGAAAGGAATGAAGTCATAAAATTATAGGAATAACGTCAAAATTATAGGAATAAAGTCGTAAAACTACAGGAATAAAGTCATAATATTATAGGAATAATGTCACAAAAATATAGGAATGATGTCATAAAATTAAAGGGATGAAGTCATAAAATGATAGGAATAAAGCCATAAAATTATAGGAATAAAGTCATAAAATTATAGGAATAAAGTCTAAATTATAGGAATGATGTCATAAAATTAAAGGAATAAAGTCATAAAATGATAGGAATAAAGCCATAAAATTATAGGAATAACTTCAAAATTATAGGAATAAAGTCGTAAAACTACAAGAATAAAGTCATAATATTATAGGAATAACGTCAAAATTATAGGAATGATGTCATAAGATTAAAGGAATAAAGTCATAAAATTATAGGAATGAAGCCATAAAATTATAGGAATAAAGTCGTAAAACTACAGGAATAAAGTCATAATATTATAGGAATAATGTCACAAAAATATAGGAATGATGTCATAAAATTAAAGGAATAAAGTCATAAAATGGTAGGAATAAAGCCATAAAATTATAGGAATAAAGTCAAAATTATAGGAATGATGTCATAAAATTAAAGGAATGATGTCATAAAATTAAAGGAATAAAGTCATAAAATTATAGGAATAAAGCCATAAAATTATAGGAATAAAGCCATAAAATTATAGGAATAACGTCAAAATTATAGAAATAAAGTCGTAAAACTACAGGAATAAAGTCATAATATTATAGGAATAATGTCACAAAAACATAGGAATGATGTCATAAAATTAAAGGAATAAAGTCATAAAATGATAGGAATAAAGCCATAAAATGATAGGAATAAAGCCATAAAATCATAGGAATAACGTCAAAATTATAGGAATAAAGTCGTAAAACGACAGGAATAAAGTCATAATATTATAGGAATAATGTCACAAAAATATAGGAATGATGTCATAAAATTAAAGGAATAAAGTCATTAAATGATAGGAATAAAGCCATAAAAATATAGGAATAAAGTCATAAAATTATAGGAATAACGTCAAAATTATAGGAATAAAGTCGTAAAGCTACAGGAATAAAGTCATAATATTATAGGAATAAAGTCATAAAATTATAGGAATAAAGCCATAAAATTATAGGAATAAAGCCATAAAATTATAGGAATAAAGCCATAAAATTATAGGAATAATGTCAAAATTAGAGGAATAAAGTCGTAAAACTACAGGAATAAAGTCATAATTTTATAGGAATAATGTCACAAAAATATAGGAATGATGTCATAAAATTAAAGGAATAAAGTCATAAAATTATAGGAATAAAGTCAAAATTATAGGAATGATGTAATAAAATTAAAGGAATAAAGTCATAAAATTATAGGAATAAAGCCATAAAATTATAGGAATAACGTCAAAATTATAGGAATAAAGTCGTAAAACTACAGGAATAAAGTCATAATTTTATAGGAATAATGTCACAAAAATATAGGAATGATGTCATAAAATTAAAGGAATGAAGTCATAAAATTATAGGAATAATGTCATAAAATTAAAGGAATAAAGTCATAAAATTATAGGAATAAAGCCATAATATTATAGGAATAACGTCAAAATTATAGGAATAAAGTCGTAAAACTACAGGAATAAAGTCATAATATTATAGGAATAATGTCACAAAAATATAGGAATGATGTCATAAAATTAAAGGAATAAAGTCATAAAATTATAGGAATAAGGCAAAAAACTTATAGGAATAACGTCAAAATTATAGGAATAAAGTAATAAAACTACAGGAATAAAGTCATAATATTATAGGAATAATGTCACAAAAATATAGGAATGATGTAATAAAATTAAAGGAATAAAGTCATAAAATGATAGGAATAAAGCCATAAAATTATAGGAATAACGTCAAAATTATAGGAATGATGTCATAAGATTAAAGGAATAAAGTCATAAAATTATAGGAATAAAGCCATAAAATTATAGGAATAACGTAAAAATTATAGGAATGATGTCATAAGATTAAAGGAATAAAGTCATAAAATTATAGGAATAAAGCCATAAAACTATAGGAATAACGTCAAAATTATAGGAATAAAGTCGTAAAACTACAGGAATAAAGTCATAATATTATAGGAATAATGTCAAAATTATAGGAATGATGTCATAAAATTAAAGGAATAAAGTCATAAAATTATAGGAATAAAGCCATAAAATTATAGGAATAACGTCAAAATTATAGAAATAAAGTCGTAAAACTACAGGAATAAAGTCATAATATTATAGGAATAATGTCACAAAAACATAGGAATGATGTCATAAAATTAAAGGAATGAAGTCATAAAATTATAGGAATGATGTCATAAAATTAAAGGAATAAAGTCATAAAATTATAGGAATAAAGCCATAAAATTATAGGAATAACGTCAAAATTATAGGAATAAAGTCGTAAAACTACAGGAATAAAGTCATAATATTATAGGAATAATGTCACAAAAATATAGGAATGATGTCATAAAATTAAAGGAATAAAGTCATAAAATGATAGGAATAAAGCCATAAAATTATAGGAATAACGTCAAAATTATAGGAATAAAGTCGTAAAACTACAGGAATAAAGTCATAATATTATAGGAATAATGTCACAAAAATATAGGAATGATGTCATAAAATTAAAGGAATAAAATCATAAAATTATAGGAATAAAGTCAAAATTATAGGAATGATGTCGTAAAATTAAAGGAATAAAGCCATAAAATTATAGGAATAAAGCCATAAAATTATAGGAATAACGTCAAAATTATAGAAATAAAGTCGTAAAACTACAGGAATAAAGTCATAATATTATAGGAATAATGTCACAAAAACATAGGAATGATGTCATAAAATTAAAGGAATGAAGTCATAAAATTATAGGAATGATGTCATAAAATTAAAGGAATAAAGTCATAAAATTATAGGAATAAAGCCATAAAATTATAGGAATACGTCAAAATTATAGGAATAAAGTCGTAAAACTACAGGAATAAAGTCATAATATTATAGGAATACTGTCACAAAAATATAGGAATGATGTCATAAAATTAAAGGAATAAAGTCATAAAATTATAGCAATAAGGCAAAAAAATTATAGGAATAACGTCAAAATTATAGGAATAAAGTCATAAAACTACAGGAATAAAGTCATAATATTATAGGAATAATGTCACAAAAATATAGGAATGATGTAATAAAATTAAAGGAATAAAGTCATAAAATTATAGGAATAACGTAAAAATTATAGGAATGATGTCATAAGATTAAAGGAATAAAGTCATAAAATTATAGGAATAAAGCCATAAAATTATAGGAATAACGTCAAAATTATAGGAATAAAGTCGTAAAACTACAGGAATAAAGTCATAATATTATAGGAATAATGTCACAAAAATATAGGAATGATGTCATAAAATTAAAGGAATAAAGTCAAAATTATAGGAATGATGTCATAAAATTAAAGGAATAAAGTCATAAAATTATAGGAATAAAGCCATAAAATTATAGGAATAACGTCAAAATTATAGAAATAAAGTCGTAAAACTACAGGAATAAAGTCATAATATTATAGGAATAATGTCACAAAAACATAGGAATGATGTCATAAAATTAAAGGAATAAAGTCATAAAATGATAGGAATAAAGTCATAAAATGATAGGAATAAAGCCATAAAATGATAGGAATAAAGCCATAAAATCATAGGAATAACGTCAAAATTATAGGAATAAAGTCGTAAAACTACAGGAATAAAGTCATAATATTATAGGAATAATGTCACAAAAATATAGGAATGATGTCATAAAATTAAAGCAATAAAGCCATAAAATGATAGGAATAAAGTCTAGGAATAAAGCCATTGACATGGCCATTGTCCGTGGTCTTGACCGTGGCTGGGAAACCTTTGAAGTGAAGTTAAAGTTTGGTTAAGGCCGCTGGAAATAAAGAGTAAAGGTAGAATGTTAGCCACGGATGAATAAAACATTTGCTGTGCTGCATTCCAAGCACCCCCCCCCCCCGATATTCGGACAGGAACAGATGGAGCGTGTGGTCCGGGTCAGTCCAAGCAAGGCAGCAAAGGAGCTTGGATTTCAAACAGCAGGGTTCCTGTGAAGGACCAACTAGTGGCTGGGGTGACCCTGTCCCTGTCTCAGGGACGTCGGACCTGCTTTTCGTCTGATCCGGCCTGGATTTATCCTCCATCGCCGCTTCAATGACTTCCCATCGCCAGCCAATCCCAGCAAGCGTCATGTGCTCATCGCCTCTCCTTTTTGCAATCGTTGTCTAATTACATCATCTTTTATTTCCTCTCCATGGCTCTTTAGGACCACAGTCTGTGAGCAGAGTGAGCATCTGTACGGGGGTTCTCATTACCAGAACATTAACCCAGACAGATGTTCTGATGGCCCGTGTATGTTCACTCCAACTACCCTGGAGATGGGCAGCCTCTTTTGGATGGACCGCCTTCATGGAGAGGACCTCCATGGCCAAGGCTGCTCTTTTTGCTCTACTTGCTTGAAGACACCGGCGCTCTCCTGGCACATTTACAGGATCTTTGACTGATGGTTTTGCCTAAAAACACCAGCGTGCTTCTGTCATAGAGAGGATCTTTGACTGATGTTTTTGCCTAAAAGACACAGAGCGCTGCTGTCATAGAGAGGATCTTTGACTGATGGTTTTGCCCAGAGCGCTTTTGTCATGGAGAGGATCTTTGACTGATGTTTTTGCCTAAAAAACACCAGAGTGCTTCTGTCATAGAGAGGATCTTTGACTGATGGTTTTGCCTAAAAGACACCAGAGCGCTTCTGTCATAGAGAGGATCTTTGACTGGTGGTTTTGCCTAAAAACACCAGCGTGCTTCTGTCACAGAGATGATCTTTGACTGATGTTTTTGCCTAAAAGACACCAGAGCGCTTCTGTCATAGAGAGGATCTTTGACTGATGGTTTTGCCTAAGAAACACAAGAGCGCTTCTGTCATAGAGAGGATCTTTGACTGATGTTTTTGCGTAAAAGACACCAGAGCGCTTCTGTCATAGAGAGGATCTTTGACTGATGTTTTTGCCTAAAAACACCAGAGCGCTTCTGTCATAGAGAGGATCTTTGACAAGCAGTTTTGCTGTAGATCACTAAACCCACCAAAGTGCTTCTGTCATATAGAGAGGATCTTTGAGCCGGGTTTTTACTGTGCTCATTGAAAACCACCAGAGTGCTCCTGTTATATAAAGGTAAATGATCTTTGATTAGTGAGTTCTCCTGTCATACGGAGGATCTTTGATGAGCCTCTTTGATGTTTCTTAAAACCACTAGAGCGCACCTGTCGAATAGAAGATCTTTGACATAGGTTTTTGCCTTAAGTAAGAATAGAAAAGTGCCACTGTCACATTTAAAGGATCTTTGACCGGCATTTTTGCTGTTTGCTTAAAAGTGTTTCTGTCACACAGAGGATCTTGGATTAGGTTTTTACTGTACTTCTTTAAACCCACCAAAGTGTTCCTGTTATAAAGGATCTTTGCACTTTCATATGGAAGATCTGTGACTAGATGTTTTTGTTAAAAACAGTCAAGCTCTTCTTCCGTCTTTCTGCTGTCGCTCCTTAAAACTCCTCTTGTTGTATAGCATGCTTCTCTCATATAGAGGATCTTTGATTTTCCTATATACAGGATCTTTGACTACTGTAGCAGTAGATACCCTACACACCACAGGGTGCTCTTGTCGAATAGAGGATCTTTGACTCGCTTTTTTTTGCTGCAGTTTCTTAAACCCAATAGAGCGCTCTTGTCAAATAGAAGATCTCTGATTAGTGTTTGTGCAGTAGGTCGTCAAAAACATGATAGTTTAGAGGATCTTTGACTAGCATATTTGCAAAAGGTCCTTAAAACAACTACTGTGAAGTGATCTTTCAAATAGATGATCTTTGGCCAGCCTTTTTGCAGTAGTTTCCCTGTCACATTTAGGATCTCTGTCTGGAGGTTTTTGCAGTACATCGTTATAAACAGAACCAGAGGGCTTCTGTCACACAGAGAGGATCTTTGACCGGGGTTTTTGCAGAAGGTGCTTAAAAATAGAAAAGTGCTCTTGGCACATCTAGAAGATCTTTGAATGTGCTTCTTCTATCAAATAGAGGAGCTTAGATAAGCTTTTTTTGCGGTAAAACCACCAGAGTGCTCCTGTCATATAGACAATCTGTGACTGGTGTTTTTGCAATACATCGATAAAAATAGCATAGTGCTACTGTCACATAGAGAATCTTTGATTAGCGTGTTTGCTGTCAGTGCTTAAAACCACCAGAGTGCTGCTGTCATATACAGTAGAGGATCTTTGATTACCGTTCACACGGTATAGAGCCTTACAAACAAACCTGAAGGCGCTCCTGTCAAATAGAGGATCTTTGGTTAGTGTTTTTGCAGCAGGTGTTTCAAAACAGAGGCGAGTCAAGCCGTTCTTTGGTCTACTCACCCCAAGTCGACGTCTGTCACCTTGGAAACGTGCTCAGCTCAACTCGGCTGGGCTTCAAACTCTCCCTCGTGTTTTGGAGCGGCGGCGTCTCACACCGTGGTTGATAGCAGTCTTCTCTTCTCGGGGTACGGGGGTGCCTTCCGGGGCTCCTTGGCGGCCTGCGGGGGCTGTGAGAGGTGGTGGGGGTAAGGCGGAGGCTTGCGACCTCTGCGGCCTTGCCCTGACGCCGCCCTGACGGACGCCGCGACGGGAGGCCCCGCCGAGGACGCGCGTCTCTCTTCGTCGGTGTGGGGCGCCGGCTCTGAGTCTGTGGGGGGGCAGCTGGCAGACGGATGGCGGGACGTCACGGACGCACAGAAGCGCACGGCCCCCGGGTGGTCGATGACGACAGATGGGCAGAGGACGGCTGTCGGGTGAGGTGTGGGTGACACGGGGGAAATGGGGCTGACCATGATGGACGAGGAGGAAGGGCTGCCGGGCGGGTGGATGTTAACTGTCAGTGGGGAGAGTCCGGGGGTGGGCGGCCTGACAGGGAGGCATCTTTGAGGGGACGACGAATCGGGAGTATTGACCAGCGTTGGCAGCCCTCCTCGTTTGGGAGAACCTCCGAGACAAAAACGAAGCGTCCGGGTGCAGAACTCATTTGGTGGAGATCTACTCCCACTGGGGGGATCTCTCCTGAGGGTGGCTCCTCGGCGGTCCTCAGACGGCGAGGCCCTCGAATGGGCGCTGATGACTGTCACCTCGTTGGAGCTGGAACCTGATGAGGAGCTGCTCTCATCTCCTGCCTGCTGCGGATCACCTTCATCCAGGTCTATGCAGGAGGTCAGGTAGTCTATCTGCTGCACCACCTGGACACCAACACACATTTAGCGGTCCATGTCAAATCCTGTATCGACTACCCCAATGTAAAACAACAATGAGTGTGAGTGACAGGAGGAAATGAATGACTTTTTAGATTAGTCTTATATTGTTGTATTTAAGGCACAGGTGGAAAAATGTCGGGTTTTCTGTTAAGGAAGGATCTGGGTGGAAAAGAGCTTTATTTCCTCCAGTCCATGTCTCATTCTCTGGCACCTAATCATCACTTAAGCACAGATCATCCATGCAAAAAGTGGATTATGGGCTTTAAGGTCACCAAACTAATGCTTCTTGTTGGATTCCTACAAGTTTGGGACTCTGAATTGTTGGATTTCCTTTTCTTAAAGGGGACCTATTGTGCTTATTCTTTCACTATTGAGTTGTCTACACCAGTGATTTTCAACCACTGTGCCGCGGCACACTAGTGTACCTTGAGAAACCGTCAGGTGTGCCGTGAGGAATTATCCAATATCACTTTTTATAATTAACATTTATTAATCATCATTTGCAAATACAGTAAACCTCGGATATATCGGATTCAATTGTTCCCACTGGTTTTGTCCGATATAAGCGAAATCCGTTATATGCGTATACCGGAAAATGTCCGTTTTACGCATATATCGGATTTATATCCGGTACATGCGTAAATTGGATTTTATCCGTTATAAAAACTTGACTATGTTTCCAATGTACCTGCACGCGCAGGCAACGCTGCAAACGACGTCGTATAGCGGCCTGTCATGATTCGGCGAATCGGAGCGCCACGATGCGGCCATCCGATATATGCGAGGGAAAATTTATGATGCGGTTTTTGAGGCCAAAAAGTTTTTGTACAACATTGTGTGAAACCAAGGAGTCCGTTTGCTCTGTGGTGTTATCATTCCGCCCAATGGAGTGACCCATCAAAGTGAGGCTGGCAGGTCTGCTGGATGATGGACGGCGTTAAAGGGGGAAGGGGGGTGCACCCATCATCAATGTGTGCTGGACACCCTTTGATCCCCTTGAAAGTGGCGCTCGGAGTGCATTATTCTAAAGTTAAATTAGCTGAAACCTCTCCGCAGATTTACCCGTCCCGCATGTGACAGGTGTGGGCTGGGGGGGGGGTGCAAGGTTGATTCACACGTTCTGGCTTTGTCCTAGCTTCCCCTTGCGTCGTATTGGAAACTCAAATCTCAAACTCCAGATCTTTTGGTATTGATATTTCAGAAGGGATATTTTGGCCCTCTGGGGGGGGGCACAGCATAGTTGCTTTTACTACACTGTTGGCACATGGCCTGATTCTCTTGCGCTGGAGGGAAGCTGCCTCACATACGATGTGCTAATGAGCCCAGTGTAGCGTGTACAATGCGCTAGTACATTTAATATTAGCTTTAGACACTTTAATTGTAATTGTTATTTCTAGGCTAGACTCAGAAAAATCCAGATTTCGGCTCTGGGAGTGAGATGGAAAAGAGGCGAGCACACAATTTGCAGCAGTGGCGGTACCATATATTATAAAGTGAAAAACCAGAACAATACAATTCACAACACTAATTTACAAATTTACATTTCAATGAGCTCAATTTACAAAACACATTCATCTCATATATCGAGAGTCCCAAAAACATACAACAGTCCAATGGCCCAGTAATCCAGTGTCCAGAGGTTCAGGAGTGGAGGAAAGGAGTGAAGATTTTTATGAAGGCCAAAGAGACAAAAAGTAAAAGGACGGCTGCAAAGCCTCCTACCAGCCCGGTCAGAGCAGAGCAGGTGGGTAACAGCTCATCAGTTATCTGGGCTTCCAACTTCCAGGCGTGTTGCCTCAATGCAGGGTTCCTAGCTTGCCATCAAAACCTGGCCTATATAAAATAGGACCAGCAATTATGTGCACACAACCATTCAAATTACATATATAATACAAGTCGTATCATAACTTCAATTGTACAATATATTATCATTTATAATAAATAATTGCACTTATGGTATTATTCATTATAATCAAACTAGTATTAATCTTGTAATCTAATCAATCGGGAGAACAGTGACAGACAAAAGGTGCTAGTAAACGGTGCTAATGCCGTTTAGTAATGAAATGTCAACACTCACCAATTCCATAGGTGTGATCGAACACTGCTCTTTTTAAGTTCAGCGTTGCTTCGGTGGACGGGCCCCTATATCCCGACCACGTATGTAAAATGGTTAGACATTTTCCATTTGTAAACTTAAACAACGAAACCTTTTAAATACCTGCAGCGATTCCATGCGTCCCTCACCGCTACCGGTGTGTAGTCCCTTCCGGACTATATATACACGTCACTGATTGGTGGCGCGCAGTCACGTGATTTGGTGAGACACCGTCACGTGACCTAATGACGTTGCACCCCAAAACATGGTACGCACGGTAAATTTAATTAATTATATATTATTTATTTTCTATCTGGGTTACACCAGCCTAAGGCTTGAGACAATTAGCTATACGCTGTCTGGAACCTTATAATATATAAGGTAAATATATATATATATATATATATATATATATATATATATATATATATATATATATATATATATATATATATTTTTTTTTTTTTTTGCAAAAATGAATCATATTTTTAATGACCTGGCCACCTGTAGTACGACCATGGGCCACGAGGGGGCCCCGTCCCACACTTTGGTAATCACTGTTCTGGAATACACACAGAATGATGAACAACTCTGTCTCTGTGGACAGTGTTTCTTTTAAAGCTGGAACACTATAGACAGATTCCAGCCAAGTAATCATTTGATCATCTTTTTATATGTGTGTGTACATGTGTGTAGGGGGGGTTATTTGTTCATAGAACACACCCAGAACGATGAACAACTGTGTATAGTAGTTTTTTCAGAGTTGGGACACAACAGACAGATTCCCAACAGGGAGTTGATCATTTTCATTGTGTGTTTATGTGGTTTTCTTTGTCCATATAACACTCATAGAATGATTAACAACGCTCTATTATAGAGTAGTCACACCATAGACAGATTCCACTTAAGTTATGTGTGTGTGTGTGTGTGTTGTATATTGATTTATAGAAGGCACACAAAATAATGTATAATAATATAGTACATAATAACAATCTGTGGATAGTATTTTTTAGAGTTGGGACACTATAGGCAGATTCTTAAGATGGAATCCTATAATCATTCAAGAAAGTCCCACGTGCCAATACTTTAGAACAGGGGTGCTCACACTTTTTCAGCATGCGAGCTACTTTTAAAATGACCGAGTCAAAATGATCTACCCACTACAAAAATGCAAAACATCTATTTATTTTCAAATGTATTGAGGATTATTTGTACGTACAATGTATGTTGATGTACCTTACATAACCAAATGAGCCAATATTGCAAAACACACATAATTAACTATTAACATTTTTTGTAATTACCTCCACATTACTCCACATTTCCCTTCTTTGGTACTGCGATGGTAGAATGGCATATGAGGCAAACGCACTTCGAAAAAGACATTGTGAAAAAAAAAAGTCCACCTCCCATTCCGTATGGAAGTGATATGTTTTTGCCTTTTTACTTGGTCCAGCTACTTCACTCATTTTAGTGACCATAAACTTTAGCGAGGGCTTAAAATCTAACGCAATTCGCCGACTAGCTTAGCACTTTGCATCGTTGTTTATGCATGAGCGGTGACCTAAAGGTCAAAATTCAGTTGTCATCTGATTGGTTGTCCTGTATGTCAGTCAAGTAACGGGGATGGCTGATAGGCTGACATCGTAAGTTCTGCTGCACTTAGAGACGTTGTTTGATTTGATTGGTCGCCCGAAGGGCAACATTCAGTTGTCATCTGAATGGCTGCCCTGTATATCAATCAAGTGATGGCATTGATGCTAGGATGATATTTTTTTAATGTCACGCCGTGATCGACCAGCGATCGACCAGTACCACCTCCGCGATCGACCGGTAGATCGCGATCGACTTAATGAGCACCCCTGCTTTAGAAGGTACGAAAGGCTACTAAACACAACAGAACATAGCACTTGTAGCGAAGTAGGAAGGTAGCGTTTGTAATGTAAAGTTAGGAACCTTTAATACAGGTTGCAGGCAGGAAGGAAGGCTTTAAGGGAGACACATTACAGGATGTTTTTGTGTATGCAGTGCAAATCAATGAAAGAACAAGTCAATATGTAATGCTGTGCTACAGTAAACCTCGGATATATCGGACTCGGATATATCGGAAATTCGCTCACAACGGACGGATAAAAAAAAAAAAGATTTTTCTGTAATGCATTTCCAATAAAAATTCATTGCATATATCAGATTTTTTTATAACGGATTTCGCCTATTTCGGACAAAATCTCCAGTCCCGTTCCAATGCATTTCCATGAAATTTCCCTCGCATATATCGGATGGCCGCATCGTGGCACTCCGATTCGCCGAATCGTGACAGGCCGCTATACGACGTCATTTGCAGCGTTTGCAGCGTTGCCTGCGCGTCCAGGTACATTGGAAACATAGTCATGGAAGTGCCTTTTTATAACGGATAAAATCCGATTTACGCATATACCGTATATAAATCCCATATATGCGTAAAACGGACATTTTCCGGTATACGCATATAACGGATTTCGCTTATATCGGACAAAACCAGTGGGAACAATTGAATCCGATATATCCGAGGTTTACTGTATTTGTTTGTGTTTGTGTGTTTTTATTATTCACGCCACACGCACTGCGCTGACCTTTACATGCAAGTATGTCACGTAAGCTTGCAAGTACGAGGAATGTTTTTTTTTTTTTTCCTATTAAGTGTATACGGACAATACAGTTTATGTAAATGACTTGGATTATAGGCCAATGTTTGCTAAAGGGCACATGTGTGTGTGTGTGTGTATTTCCAAGAGGCACGCACACTCATGATAATGGTGGATGCCGTGATTGGAGAAAATGACTCAGGGGAAAATATGTTTGACCTCTCCCTCTCCACCTGTGCACGGATACAAATCCTGATCCGAAGCATGAGAATTACTTGTTTTCTGTGTTAAAAAAAAACAACAAAAAAAACAACAACATCCTGGTTGATGTCAAAGGATGACCTGTTTTCCTTTCCCTCATCTGACGCCGTGGCGGCGGCATTACTTTGAAGTGCAGAGTGTGTGAGCGAGACACCGGGCTGGTTGCAGCTTGTTAATGTCAGGAATCACCAGAGATAAAAGCGCACACAGGACCCCTGGTTTGATGCCAGGAGTTTTTTTTTGTTTTTTTTTCCCAGGAGTGTTGATTAAAAACAATCATTGCTGACTCCTCCTGTCTTCAAGCTGATGACTGCTGAAATATGTTCCAGTTGGCAAGGAAACTTTGGCTTCGTATTTACGCCAAACTCCGAATGGTGGGCTCGCCCTTTTTAGTGGTCCCCCAACACCGTCAGCGTTGGAATGGACACGGAATTTTGCTTTGGGATAAAACCACTGACTAAGTCCTCCTAGGGACTTTGACCAAATGAGCCCAAATCCGAATCAGGAACACTAGACAGATGGCTGCTGACATATTGCCAAGTATTTCAACCTACGCCATGGGGTATGGGAGGGTGGGGGGGGGGGGGGGGCATGGTGACAAACTTCCATGGTCAATCACAGAACCGCAAAGTAGCACAATTTCACCCAAATTGCTCAGTTTGGTTCTTATATTATTACAAAGTATGTATTTTTTCTGGAATATTTCAACTCTACATGACATTATTTTTCCTCATATGACCACTGCAAAGTATGACTTTTTTCTCTCAATATTTTGACTTTATTCTTGTAAAATATAACGCTGTTTTTCGTCATTCCTGCAGCTTTCTGATTGTTAATGTTCTTCATTCACATAATATTTTCACTCGAGTCTCATAACATTTCAAACTTTTCCCACAATCTCATTTCTTTTAAAACCTTATTCATTTTATTTGTTTTTCATAACATAACAATGTAAGAAATGAATTATGTTATTTTTCTTCATTATTATTATTATATATTCTTATTATAACATTATTCTGATATTCTATCAAATAATTTCCCTTAAAGATTACTTATTTTATTGGCGTTTATTCCCATAATATTTTGACTTTATGCTATGTTATTTTCTTCATATCATTAACAAGTTTATTGGCGTAAAATTTGAACTTTTTTCATGTTAGAATCCAACTTTTTTCAATTATTATTTGGACTTTATCCTGGTAAAATAACACTTTTTTTTTTTTTACAATTTCTGCTGTTCTTATCAAGTTGCATCTTGTCATTGTTTTCGTAATGATGACTTTACTCCTGTGATATTTTGCCTTTATTCTCGTAACATTATAGCTTTTTCTCCAATCTAATTTTACAAAATATATTTTGTTTTCTTTGTTTCTTATAATATGATGACTGAAAAAAACGGCATATTTTTTCCTTAATATTTCAACATTTTTTGTCTTTTTTCTCTTAATATTTCAACAAAATTAAAGCTGTTTTTTTCATTTCTGCTGTTCTTATCAAGTTGAATCTTGTCATTGTTTTCGTAATGATGACTTTACTCCCGTGATATTTTGCCTTTATTCTCGTAACATTATAGCTTTTTCTCCAACCTAATTTTACAAAATATATTTTGTTTCAACATTTCAACATTTTTTGTCTTTTTTCTCTTAATATTTCAACTTCTCCAAAAATTAAAGCTGTTTTTTTTTTTCATTTCTGCTGTACTCGTTTTTTGAAATTTTCCAGCTATTTCAACTTCCATCCATTTATTTTTTATGCCTTAAAGATTACCTATTTTATTGGCATTTATTCCCATAATATTTTGACTTTATGCTATGTTATTTTCCTCATATCATTAACAAGTTTATTGGTGTAAAATTGGAACTTTTTTCATGTTAGAATCCAACTTTTTTCAATTATTATTTGGACTTTATCCTGGTAAAATAACACTTTTTTTTTTCAATTTCTGCTGTTCTTATCAAGTTGCATCTTGTCATTGTTTTCGTAATGATGACTTTACTCCCGTGATATTTTGCCTTTATTCTCGTAACATTATAGCTTTTTCTCCAACCTAATTTTACAAAATATATTTTGTTTTCTTTGTTTCTTATAATATGATGACTGAAAAAAACGACATATTTTTTCCTTAATATTTCAACATTTGTTGTCTTTTTTTTCTTAATATTTCAACAAAATTAAAGCTGTTTTTTTTTTCATTTCTGCTGTTCTCGTTTTTGAAATTTTCCAGCTATTTCAACTTCCATCCATTTATTTTTTATGCCGCTTATCCTAACTAGGGTGGGCTGCTGCAGCCTACCCCAGCTGGACTGGTCAGCTATTTCAACTTCTTCTTCTGGCAATTCTGACTTTATTCCCATAATATTTTGATAGGATTGTTGTAACATTTGAACTTTTTCTGCAAGTTTATTTGTTGTTTTGTTTTTTGCAGTTTTCTTAAGTGATACTACTCAAATGTGCCACGGTCCATACTTTGGATACTCTTGCGCCAACAAGTCTGGTGCATGAGGTCTCCCAGCGTTTCTGGAGTGGTTTCCCCCAAATAACAGGCACCCTTAACCGTGTTGTTTCTTTGCGCTGCTCTAAGCAAACGAGCAGACAGTAATCCAATAAAAGTCTTGGCAAAACATCGTCTTGCTCCTTTTTGCTCGCCGGCTGTCAGAAGGGTTTAAGTTGAACGCGGCTGCAGGCGTCATTAGAATTCAGGCAGTAATTGCTTCTTAAATCAAACCGAGGGACAGGGCTCATGCAACAGAATGATAAAACAAGGCTTTGAAATGAGAAGAAGACGACAAAAAAGTCTTTTGGTCCTTGTGCGTCTTTGATGTGTCAAGTCTTTGGGGAGCGTTTCTTTCGACGTGTCAGCCTGTCGCCAACCGGGCGCGCTCCCTCGTCAAAGACAACACAAGCGCACACACGGAACCTTGCCACACGATATTACCCCGAGGTTAATGCTGGAGCTCCAGATGCGGATTGAACGCGGATAACGTCTGCGGTAGCGGCATCTGTGCTTGGGGGGGGGTGGCGGGTTATGATGAGGAGAAGCAGGTGGATGCCGGGGCCTAACGTCGCTACGTATTATCTCGCAGAGCCTGTGAACGCACGTGGCAAATGAGGCGTGACGCGCGTCTCGTTCACGTCCAAAAAATAAAAAAAAAACAGAAAAAAAAGCACGCATGACTTGAGAGCAAACACTACGCAGCGCCGGCTGATGGCAAGAGCGGAGTTGCAGGAATAATTTGCAGACTTTGGTGGATTCACGCGAGCCTCGATGCTGACTCGCTAATGCATATTTAATTTAGCTGAAGGCGGACACTTCCACTATGAAAAGTCATAGAAAAGTCTGGCAAAATACAACATTTTAGGCTGGGAAGCGACCCAATCAAATCATGTTGGGTGCCCGCTCTTATGCAATAATACAGTAAACCTCGGATATATTGGATTCAATTGTTCCCACTGGTTTTGTCCGATATAAGCAAAATCCGTTATATGCGTATACAGGAAAATGTCCGTTTTACGCATATATCGGATTTATATCCGGTATATGCGTAAATGGGATTTTATCCGTTATAAAAAGGCACTTCCTTGACTATGTTTCCAATGTACCTGGACGCACAGGCAACGCTGCAAACGCTGCAAATGACGTCGTATAGCGGCCTGTCACGATTCGGCGAATCGGAGCGCCACGATGCGGCCATCCGATATATGCGAGGGAAATTTCATGGAAATGCATTGGAACGGGACTGGAGATTTTGTCCAAAATAGGCGAAATCCGTTATAAAAAATCCGATATATGCAATGAATTTTTATTGGAAATGCATTACAGAAAAATTGGTTCTTTTTTATCTGTCCGTTGTGAGCGAATTTCCGATATATCCGAGTCCGATATATTCGAGGTTTACTGTACTATTTAATCATGAGTTTATTATCACGTACTATTTAATCAAAAGACCATTTTGTTTCCAGAAAATGTTCAGTTTATTACATGTATTATATCTAAACAGTTGAAACACAATTGGTTTTCCCTTGGTTTTCCGACTTGTATTTGCATTTTTAGTTTTTTCGATCATTTCAAGAGTGTCCTCCTCATTAATGGTGATAAAATGTTCAATTTCTAATATTCTGTTTGATATTTTCCCTATTTGTCTTTCGCCGGGAGTGTCAACCGCTGACATGTTGACAGAGCACAGACGGCAGCAAAACAAACGCTCGTGCGCTGTTCTCTGATTGGTTGTTTCACGGGCACGATACCAGAGCAGCGCGCTCTGATTGGACAGCTACGAGGGCTGATACTGACATGGTTAAACTCTATATTTTATCAGTATCACTGCCCTGGGCTTTGACACAGTATCATTTCGACCTTTTCCCGTATCATTCATGGGCGCTTTCTAGGGTACAGGGCCAATTAATACTGTAGTATGTGATAATCATTTACTTCAAATCAATGCAATCCAATATGATATGGCGCAATTTCTTGCGATATGATTTAATTCAACATAATTCAAATAAGCAAAGTGAAAAAATGGAATTCAGTATGGTCCTACAAAAAGGATTTGGCTTTATTCCTTCTAGTCAATTAGCAGTAAATTCAACTGTCTTTTTTTACTATGCACCACTTCTTGATCATTTCATCTTTTTGCCATGCAGGGACGGACAAATATTTGGAAAGCAGTGGAAGATCTACAGTAAACCTCGGATATATCGGACTCGGATATATCGGAAATTCGCTCACAACGGACAGATAAAAAAGAACAGATTTTTCTGTAATGCATTTCCAATAAAAATTCATTGCATATATCGGATTTTTTATAACGGATTTCGCCTATTTCGGACAAAATCTCCAGTCCCGTTCCAATGCATTTCCATGAAATTTCCCTCGCATATATCGGATGGCCGAATCGTGGCGCTCCGATTCGCCGAATCGTGACAGGCCGCTATACGACGTCATTTGCAGCGTTTGCAGCGTTGCCTGCGCGTCCAGGTACATTGGAAACATAGTCAAGGAAGTGCCTTTTTATAACGGATAAAATCCCATTTACGCATATACCGGATATAAATCCGATATATGCGTAAAACGGACATTTTCCGGTATACGCATATAACGGATTTCGCTTATATCGGACAAAACCAGTGGGAACAATTGAATCCGATATATCCGAGGTTTACTGTACTTTTTCTTTCACTAAGGCTGCCACGAGACACTTGTGAGTCGATACGCGGGATGAGTTTTTAACTTTACTTTTTTTGGAAAGTACAATGAAAAAATACACAATTGCAATGCGCTCATTTGATACTCTACTACGTTACACTCTTCTGCACTCTGTGTGTGTATGCTAGCGGCCCCCGCCTCCACCCACTGAGACAAAGAGTCTGTATGAGGGCTCACTCTGTTCATGCCGTTGTTCTATGGCAGTATATCAACTATATATATTGATAAATTATCCAGTTCGTTTTCATTTATTTGTGATTACTTTATGGTATTTGTGACTTTTTAGTCATGAACACTGAATATTTTTGTGTCGGTTGAAGTGTGAACATATTTTCATCAAATTTGAAGTAATATTAATAACATTTTGGTCATAACTATTTATGGAATATTTCAGTTTTGCGTTTCAAAAACCTAAACAAAACAAACAATCGTTAGTATTACAGTATACTATATATATACTATGTAGCACAGTAGGTCCCTGTTTTTTTTTTCTGCGAACTTGACATTAACAGTCACCTCTAAGTTTGCATCAACATTTGCAATAAAAGTGTGTGTATTCTGTCTTCATGACACAGTACAGGTTCAATCCCTAAATACGCCTCATATACTACAACTATGGTGCATTCAAGGACTCCCAAACAAAGTGTGAAACAGCGGTACATGTCCCGATATCAGTCTCAAAATGTGGTATCGGTCCGATATCTATTTTTAGAGAAAAAATTGAAATGAAAAGTAACTTTTTTTAAATAAAAATCTGCAAATTTGTGGGGGGGTGCTGAATCACAAATGTGCAGGGGTCCGCCTTAAATATTTATAGTCAACCCTCGTTTATACTGTAGCTTAATGAATTGGTTGCTAATGATTTTTCGCTACAAATGTAATTTTATATTTTCATATTTTTTCCCCTCTATCATCTTTTTATGTTATTTTTATGTTATTAGAGTCTTTAAAAAATGTCTTATATTGAGGGACGTCATATATTTGGTCCCGTGCGGTATTTTATACATGAAGTTTTCGATAACCGTAACGAGAATTTCAGTCACACGGTCAAATAATAAAAACTAAATAAAACTAACATCAAGTAAAAGTACTCACTCTTTTCAAGATGGCTGACAGACAGAGGCAATACTGTCACCTAGTGGTGTTTTATGGTTATTGCAGTAATTCGTAGGAGGTTTGCCGTGCACTGGATGTTTAATGAAGAGTATTTCTCATATTGTTGTGGTTCTATGGTTATAATCACACTGGTCTCCTTCATTGTTGCCGCTGGAGATGCTGGCCGAGCCGAAGCCTGGTGTGAATTCCAGCGTCTTTTCCCATCATCTTTTCAACTTGTTCCCCTTTTTGAAGGTTGAAGGTTCTATCCTACCTTTGTGCAAGGATGAAAAAATGGTTCTTTACCTCTTTCATCTCCTGTTGAACATCCCTCAGTGCGGCCAGAACCTGCTCCAGGTTCTCCACCACTCGCTTGAGCTGCCTCCGGACCACCTTCCTGCTGCAGCCCGACCCCTTGGAGTGGGGCTCCTCCTCGGCATTTGCTTTATGTCGGTTCCACTTGGTGTGGTTCTGGCCCACGGATGGCCCATGGATGCGTTTGGATCCGTGTTTCCCCGCTCCTCGCAGAGTGGTCGTGAAGCCCAAACCTCTGTGAGGGAGCTCAGCGGGGAAGACGACTCCGTTGAGTCCTTCCACAGGTGGCGCTTCTCTGAGCACAGTCAGGTCTCTTTGGCTCTGGCAGTTCCTGCTGATGTAGCTGAAGCTGGACCTGAAGCCGTGGTGGCCCTCTTTTGCTCCCTGAGGGTTTGAACTGAGCCAGATGGACGACTGCAGGTCTCGCTGATGAACCGCGTAGTCCCAAACGTCCTCCCTTGTGTCCTCCATGCAGACCCCGAGGGGCACCGTACAGTCTGGAGCCGATCCGTCTTCTTTCACCGAGGATCCAGAGCCATCACGCTGAGGAGTAACGGGATTAGGTTCTGCTTCCGACTTGGACTTGGCGGGACTGCGTTCCTTGGGCTTCCCCAGGATGTGATGCCCCCTCAGCACCACCGGCAGCATCCTGGCCACCCCCACGCCATTGCACCGCAGCTCGCTCTTCTTCGCCTTGTTTCTCCCCGGAATGGAGAAGATCCCGATGCCTCTGGTCCTCTCCAAGTTGTCGTGGAGCTCGGGACTGGATTTGTATGGTCCGCCGAGCCCCAGGTCGGCGGCGGCGTGCTGGGACTTGAGACTGTTGCGCAGCCACGGGATGAAGTGGGGGGCGTGAGGCTTGAAGGCTCTTTGCTCGGCCGCCGGAGCTCTGCTGTCAGAGAACATGCTGACGGATGATGTCCACCACCAGCTTCTTTTTCCATAAATCTCCTACTTTTGCCATCAACCGAGTCCTCGATCTGTCTTCCTGCTCCGCAACTTTTGCCTCCGAGCCAAAGCGTTGCTTCCTCCTTTGCCTCTGGAGATCCTCTTCTCTCTCGGAGCCTCCAGCGCCTCACAGCAGAGAGATGCTTCTGGTCTTCTACGTCTCTCCCTCTCTCTCCCTCTCTCTCCCTCTCTCTCCCTCTCTCTCCCCCTCGCTCTGCACTGCACTGCCTCCAATTCCCACTCTTTCTTCCTCCCACTCCCTCTTCCCTCTCACGGCTCTAACTCCTCATCTCGCCACTGTCAGTCCTTCATCGTCTGCTGGCGTTGGAACCGTCCTGCTCTTTTTTCCTCGCCTCTGCAGCTCAACTCCAATCAGGACGCCGGTCTTGTTAATCCCCGGTTAGCCGCTACGTACTGTAGGCGTGCCCACGTCATTTACCCCGACCCCCCCCCCCCAATCCCCCCACCCCCCACCACCACCGCCTGCGTCTTCATCTGATTACTCCTTACCCGGCTCAGCCCCTTCACAATTAAATGCTGCTTGAGCTACTGGAAGGGGGGGGGGGTTAAAGGAGCAGGAGGTGGAGGCAGTTTGGGGGGGGGGGGGTAGCGGGAGGGGGGGGGGTTGGAAAAAGGGCAAATAATTGCAACCTCCAAGCTGACTCATCAGCAGTTTGACTGAAATTAGACGCTGCAGCTGCAATGCACCGTGTCACCTTACATTCACTTCCATTTCATCCCAAAATTGATTTCCTATTGTTTCTTATTTTCTATCTATTTTTCTATCTATTTTCTATCTATTTTCTATCTATTTTCTATCTGTTTTCTATCTATTTTCTATTTTCTATCTATTTTTTTTATTTTATATCTATTTTTCTATTTTCTATCTATTTTCTATCTATTTTCTATCTATTTTCTATCTATTTTCTATCTATTTTTCTATTTTCTATCTATTTTTCTATTTTCTATTTATTTTCTATCTATTTTCTATCTATTTTCTATCTATTTTCTATCTATTTTCTATCTATTTTCTATCTATTTTCTATCTATTTTCTATCTATTTTCTATCTGTTTTCTATCTGTTTTCTATCTGTTTTCTATCTATTTTTTATTTTCTATCTATTTTTCTATTTTCTATCTATTTTCTATCTATTTTCTATCTATTTTTCTATTTTCTATCTATTTTCTATCTATTTTCTATCTATTTTCTATCTATTTTCTATCTATTTTCTATCTATTTTTCTATTTTCTATCTATTTTCTATCTATTTTCTATCTATTTTCTATCTATTTTCTATCTATTTTCTATCTATTTTCTATCTTTTTTCTATCTTTTTTCTATCTTTTTTCTATTTTCTATCTATTTTTGTATTTTCTATCTATTTTTCTATTTTCTATCTATTTTCTATCTATTTTCTATCTATTTTCTATCTATTTTCTATCTATTTTCTATCTATTTTCTATCTATTTTCTATCTATTTTCTATCTATTTTTCTATTTTCTATCTATTTTTCTATTTTCTATCTATTTTCTATCTATTTTCTATCTTTTTTCTATCTTTTTTCTATCTTTTTTCTATCTTTTTTCTATTTTCTATCTATTTTTGTATTTTCTATCTATTTTTCTATTTTCTATCCATTTTTCTATTTTCTATCTATTTTCTATCTATTTTCTATCTATTTTCTATCTATTTTCTATCTGTTTTCTATCTATTTTCTATCTATTTTTTATTTTCTATCTATTTTTCCATTTTCTATCTATTTTCTATCTATTTTCTATCTATTTTCTATCTATTTTCTATCTATTTTCTATCTATTTTTCTATTTTCTATCTATTTTCTATCTATTTTCTATCTATTTTCTATCTATTTTCTATCTATTTTCTATCTATTTTCTATCTATTTTCTATCTATTTTCTATCTTTTTTCTATCTTTTTTCTATTTTCTATCTATTTTTGTATTTTCTATCTATTTTTCTATTTTCTATCTATTTTTCTATTTTCTATCTATTTTCTATCTATTTTCTATCTATTTTCTATCTTTTTTCTATCTTTTTTCTATTGTCTATCTATTTTTGTATTTTCTATCTATTTTTCTATTTTCTATCTATTTTTCTATTTTCTATCTATTTTCTATCTATTTTCTATCTGTTTTCTATCTATTTTCTATTTTCTATCTATTTTTTATTTTCTATCTATTTTTCCATTTTCTATCTATTTTCTATCTATTTTCTATCTATTTTCTATCTATTTTCTATCTATTTTCTATCTATTTTCTATCTATTTTCTATCTATTTTCTATCTATTTTCTATCTATTTTTCTATTTTCTATCTATTTTTCTATTTTCTATTTATTTTCTATCTATTTTCTATCTATTGTCTATCTATTTTCTATCTATTTTCTATCTTTTTTCTATCTTTTTTCTATTTTCTATCTATTTTTGTATTTTCTATCTATTTTTCTATTTTCCATCTATTTTTCTATTTTCTATCTATTTTCTATCTGTTTTCTATCTATTTTCTATCTATTTTTTTATTTTCTATCTATTTTTCTATTTTCTATCTATTTTCTATCTATTTTCTATCTATTTTCTATCTATTTTCTATCTATTTTCTATCTATTTTCTATCTATTTTCTATCTATTTTTCTATTTTCTATCTATTTTTCTATTTTCTATCTATTTTCTATCTATTTTCTATCTATTTTTCTATTTTCTATCTATTTTCTATCTATTTTCTATCTATTTTCTATCTATTTTCTATCTTTTTTCTATCATTTTTCTATTTTCTATCTATTTTCTATCTATTTTTCTATTTTCTATCTATTTTCTATCTATTTTCTATCTTTTTTCTATCTTTTTTCTATTTTCTATCTATTTTCTATCTATTTTCTATCTATTTTCTATCTTTTTTCTATCTTTTTTCTATTTTCTATCTATTTTTGTATTTTCTATCTATTTTTCTATTTTCCATCTATTTTTCTATTTTCTATCTATTTTCTATCTGTTTTCTATCTATTTTCTATTTTCTATCTATTTTTTTATTTTCTATCTATTTTTCTATTTTCTATCTATTTTCTATCTATTTTTCTATTTTCTATCTATTTTTCTATTTTCTATCTATTTTCTATCTATTTTCTATCTATTTTCTATCTATTTTCTATCTATTTTCTATCTATTTTTCTATTTTCTATCTATTTTCTATCTTTTTTCTATCATTTTTCTATTTTCTATCTATTTTCTATCTATTTTCTATATATTTTCCATCTATTTTCTATCTATTTTCTATCTATTTTCTATATATTTTCTATCTATTTTCTATCTATTTTTCTATTTTCTATCTATTTTTCTATTTTCCATCTATTTTTCTATTTTCTATCTATTTTCTATCTATTTTCTATCTATTTTCTATCTATTTTCTATCTATTTTCTATCTATTTTCTATCTATTTTTCTATTTTCTATCTATTTTCTATCTATTTTCTATCTATTTTCTATCTATTTTCTATCTATTTTCTATCTATTTTCTATCTATTTTCTATCTATTTTCTATTTTCCATCTATTTTCTATCTATTTTCTATCTATTTTCTATCTATTTTCTATCTATTCTCTATCTATTTTTCTTTTTTCTATCTATTTTCTATCTTTTTTTCTATTTTCTATCTATTTTCCTATTTTCTATCTATTTTCTATCTATTTTTCTATTTTATATCTATTTTTCCATTTTCTATCTATTTTCTATCTATTTTCTATCTATTTTCTATCTATTTTCTGTCTATTTTCTATCTATTTTCTATCTATTTTCTATCTATTTTCTATCTATTTTCTATCTATTTCCCATCTATTTTTCTATTTTATATCTATCTTTCTATTTTCTATCTATTCTCTATCTATTTTTCTATTTTCTATCTATTTTCTATCTATTTTTCTATTTTCTATCTATTTTTCCATTTTCTATCTATTTTCTATCTATTTTCTATCTATTTTTTTATCTATTTTCTATCTATTTTTCTATTTTCTATCTATTTTCTATCTATTTTTCTATTTTCTATCTATTTTTCTATTTTCTATCTATTTTCTATCTATTCTCTATCTATTTTCTATTTATTTTTCTATTTTCTATCTATTTTCTATCTATTTTTCTATTTTCTATCTATTTTTCTATTTTCTATCTATTTTTCTATTTTCTATCTATTTTCTATCTATTTTCGAAAATGAATGAATGAATATTACAGTCTACTCATTTCATTTCTACCACGTCACACCCTTCCCCACTGTGTGTATGCTTGCGGCCCCGCCTCCACCCGCCAAGACAAAGAGACCATATGACTGACATAAGCGCTCACTCCGTTCATGCCATTGTTCCATGGAATACTGCGTCTTTCCTCCTGTGCCCGTTGAAGTCAACATCAACATAAAATGTTGTTGTTTTTATGAACAATATGTCATATGTTTATATTGTATGTGTTGTAGTATTGTCACCAAACCATGTGACTACAGTCTGCTTCCACACTTCCTGTTCAGTGCAAAGTAAGCATGGCAAGTTTGTCTGAGTGATGCAGCATTTTTTTTTTTTTTTTGCCATTTAAAGACAGGAAGTGAAAAAACTAGGCCCTTTGGGTGGTGCTGATGCTGATGTTGATGTTGGTGCTGATGTTGGTGCTGATGTTGATGTTGGTGCTGATGTTGGTGCTGATGTTGATGTTGGTGCTGATGTTGGTGCTGATGCTGATGTTGGTGCTGATGTTGGTGCTGATGCTGATGTTGGTGTAGGTGCTGATGTTGGTGCTGATGTTGGTGCTGATGCTGATGTTGATGTTGGTGCTGATGCTGATGTTGGTGCTGATGTTGGTGCTGATGCTGATGTTGGTGCTGATGCTAATGTTGATGTTGGTGCTGATGTTGGTCCTGATGCTGATGTTGGTGCTGATGCTGATGCTGATGTTGATGTTGGTGCTGATGTTGGTGCTGATGCTGATGCTGATGCTGATGCTGATGCTGATGTTGATGTTGATGTTGATGTTGATGTTGATGTTGATGTTGATGTTGATGTTGATGTTGGTGCTGATGCTGATGTTGGTGCTGATGCTGATGTTGATGTAGGTGATGTTTTTTCCGCATTTGTTCATATCAGAAGCTATTTTGGGCTCTGCTGGCACCATCCTTGGCAGAGCGTCTGACGAGCCCAACGATGCCTCCGAGGTACGCGGCTCTGCTTTCACGGGTCCCAATCCTTCTTCTCTCCCTGACAGGTTTTTTTGCTGTCAGTCAGCAGTGAGCGAGTCAAAGCGCGAGTCGTCGTCGGACGAGTCAGCGCAGTCGTGTAGTCCTCTGCTCGCCTTCATCCTGTGACATGTACAGGTACCGGGGTGGGGGGTTGGGGGGGGGCAGACACATGGACGGGTGTAATCTGCAGGCTAAGAAGATTTGCGCCTACATGTCGAGCGACTGCTGTCAGCCAGTAATGACCGCTAGTCTGGATGGAGGGAAAAAAAAAAAAAACAATAAAGAGTAATAGAGCGGCTTCTCTTAATCCTTTGGAGCTTCCTTGCTCCACACGGAATCCTGGACAAAAACCAAAGTCTGCAATCATGAGGATGCTTTAAATCCGGAAATTAATGCCAGGGCTTGCTCCGTCTCATTTACAATCTACGCTCCGTCCTTCAAGCTCCGGCTCAGGCCTCAATGTCAATCAAAAGTCAACTGGGCGCAACATGGACGCCTGCACCATAACATGAACCACACGACAATGATTTTAATTTCAATAATATGACGGAAGAAGGCTTTCATCGTAACGTATTCATCGCCTGGTCTCCCTCTTCCGGTCTTTAAATGTCATCACTTTCTGATATTACAATATCGAATTCTACAGTAACAAATATCATCAAATAATAAAACACAGCAAAGTGAAATAATATGAAATATATTTTCAAAACAAATAAGAAATGCACTTAATTCTAAATATCTAACATAAAAATAGAATTTATATTAAAATACAAAACAAATATAGTAAACAATAATAAATCTAATAATTTCATACTACAACACAATACACTGGAATACAATATAATATAATAAAAAATAAAAAATACAAAGAATTACAACTATATAAAATAAAAATGACATATAAAATAAAAAAGAATAAAATACTACATAAACATTAATATAATAATTACATGATATAAACAATATAATAGTTATATTTGTAAAATACAAAAAATAAATGCAATTAAAAAATGAAATATGCAGAATTAAAAATAATTAATAATTAAATTATAAAATAATTAAATAAATAACACAACACAGTAAAATACAATAATAACAAATGAGCTGAATTTAAAATAAAAATAGAATAAAAAAAATGTACATAATCAAACTAGGATCCGGGCGGCACGGCAGTCTAGTGGTTAGCGCAGCTAGGAGACCAGGGTTAAAAAAAAAAACAAAAACAAAAAGGAGACCAGGGTTCAATTCCACCCTCGGCCATCTCTGTGTGGAGTTTGCATGTTCTCCCCGTGCATGCGTGGGTTTTCTCCAGGTACTCCGGTTTCCTCCCACATTCCAAAAACATAGAACTAGGTTAATTGGCGATTCCAAATTGTCCATAGTTATGAATGTGAGTGTGAATGGTTGTTTGTCTATAGTATGTGCCCTGTGATTGGCTGGCCACCAGTCCAGGGTGTACTCCGCCTCTCGCCCGAAGACAGCTGGGATAGGCTCCAGCACCTCCCGCGACCCTTGTGAGGAGAAGCGGTAGAAAATGAATGAATGAATGAGAACAGTGGAATGTTTTATCAGAGCTTTTCTTGTAGAAAATTGGAACCAAAGCAAAGTTTTTTAATTTTTTTTGTTTTTCATAAATGCATTTTTTCTGTTTTTTGTTTTTGGGAAAACCTGATGCGGCCCAGTCTCACCCAGACCCGAGCTCCAGTGGCCCCCAAGTTAATTGAGTTTGAGACCCCTGTTTTACAGTATTTACCTGGAAATTACTCTATGTTTTATCAGAGCTTTTATTGTAGAAAATCGGAACCAAAGCACTGAAAAAGTTTGTATATTTTTTTGTTTTTAATAAATGCGTTTTTTTTGGTTTTTTTTGGAAAACCTGATGCGGCCCAGCCTTGCCCAGACCCTAGCTCCAGTGGCCCCCAGGTAAATTGAGTTTGAGACCCCTGGAATAATGTGAGAAGACTATGGGACATATGGCATCTAAGGGACCCCAACCGGTATCGGTATCGGTCCATTTCACTCATGGATGATGGGAATATGATCATTGATGCTAATAAATGTCATGAAACAATATCATACACCATAGAATATATTGTACAGTAAACCTCGGATATATCGGATTCAATTGTTCCCACTGGTTTTGTCCGATATAAGCGAAATCCGTTATATGCGTTTACCGGAAAATGTCCGTTTTACGCATATATCGGATTTATATCCGGTATATGCGTAAATCGGACCCTTTAGCCCACCAAATGGAGCCGCACGTGCAACCTCCGCCCTACGCCGTGTTTGCTCCGGTCCTCGCTTGCTTTCTCCATCTTCACAGGAAGTGGAGGAAGACTCCATCTCTGCAGTGGCGGTAAAGTTTAGTGAACACGCTGGCGTCCACGCACACACACGCACACGCACACGCTACGCTGCCTCCAGGAGGAATTGGGCAAGGTGACAAGGAGGCACTGTGCTGGTCCTCTGAAAGAGACGTTTAGAAGCAGGGGGCGGTCCTCTTCCAGGGTTTCACGCTTCAGGAAGTGGCGCTCGCTCGTCACCGACAATTGTCCTCCAAAAGTTGGACCTTCAAATGATCGCATTTTCAAGCTCCAAAGCGTTTACATTTCACGCTAATGCTAACAAGTTATCACACGGTTACACTGGCACGGTTCAACTGGTCCACAAATCCCAACCAGAACCTTTCACGACGTCTACTTTACCAATAGCTTCGTACTCCACTTCCTGTCTTCATTTTACTTGGGGAGAGGTGAACAATACATATTTAAAAAAAATAATAAATAGGAAAAAATATAAATTAAAATAAAAAAAGAGAATGAAAACATATATTTTATTTAAATCATTTATATAAAATAATTTAAATATTAAATTGTATTCAACTTTTGAAACTTGTGGGGAAAATAATACTTAGGAAAAAAAATAATTTAATTTAAGTAACATTAAAAAAAAGAGAGAGACTTGAATTTATTTGAATTTATATGAATAAAAATAAAAAATAAATGTTATTTTCTAATACATTTCAATACAATTAAAAAAACAAAATGATGAATAAACAATAATACATATAATATTCTAATAATATATAAAAATAATAATTAAAATAGAATCATTTCAATGTCATGATAATATAAGAAATTGAAATAATTAAAATGATTTAAAATAAATTACATAAAAATATAAAATACAAATAAATAAAAATAAGATAAAAAGATAAATATAAGTGAATAATAAGTGATAATAAGAAAGAAAATACTCAAAAAAATAAATAAATACCCTTTCAAAACAAGACACTTTCCTAAATTAAAAAGAAAAACAAATTATTTTACGTCAAGAAAATATGTAAATAATGACGAAAAACATGTAAAGGTATTTAAAGAAAATATATTGTGTAAATTATTTGTGTAATAAATACATGCAATACAAATACATGAGTACATAAATAATAATACCAAGAAAAGAATGTGTATAAAAATAAATAAAGACAGATTATTAAGAATTAATTCTATGTATTGGGTAATAAATAAATGCATAAAAATATATTATAATAAAATCAATTAAATTAATAAATTTATTATTAATTATTATTAAGTTTATTATTAAATTATTAAGTGGCGGCTGATTGGAGGAAAATTGAGACTTAAAGAGACATAAATTGAAGGTGTTAAAAAGGCGAATAAATCCACAGTGCCGCTTTGTTGCTTTAATGACCTTTTCACCAGCACTCATTTTTCTCCAACAGCAGAATTGCACCCACAACCTCCTGGCAAACAATGGCCTTCTCGCCCTTTTACTTGCTCCCTTTCTCCTCTTCACGGGTTTCAAAACACTCACAGGTTTTACACAACATTTTCCCCACTCAACATGAACGGCCCATTCCTGATACAAGTGTTAGCATGATAGCAATGCTAACTGCTACATTAGCATAGTAGTATTCTTTTCAGTATTAACATACGTAAAACAGCTACTGCTACCATGCATAGTATCCTTATAGCTGTTTTTATAAGAAACACTTTGCGCTACCATGCTAACATTAGCATAGTACTGCTTTTGGCCATTTTGATCAGAATTGACATAGGCAGACGCTTAGCACTATTATGCTAGATTTTACATGCTAATGTTAATATTTCTAACACATTGAGAATAGTAACATTTTCAATGTTTTCATAAAGCAGAAAGCTAACTCATGTTAGGTGTTTGTGTTAGCATGGTAATGTGAGTATAGTACCATTTTTTGGCCATTTTCACAGGTATTGACACACAAAGACCCTCAGCTCTACCATGCTAAATGTTGCATGCTAATGTTAACATTGTTAACATAGTAGCATTTTTACATTTTCAATGCTAGATGTTGCGTGCATAGTAACATTTTGCCCGTTTTCATGAGTAGAAACTTATATAAACGCTTTCAATTCGCTATTAAGTTAGGTGTTAGCATGTTTGCGTTATCATGCTATCATGAGCATAGTAGTTTTTTTTTTTATATTTTCATAAGTATTAACATACGCAGACGCTTAGCTCTACCATGCAAAATGTTGCATGTTAACATTAGCATATTATATTTTTTTTCTCATTTTAATAATATTAACATTGGCAGACACGGAGTGCTATCATGCTAGCTTTTACATTCTAATGCTAGCATTTCTAATAATGTAGTAATTTTTGCCGTTTTCTTAAGTAGAAACTTATACCAACACTTAGTGTTATCATGTTAGCTGTTGCATGCTACTGTTAGCATATTAGAATTGGTTGCATGATAACATGAGAATAGTAGCAATTTTTTTTACGTTACAATTAGCTCTGCCATGCTAGATGTTGCATGCATAGTAACATTTTCACCGTTTTCATGAGTAGAAACTTATATAAACGCTTTCAATTGGCTATTATGTTAGGTGTTAGCATGTTTGCGTTATCATGCTATCATGAGCATAGTAGGTTTTTTTTTTATATTTTCATAAGTATTAACATACGCAGACGCTTAGCTCTACCATGCAAAATGTTGCATTGTTAACATGTTAACATTAGCATATTATAATTTTTTTCTCATTTTAATAATATTAACATTGGCAGACACAGAGTGCTATCATGCTAGCTTTTACATGCTAATGCCAGCATTTCTAACATTAATGTAGTAATTTTTGCTGTTTTCGTAAATAGAAACTTATACCAACACTTAGTGTTATCATGTTAGCTGTTGCATGCTACTGTTAGCATATTAGAATTGGTTGCATGATGACATGAGAATAGTAGCATTTTTTTTTACGTTACAGTTAGCTCTGCCATGCTAGATGTTGCATGCATAGTAACATTTTCACCGTTTTCATGAGTAGAAACTTATATAAACGCTTTCAATTCGCTATTAATTAATTCGCTCGATGTTACATGCTAACATTAGCATAGTAGCATTTTAGCTGCTTTCCCAAGAAGAATCAGATGTAAACGCTTAGTGCTATCATGCTAGGCATCATTCCTTTCATATTTCAGCGTAAATTACTCTTATATTCTTTTCACATTTTGACATTCGTGTATTTTCATCTCATTCTAGCCTTTTTCTTCAGCTGCTGTGACGCATTCAAATGCTATGGTTTCTGACCCTGCCATCATCGACAGTAGTTGTAAACAACAAACTGTTTCCCCCCCCCACAGCTCCATCTGCTGTCTCTACTGGGGCACTGTCCTTCCTGCCCCGCATGAATTGGCACCACTGAAAGAAATGAGTTTTTGTGCATGAAATATGGACGTGAACAGATGCTGTGTCCACGCTGGAGTTTTAGATGAGCCTTCTAGGTATTGCTGGCTGTGTTGGTGTATGTGTGTGTATGTGTGTGTATGTGTGTGTACCTGCACACACACAAAAGTATGTCTCCGGAATACTTTAGTGTTGTTCGCTTTTGCAAGGTGGGTTTCATCCTCATTGAGGTTCTCTCGGCAATAAGACCCTAGCGACCGTCTTAGTGGTCTTAAACAAGGAAGTGCTTAAAATAGAAAATAAATACATAAACCAAAATAAAAACAATCACATAAAAAATAATTAAAAATATATCAAATAAAAAATAAAAAATGAATACTAAGTAAATATAAATATCACGAATGAGTGGTAGTAAATCTAAGTAAACAATAACAACAGTAAAATATAATAAAATAAGAAATACAGTGAATTGAAATAAAATGAAATAATTAAACAATAATAAAATAATATTCTAATAATATATAAAAAGAATAATTAACATAATACAATTATTTCAATGTCATAATATAAGAAATAGAAATAATTAAAATGATTTGAAATAAATGACATAAAAATATAAAATAAAAATATAAACAACATCAAATCATCATAAATCAAAATTAAAACAATCACATAAAAAACAAAGAATTAAAAATATATCAAATAAAAAATAAAAAATTAATACTAAGTAAAGATAAATATCATGAATGAGTGGTAGTAAATCTAAGTAAACAATAACAACAGTAAAATATAATAAAATAAGAAATACAGTGAATTGAAATAAAATGAAATAATTAAACAATAATAAAATAATATTCTAATAATATATAAAAATAATAATTAACATAATAAAATTATTTCAATGTCATAATATAAGAAATAGAAATAATAAAAATGATTTGAAATAAATTACATAAAAATATAAAAAAATCTAATAATCATAAATCAAAATTTAAAAAATCACATAAAAAACAAAGAATTAAAAATATATCAAATAAAAAATGAGTGGTAGTAAATCTAAGTAAACAATAACAACAGTACAATATAATAAAATAAGAAATACAGTGAATTGAAATAAAATGAAATAATTAAACAATAATAAAATAATATTCTAATAATATATAAAAAGAATAATTAACATAATACAATTATTTCAATGTCATAATATAAGAAATAGAAATAATTAAAATGATTTGAAATAAATTACATAAAAATATAAAATAAAAATATAAACAAAATCAAATAATCATAAATCAAAATTAAAACAATCACATAAAAAACAAAGAATTAAAAATAAATATCAAAAATATAGAATTATTTCAATGTCATGATAACATAAGAAATAGAAATAATTAAAATTATTTGAAATAAATTACATAGAAATATAAAATACAAATATATAAAAATAAGATAAAAAGATAAAGATACAGATAAGTGATAATAAATATCATTAAACTATACAACAAGACAGTAAAATACAATATAGTAAAATAAGAAATACCCTGAAATAAAAATGTGTAAAATAAAAAAAATATGTCTTTATAATAACAAATATAAAATTATTCACAATTCCAAATCTAATATATAGTATAATGCTATAGTATCGTACAGCATTAAGCTACAATATAAACTGGGGGATTAAGGATGCGGCCCGTGACCTCTCTTCCTCAAGTTCGAGTCTGCTGACCATGTCTAGGAACACGTGAACGAGCGACGGCGAGCGTCTCGTCAGTAAAGCGCATGAGAAGCACCAGAAGGTGTCCTCTAGCAAAACAGCTGAGTCATTGTTTGTCATTGGCAGTTGGATGACGTCGATTTAAAGTGACAAGGTGGAAAAATGCTATCCCAGAAATGCTAACACCAACTGGATTTATTGGGAGGACCAGGATTATGTCTACTATACTGACTAATTATACTATACTTGCTCTACCAAAATCTATATAAAAAAAACCTGAAAATGCTTTTTTTTTATTATTAGAGCACTCTAGACATGACATAGCAACCCTATACATTAGTCGCTTGTGTTTTTTACGCAGTAGCTCCTCCTTTTTCCAACCGATTCAAACCATTCCAACATCAAATTGCTCAGCTCATCCGGGAATAGTTTGCTATCTACTCGGGATTTCTTCCAAAACAGTCAAGGATTTTCCAAAATTCCCAAATTTTTCCCATTAAAAATGAATGAGCCATTCCCGATAGTCACCCTTTACTTAATAAAAGTAATGAATAACGTCTAATAAAAACACATTAATAAATAGTGGTTAAGGCGCAGACCTCACAGCTAGAAGGACCAGGGTTCAATTCCACTCTCGGCCCATCTCTGTGTGGAGTTTGCATGTTCTCCCCGTGCATGCGTGGGTTTTCTCCGGGTACTCCGGTTTCCTCCCACATTCCAAAAACATGCTAGGTTAATTAGCCACTCCAAATTGTCCATAGGTATGAATGTGAGTGTGAATGGTTGTTTGTCTATATGTGCCCTGGGATTGGCTGGCCACCAGTCCAGGATGTACCCCACCTCTCGCCCCAAGACAGCTGGGATAGGCTCCAGCACCCATTGCAACCCTTGTGAGGAAAAGCGGTAGAAAATGAATGAATGAATGAATGAATGAGTTCTCCTCCTATTTTGTGTGGAAGTGGTAACTTTTTGGCTTCTTATTTTGTCTTTCCCCACCCTCGGCCATCTCTGTGTGGAGTTTGCATGATCTCCCCGTGCATGCGTGGGTTTTCTACGGGTACTCCGGTTTCCTCCCACATTCCAAAAACATGCTAGGTTAATTAGCCACTCCAAATTGTCCATAGGTATGAATGTGAGTGTGAATGGTTGTTTGTCTATATGTGCCCTGTGATTGGCTGGCCACCAGTCCAGGGTGTACCCCGCCTCTCCCCCAAAGAAAATGAATGAATGAAAGTAATACTACGTGAAACCTAAGAAATAAGCAGTATTACACGTATATATATGTGCATGCGTGAAGAAAACAACATCCTACTACACAAAGTATGTGCTGGCTTTCAACAGTCACGTCATGATAGCTTTTTTTTGGCGAAAAAAAAGCGGAAGCGGAAGCGGCACACGGAGAAACAATGGCGTTCCCTGAAGTAGACGAGCGGGAAAAAGTGGAGGTTGCGTTCAGCGCAGAGATAACGACCATTAGAGGATCATTGGCCGCTGGGACCCGCCCAAAACCTTTTAAGTATCTTTAGGCAGGCTTACGGGCCAAATCACCTTGGTAGTCCTATTTCACACTGAACACACACACTGATTGATGTAAATATTCCCAGAACCAGGAGCAGGTCTCCTGGCTGCCTAATTTCCTGCGTGCTACGTGGGCCTGCTAGGAAGTGGAAAGAAATGACCTCAACTTGAATCGCTTGTGAGTCACATGGTTTGTGTTTATTTTCACGGCTTCCTCACTCACACAATGCTGGGAGCCGCAGGAGGGGCGGGCGAGCGGGCGGGTGGGGGTAGGACTGGAGGGGATTTTGGAGACCAAATCCAGGTCAGACAGTCCGATTACTGCCTTCATTTGCCTGCAAACCTTAAACGTACTAATGAGGCCTTCATTAACCCTTGGCAGTAATGGCTGCTCTTTAGCCGTTAGTCACGTGTGCGACAGTACCCCCCGCCCCCCACACCACAGCCACAAATAGATTGTTGTCCTGTTTTAACACATGGCATTTCCTTTTTGTTTTGTGTAACAAAAATACAAAGATAGTCAGTTTGTTTGCAAACAATAAATTAAGTAATTACCAGCAAAAAATTCAAAAATATAAAATAGTATATTTGTAAATATAAAAAATATTTTTTTTGCAAATACTAAAAAGATTAATTACTATTAAATAAAAATAAAATAATTTTCAAGAATAAATTACGAGCAAATAATTCACTTTGACAATAAAATAAGGATGTGGTCAAAGTTGATTTTCAAAGAATATACATAAAATAAATTACGCACGAATACTAAAATTTATTTTAAAAATAATAAAGACAAGGATGTCGTCAAAGTTTATTTGCAAATAATACATAAAATTAATTACTATTAAATAAAACTAAAATAATTTTCAATAATAAATTACTAGCAAATAATTCACTTTGTAAATAAAATAAGGATGTGGTCAAAGTTGATTTTCAAATAATATACATAAAATAGATTACAAGCAAATACTAAAATTTATTAAAAAAATAATAAAGACAAGGATGTCGTCAAAGTTTATTTGCAAATAATATATAAAATTAATTACTATTAAATACAACTAAAATAATTTTCAATAATAAATTACTAGCAAATAATAATTCACTTTGACAACAAAATAAGGATGTGGTCAAAGTTGATTTTCAAATAATATACATAAAATAAATTACAAGCAAATACTAAAATTTATAAAAAAAATAAAGACAAGGATGTCGTCAAAGTTTATTTGCAAATAATACATCAAATTAATTACTATTAAATAAAACTAAAATAATTTTCAATTATAAATTACTAGCAAATAATAATTCACTTTGACAATAAAATAAGGATGTGGTCAAAGTTGATTTTCAAATAATATACATAAAATAAATTACAAGCAAATACTAAAGTTTGTTTTAAAAATAAAGACAAGGACGTTGTCAAAGTTTATTTGCAAATAATACATAAAATTAATTACTATTAAATACAAATGAAATAACTTTCAATAATAAATTACTAGCAAATAATAATTCACTTTGTAAATAAAATAAGGATGTGGTCAAAGTTGATTTTCAAATAATATACATAAAATAAATTACACGCAAATACTACAATTTATTTTAAAAATAATAAAGACAAGGATGTTGTCAAAGTTTATTTGCAAATAATACATACAATTAATTATTATTAAGTAAAAATACAATACTTTTCAATAATAAATTACTAGCAAATAATAATTCACTTTGTAAATAAAATAAGGATGTGGTCAAAGTTGATTTTCAAATAATATACATAAAATAAATTACACGCAAATACTAAAATTTATTTTAAAAATAATAAAGACAAGGATGTCGTCAAAGTTTATTTGCAAATAATACATAAAATTAATTACTATTAAGTAAAAATAAAATAATTTTCAATGATAAATTGCTTACAAATAATAATTCACTTTGTAAATAACATAAGGATGTCGTCAAAGTTTATTTGCAAATAATACATAAAATTAATTACTATTAAGTAAAAATCAAATAATTTTCAATATTAAATTACTAGCAAATAATAATTCACTTTGTAAATAAAATAAGGATGTGGTCAAAGTTGATTTTCAAATAATATACATAAAATAAATTACACGCAAATACTAAAATTTATTTTAAAAATAATAAAGACAAGGATGTCGTCAAAGTTTATTTGCAAATAATACATAAAATTAATTACTATTAAGTAAAAATAAAATAATTTTCAATGATAAATTGCTTGCAAATAATAATTCACTTTGTAAATAACATAAGGATGTCGTCAAAGTTTATTTGCAAATAATACATAAAATTAATTACTATTAAGTAAAAATCAAATAATTTTCAATATTAAATTACTAGCAAGTAATAATTCACTTTGTAAATAAAATAAGGATGTGGTCAAAGTTGATTTTCAAATAATATACATAAAATAGATTACATGCAAATACGAAAATTTATTTTAAAAATAATAAAGACAAGGATGTTGTCAAAGTTTATTTGTAAATAATACATAAAATAAATGGCTTGGCTTACCCCTCCTGGCCTGTTATGCAAAGTCAATGATTGTGATGGCAGTGTTGGCTTACCTCACTATCCCCCTCCAGCCAATTATGCAAATGTGATTATTCTCCCACACAACCACAAATATATAGCAGTCCTGTAGGAAATTAGGAAACACCTTGATGCCTTCCAACTTTGGTTGTCTCCCTCACAACCGCAAAGAGATTGCAATCCTGATGGCAGTGTTGGCTTACCCAAATCAATAATACAAATGCAACGATTGCATCATCCCCCCCACAGCCATGGATGAACTGCAGAACCACTGTAATGGTATCGTTGGCTTACCCCCCAACCATAAAGAAATGGTTGTTCATGCTTGGATTGACTGAGGGAGGGTGGGACGGCGGTGTCATGTGACAAACACAGAGACAAAGTCTTTGTGATCATTATTGATCATGACGCTGGTTTGACTTCACCATTTTCACCATTTCAAGTCCACACTTTCACCACAAGTTGAAAGGGATCGCTCCTAGGGAGACAGTGGATACGACTGAAATACAAACCTCGGATATATCGGAATCAATTGTTCCCACTGGTTTTGTCCGATATAAGCGAAATCCGTTATATGCGTATACCGGAAAATGTCCGTTTTACGCATATATGGGATTTATATCCGGTATATGCGTAAATCGGATTTTATCCGTTATAAAAAGGCACTTCCTTGACTATGTTTCCAATGTACCTGAACGCGCAGATGACGTCGTATAGCGGCCTGTCACGATTCGGCGAATCGGAGCGCCACGATGCGGCCATCCGATATATGCGAGGGAAATTTCATGGAAATGCATTGGAACGGGACTGGAGATTTTGTCCGAAATAGGCGAAATCCGTTATAAAAAATTCAATATATGCAATGAATTTTTATTGGAAATGCATTACAGAAAAATCGGTTCTTTTTTATCTGTCCGTTGTGAGCGAATTTCCGATATATCCGAGGTTTACTGTATACGGAAAGCAAAAAAAGACCAGGCAAGTATTGTTTAAGAAATGAAATATATTTGTTGTGTCAGTAGAGATACAATAGAGGAACACATAGAGAGAAAACAATGGTATGTACATATGAAAATAAAACAATTCACGATGCTAAAAGTCCAAGACAGGTTGCTAGCGCTTTGGAAGACAAAGACGACCCAGAGATGGCCTCAAAATGCAAAAAAAAAAATAAAAATAAAATAAAAATAAAAAAGGCCATTTCATCGTTCCCACTGTTCATTCCCATCATCAACGCTTTCTTGGGAGAAGGCGCCATGCTGACGAACAACAGCTCCTCTTTGGCTGAGTTGGAGGAAGTTACAAGTTCCTGCAATCCTATCTGGGAAAAGTACAGCGCTTATTACACGGCTCAATTTACAATTCTGTCACAGGTACGCACACACACACACACACACACACACCAACACACGCACACACACACACACACACGGAATAGAAAATGAGGTGGAGGAGCAGAGCAATCTCCTGATCTCTTGTCGGAGTGATGGGAAAACAAAAAGACGTCTATTAGGGGGATCTAGCCGGGGCTCCTTTGGCGGCACACCAACAAAACCAAGCATTAAGTCAAACGGCGGTGAGGCGGCGACATCGTCCAAATGGGGCGTGGCCTTGACGCTCCCCCGGGGAGAGGCCGGATGGAATTACAGAGGGATGGTACCATCAGGTAAAGGGTGGCTAATTGCCTTACTTTACCCACGTGCACACGCACGTGCACACACATCTTCTCGCTATAGTTGTAACTTAGCTTCGATACTTCTGGGAAAAAAATACCGTTTTCTTCACTTTGGTGTAAAGTCATAATCAGTTTTTTAAAAATAATAAATATGCTCCGGAATAACCGTAGGGGAGCTAGCGTATGGAAGCCCATTTATGCCACTCCCAGAAAAATTATATCCCAATGCTAAATCCTAATTATGTCATTAAAAAAATAATTATGAGACAAAAAGTCCTAATTGTGTGATTAAAAAAAAAAAATTATGAGATAAAAAGTCCTAATTATGAGATAGGAAAGTGGAAATTATCACTGAAGTCATAATTATCACATAAAAAGTCAAAATGAGGTGATAAAAAGTCAATTATGAGATTAAAAAAAGTCACAATTATGATTATCTGTCCTAATTATCTGATTGAAAAAAATCCAAATTAGGATAAAAGAGATAAACACTTGTATTTATGAGATAAAGTGGTCATAATTATGAGATAAAAGTCGACATTACAAGATAAAATGTCATAATTTGTACTTTTTGATTCATAATTATAACTTCCCTAAATCATAATTATGACATTTTATTTCATAATTTCACCTTTATATGCCATAATCTACTTTATGCATCTCATTATTATGACTTGTAATGTCGACTTTTTATGTAATCATTTTGACTTTTTATCTGATAATTAAGACTTTGCAAAAATCATAGTTGTGACTTTTGATCTCGTAATTTCAACTCTATATCATAAATAAAACATTCCCATCTATCTCAGAATTTTATTTGTTATGACTTCCCACTGGGATTTTTTTTTCTTTCAGTTGTGGAAAACAGAGGAGTGAGAAGATGCTAACCGCTAGCAGGCTAATGTTTAACAACATCTACTAAAGATATCGCAGACATTTTTAGGTAGGAAGCATTCATAGCGGCCGTTTGCATAGGCAAGGATGCTAGCATGACATAAAACCCATAAGTGCTCCAAAAGAAATATGTTTAATATCAATCCGGCTATATTTTTTAGGTCCCCTATGACCCAAATACTAGGAGTGGGGGGGTGGGGGGTGTCACCATAATTATCATACAGATAAATCCGATAACATTAAAATCAGCTCCGATAGCCCATAATTCAAGTCATCCAATCCAATGAGACAAGATATCCGTACTGTACTGTGCGGGTGAGTAAATCAAGCGCTGATTTTTTCTCCTGCCTTGTGACATTATTTTCCCCGACCTCAAATGTAAACAAACGTTCACTTTCTGACATTTGGCATGCTGGATGTACCAGTTGAAGGAAGGGACCTGACTGGAAACACAAAAAAACCTTATCAGCCAGGAAGGGGGAGGGGGCAAAACATCATCAGCAGCCACCTGAAACGCCGGCGCTGCGACATTTGCAAAGTGAAAATATTTCAGACCCGCGTGGTGGCACACCAGCTGCTCAGAACGCGTACCCGAATACAGTGCACCTTGCTGGGCCGCAGCCGGTGGCTACCTCCCTTCTATACTCTGGTTCTCCTGGTAGTAGTCATGTGCTTGTTGTAATGTCTCGATTCAATCCTAATTTCTTCCAATCCATTTTACCTCCAAGTTTGCATAAACTACACTTATGTTGACATTTCAAAAAAAGTAAATAAAAAGTTATCGGTATTATAATATTATGGATCCTTACCAAATACTTCATCTTTTGTCGCCCTTGCTCAGGCCCTGACAGTTTATGTGTAAGTGGAAGAGTATAAACAGGCTCCTTGAAGGGAAGTTGAGCGTTTAGGTCAGGGGTGGGCAAACTACAGCCCGGGGGCCACATGCGGCCCGTCAAGTGTTTGAATACGGCCCGCCCAATCTTTCCAAAGTATTTCATTTAAACTCAACATACAACTTGGCATCATGGCCTGAGCCAACCTTTTGATGGTTTTATCAATGTCGTTTTTTGACATGGTCTGTTGTTTACAAAGTGTTCCTGAAAAAGGGACACAAGCACATAATAATAATAATAATAATTATAATAATAATAATAATTATTATTATTATTCGATTATTATAATTATTATTAGAACTATTATGATTATTATAATTATTATATTAATGCTAATTATTATATTAATTATATATAATATTGTTATATTTGCATATTTTACATAATAATAATATAATTATTATTTTAATTTGATTGTAATTATTATAATATTTTATTATTTGTAAAATATTTAAATATAAATATAAAATAATAAATAATAATAGCAGATTGCATGACAATTTTACAGATACAATAATACCAGGTGGACTGTTACGTGTAAAATATATAGTCTGCCGCCCCCCCGTAAATTTTGTCATATCAATGCGAGTCAAAAAGTTTGCCCACCCCTGGTTTAGGTGAATAAAAGGCAAGCTAAGCAGGATTAACTCAAGTACCCTTGCATCACTAAGTTGCATTCTTGCAGGAAAAGTACGTTATGGTACAGTGCTGGAGGACTCAGTTTGGAGTGCAATAGTAGTACATTAAAAAACAAACAAAACAAGAGCTTTGGATAAAGGTATAGAGGTTTCTTTCCGTTCCGAGCCGGTTGTTTACAGAGATATGACAGACTTCCTGTTCAGGGCTTCAGTGAGCGAGACGGCGAGCATTGTGTGCCCTTGGAATTGAGGACAAAAGCGTTTCAGGCACGAAGGCTGCTATCCTAACTTTTACATTCACTTTATCTGCTTTTTCCTTTGCTTCCACACAAAAGCAAAGAGCCGAGATAGGCAAAGAAAAGAAAGACTTTGGGCAAGAGAGCACCTCAGTGTTCGTGTGACGTTCGTGATTGTCGCCTTCAGTTTAGTTTGGGACATACGGGGGTTGAGGGAATGAGAGGTCAGAGGTTACCCTCGTCGAGCATCTTGTTGACGCCGTTGCAGATCCTCTGCAAGTGGCCGCGATACACCTCGGCGGGCCCGTAGAGAGTGGCTAGGAAGTCGCAGTCGGCGAAGTGATTGAAGACGTGGTTGACACGCGAGTGGCTCTTGGCCGTCAGGTGGCGTTTGATGGCTTGGTGCAGGAGCTCCCGGCAGTCGTTCAACAGGGCGCTCATCACGCGGCGGTCAAAGGTGAAGTCGATCTGGTGGAAGCTGACCGCCGTCATGGCCAGAGTGTGGACCTTCTTCCTGCCAGACAGAAGCAGGGCACAGAGAGGGGGGGGCTGTCAGTCTTCCCGGGTCTGACTGAAGATCATTTATAAATAGAAAGTGCTGCCTCGCCCGTTTTCTTCAAAGTTCTCAACCCGCATGGACTCCGAGAATATGTATCAACGGAAGGAAATGTGGACTTTTTTTTCCCGCCTCCCTGCTATGACAGCTTCCACTCTTCAGAACTTTGACCGCTGCAACTTTAGGGCTAAATTCTAATTTTGTGACAAATCCTTTAGAATAACAACTAATCGTAAATGCAACCTAAATTCATCACGCAGCAACTTAACACTCAAAAGGCACCTGATCTAAACATGAAATATACTAACAAATACACAATATCAAATATTAATATTTTACAGTTTTTTGGGGGTGGGGGGAGGGAGTGTTAAAAACTCAGATTTGATATAAAACATTCATAATTATTATTAATATATTATAATTGTAGATAATATTATAAATAATTAAGAAGTTACAATAAATTCAATAATTGTTAATTATTAATTCTAATATATAAAATAATTATATTTATAAAATATAATTATATGTACAAATAATTACAAATAATGTGTCATCAAAATGTCATCAATTTAAGTATCTGTCAGTCTATCAATAATTTAATAAAATTAAAAAATAAAAATAAAAAAATAAAATAAAATACCAACAAATACAAAATAAAAATATAATTCCATGAATAACAATAATTACAAATAATTAAAAATTCTTACAATTGTTAAATGATTAATTATGTTGTATAAAATAATTACAAATATTTACAAATAATTATAAATAACTGAATTATTATTACTACAGTAAACCTCGGATATATCGGATTCAATTGTTCCCACTGGTTTTGTCCGATATAAGCAAAATCCGTTATATGCGTATACCGGAAAATGTCCGTTTTACGCATATATGGGATTTATATCCGGTATATGCGTAAATCGGATTTTATCCGTTATAAAAAGGCACTTCCTTGACTATGTTTCCAATGTACCTGGACGCGCAGGCAACGCTGCAAACGCTGCAAATGACGTCGTATAGCGGCCTGTCACGATTCGGCGAATCGGAGCGCCACGATGCGGCCATCCGATATATGCGAGGGAAATTTCATGGAAATGCATTGGAACGGGCCTGGAGATGTTGTCCGAAATAGGCGAAATCCGTTATAAAAAATCCGATATATGCAATTAATTTTTATTGGAAATGCATTACAGAAAAATTGGTTCTTTTTTATCTGTCCGTTGTGAGCGAATTTCCGATATATCCGAGTCCGATATATCCGTGGTTTACTGTACATTACGGAACACTTGAAAATTAGTTTTTCCCAACACTTATTGGCACATGTTTGTATATTTACTCGGTATACGGCACCTTTTTAGTGTTAGGTTGCTGTGTGATGAGTTTAGCACTTATTGTAAGGTGCAATGAAAAAAATGACAATGAACACCTGGGTTCGAACATCCGCTTGGGCATCTCTGTGTGGAGTTTGTACGTTTTCTCCGGGTACTCCGGTCTCCTCCCACATTCCAAAAACATGCTAGGTTAATTAGCCACTCCAAATTGTCCATAGGTATGAATGTGAGTGTGAATGGTTGTTTGTCTATATGTGCCCTACATGTGATTGACGCCGTTGCACCACCAGTTAGGGTGTACCCCGTCGGCTGGGATAGGCTCCAGCATACTCTCATGATCTTCGTGAAGATAAGCGACATAGAAAATAGATTTGCACTATTTTGCACACTGTGTGTATGCTAGCGGCCCCGCCTCCACCCACTGAGACATAGTTGTATGGCTCAGCCCGTTCATGCCGTTGTTCTATGGAACAAATGCACCAACGAGTGCACAGAATGGACCCCCTGTTGAGTTCGAGACTCCACGGTGATCCATGGGTGCCCACCTGAAGTTCTCCACCAGGATCAGCTCCTCGCTGCTGAACTGGTTGTTCCTGTAGAGCACCCCCAGCTTCACCACCATCTTTATGAGGTTCTTGATGATCTTCTGCGACTCTTTGCGGTTGCGGGTGTACTCCTTGGTGACCCGGTACAGCTCGTCCAGCACTTCGCTGCTGGTGTCGTCGATGAAAAGGCTGGCCATGCTCTTGGTGGCCATCTTGCTCATCAGCTTCTTCTGCGCCTGCAGCGCTAAGCTCTTGGTGCTGAACGAGTCCATGGTCAAAGCTGGCCGAGATGGGGGAGAAAGAAGAACGGTTACACAATATGTACGCTTGTGTCACCTTGTAAGCCCACCTTAACAGGAAGTGTTTGTGTTCTCCTGCGTGTTGTCTTCAGACTGAATGTTTCATAACAGCACTTAGACGCTGGAGATGTCCTTCAACCACCTGGATATACGACAGTACTACTTCTCAGAAAAATGGCTCCGTCCGTCCACACAACAACGCTCCTGGGTTGGCTTGTTAGTTTTTAGCAGGTTGAAATATAATTGCATTCAGGCGCACTCGTAATTGTGAGTGTACGTATCCACCATGACAGGGGTGTCCAAAGTGCGGGCCGGGGTAAAAAAAAAGCAGTAATTTGATAACAATGTCAAAATATTGTGAAAACAGGGTGGCAATGTAACGTGAAAAGTCATCATTTTACAATAATAACATCATAATATTGAAAGTCAAAAAATTACGGCAATAAAGTCACAATTACAAGAAGAATCATCATTTATGTCATTTATAATAATTTATAATGAAGTCAAGGGGGAGAAAAAGTCATGTTACACATTATAAAAGTTTCCATTTTATGAGAATAAACTTTTAGTAGCATACATTACATCTGAAATATTAAAGAAAAAAAGCCCCCAAAAATTATGAGAATAAAGTCATAATACTATTAGGAAAAATTATATCACTTTATTAGCATACATTACATCTGAAATATTAAAGAAAAAAAGCCAAAAAAAATTACGAGAATAAAGTGATAATACTATGAGGAAAAAATATCATTTTAGTAGTATACATTACATCTGAAATATTAAAGAAAAAAGCCCCCCAAAATTACGAGAATAAAGTCATAATACTATGAGGAAAAAATATCATTTTAGTAGTATACATTACATCTGAAATATTAAAGAAAAAAGCCCCCCAAAATTACGAGAATAAAGTCATAATACTATGAGGAAAACTTATATCATTTTAGTAGCACACATTACATCTGAAATATTAAAAAAGCCAAAAAGAATTAAGAGAATAAAGTCATAATACTATGAGGAAAAATTACATCATTTTAGTAGAATACATTACATCTGAAATATTAAAGAAAAAAAGCCAAAAAAAATTACGAGAATAAAGTGATAATACTATGAGGAAAAATATCATTTTAGTAGTATACATTACATCTGAAATATTAAAGAAAAAAGCCCCCCAAAATGACGAGAATAAAGTCATAATACTATGAGGAAAAATTATATCATTTTAGTAGCATAGTACATTACATCTGAAATATTAAAGAAAAAAGCCCCCAAAAATGACGAGAATAAAGTCATAATACTATGAGGAAAAATTATATAATTTTAGTAGTATACATTACATCTGAAATATTAAAGAAAAAAGCCCCCCAAAATGACGAGAATAAAGTCATAATACTATGAGGAAAAAATATATAATTTTAGTAGCATACACTACATCTGAAATATTAAAGAAAAAAGCCCCCCAAAATTACGAGAATAAAGTCATAATACTATGAGGAAAACTTATATCATTTTAGTAGCATACATTACATCTGAAATATTAAAGAAAAAAAGGCCAAAAAAAATAATAAAGTCATAATACTATGAGGAAAAATGATATCATTTTAGTAGCATACATTACATCTGAAATATTAAAGAAAAAAGCCCCCAAAAATGCAGAGAATAAAGTCATAATACTATGAGGAAAAAATATATAATTTTAGTAGTATACATTACATCTGAAATATTAAAGAAAAAAGCCCCCCAAAATGACGAGAATAAAGTCATAATACTATGAGGAAAAAATATATAATTTTAGTAGCATACATTACATCTGAAATATTAAAGAAAAAAGCCCCCCAAAATTACGACAATAAAGTCATAATACTAGGAGGAAAAATTATATCATTTTAGTAACATACTTTACATCTGAAATATTAAAGAAAAAAGCCCCCAAAATTACGAGAATAAAGTCATAATACTATGAGGAAAAATTATATCATTTTAGTAGCATACATTACTTATAAAATATTAAAGAAAAAAGTCAAAAAAAATTACGAGAATAAAGTCAAAATACTATGAGGAAAAATTATATCATTTTCGTAGCATACATTACATCTGAAATATTAAAGAAAAAAGCACAAAAAATTACGAGAATAAAGTCATAATACTATGAGGAAAAATTATATCATTTTAGTAGTATACATTACATCTGAAATATTAAAGAAAAAAAAACACAAACAAATTACAAGAATGAAGTCATAATACTATGAGGAAAATTTATATCATTTTAGTAGCATACATTACATCTGAAATATTAAAGAAAAAAAGCCCCAAAAATTACGACAATAAAGTCATAATACTATGAGGAAAAATTATATCATTTTAGTAGCATACATTACATCTGAAATATTAAAGAAAAAAAAACACAAACAAATTACAAGAATGAAGTCATAATACTATGAGGAAAAATTTTAGTAGCATACATTACTTATAAAATATTAAAGAAAAAAGTCAAAAAAATTACGAGAATAAAGTCATATTATTATGAGGAAACATTATATAATTTTAGTAGCATACATTACTTCTAAAATATTAAAGAAAAAAAAGCCAAAAAAATTATGAGAATAAAGTCATATTACTATGAGGAAAAATTATATCATTTTAGTAGTATACATTACATCTGAAATATTAAAGAAAAAAAGCCAAAAAAAATTATGAGAATAAAGTCATAATACTATGAGGAAAAATTATATCATTTTAGTAGCATACATTACATCTGAAATATTAAAGAAAAAAACACAAAAAATGACGAGAATAAAGTCATAATACTATGAGGAAAAATTATATCATTTTAGTAGCATACATTACTTCTAAAATATTAAAGATAAAAAGCCCAAAAAATTACGAGAATAAAGTCATAATACTATGAGGAAAATTAATATCATTTTAGTAGCATACATTACATCTGAAATATTAAAGAAAAAAAGCCCCAAAAATTACGACAATAAAGTCATAATACTATGAGGAAAAATTATATCATTTTAGTAGCATACATTACATCTGAAATATTAAAGAAAAAAGCCCCCAAAAATTATGAGAATAGTGATAATACTATGAGGAAAAATTATATCATTTTAGTAGTATACATTACATCTGAAATATTAAATAAAAAAAGCACCAAAAAAATTATGACAATAAAGTCATAATACTATGAAGAAAAATTCATCATTTTAGTAGCATAGACTGAAGACGTCCTAATATGACAAAAGAAGATTTATGATGGTTATTTCAGAAGTTGAATTATATGGACACATTTTTAAAAAGACCAAAAAATAGAAAAACAAGATATTGACAATGGGCTTTTCCCACCTACTGCAGTGGTCTTAAACACATAGCCCGCAGGCCAAATGTGGCCCGCAGGACACTAGTTTGAGGCCCCCGCCTTGATATGAAAGTTTAATGTTAGTGCGGCCCGCGCAAGTTTGATATGGATGCTGTATGGTATCATGTACCCAGAAAAAATGATTATGTTTGATTAATGTTCATGTTAAAGGTTAAATAACTTAATAGTTATCCTCCCTATCCGTGTGGAAGTGGTAAGTTTTTGGCTATTTAAGTTGAAAGGAAATAACTTGAATGCTACCGTTTAGGTCGCTAGCTCTCTAGTTTGCGAGCTAGCATGTGTCTCAAGACCCTGCAGTTGCGCAATATGTTGTAAATAAAAAAAGAGTATAAATGTGACTATAGTCGTGTTTTGTCATGTCTACAGGGCTCTAATAATGCTTTGTTCATTTTAATATGAAAAAAATCATTTGTCTACCCACCAACTATATGTGGTTTCTTAAGTTTTTATTATTTGCCATTTTATTATTATTATTATTATATTTATTTATTACTGATTGATTGATTTTCTTTATTCTTGATTTGTTTATTTATTTTTCATTTTATTTTGCGCAGAAAAATAAAAAATTAATATATTTGAGAACAGTGGAATGTGAAAGCTTTTATTGTAGAAAATCGGAACCAAAGCACTGAAAAAGTCTTGCCCAGACCCTAGTTCCAGTGGCCCCCAGGTAAATTGAGTTTGAGACCCCTGACCTACTGTATATGACAAAGCTGAGATGTAGTTTTTCCTTGAAATATATAGAAAATATCTTTACAAGATGCTTTCATTTTTCACCATGTAGTCCAGGCAGGGAACCTTTTTTCCACCCCTGGCTTATGACGATTGGGACTTGGGGACCTTGGCATGAGTCTTGCTTTGAACCGGACCAGAAAGGACAGGCGTGGACGAAGCCGTATGGAAGACCGTGTGATCCGGTCTGGAGGGAGGTGGCGCTGCGTGGGGGTTGTGTAGATCATTTTCACCTCTTAAGCCACCGAGCCGAACTCTTTGGTCTTTATAAAAGATAACGACTGCTGACAGCTTTCAAATGAGACCCCGCCACCTTCTGGCTGGAGGCCGACAAGGCGGCGAGAGGACATGGAATCATAACGCACGTGAACGTCTCATCAGGCCGGGAAGTTCAGAGTCACCAGCGCCGCTCAATTCACGCGCGTGTGACGCCACGCCAACAGGACAAAAATAGCCACGCTGCCAAACAGCCAGGGTCAGCGTCTGCCAACATCCCCCAAATCCTCCTCCATCTCCCAAATCAAATGAGTCTGCAGCCCTCGCCGTCCCGTCAGCTGCGACTCAAAGCGCTCTGTGGCTCATCTCTTTGGGTTTCAACGTTCGAAAATGAATGTGCTTTCCTGTCAACTCCCTCCCTAACCCGCACAGACCTCTGAGGATAGCACGCAAAAATAAATAGCAAACAAAAGGCTTCTTTTCCTCTCCTCTGAAGGGCTTTGCAATGTCACAACAAAGACTGAATAAAAGGGACGTGGAGGGAAAAACCTGTTGACTCCACCAAATAAAGAAAAACAGTCTAACCAGTGTAAGTTGGAATTCAAATATCTAAATATTTTTCCGAGTATCGATATTTCTGTTATGATATCAAAACAAGCATATGGTTCCTTTCACTATAAACTGGATTTGATGAGTTACGGCAGCTCTCTATCTTCTGTGCCATTTTTTTGTGTTTACTAGTGCTTCATTTAGAGTCATTTCCAGGTAAATACTGTAAAACAGGGGTCTCAAACTCAATTTACTTGGGGGCCACTGGAGCTCGGATCTGGGTGAGACTGGGCCGCATCAGGTTTTCCCAAAAAAAAAAAAAAAAACGCATTTATTAAAAAATTTTTTTTTTTTTAAACTTCACTTTGGTTCCAATTTTCTACAAGAAAAGCTCTGATAAAACATTCCACTGTTCTCAAATATCTTACTTTTTATTTTTATACACAAAATAAGATGAAAAATAAATAAACAAATCAAGAATAAAGAAAATCAATCAATCAGTAATAAATAAATAAATATAATAATAATAATAAAACGGCAAATAATAAAAACTTAAGAAACCACATATAGTTGGTGGGTAGACAAATTATTTTTTTCAGATTAAAACGAACAAAGCATTATTAGAGCCCTGTAGACATGACAAAACACGACTATAGTCACATTTATACTCTTTTTATTTACAACATATTGCGCAACTGCAGGGTCTTGAGACACATGCTAACTCGCAAACTAGAGAGCTAGCGACCTAAACGGTAGCCTTCGAGTTATTTCCTTTCAACTTAAATAGCCAAAAACTTACCACTTCCACACGGATAGGGAGGATAACTATTAACAGTTATTTAACCTTTAACATGAACATGAATCAAACGTAATAATTTTTTCTGGGTACATGATACCATACAGCATCCATATCAAACTTGCGCGGGCCGCACTAACATTAAACTTTCATATCAAGGCGGGGGCCTCAAACTAGTATCCTGCGGGCCACATTTGGCCCGCGGGCCGCGTGTTTGAGACCCCTGCTGTAAAATCAAACTGGCTGCAGAGGTTTGGTGGCAGGGTATCCTTTGAAGCAAGGCACCGAGGAAGGTGCTAACTAACATGCAGCTTTGCATGCAAAGACAAAGACGAGCACAAACACAAAGACGATAAATGAGCACCCTTGGCCCCCCTGGGGTAAAGGAAGTACTGTAGAAGGAGGTGCAGATGTGATGCATCCCTGACATGCTAAACACACTTTCTGTAGAGGAAGCCATCATTACAATTAGAGATGCTCCCATCAGGGTACAATTGAAGCCGATATATCCGAGGTTTACTGTATCAGGAATGGCCTATTCATTTCCAATGGGAAAAATTGGGGAATTTTGGAAAATCTTTGACTGTTTTGAAAGACCTGAGTATATAGCAAACTATTCCCGGATGAGTTGAGCAATTTGATGTTGGAATGGTTTGAATCGGTTGGAAAAAGGAGGAGCTACTGGGTAAAATAACACAAGCGACTACTGTATAGGGGTGTTATGTCATGTCTAGAGTGCTCTAATAATTTTAAAAAAAGCATTTTCAGGGCACATATAGACAAACAACCATTCACACTCACATTCATACCTATGGACAATTTGGAGCCGCCAATTAACCTAGCATGTTTTTGGAATGGGGGAGGAAACCCAGAGAAAACCCATGCATGCATGGGGAGAACATGCAAACTCCACACAGAGGGCGGATTTGAACTCGGGTCTCCGAGCTGTGAGTCCTGCGCACTACCCGCTTGTCCGCCGTGCAGCCCCGTTCAATAACACTGGGGAACAATATTTTTTCAACTTTCTGTTGCATTGGATTTTTTAACTGATTCTGAATGATTTTTAGGCGCTGATTTCAAATCTGAAATTAGTTTTTGTCCATAAGCTCTAGTTTTCATGCAATTTGAGATAGATGAAATAGTCTAAATATATGAACTTACGTAACCCAAATCTATGCGTTTTGAGATTATATACATAGATTCCATTCCTGTTCCAGTTTTCAAAGGTTTGCCTTCATTAAACGATAAAGACATTGGACATGATACGAACGAGGAAGACAGTTGTGACAATGAATTGCCAGAAACTAGGTGGGAACAATCCGAGGAATGTTCTTCAGAGACTGAATCTCCCCCAGTCCCCAAGCCTCTTCACCAAACTGAACTGAATGACTTAGTTCGGGATTTAGGTCTTTCAAAGAAAGCAGCTGAGCTTTTGGCATCAAGATTACAAGGCAAAAATCTTGTTGATCACACTGTTAAAGTGTCATATTACAGAAAGCGCGACCAGCTTTTTGTGACCTTCTTTTCTGAAGACAGACAGTTTGTTTATGCCATGATATCCCAGGTCTTCTCAAAGAACTGGGTGTTCCTCACTATGATCCAACTGAATGGCGGCTCTTTATAGACAGTTCTAAACGCAGTCTCAAGTGTGTTCTTTTGCATAATGGCAATGTTTACGGGGCAGTGCCTGTTGGTCATTCAGTTCATCTGCGGGAAGACTATGATGACATCAGAATGGTCATGGAATTCTTAAAATATCGTGAGCACAACTGGATCATTTGTGTAGACTTGAAAATGGTAAACTTCCTTCTTGGTCAACAGAAAGGTTTCACCAAGTTTCCATGTTTCCTCTGCATGTGGGACAGTCGAGCACGAGACAGACACTGGGTCCAGAAGGACTGGCCTGTTCGTGAAACCCTTGAAGCAGGCATGCCAAATATCACACATAACCCAATTGTTGACAGAGATAGGATCATCTTTCCTCCTCTGCACATCAAACTAGGTTTGATGAAACAATTTGTCAAGGCACTGGATACCGAAGGTTAATGTTTCCAACACATAATCAAAGCTATACCAGGGTTGTCGTTCGAGAAGATCAAAGCAGGTGTGTTTGATTCGAACCCTCATTCGTGATGATCAGTTTGTTGCCAAGATGACCGCCTTGGAGAGGGCAGCATGGTTATCCTTTGTGGCAGTCACTTAGAACTTCCTTGGAAACAACAAGGCAGAGAACTACAATGAACTTGTGAACAGAATGCTCCTCGCTTTTCGTGCTCTCAGGTGCAACATGAGCATCAAGCTTCATTTCTTGAACAGCCACCTTGACCAGTTCCCTGAAAACCTGGGGGCTGTGAGTGACGAACAAGGAGAATGGTTCCACCAAGACCTAAAGATCATGGAAGAACGCTACCAAGGTCGCTGGGACAAAAGTATGATGGCCGACTACTGCTGGAGTATTAAACGAGATTGCCCAGATGAAGTGTACAAACGCAAAAGTTACAAACGCAAATTCCTGCCTGACTAAAATACTGTACTGACAGAAAGTGATAAGCGTTATTAGCTGTGATTGACTCTTATCTGAAGAACGTTGTAAATTATGCTTATCTCACGTTGCGATAAAGACTGTTTTCTGAGAAACGCTTCCAGAAAAACATATGGCACTTCTAACAATGGTGTACTTTAATCTAAAATCACATTTTAATGTTCTGTTTCTTTTGCCTTGTTAAATATACTGATTTGTGGCTGACATTGCAATATCCTATAATAATGCTCGATTTTTTTCCATTTTTAATAAAAAATTAAAGATTGCATAAAATCTGTAGCTTGCAGAAAAAAACTAACTTCAGATTTGAACTCAGCACACTTGAATTGACTAAAAACAAGTCTTACTTTAAATGCAACATTTTGAGTGTTCCCCAGTGTAATTTTTCAGGTTATTTGCTTAACCTTCTGAGCGCACGTCAGCGACACATGAACGATGACCTCCGGAAGTCGCCATACCCCGTCACGTGTTTGTTCTCCAAATGCTGTACTAACATGCTACCCTTGCAAGATTCGGCAGACATGAGTCGGCAGACAGTAAACCTCGGATATACGTATCGGATTCAATTGTTCCCACTGGTTATATATGGCGTATACCGGAAAATGTCCGTTTTACGCATATATCGGATTTATATCCGGTATATGCGTAAATGGGATTTTATCCGTTATAAAAAGGCACTTCCTTGACTATGTTTCCAATGTACCTGGACGCGCAGGCAACGCTGCAAACGCTGCAAATGACGTCGTATAGCGGCCTGTCACGATTCGGCGAATCGGAGCGCCACGATGCGGCCATCCGATATATGCGAGGGAAATTTCATGGAAATGCATTGGAACGGGACTGGAGATTTTGTCCGAAATAGGCGAAATCCGTTATAAAAAAATCAGATATATGCAATGAATTTTTATTGGAAATGCATTACAGAAAAATTGGTTCTTTTTTATCTGTCCGTTGTGAGCGAATTTCCGATATATCCGAGTCCGATATATCCGAGGTTTACTGTATAAAGTCATAATAAGTAGCAGAAAATATATGAAGAAAGTTGAAAAATGTGCAAAATGCAAAATTAACTGCAAAAATTGAAAAAAAAATAAGTAGCAATTTTAGAAGACTAGTGATATTTTGAGGCAAAATAATATCATTTTAGAAGCATTAAGCTAACATATTAAAGAAAAAAATTAAATAAAAAGGTGTAATTTATATAAATTTAGATTGTAGAAAAAGTTACAATATTGAAATAAAGTCTTAATTATGAGAAGAAAATGTACAAGAAAGTTGACATGGAAAAAATATATTATTTTCCAAGGATAAACACAAACTATTCAGAGGAAAATTTTGTGTTCTGACAAGAGAAAAAGTGCCAATTTTCAGAAAATAAAATCATGATATTATGAGGAAAATATTTGGAAAATATCTGTCTGTTGTGAGCGAATTTCCGATATATCCGAGTCCGATATATCCGAGGTTTACTGTAGTTTCTGTTTTGATGGAAACGTGAAAGAACGACGCAACCCAAGACGCGAGCTAAGGCGATCGCTGAGGGCTGAATTAGTGCTAGCCACATGTCATCGGCATTTATAGATAATTATTGGCCGATTTTTTTCACAGAAATCAGTCAATACTGGTCAGTGGCCGATCGATCGGAGAACCCATAATCAATCCCAATCAATAATAAATCTTAATTTCCAGGTGAAGCATGAACCTGGTTAGTAGTGGAAGGTTAGCATCTACAACAGAGTGACTTTCATTCCCTCCCTCTTTTTCTCTCTCTCTCTCCCACTGCAAGGCCTCTCCAAGAATATCAATAAGACTCCTTGGAGAGTGTCAGCAGGATGCTTCCCAGGGAGGAAGACACGCAGGGAGGGGGGCAGATAGATGGGTTGAATGGTGGTAGTTGGTTGCGGGGCAGGCGCTACATATCAATTGTGAGCAAGCGGGTGGGGGGGGGGGTAAAAAAAAAAAAAACCTGTTAGATGAGAGGTGACTTCTATAGAGTCTCCCGCTGCATCTACTTTCATATCTCACCGTCTGCTCTGATGCAATATGTGCCAAACAGATAACAAGGAGGAGACGCTAATGATCTGACTGACAAATAAAGCAAAGATACAGAATTTTGTGCGGAGACACTTTGTGGTCCACGCATCCTAAGCGCTTACCTTATCTGTGCAGCCTTCCTGACGGCGAAGGAATGCGTGATAATACATCACGTTTGCATTAAGGGAAATAAGCCGGTCTCTTAAGATTCACCGTGCTTCGTTTCATGCGCCCTCGCCGGGGACCGCTGTCATCCCGGCTGTCAAGTCGGTGCCGCTTGTTGGGGAACAATGGAGGACAAAGGACGGGGAGGAGAGGCCGTCTTTGTCTTTGCTTGACAAACATAAAACATCCTCACGCCTCCACGTCATTGAATCCATGGCAGATGGAATGTTCAGGTTGTCTTCAGAGATGTTTTGCTTCTCAGCTGTCCTATCTAGTATGATAACGTCTGTTTGCATGAAAGATGAAACATCGTCTTAAGAAATCCAGAAACATCACTGAGGACAACCTGAACAATCCAGGTGTGATCTAGATCTGATTCCAACAATTATTATTATTATCATCATCAGGGCTGCACTATTCCACAAAACATGCCCTGACGGCAAGATGGGACTAGGCCAGGGGTGGGCAAACTACGGCCCGGGGGCCACATCCGGCCCGGCAAGTGTTTGAATACAGCCCGTCCAATCTTTCCAAAGTATTTCATTTAAACTCAACATACAACCTGGCATCATGGCCTGAGCCAACCTTTTGATGGTTTTATCAATTTCGTTTTTTGACATGGTCTGTTGTTTACAAAGTGCTCCTGAAAAAAGGGACACAAGCACATAATAATAATAATTATAATAATAATAATTATTATTATCAGATTATTATAATTATTATTGGAACTATTATGATTATTATAATTATTATATTAATGCTAATTATTATATTAATTATATATAATATTATTGTTATATTTGCATATTTTACATAATAATAATATAATAATTATTATTTTAATTTTATTGTATTTATTACAATATTTTATTATTTTTAAAATATTTAAATATAAAATAATAAATAATAATAGCAGATTGCATGACAATTTTACAGATACAATAATACCAGGTGGACTGTTACGTGTAAAATATATAGTCTGCCCCCCTGTAAATTTTGTCATATCAATGCGGCCCGCGAGTCAAAAAGTTTGCCCACCCCTGGACTAGGCTGTCCTATCTAGTCTGTGAGAATTAACTGATGAAGCCTGCTCAGATAAGAAGCAAAACCGTTGCAATCGAGTCAATACCCTAATAGCTTGATGGGACTGTCCTATCTAGTCTTTGAGCATGAACTGCAGAAGCCTGCTGGAATGAGAGGTGAAATATATACATATGGGGGCTGCATGGTGGTCGAGTGGTTAGCGCGCAGACCTCACAGCTAGGAGACCAGGGTTCAATCCCACCCTTGGCCATCTCTGTGTACTCCGGGTACTCCGGTTTCCTCCCACATTCCAAAATCATGTTAATCAGGTTAATTCCATAGGTATGAATGTGAGTGTGAATGGTTGTTTGTCTATATGTGCCCTGTGATTGGCTGGCCACCAGTCCAGGGTGTGCCCCGCCTCTCGCCCAAAGACAGCTGGGATAGGCTCCAGCACCCCCACGACCCTCGTCAGGAAAAGCGGTACAAAATGAATGAATTAATGAATATACAGTAAACCTCGGATATATCGGAAATTCGCTCACAACGGACAGATAAAAAAGAACCAATTTCTCTGTAATGCATTTCCAATAAAAATTCATTGCATATATCGGATTTTTTATAACGGATTTCGCCTATTTCGGACAAAATCTCCAGTCCCGTTGCAATGCATTTCCATGAAATTTCCCTCGCATATATCGGATGGCCGCATCGTGGCGCTCCAATTCGCCGAATCGTGACAGGCCGCTATACGACGTCATTTGTAGCGTTTGCAGCGTTGCCTGCGCGTCCAGGTACATTGGAAACATAGTCAAGGAAGTGCCTTTTTATAACGGATAAAATCCGATTTACGCATATACCGGATATAAATCCGATATATGCGTAAAACGGACATTTTCCGGTATACGCATATAACGGATTTCGCTTATATCGGACAAAACCAGTGGGAACAATTGAATCCGATATATCCGAGGTTTACTGTGTATATATATATATATATGCTCACTGTGACATCACAGTGAGCCTGTGTTAGAAAAAACTCCCTGAAAGCGAACGTTCAGAGCCATCCCAACCTTTTTTCAAACCTCTTGATGTGAAACTTTGGCATGGTGTAACATCTAGCGACACCCTTGCTGTTTTGTTAGCACGTTAGCATACACTGTTGTGATCACGTGGGCTCTATGCGTCTGGAATGGACTGCTTGTATCTGACATTTTAGATGCAGTATTTCAACATGGGATACTGGGACAACGGAATTTAATTCTTTAATGTGATCGCTCCTCCCATGAGCTGATGAATGACAGCCAGTGAGACTCGCCAGCCAGGACGGTGGAACCAACTGCCACTGGTCTCTGGTCAGTCACTGGCCACCAGTGAGTCCTTGTACTTATCAAGTTACATTTTTCTCAACTTGAACATCCTGAATGTGGCGAAGGAGTGAGGATCCATCTTTGAAAGGATGCAATGAGACAACATGGATTCCCTTCCTCCACCTCCCGATGGTGAGAAACATACTTCATGAGGAAAAAAAAGGTCCCTGTGGGAATAGCGCTAGGAAGGATGAAAAGGCTTCGGATGCGGGCTATCTCGTGGTGACTTAGCGGCACCACTGCCAAACACGCACACGACAGCGTCAGCAATGCTGATACCGCTATGTCCCCCTCCATGTCTCCACTATGTCTCCACAGTGTTCCCACACCTTCACCACGATATCACCACATTGTCTCAGCGAGTGACCCAACAATGACTCCGCAAAAAAATCCCCACCCCCAGGCACACACTTCCCATCACTGTGTCTCTTCAATGCCTCCACTGTGAGGACATGTCCCCTCAGGGTTTTCACAGTGAACCTACAATGTTTCTACAATGCCCCCCCCCCCCAGGTGTCCTTGTTGTGTGTCCATACTCTCGCCATACAGTATGATGGCGAAAATGTCCCCCAGGGTGTCGCAAGGACCACTATGTCCACAACGTCCCCACTATGACTCCAGTGTCTCCACTATGGCCCCTCTGTTTCTTTACACTGTATCCACTGTGTCCCCACTCTTTCTCCGCAGTGTCTCCACTCTTTCTCCGCAGTGTCCCCACTCTGTCCCCACTCTTTCTCCGCAGTGTCCCCACTCTTTCTTCGCAGTGTCCCCACCCTTTCTTCGCAGTGTCCCCACCCTTTCTCGGCAGTGTCTCACCTACGTATGTCCCCACTCTTTCTCCGCGGTGTCTCCACTATGTCCCCGCTCTTTCTCCGCAGTGTCTCCACTGTGTCCCCGCTCTTTCTCCGCAGTGTCCCCGCTCTTTCTCCGCAGTGTCCCCGCTCTTTCTCCGCAGTGTCCCCACTCTTTCTCCGCAGTGTCCCCACTCTTTCTCCGCAGTGTCCCCACTCTTTCTCCGCAGTGTCCCCACTCTTTCTCCGCAGTGTCCCCACTGTGTCCCCACTCTTTCTCCGCAGTGTCCCCACTGTGTCCCCACTCTTTCTCCGCAGTGTCTCCACTGTGTCCCCACTCTTTCTCCGCAGTGTCTCCACTGTGTCCCCACTCTTTCTCTGCAGTGTCTCCACTGTGTTCCCACTCTTTCTCTGCAGTGTCTCCACTGTGTTCCCACTCTTTCTCCGCAGTGTCTCCACTCTTTCTCCGCAGTGTCTCCACTCTTTCTTCACAGTGTCTCCACTCTTTCTTCACAGTGTCCCCACCTTGTCCCCGCAGTGTCTCCACTGTGTCCCCGCAGTGTCTCCACTGTGTCCCCGCAGTGTCTCCACTGTGTCCCCACTCTTTCTTCGCAGTGTCTCCACTGTGTCCCCGCAGTGTCTCCACTATGTCCCCACTCTTTCTCGGCAGTGTCCCCACTCTTTCTTCGCAGTGTCTCCACTGTGTCCCCACTCTTCGCAGTGTCTCCACTGTGTCCCCACTCTTCGCAGTGTCTCCACTGTGTCCCCACTCTTTCTCTGCAGTGTCTCCACTGTGTCCCGACTCTTTTTCTGCAGTGTCTCCACTGTGTCCCGACTCTTTTTCTGCAGTGTCTCTACTGTGTCCCCACTCTTTCTCCGCAGTGTCTCCACTATGTCCCCACTCTTTTTCCGCAGTGTCTCCACTGTGTCCCCACTCTTTTTCCGCAGTGTCTCCAATATGTCCCCACTCTTTTTCCGCAGTGTCTCCAATATGTCCCCACTCTTTCTCCACAGTGTCTCCACTGTGTCCCCACTCTTTTTCCGCAGTGTCTCCACTGTGTCCCCACTCTTTCTCCACAGTGTCTCCACTGTGTCCCCACTCTTTTTCCGCAGTGTCTCCAATATGTCGCCACGCTTTCTTCGCAGTGTCCCCACTCTCTCTTCATAGTAGAGTGTCTCTACTATGTCCCCTCCGTTTGTCCACAGTAGCCGCGCAAAATATCCACAAATCCACGTCTTATTATTTTTCTGTCTTTTTCTGTCTCTGATATGTCCCCATTCTATGCGGTAACCCGTCCTCTATGTCCTCAATGTTTCTTCTATGTACATCGAGTGTCTCCACTGTGCCCCCCCCCCCCCCCAGTGTCACCCACAATGGTCTTTTCTTGTTCTCAGTATGTCCCAAAAGTCTCACAGCTATGTCCTCACCCTGTTTCCATTTTGTTCCTAAAGTCCCCACAACGTCTCCTCAATGTCCACACCATATTGTCACTATGTCCACAAGGGCTGAAACAATTAATTCAGTTAATTGACAACTATTTTGGCACTGGATTAATGGTTCTTTGATTTAAGAAAGTAAATATCCTCTGATTTCAGCCTCTCAAATAACAGTCTGTTAATAAATGTTTCTGTATGGGTTGGCTAGGACAGGGCTTTCTAAAGTGCAGCCCAGAGGCCACCGTCTGGGACCACCGCTGTTATAAAAAGTTATAATATTATGGAAACAAAGTGGATATTATGACTACAGTAAACCTCGGATATATCGGATTCAATTGTTCCCACTGGTTTTGTCCGATATAAGCGAAATCCGTTACAAAGCATTATTAGAGCCCTGTAGACATGACAAAACACGACTATAGTCACATTTATACTCTTTTTATTTACAACATATTGCGCAACTGCAGGGTCTTGAGACACATGCTAACTCGCAAACTAGAGAGCTAGCGACCTAAACGGTAGCCTTCGAGTTATTTCCTTTCAACTTAAATAGCCAAAAACTTACCACTTCCACACGGATAGGGAGGATAACTATTAACAGTTATTTAACCTTTAACATGAACATGAATCAAACGTAATAATTTTTTCTGGGTACATGATACCATACAGCATCCATATCAAACTTGCGCGGGCCGCACTAACATTAAACTTTCATATCAAGGCGGGGGCCTCAAACTAGTATCCTGCGGGCCACATTTGGCCCGCGGGCCGCGTGTTTGAGACCCCTGCTGTAAAATCAAACTGGCTGCAGAGGTTTGGTGGCAGGGTATCCTTTGAAGCAAGGCACCGAGGAAGGTGCTAACTAACATGCAGCTTTGCATGCAAAGACAAAGACGAGCACAAACACAAAGACGATAAATGAGCACCCTTGGCCCCCCTGGGGTAAAGGAAGTACTGTAGACGGAGGTGCAGATGTGATGCATCCCTGACATGCTAAACACACTTTCAGTAGAGGAAGCCATCATTACAATTAGAGATGCTCCCATCAGGGTACAATTGAAGCCGATATATCCGAGGTTTACTGTATCAGGAATGGCCTATTCATTTCCAATGGGAAAAATTGGGGAATTTTGGAAAATCTTTGACTGTTTTGAAAGACCTGAGTATATAGCAAACTATTCCCGGATGAGTTGAGCAATTTGATGTTGGAATGGTTTGAATCGGTTGGAAAAAGGAGGAGCTACTGGGTAAAATAACACAAGCAACTACTGTATAGGGGTGTTATGTCATGTCTAGAGTGCTCTAATAATTTTAAAAAAAGCATTTTCAGGGCACATATAGACAAACAACCATTCACACTCACATTCATACCTATGGACAATTTGGAGCCGCCAATTAACCTAGCATGTTTTTGGAATGGGGGAGGAAACCCAGAGAAAACCCATGCATGCATGGGGAGAACATGCAAACTCCACACAGAGGGCGGATTTGAACTCGGGTCTCCGAGCTGTGAGTCCTGCGCACTACCCGCTTGTCCGCCGTGCAGCCCCGTTCAATAATTTTTCAGGTTATTTGCTTAACCTTCTGAGCGCACGTCAGCGACACATGAACGATGACCTCCGGAAGTCGCCATACCCCGTCACGTGTTTGTTCTCCAAATGCCGTACTAACATGCTACCCTTGCAAGATTCGGCAGACATGAGTCGGCAGACAGTAAACCTCGGATATACGTATCGGATTCAATTGTTCCCACTGGTTATATATGGCGTATACCGGAAAATGTCCGTTTTACGCATATATCGGATTTATATCCGGTATATGTGTAAATGGGATTTTATCCGTTATAAAAAGGCACTTCCTTGACTATGTTTCCAATGTACCTGGACGCGCAGGCAACGCTGCAAACGCTGCAAATGACGTTGTATAGCGGCCTGTCACGATTCGGCGAATCGGAGCGCCACGATGCGGCCATCCGATATATGCGAGGGAAATTTCATGGAAATGCATTGGAACGGGACTGGAGATTTTGTCCGAAATAGGCGAAATCAGTTATAAAAAATCCGATATATGCAATGATTTTTTATTGGAAATGCATTACAGAAAAATCGGTTCTTTTTTATCTGTCCGTTGTGAGCGAATTTCCGATATATCCGAGTCCGATATATCCGAGGTTTACTGTATAAAGTCATAATTAGTAGCAGAAAATATATGAAGAAAGTTGAAAAATTTGCAAAATGCAAAAAAAATTAACTGCAAAAATTGAAAAAATAAGTAGCAATTTTAGAAGAATAGTGATATTTGGAGGCAAAATAATATCATTTTAGGAGCATTAAGCTAACATATTATAGTAAAAATTAACAAATAAAAGGTGTAATTGATATAAATTTAGATTGTAGAAAAAGTTACAATATTGAAAAAGTCTTAATTATGAGAAGAAAATGTACAAGAAAGTTAGACATGGAAAAAATATATTATTTTCCAAGGATAAACACAAACAATACAGAGGGAAAAGTCGTGTTCTGACAAGAGAAAAAGTGCCAATTTTCAGAAAATAAAATCATGATATTATGAGGAAAAAGTATAATTTTTGGGAAAATAAGATGGGACGGTAGAGTCAAAATATTATGGCAATAAAGTCACAATCAAGACAAAAAAAAAATAGAAAGATTTAAGTTGAAAGTTGAAATATTTGGGAAATGAAACAGCAAAAATGGGAAAAACTGTTTTTCCCCACCTGTCTCACAAAGCTGGATTGCAGTTTTTTTCTAACTGGTCTAGGGACCAACCGATTCCCGGATGAATCCAACCAACAAGCCCATGAGTAGCAGCCCTAATGTCAAGTCCATATGCTGTAGTGTGTCCCCGTTATCCCTTCAGGGTCTCCACGATCTGCTCACCGTTTTGACACCTACATACCCTTACTGTCCCCACACTATTGTGCTTGTCACCATAGTAACCGCACCATCTCCACCATCATCTTTAGAATGTTGGTTTTGGCTTCACAGCGTCTTGTCTACGTCATGATGGCGTTCCGTCACGTACACAGCCGAGGAATAGCAGAGAAAACGTGACTCCCGGAGGCGATACCCGACCCCCTCCCACGCGGGATGGCGGTCTTGTGATTGTGAAGCAAAGCGGGTCACAGACTCGTGCCCTCATGCAGGTGCAGACGGCCCCGCTCAAGGCGGTGTGGAAGGCGGGTTTACAGGTCAGGCGAGGGAAAACAAGCAGCGCGCCAAAAACAACACCACTACCTAACCGGCCTCAAAAAGCAACTAATCCTCTCTTGGTTGCTCGGATTTTGCGGTAGTTTGACGGAGGCCGAGCAGAAGAAGCGCGTTCCGTCTGCGTCGGCCATATTTGCTTGCCTGCAGAATATGGAGGACCAAAACTGCCAAAATAATAAATAAATAAATAAATACATAAAAGTGAAAATAAAAACAAAACTGAAAAAAAAATCCAAAAATTAAATACAAAAAATAAATATAAATGGAAATAAAAACAAAAATAAAAAAATATATACATAAATAAATAAATAAAAGCAAAAATAAAAAACAAGATTCAAAAATTAAAAATAAATACAAAAATAAATGTAGAAATAAATACAAAAATAAATATATAAATAGAATTACATATCAATAAATAAATAAAAGCACTCTGCTCTCATATGTATTTATTTCATGCAGCAGACAATGTCAGCTTGAAATGCAGAAGGAAAAACTATTCAAATGAGGGGGCGGTCCTAAGTGTGTCTTGGGTTGAACTGTTCGCCTATTGGTTGATCGACATGTGAGTGCGAAAAAGCTCCGTCGGGGAGGAGAGAGATCAGGCTCCAATAAGGCTTCCACCCGGAAAAGCAGGTAATCCGGGGAAGCATTATCCGAAATATCTGCTAGCAAACGGAGACCCCTGGAGATTGCAGCCATATTTACCGCCATTGAGAGTGGTGTGGTGACTTCCTCTTGCTGTGGCTGTTTGCAGGCATACCTAGTCGATTTTCGCACTCACATGTCGATCAACCAATAGGCGAACAGTTCAACCCAAGACACACTTAGGACCGCCCCCTCATTTGAATAGTTTTTCCTTCTGCATTTCAAGCTGACATTGTCTGCAGCATGAAATAAATACATATGAGAGCAGAGTGCTTTTTTGTAAATTTATTGATATGTAATTCTATTTATATATTTATTTTTGTATTTCTACATTTATTTTTGTATTTATTTTTAATTTTTGAATCTTGTTTTTTATTTTTGTATTTATTTTTGCTTTTATTTATTTATTTATGTATATATATTTTTTTGTTTTTATTTCCATTTATATTTATTTTTGTGTATTTAATTATTTTTTGCATTTTTGTTTTTATTTTCACTTTTATTTATTTATTTATTTATTATTTTGGCAGTTTGGGTCCTCCATAGCAGAAATGCGAGAGGTGAGGAAAAGGCAGAAATTGGATACTGCTGCAGATCCCGCCCCCACTCCATCATGTCAGCAGGTATCACTTGGAGGATGAGGACGCTCGTAATACCTGCTGATGAGCTCTATGGTGCCGTAGACACGCCTGACAAAGACATAAAGATAAAAATCCATCAAATATCGCCTGGCTTTTGTGTTTTGCCGTCACAAGTACTTTCCATGACGGCAGCAGAAAGTGTCACGACTCGTACGTTCTGCGGGGAACACAAGTCACACGGGTCACACAGGCCGTGGCGGCGGGCGCCGTGAACCCTGAAAAAGACGTCAGCAGAGCGAGGCCTCGCATGGCGAACACAGAGGACTTAGCGTTGAAAAACATTGTGAAGAGTCATAAATCACTTTGGGATCGTGCGGCAAAACACAAACCAGCCGATAATCAGCTGCTGACAGCAAGCCTTTTTCTGCCCGCGGATGAATTCTGCATATTAAAGTCTGCTTAAATCTCCCCCGTGTATCAAAATAAAATTACTCATCCTTTGTTCAGCATCTTTTCAAAAACGCTTAAGAAATGCGGGCATTAAAAAAAAAAAAAAGCCTGATAAATACAAAATGCCAGAATGTCAAGAAGCCAAGCAGATACGCAGAATATTTCCATATTGACTTTCATTAAAACATCAAAACATTTCAAAGGGAACCTCGCTTGGACAACCGGAGGCCATGTAAACAATCAATTCATTTATTAAGAGTTCAGTCAAACTGATTTACCATGTTCTCAAACACATCACGGGTGCACCACTTGACTGCAGCCAGCAGGGGCGCTTTAATTCAGTCTCAGCAAATAGCTCATGTTACCACGTATTTGTTATGTATTGTGTAGGACTAAGTGAGTAAAAGCACAAAATGAATACACACCCACCAACCATGCACCAGTATGATGTTTAATGTGTGCTAGCATGATCGAACTTGAGGCTGTGCACCAACGACAATGGGCACAAAATCATGATAAACACTGAACAATCCCCTCCCGACCTAAACCTGAATCTCCCCTTCCAAAGCGGGAATAGAAGCTAGAAGGGCTAGCTTGTGTGGTTGTGTGCGCCACTCATGAGTACTTTCACCATGTTGGATTTTACGGCTAATTTTTGAATGTAGGTGGTCTTGGCCGTGAATACACATTCTCCACACGGAACACACCGTGACCGTCCTTCAAAATAAGAGCACCATTTGCCCCATGTATGCGTAAACAAAAAAAATATGTGATAAAAAATATCTTCCAGTTGCAGTTGGAATAGCATGGGTGACTACATCTTCCTTCATGACAAACACAGGCATTACAGTTGGTTGGAGATTTAGTCGCAATTTGTGCAGAGGCTCCATTCGTTAGAACAGTTAGCCAGATTGTTACCAATACATACATTTGCTTTACCATTTGAGACAAGTCTATTTCATTACATGGCTTTAAAAAAATTGCCCATCATTCACAATCCTGATGTGAAATATGACCATTTCTTTTCCCTTTTCTGTGCATTCTAGCGCGAAAAAGCGGGTTAATATAAGCTAGCTAACAACATCATTGGAAATTGTATATTAATTATACAATAACATGAAAAAATATTTTTTATATTTTTTTATCAGGCGGACTCACACGATACCTAGCTATCCGCTAGTCTCAACGTGATTCACAGACGGAAGAGCGGATAGCTAGCGCTCCATTTGGCTATAAAGACTCAACAAGATGCTGGTTTGCCGTTTACCGGAGACTGCAGCACGTCTTGTGCTGGAAGACACAGCCATCCCAAAGAGAGCAGACATCGTTTTGTGTTGTTGCTATATCTATGCTGTTGTTGTTGACGGAACTAGCATAAGTATGTGTATCAATGTGATGAGAAAAGAAGTTTGGGTGGTGTTTTAAATCATCCAAATAAGGCAAGATACTGCAAATATGACATGTTATCATCAGTGTACGTGTTAATGCATGATCACAGCATGGATATCAAACCATGCAACCTTGGTAGAGGTTTTTTTTTTACAGTGGAAATAGGTGTGTCCCAATGATGTGCATTGTTAGCTAGCTCATATTAACTTGTTTTGTCGCGTTATAATGCACAGAAAAGAGGATTGGGAAAGATTCACAATCAAAATCGAAATTCCAAATGTTTGCAGTTTGCCCACCCTTGTTTTATGCATTCCCACATAGTACAGTAAACCTCGGCTATATCGGACTCGGATATATCGGAAATTCGCTCACAACGGACAGATAAAAAAGAACCGATTTTTCTGTAATGCATTTCCAATAAAAATTCATTGCATATATCGGATTTTTTATAACGGATTTCGCCTATTTCGGACAATATCTCCAGTCCCGTTCCAATGTATTTCCATGAAATTTCCCTGGCATATATCGGATGGCCGCATCGTTATGCTAATCTTGTTGATGTCACTGGCTATTGTCTTTCTCCTGGCTCCAGATTTAGGACAAATATAAAAGTGAGTGACGTCAATAATACTAGCACAGCAGTGAATGAGATCTTAACCTCACTATTGGAAATAACGTAGGCCTGACGGGCGTAACAGGGCCTAGCTTAATTAACAATTTGTTATGCTCAGAGTCCAATAAAGTTAAATTCTGATTACCTTACGTCTCTTTTCATTGCCCAGTCCAGGTACATTGGAGACATAGTCAAGGAAGTGCCTTTTTATAACGGATAAAATCCGATTTACGCATATACCGGATATAAATACGATATATGTAAAACCTCGGATATATCGGACTCGGATATATCGGAAATTCGCTCACAACGGACAGATAAAAAAGAACCGATTTTTCTGTAATGCATTTCCAATAAAAATTCATTGCATATATCGGATTTTTTTATAACGGATTTCGCCTATTTGGGACAAAATCTCCAGTCCCGTTCCAATGCATTTCCATTAAATTTCCCTCGCATATATCGGATGGCCGAATCGTGGCGCTCCGATTCGCCGAATCGTGATGGGCCGCTATACGACGTCATTTGCAGCGTTTGCAGCGTTGCCTGCGCGTCCAGGTACATTGGAAACATAGTCAAGGAAGTGCCTTTTTATAACGGATAAAATCCGATTTACGCATATACCGGACATAAATCCGATATATGCGTAAAACGGACATTTTCCGGTATAAGCATATAACGGATTTTGCTTATATCGGACAAAACCAGTGGGAACAATTGAATCCGATATATCCGAGGTTTACTGTATAATGCACAGAAAAGAGGAATGGGAATGATTCACAATCAAAATTCGAATCGAAATTCCAAATGTTTGCAGTTAGCCCACCCTTGTTTTATGCATTCCCACATAGTAGCAGTTTTGAGGAGCAAATATACGGTGAAGGAAAACAGTACAATACAGTATAGTAGTATCTGTGCGGCGTGGGAGAAAGTTAGCATACACACAACGGTGAGTTCAAGGACCGTCGCCCTGTTCCATTGAAAACGAATAAAGCGATTTCTAATAGGGAAAATATGGTCCTCATTGGATTATGGGGACCAAGGACTGGGTTAGAGTCGGTTTTGGTTAGAGTCGGACCTTCAGGACGCTAACCAAGGTTCCACTGTATTCAACTTTGAATTCAAATAGAGGGATTAATCGGCAGGATAAAAACGGAGAGCTGAGAGTGGGTGTGAAGGTTTGATCCTGACCACACATGACAATAAAGTTGCCGTGAGAAATCCTGAATGAGAAAAGTTCCCTCCACAGCTTCTGCCCTGGCTGTATGACATAATCCCCCCCTCCGCCGGGAGAGAAACAATAGACAATCCCGCTTGTTATATAAAGGTACATCCGTGCTTTGTGTTCGCAAGTAACCACTCCATCGGCTTCGCTTCTATCAACAGCGGACAGCGGGCTGAAATTTCATCTGTCGGACTTGTCACAGGTGTCTCCATGGATGGATGTGAAGCATTGCATAAGCTGGCGTGATCTACGCGTGTGCAGCACTCCTCTACATGCTTGACGACGCCATGGCATCAAAGCTCACGTGTGGGCACGTGCGTGATGCTTTCAGGTTGCTCTTGTCTTCCCACGCTCGCAATCCGGTCTCACATGGACCCGTGGCCTCTCCTGTCCGACCGTTTTTCTTTCCGTACCGTTTTCCGGGATCTGCCACATTCCCGCAGACAATGAATAATTAAAACAAGGGCATATAATGGCTGGCTTATTAATCATGCAGCCAGGCCATGTGGACGGAAATAGACCGCAGGGCGACCGATGGAGGCCTGCTGCAACAGGTTGCCGCAAAGATGGGAGGACGTGCAGCGCACACGAGAGCGTCGCGTTGGCCTGCGAGCTGATGGCTCTCTTGCAAGAACACCAGTCACTAATATGCATCTATAACAGGGGTGGGCAAACTTTTTGACTCGCGGGCCACTTTGATTTAACAAAATTGCCCCGGGGGGCAGAATATATATTTAATACACACTATTTTACGCTTATAATTCTGACAGTCCGCATTGAATTATTAGTCTAATTTTATCTGTAAATCATACTATCAGCTGTCACTATCAGACCACAGCAAATTACGAAATTGAATTTTACAGTTTTGTTTTTTCTGAATCAAACATCCGACTTGACTTATGTTGCCAGCTGTTGTTAAAATTGTTAAAATTTGAAATATTTAGAAGCAGTTGATGTTTGCTAAATAATCACTAATAAATACAATAAATCACTATATTGACAGTTACTATGGTACCCATTATGCCATGGTATGGTCATATCACCTCGTACTACGGTACGTGACAAAAAAAACCTTACACCATATTAGGAAAGCAGGAAGTGATCAAATTATTATGTCATTGTAGAGTCACATCACTTCTGTACGAGGTACATTATTAAAAAAACAACAAAAAAAACCTTAAACTGTATTATGGAAAGCAGGAAGTGAACAAGTGTAACAGTTACTGATTGTAAAAGTACCAGATGGAGGGGTAGGATTTAATAAGCTTTGCTTCTTCCTACTCCTTTTGGACATGTGGAACTGGGAACTGATTATGTGATGCATTAAGTTGTAATCTGATGCATGGTCATATGAAATAAAACCATGACCATTACCATAGAAAGCAACTGGCGGGCCGGATTCAAACGCTTAGTGGGCCGCATGTGGCCCCCGGGCTGTAGTTTGCCCACCCCTGATCTATAATAATAATCATAAACCACAGTCCCCAAGGGGCAAAACAACACTCGCTGGCATTGTTGATTTTCTCCAACACATACGCTAAATACATTACAGTCCAAAGTCGAACTTTGATGTACGCATGATTATTGATGTTATAATTAGAATGGCTATTATATTTAATAAAATACACACCAGCGCTGGAAGGATGACTGATGTCTAAGCCAAGGACATTTTAATTAAGGCTACCGCTCAAGTCATATAATGACTCCGTTTCCCTCACCTCCAGCCCACACAGCCTCATTTGTTAACTTTGCTTTTATACAACCGGGGCGGGAAGGTCACACTCTTACGTCGCCACACTCGGCCTTTGGCCGCAAATCATTTTGTGGAATTATTTGAAGAGCTTGCAACCAAAAGGCGCTAAATCCATTTTGACTGATTTCGAGAAAATCAATGATTTTTAACTACGCACATATCAATCTATTTGGTCATCAAGTCTATATTGCAAATGAAAGAGCTATCAGTATAGGTCATAAAAATGCATGCTATAAAAATCCTGCACACACCATGTATTTTATATATATTTTTTAATTAATTTTTTTCCGGATTTAGCGCCTTTTGGCTGAAATAAATTTGAAGTCACCTTTAACTTCTTCAATGGCATTGTTGTAAAAGAATGTAAAGTGCTTTAATGTGCTATGCTAATAAAATAATTACAACACAGAAGCCATTCTCAACATAAAATACACCCCACCCACCCACACACACACACACACACACACACGCACTCGTTCACCTTCACACATTACAGAAACAGGTGACAGTGACAAAAATCATCTCATTCCAAACTCTTTACATTGTATGTTTTTTAGTACAAGTAAAATAATGTTTCTCATGAAAGTTGGAGGTGTCAAGGTAGAGACATGCCTTTTATGGCGTAAAAAAAACTTCCATGTTACAGAATACTGTAAAAACACAATTTGTGTTCTCCTGAATTGCATAACATACTGTAACTATCATACGTGTACTTAATGTACACAAACAAAACAGGATGCGCACTGATACTGGCTTTCTGTATGTGCAGTGCCAATTGTATTCTTCTCTCTGATTGGTCAGATTATCAATAGATGGGAAACTTGGGCCAATCAGAATAAAGAATAAAGAAAGGGATTTAGCTCCTTTTGGTTGAAATCTGAAATGGAAATAGCGCCTTTTGGTTGAAAGCATAAATTTCATATCACTTTTTTTCATATTTTTTAAAATGATTTCAAGACCAAAATATGTGATTTGGATACACATGACAGAGGTCTATTAAACTCATGAAAAACATGCAACTTAGTGAAAATTGGATTTAGCGCCTTTTGGTTGCAAGCTCTTCATTTGTGGAATCTGTGGCTGAATACTTCCAACAAGACAATGACACTAAACACTGCTCCAATTCTATTAAGTCATTCATGCAGAGGAAAAAGTACAATGTGGTGCAATGGCCACCTCAGGCCCCAGACCTAAATATTATTGAAAATCTGTGGTGTGACTTAAAGCGGGCTTGGAAACCATCAAACCTGACTCAACTGGAGATGTTCCGGAAAGATGAATGGTCAAAAGGACGACAACTTCTTATATGACATTACCTTAACACTGCATGAAGTCATGAAGTCATGATAAAAAAAGTCTCCTCCTATCAAGGGTGGAAGTGGTAAATTTTTTGGATTCTTACGTTTATTAGAAATACATTCGAGGCTAATTGGTTAGCTTGCTAGCGACCCGGCAGCCTAAGAGTTGCAATCTGATGTAGACGACAAATAAAGTGTAAACATATCTAAAAGGCTCTAATATATTTACAAAGTCATTTTCTATGGTCTGGCTACCAAAATATTAAATGTATTAACAGTGACTCCTTTATCACAGAAATTTAACTGGAACCAATTAACCAAAGGAGGGAGGATTGTATAGATTTATTTGAATTAAAATGTAATTGTAGTTGGTGCACACCTCAAATAAAGTTAGATTTGAATGAATTTGAATGTTGTATGATCTGGTGTTAAACAATCACTGACTTTATTATACGAGTGTGCCTGATAATAGTTGAGTGGTACCAATCAGAAAGGAGTGGGCGTGCCGGGAGGCGGGCCATAAGTGTAATAAATTAAAACAGACCGTTTTGGAAATGCAAGGAAATACAGCTGGAATAGGTGCAGATTCTGGAAGATCTACAAAGCTTTCTGTGCGGGTTATTGTGTGTAGCTGCTCTATAGGAGTCCACAACTTGATACAAAGGGCCCAAAATGAGCATAATGGGTCCCTTAGAGGTACAAAGGGTGGCTTCAAGGAGTTTACTAGAATGTTGGTATCCTCAACGATGGTAAAGGGCTGGTCAAACACCATGCCTGACACCAATCTTGGGTGTCATCGTGATGCTAGCGTTTTGCAGATAAAGGTTTGATGTACTGAAGCGTGATCATCGCAGCACGTTTGGTGCAACTAGCACATGACATGTCTTCCTTTGAAAGCGAAAGTTTGTTTACACATAAGCTCAGGGGAAGTTATGGCAGATGGTTAAAGTCACAGGCAGGGGAAAAAAAAAGGAGCACTTGATTTGCTCACCCGCACTGCATGGGTCATTTTGTCTCATTGGAGTTTTTTTTTTTTTTTTATGATTGTATATCGGGGCGGCCACACAGTAATGGGAATGGTTTAATTTCATTTGAACATGCAGTATTGTTACATTTGTTCACTTCCTGCTTTCCAAATATAATTTAAGTTGTTTTTTTTAATTATTATTATTATTTTTGTCACGTACCGAAGTACGAGGTGATATGAGCATCCAATGACATAATGGGTACCATAGTAATGTCAATATAGTGATATACAGTAAACCTCGGATATATCGGATTCAATTGTTCCCACTGGTTTTGTCCGATATAAGCGAAATCCGTTATAAAAAATCCGATATATGCAATGAATTTTTATTGGAAATGCATTACAGAAAAATTGGTTCTTGTTTATCTGTCCGTTGTGAGCGAATTCCCGATATATCCGAGTCCGATATATCCGAGGTTTACTGTATATAGCACATCATGACTGGTTCAAGACTCTTCATCCTTGTATTTAGCAAACATCAACTGCTTGTATTGTTTCTTGAATTAGCTCAAGAAACATGTAGCATGTAGCATGTAGGCTTCACAGCCATGAGATTTGTGGTATTTATTTCATTGTCTTTGTCACAAATTTTTTCATGTCACAAAATGACGATGCACAAACGTGTTTTATATACAACAGGCACCGAGAAAGTATTCCATCCTGTCACACACAACAACAGCTAGCGAGTAGTGCACTCGCTAGCGCGTAGTGCCCCGCCTCTCCCCACTGGGACAAACTCTTGTCAACCCTCTTGTCATCTAACCTGTTTGGTTATGAAAACAAACACGAATGCACGTGTCAATACATCCAGGCTGGCAAAATTATCCAATTCCTTTGTGAATGTTTGTTTACAAGTGAGCTCAGGGGACGTTAACGTCACAGGCAGGACAAAAAAGGAGCGCTTGATATGCTGACCAGCACTGCACGAGGTACTCTTGGCTACTTGGAAGGTTTTTTTTGTTTTTTAATTAACAGTTATTGAAGCCATTTTTAATGTCACAATTTCTCATATCGGCCCTTGCAGCCCTCATCAAAAGTCCCCCATTATGCAAAATTGGCTTTTTAATGTACTGTACAGTGACCCCCCCACACACACTTTCACTATTCTGCATTCGCAAACTCACAAATATGGGTCAAACTATTTTTTTTCCGGCAAAAATTGAGTATTTATTTCCTCACCAAAAACCCTAATTTGGTTTAAAAAATATATATATAAAAAAAAAAAATATCCGCATATAACGGATTTCGCTTATATCGGACAAAACCAGTGGGAACAATTGAATCCGATATATCCGAGGTTTACTGTAATACATATGTAAGAACTTGGTAATCTAACTTGGTGATCATTTATAAATACTTGACAAAACAAGTAAACTATACATTTTTACATGAAAGTTTCGAGTTGTCCAACTTTGTTTGGCAGTCCTTGAAGGCACCATACATAATTAGGTGAGGCAAGACGTGCCAGTGAAACTTCTACATCGCTTTAACGTTCTTGTTGTTTTTAATATTGTTATTATTACATTATTGTTTTGGCCTGCACAGTACCTAGTGGTTAGCGCGTTAGGCCTCACAGCTAGGAGACCCAAGTTCAATTCCACCCTCGTCGAACGCTGTGTGGAGTTTGCATGTTCTCCCCGTGCATGTGTGGGTTTTCTCCGGGTACTCCGGTTTCCTCCCACATTCCAAAAACATGCTAGGTTAATTGGCCACAGGTATGAATGTGAGTGTGAATGGTTGTTTGTCTATATGTGCCCTGTGATTGGCTGGCCACCAGTCCAGGGTGTACCCCGCCTCTCGCCGAAAGTCTGGATAAATGATTTGATGAATATTATTGTTTTTATTAAAACACTGCCACAACCTTTTAAGTACAAAGGCATATTATGAGGCATACTTAGGGATGGAAACCGGGATGGTTTGGTGAGTTTTTCCGTCCGATACCGATTTTTTTTCATCACCCTTAGCCGATGGACGATTTTGCTTGGGCCGATATTTGTGGCCGATACTGCTTTTGCTCCATCAATTTACATGAAAAATGACAATGATAACAAATATTCCAGGTCTCAAGTGTAAACAAATATTTATTTAAATGTAAACACTGAACACAGTCGGATTCAGCTTTCTTAAACACACATTTAAACGGCATTATCAACTTTAAAAGTTATAAATATTCAACCATGTGCAAAACATTTCTGTTTATCTAGCATCGATGTGATGACTGCTCCTCCGCAGTGAGACGCAATTTCAACTAAGCCTGACTGTTAGAGGCTAATTAAAAGTTGAAACCGTAGGGGTGCTGCGACTGCGCGTGTTGTTGGGTCCTCCGACAGGCAGCCTGGCGGGTGCCTGTCTGTAAATCATGCTGCGGAAAAATATGTATATCTGCGAACCCACGCCGATACCGATTCAAGTAAAAAAAACGCAAATATCGGCCCAATACATCGGCCGGCCAATGTATCGGTCGATCCTTAGTCGAAAATAAAACAGACATGAGTGTTAATAACTGGACTGGATTGGAACCCCCATGAAAAGCAGATATGGACTGTGTTGACAGTGACATAGTAACAAGAGCGTGTTTATGACCACCACGCTTGAGAAAAGTCTCATCTCCCTCGCACGGTCACTTTTGAAGTTGTTGTTTTCCATGTCATAAACTTGAAATCTCATTCTCTGACACACCCCTGGCTAAATGAGCCCTCCGTGGGTGTATACATACCACTTCACGGAGAATACATTGGTCGAATGTTCACTACACATCTTAAAGCAAAGCCGGTAGTCAACTACCAACTATCCAGTGGACAACTACAGACCTGGGAGCTACAAACTACTAACCTAGCATGTAATGTTAGCATGTGGCATCACAAAGCTCTGCTAGTGTTGCTGTGTCTGTGTCCTCCTAATATTGTGCTCGACACCAAAATAAAGATTAGACTCCCGTCTTTCATCAGACAAAAAAAGTTTATTTCTACCTTTTTCTATACTTTATAATCAGCAGAAGAACATAGCAAATATTCAGGAAAAATATTAGTTCCCGACTAAATAAACAAAAAGAGAGAAACCCAGGTTTTAGTGACGATACATTTCACTTTGACACAACTATACCAACATAAAAACACAAAAATGGGTTGTTTCACATCAAAATAATGTATTGACAAATTAGCAATTTTCACATTTGGAACTACAGTAAACCTCGGATATATCGGAAATTCGCTCACAACGGACAGATAAAAAAGAACCAATTTTTCTGTAATGCATTTCCAATAAAAATTCATTGCATATATCAGATTTTTTATAACGGATTTCGCCCATTTCGGACAAAATCTCCAGTCCCGTTCCAATGCATTTCCATGAAATTTCCCTCGCATATATCGGATGGCCGCATCGTGGCGCTCCGATTCGCCGAATCGTGACAGGCCGCTATACGACGTCATTTGCAGCGTTTGCAGCGTTGCCTGCGCGTCCAGGTACATTGGAAACATAGTCAAGGAAGTGCCTTTTTATAACGGATAAAATCCGATTTACGCATATACCGGATATAAATCCGATATATGCGTAAAACGGACATTTTCCGGTATACGCATATAACGGATTTCGCTTATATCGGACAAAACCAGTGGGAACAATTGAATCCAATATATCCGAGGTTTACTGTAGTAGGGGCCTACCTGGTACCCACGGGCACCACATTGGTGACTGTCGGCTATATGATATGAAAGGGTAACCAAAAAGTTAGACAGCAACATATTTGGCTTACTTGATCAAAATCACCGGTGAAACAGACGCCTTCTTTAAGGAGAATTTGGGTGCAAGAGCAGCTTGATGGTGCTCCAGTAGGACCCCTCGCCCATCCAGTCCGCTGAATCCAACCACTGTTGGGGTAGTCAAGGACATGTGTCTCACGTTTTGGGTAATTAGCTGCCGAAAACTCGCCATACCCTGCCAAGTGACCTGCCTCCAAATGCCACATTAAGCTAAAGCTTTGTGAGACGGTTGTTATAGGCTGAATACTGCAATGGGGGTGGAGGTGATCGGCGTATTAGAGAAAATATGAGCAAATACCGTGCCATTAAAAACAGCCACAAAGTGGCAGAAGTGCATTTCATAAGAGCTGGGAAGAGATCACATGGATGGAAGAATCACACTTGACAGGAAATAGGAAGTGAGAGCGCATGCGAGGAGTGTGGCGTGCAGATGGTTATGCATTGTAGGGAAAACTTAACATGTGCACAGTACACAGTAAACCTCGGATATATCGGATATAGCGGCCTGTCACGATTCGGCGAATCGGAGTGCCACGATGCGGCCATCCGATATATGCGAGGGAAATTTAATGGAAATGCATTGGAACGGGACTGGAGATTTTGTCCGAAATAGGCGAAATCCGTTATAAAAAATCCGATATATGCAATGAATTTTTATTGGAAATGCATTACAGAAAAATCGGTTCTTTTTTATCTGTCCGTTGTGAGCGAATTTCCGATATATCCGAGGTTTACTGTACTACATGAGCCGTATTTTTCTACAGGCCTGGTTTAACTGGTTTTCAGTTAATAATGTGAGAAGCTGGAGCCTATCCCAGCTAACTTTGGGCGAGAGGCGGGGTACACCCTGGACTGGTCACCAGCCAATCGCAGGGCAGATTTAGTATATTTTTCATCGTATTTTTCATTGTGTTGCTGCTGGACGTTCACAGTATCCAGGTGATACTGCCCGTTTGTTTTCTTTTTCAAAGGAGGACGGTTTAAAGACAACAAGCAACCCCCCTCGAAATCTGTCCTTTGTAGTCATCATTTCACTGACAACTGCTTTGAAGGGACACCTTATTTGCAGGAAGCATTTGGCTTGAAAGTATGGTATGAATAAAAATAAGATAAGAACGACGTCATAGTTGCCATAAGTCATGCCAAAGTCTCAGATAATGAGGTTTGCACATTTGGAAGTAAGCCCTGAAAACGGTCTGTTTCAAAAGGTGTGGTCAAACTGCCCCTTGTGTGATGTCACAGTGGGGCAGAGTTGGTGACGTGGACTGAGCAAGCATTAAGTAACAGTTTAACTGTCCTGACTGTTTATTTTGTGTAAGCCATAGAGCAAAAGCACTTGCTAATAGCAGTTTCCCACCAAAATGAGGGGCCACATTCGGTTACCGATGCTATAGAAACCGCTAAAATGCTAAAGCTGCTTACCATTGAGAGATGTCTTGAAGTAACCTCTTTGTTGGAATGTTAAAAGTCCACATTTTAAAAAGATAAATGGCCAGTACACTTTAAATACACTAACACACTACACAAACGTAAGCATCCTTTTGCCTTTTATGCGTCTTACGCTGGGCCGATATGCCATTACCTATCGTACAATCATCTGCAGGACTGAACCCACTGGTGGGGTGATTTGGCTTTGTTAATATTTGCTGGTGCATTCAAATATGATTTAAATATAAAGGAGGTCTGGCTCTGCGCCTCAGGCTGCGCTGCGTTTACGAGTAGCATTTCTCTTCTGTTTAAACAAGGCAGTTAATGTTTATTTGTCGAGAGGGTGGTCGGAATATTTCTCCTTGGAAGAAAGATTTCATTGCCCAAAAGCACACTTTCTGCATGTTAGCAAAAATAAATTAAGACTAAAATCCCCCGTCCTCCCATATAATTTATTTAAAAAAAACTTCTTCAAATGCTATCATACTAGACGGTTAGTCCAAAAATGACTACAGTAAACCTCGGATATATCGGACTCGGATATATCGGAAATTCGCTCACAACGGACAGCATATATGGGATTTTTTATAACGGATTTCGCCTATTTCGGACAAAATCTCCAGTCCCGTTCCAATGCATTTCCATGAAATTTCCCTCGCATATATCGGATGGCCGCATCGTGGCGCTCCAATTCGCCGAATCGTGACAGGCCGCTATACGACGTCATTTGCAGCGTTTGCAGCGTTGCCTGCGCGTCCAGGTACATTGGAAACATAGTCAAGGAAGTGCCTTTTTATAACGGATAAAATCCCATTTACGCATATACCGGATATAAATCCGATATATGCGTAAAACGGACATTTTCCGGTATACGCATATAACGGATTTCGCTTATATCGGACAAAACCAGTGGGAACAATTGAATCCGATATATCCGAGCTTTACTGTATTTTGTTTGTTTCTCATATTACAACCAGTTTCCAAAATGTCTTTATATGAATATTTTACCTTCATGCAACTAAAATTGCTTTATTTTTCCTAATAATATTATATTATTTGCAAAAACTGAACTTTTTCTTTCTATTCATAATATTTAGACATTCTTGTGTTCTTGATAAATTATATTTATTATATATTTCACAAGAATAGGCCCCCACTTTGAACACCCATTTTTTGTGTCTTGCTTTACAGCTGTCACCAGGTTAGTCTGCTGGGTCTGATCTTTTCCTTGGTCTGCTACAATGTTCTTCAGGACATTCCAAAATGCTACGAGCAATGTTGGTGGATTTCCACCCAAAGACAGCTCTCTGGTTTTCATGTTGCTTTCACCTCTAAATGCAGTCTACACTTGCAAAACCTATCCTACCCAATATGGAACTGAGCGTGGACATTCAGTGCTATTTATTGATTGAATAAGTCATGAAGACACAGAAGACAGAAGACACACTCCAACAAAACACGGCTCACATGAAAAACAATAGTGGGTTCATTGTCTGATTGCGTTTTTAGTCTACAGCAAAAAACAAAAGGAATCGAGCTTACTGTTCCAGTACTTGCGGAGGGCACCGTATGGCGGAGAGGTGTATTGACGCCTGTGGAAATGGCAGCAGCTCATTAAAATACCGGTGCTGGTGGAAGATGTCTGCACCAGGAGGCTTTATCAAAACGCATTTCGCTGCCGTTCATAAGAGTTGCGCTGCCCAGCGACGTGGCGGGATGGAGTACCGACTACCATCTCTGGCACATTCTGTTCCAAACAATGCGGCGACCATTGTTTGGGTGAGTGTTTGGGGTTTCCAGGGAAACTGGAGGCCGGCTGCTGAACTTCACCAGCGGGTAAAACTGGTCCAAACACCTTCGTTGTCAATAAGTTAGCTCAGTCAGAACGCACTCCGCTCAAAACAACATTATTTCATGTGCGACTACGGCAGCACTTCTTGCCCTGTAATAAGAATAACACCACACGGGGACAATAGTGCGGCATTACTTTATTGTCCGGTTCTCAGGACGCTCAGCGGAGACCACCTCTAATCATTCAGATGAGAGCCACCAACCATCTTCTGTTTAGACTTAATAGCTTGTTATTGCAGCAGATTATTTATCGTCTTTCAGAACTACGCTGTGCCCGAATGGTGAGATTAATGCCGGTAAAGACACGCAGCTCATTAAAAGCAGCCAAGGGTGGAATCTAATGTACACACTTTAATTGCACTACATCGTAAGAGTATTCCACTTTTAATGCTTACTGAACAACTAGAGCTGCCACAATTAATCCATGATTAATACAATTAATCAACTACTATTCCATTCATAATTTTGTGTTTAAAAATGTAAATCTCCTCTGATTTCAGACTCTCAAATTTGTTAATTTCCTTATTCATCCATGAAAGCAGATACACAGTGGTGCCTTGGTTAACATCATTAATCCGTTCCAACCCAAACCAAAATGGACTCTAACTAAAGCAAATGTTCCCATCCATATTCTACCACTTATCCAAGGTCAGGAAACTGGAAGCCCAGACTCCCTTTTCCCTGCCCACTTCGACCAACTCCTCCTGGCAGATCCGAGGCGTTCCCAGGCCAGTTGTGTCCTAGGTCTTCCCCCGAGGCCCCGAAGCCGCCTTCTCACCCAGCCAGCCTTTGATGAAAACTCTTTTCAGCTGCAACCTTGTCCTTGTGATGACCACCCAAAGTTCATGACCGTACATTAGGGTAGGAACGTAGATCGATTGGTAAATGTAGAGCTTGGCTTTTCGGCTTAGCGCCCTCAAATTTTGCGCAAGAAAATAGCAAATCTAATTCAACCATTCCAGACACCCCAAAATGTCAACAAAATAGACATTTTACAGAAAATTATAGCTTTACCTGTAGAAAATATTACATTTGAATGGATAGTTGAACACCCACACTGCAATTTCATTCGGCCCGCAGAACTGTTTGGCAAATAGCATTGAGTCGGCCCACCTCAAACAATGTGCTAACAGAGATCTGGTAAGTAAGTGATTCCTGTTGCTATATGTCGGATTATAGCATGAAATAATAATGGGGTCAGATTCAGACCAAAAGTCCAAATGATTACAGGGCTCGACAATAACGTTGTACCGATGGCCCGGGGCAAGTTAAAACAAAATTCGGGCAAGTAAATCCAATCAGTGATATTCCCGTCGGGCAAGTGCACTTTGGCATGCCATACTGCCAAGAGTTTTTTTAAAAGCGGTTCTTGTTGGGTGTTGGTAAAACACGGACTGCGTAATTCCGGTGGTAATTTGCAAACCAATCCTTGCAAATCTTGAAATGGACCAATCAGAATCGTTTATTTAGACCGCGGTCCGTAATCCACAGTCCGCGTTTTACCCACACCCGTTGTTCGCGATCAACCAATCAGCGATCGTTTGACTACGAAAACATCCGTCATGGCGGCGCTGCCAACGTCGTCTAATTCTGAAGGAAACAGCAAAAAGTGATGAACCAGTGCCTCCTAAACAAGTATTTTATTAGCGGCAGCAAATCAAATGATGGCACAGGTGAGTGAATCACATTGCTGTGACAATTTGAAGTGGTCACAATGAAACACCACCCATTAGATCCAATACCAAGTGCTGATTTTGCACAAGCTACAAAATCTAGCGCTTCCATTTCTCTGTGGATTTTTCTCACCTTTGCTTCACAAATTATTGTTTGACCATTGAGCTTTTTTCTGGATTAAAAACACTTTACTAGTACACAAATGTGTCACCACAGCTGATCTTTTTAGATTGGGATTTTGGCTTGAGCCATTTATATTCCGGACGCCCTACCTGGCGAATACTGGTGGTGCTTACTAATGGAGATTCGAACCCGGGGTGTCCGTTTCAATGGCCAGAACGCTAACACCACCGCGGGGTTGTGCATCTGATACAAACAAAGGCTGTCGTCGTAAAATGACGCCTGTGGCCCACAGTGCATTGCGCACTTACACGCAAGTATCGTGAGTTTGTCTTGGCTGCGTGATCCAAGATGAGGCATAACCCCCCCCCAAAAAAAAACAGTATTTCGGACACTGAACAAGCAGGCAAACCGAAAAACGCACTAACTGGGATGGATGTTAACCAAGGTAGCACTGTAATACCTTAGCGTTTGCTTCATACTGATTTGATCCATCTAGGGCAGGTGTCTCCAAAGTGCGGCCCGGAGTCAATATGTGGTCTATGGCACATTCTAAAAATATAATTTAAAAAAAAAATCAGCAATAACTTTACAAAAATAGTCAGAGAAAAATGTAATCTAATGACAAGTCAGAATTTTACCCGCTCTATTTTACCATGAAGGCAAATAGAGTGAAGAATATGTGCTTTCACGCCTCTAGAAAAATCTCCCAACGACATCAGGAAAAGTCTATACATTTGTTGCTCGCAGCTTTTGAGACTATAAGTCACCAAGAGGGGTTGGAAAGTCTCCATATTTAGTGAGAAAAAGGCCAAGTTGGCACCACGACCACTGCACATGAGACGAGAAAACCATTTACAGATGGAGAATACGTGAAAGAATCCCTCATAAAAATATCAGGGCATCTGTTCTCCAAATTAAGAAATAAACAGGAAATGAAAGAATGCCTCCACTTGCAAACCAATAGATCAGCACAGGCTTAAACGATGTAGTGCAAACAACACTGATATGTCAACTCTTATGGACTTGTTTTCATTCATTCATTCATTCATTTTCTACCGCTTATCCTCACAAAGGTTGCGGGGGTGCTGGAGCCTATCCCGCGAGAGGCAGGGTACACCCTGGACTGGTGGCCAGCCAATCACAGGGCACATATAGACAAACAACCATTCACACTCACATTCATACCTATGGACAATTTGGAGTGGCCAATTAACCTAGCATGTTTTTGGAATGGGGGAGGAAACCGGAGTACCCGGAGAAAACCCACGCATGCACGGGGAGAACATGCAAACTCCACATGAGAACATGGGATTGAACTCGGGTCTCCTAGCTGTGAGTTCTGCGCACTAACTGGACTTGTTTTCATTTTACATAAATATGGGATCCAGTCAGGAAGACCTTGTTAAGTGTTTATATTATTCCAGAGTAGGCCTACACATGTAGACACACTTGTGTTTGTAACAGGTATGTTTATAAACAGTGTAATGTCTATTTTTTCTTACTGCAAGAGGAGGCAAAATGGCTCTGTTGAGGCTAAAGCAGGGGTGGGCAAACTACGGCCCGGGGGCCACATCCGGCCCGCCAAGTGTTTGAATTTCAAAAGTATTTCATTTAAACTCAACATACAACCTGGCATCATGGCCTGAGCCAACCTTTTGATGGTTGTATCAATTTCGTTGTTTGACATGGTCTGTTGTTCACAAAGTGCTCCTGAAAAAAGAGACACAAGCACATAATAATAATAAAAATTAAAATAATAATTATTATATTATTATTATAACTATTATGATTATTATATTTATTATATTAATGCTAATTATTATATTAATTATATATACTAATGTTATATTTGCATATTTTACATAATAATAATATAATTATTATTTTAATTTTATTTTAATTTTATTTTAATTATTATAATATTTTATTATTTTTAAAATATTTAAATATAAATATAAAATAATAAATAATAATAGCAGATTGCATGACAATTTTACAGATACAATAATACCAGGTGGACTGTTACGAGTAAAATATATAGTCTGCCCCCCCCCCGGAAATTTTGTTATATCAATGCGGCCCGCGAGTCAAAAAGTTTGTCCTAAAAGTCTGTCCTAATGAAATATCATGACATTACAACAACCAAATGACTACTATGTGGAGAACCAGAGTATAGAGCCCTGGGAGCCACCTGCTGTGGCCCTAAAGGGGCACATTCTCCCAGCAGCTGCTGTGATGCCACGGATGTCAGGAGAATCACAACATAGAGCAGGAGGAGCCACCTGGCATTTCAGGTGGCTGATAAGGTCTTTTGTGTGCTCGATGCCCCCCCATCACAAAAATTTGCAATAACTAGCAGGCGAAATATCTTCCTCGTAAAGTGAATGTTTGTTTACAAGTGAGCTTAGGGGAAGTTACGACAGGCCGTTAACGTCACACGTAGGAGAATATATGTAAGATCACAGAACGGGTTGCAGGGGCGCAGGACTTCCCTCTCCCCAGCCACTTCATCCAGTTCCTGCCGGTGGATCCCGATGCGTTCCCAGGCCAGTTGGGAGACAGTCTGTCCAAGGTGTCCTGGGTCTTCCCCGAGGTCTTTTACCGGTTGGTTGTGCCCTGAACACCTCCCTGATCTACCACCTTATTGTGGCGGAGGAGTTTGCGTGTCCCAATGATCCTAGGACCTGTTTGTCACCCATGACAAACAGGTCGTAGGTGAGGGATCAGACAAAGAGTAGCTCAAAAGACCCCGCATGATGAATGTAAACATTGGACCATGTTTTCCTTTGCCCGGACGCGGGTCACCGGGGTCCTCTTCTGGAGTTCGGCCTGGAGGAGGGGCACGATGGCGAGCGTCTGGTGGCTGGGCCTATACCCATGGGGACAGGCTGGGAACAGCCCGAAGAGGCTACATGGGTCCAACCTCCCATGAGCTCAGCACTCTTGGGAGTGATTATTTTAGTAGCATAGAGTTAAAATAAATAAATATATATTTTTTTTCTTGACATATACGTATATCATATAGCATGTTAACAAAATAGTAGTATGAAGTAGCAACATTTCATTTTTCACTATGTGGCCCTTGCTTGGGGGGAAAAAAAACTAACTGACCTAAGTGATTACTCAATGAATCCCACCAATAAGCTTCAGATTAATCAACTAAAAAAAATAATCAGTAGTTGCTGCCTTACCCTGCACCCTGCCGGGGCTCCATCCCGTGTCCACAAATCCCTACAGATTGACAGTTAAGTCCAAAAACCAGTCTGGACTGTAAGGATTGGACTACCCAGCCCAGCTCTTAAGGCATTGGGGAGTGAGGTCTACACCTCGGACACTGAGGTTGCACATTATAATATAGCAGGAACCCACACACAGTAGAATCAAACATGAAAGTTGTTTGCGTTTTACAACCTTCAATCTGTTTGGCAACACATCCTGTAAAGTTGCGCCTTCAAAATAAAAGCACACCAGTAAAATAACACAGTTACACCACAAAAGTGACCCGAGTAGTAGTTTGCCTAGCTTCTTGCTCCTATAGAGTAGCTACACACAATAACCACCACACAAGGCTGAATAGATCATCCAGAAACTGCACCTATTCCAGCTGTATTCCTTGGATTTCATGCTTCCCGAAAAGAATGGTCTGTTAATTTATTTATTCCGGCCACTCCCCCACTCCACTGTGATTGGTCACATTCGTGAGTGCTTTAAACAAATCTAGCTAGGAGTTTGTAAAAATGGCGAGGTATCTTTTTTAAATGTTGGCTTTTGAAATTAGCGTCGGCCATATGTGTTGGATCCCGAATCCCATTCGGAAGTAGAGACTGGACAGTCCCAAGTTTCTCAAGAAAAGAGGTTACTCCAAGACATTTCTCAATGGTAAGTAGCTTTAGCATTTTAGTGTTAGGTTTTCGGTAACCGAATGTGGCCACTAACTGTAGTGGGGAAACGGCAATTAGCAACCGCGCTCTCTGTATGCAAGCACTTTTGCTCCATGACACAAAATAAACAGTTAGGACACTGATAAATTCTTACTTACTGCTTGGTCAGTCCACATGACCAAGTACGGCAGTTTGTGGGCTAGCCCAGCTGTATTTTAGCGTCAGCTAACGTCTAATGTGGCCACTAATTATGGTGGGAAACGGCTATTAGCAACCCCGCTCCCTCCTTTTGCTGGTACGGAATCAGGAAGCCCAACCACTTGTGCCTGATGGTGGCGTCTTTAGGAATTGCAAACAAATGACTTTCCCGTACAAGCCATTGCTAGCAAGTAAACAGAGGAGCAGAGCCCTTATCTGGCTTACAGCCATGCCCATATAAGGAAGTCCGGCCCTCTGTGACATCACAAGGGGGCAGCTTTACCACGCTTTTTGAAACCGAGCATTCAGAGCCATCCCAAACAAATGCTCAAACGTCATGATCTGAAACTTTGGCATGGTTCAATACCAGAATACAACATTCTAAGTACAGTAAACCTCGGATATAGTATCGGATTCAATTGTTCCCACTGGTTTTGTCCAATATAAGCGAAATCCGTTATATGCGTATACCGGAAAATGTCCGTTATATCGGATTTATATCCGGTATATGCGTAAATGGGATTTTATCCGTTATGAAAAGGCACTTCCTTGACTATGTTTCCAATGTACCTGGACGCGCAGGCAACGCTGCAAACGCTGCAAATGACGTCGTATAGCGGCCTGTCACGATTCGGCGAATCGGAGCGCCACGATGCGGCCATCCGATATATGCGAGGGAAATTTCATGGAAATGCATTGGAACGGGACTGGAGATTTTGTCCAAAATAGGCGAAATCTGTTATAAAAAATCCGATATATGCAATGAATTTTTATTGGAAATGCATTACAGAAAAATCGGTTCTTTTTTATCTGTCCGTTGTGAGCGAATTTCCGATATATCCGAGGTTTACTGTACATTTTTAGGTCAGACAAGTGGAAAAGCATCCTGTCCCCTTTAACCAAGGCACCACTGAAGTACAAAAATTGTTTCACAAAAATAAAACCAAAAACCTATCCACACAAAACATTATTATTTTTATAATGACCTATCTACCAGGGGCCCTTGCCTAATAAATAAATGGAAAGATCCACTGTTAATCCATGTGATCTGTATCAGAATCGGCCACATGAAACCCAGACGAAGCGTCCCTACAAACATTCTACCTTTGAAAGGGTTGGCCCACATCTGTGTCATTATTGTCAGACTCCGGGAATGAGTTTCTGCCACTCTTGTGTGACATTTTGTTCTACCTCGCGGCTTTGTTGGCTGTTAAAAGCAACAATAAAGACACAAAGAAAGCCTGGCAAATTGAAACAGAGGTAGTGAAACTCCAAACCGTTTAAACCAATGACGCAGCTAATGCAAAAAGTTCAGTCCAAAGCCTTAATCCAAAGCCATCATTCATCAGCCATGTCTGCGGAGGCTGTGCAGGATAACGTGGGCCGCGAGCGGGCCCAGACCCCCCTCAGCTGCACAGTGGAGCCATTCATCCACACTTGAGCCTTGTTCTGGAACGGAGCTTTACATTGTAAACACTGCAATGTGTTACAAAACATATCAGTGTTTGCAAAACATATGTCTTAGCCGTTTAGTCTTGGCAGCAAATTAGCCTGGCTGCCGTTGAAACCGAGTTGAAACTCGCGAGAGCGCAAGTCGCTGTCTGCATTTCCTCCACTTTCTGTGAGCTCCTCGTAACACTTAATGTGAAACATAACATCCTTGTGAAGTAATAACACAAAGAAATCAGCATCCCTCTATTGTGTCTAGCCCAGACAGGCTGACTCATCTGTTGTCCAGAATATTTGGCCACCAGCTAAATGTGGAATATGGGAAACCATCTGACATCTCAAATAACTGCTAATATAAGGTTTGCGGAACATCAAGCAAACAACATCTCAAAATGTAGAAAAAACTTCTGCAAATGCAAAACTTCATAATACTATACTAAACACTAATGATGAATATAGCACATTCACACTTTCACAGTTTACTAGTAATCGAATCATTTCACAGGAGTGAATGTCAGCCGACAGCTACAATAGAAGTACAGTAAACCTCGGATATATCGGATTCAATTGTTCCCACTGGTTTTGTCCGATATAAGCGAAATCCGTTATATGCGTATATCGGAAAATGTCCGTTAAATGGGATTTTATCCATTATAAAAAGGCACTTCCTTGACTATGTTTCCAATGTACCTGGACGCGCAGGCAACGCTGCAAATGACGTCGTATAGCGGCCTGTCACGATTCGGCGAATCGGAGCGCCACGATGCGGCCATCCGATATACATATGCGAGGGAAATTTCATGGAAATGCATTGGAACGGGACTGGAGATTTTGTCCGAAATAGGCGAAATCCGTTATAAAAAATCCGATATATGCAATGAATTTTTATTGGAAATGCATTACAGAAAAATTGGTTCTTTTTTTATCTGTCCGTTGTGAGCGAATTTCCGATATATCCGAGTCCGATCTATCCGAGGTTTACTGTACCGTATTTTCCGGACTATAAGTCGCACTTTTTTTCCATAGGTTGGCTGTTTCTTATAAATGAAAAAAACTGTTTATGTTACATAAACACTGGACACCTTTTCTGTTTATGTTTATTTTTTATGTAGCTGAATAACCATTGTGTGAGCATATCTAACACCTACTCAGCCTATTCTCGATTCTTTTATTGTCAGAACTTGCCTTCCAAGATGACATAATCTGTTTTGGTCAAGTAGTTTGTAAAATAAATTACCTGCAAAAAATGTGACTTATACTCCAGTGTGACTTATGTATGTTTTTTTCTACCTAATTATGCATTTTTGGCCTTGTGCGACTTATAGTCCAGAAAATACGGTATATGACAGTGGCCGGAGAAAACCCACACATGCACGGGGAGAACATGCAAACTCCACACAGAGATGGCCGAAAGTGGAATTGAACTCAGGTCTCCTAGCTGTAAGGCCTGTGCGCTAACCGCTCATCCGCTGTGCAGCCCCATTCAATTATTTTTCAGATTATTTGCTTAACATTCTGAACGCATGTCAGCCACACATGACTGATGACCTCCGGAACTTGACATACCCCGTCACGTGTTCGTTCTCCAAATGGCGTATTAACGTGCCACCCTTGCAAGATTCGGCAGACATGATGGAAAGGTGGGAGAACGATGCAAGCTAAGGCGATCGCTGAGGGCTGAATTAGTGCTAGCCACATGCCATCAGTGTTTATAGATATTTATTGGCGTGTGCCGAGTGCGGTGGAATCGAACTCGGGTCTCCAAGCTGTGAGGCTTGCGTACTAACCACTATGCAGCCCATCTTGTCGATTCACTACGTTACAAAAACGATGATGTCACCAACCGGTCGCTACAACAAGCCAACATAATATCTGAATATTTGGACGGACATGACTCACCCCAGTCGACATTCTCCTGATATTTTTGTGTCTTCTCCTCAAAAACGACTCGCATAAGTAATTCCGCTTTGTCATATATCTAGACAAGCCTCGGAAAGCAGAAGACGATGAAATTAAGCGTATGCATTCTTTCTTCTTCTACGGTTCGGTGTGTTGCATGGCTCTGTTTGCGTATCTGTTTACAGCGCCACACATAGGTGTACCTCGTGTATTATATCCTATTCACCCACTCATCGGTTCCAGTCTGGGATGCAAGTACAGTAAACCTCGGATATATCGGATTCAATTGTCCCCACTGGTTTTGTCCGATATAAGCGAAATCTGTTATATGCGTATACCGGAAAATGTCCGTTTTACGCATATATCGGATTTATATCCGGTATATGCGTAAATCGGATTTTATCCGTTATAAAAAGGCACTTCCTTGACTATGTTTCCAATGTACCTGGACGCGCAGGCAACGCTGCAAACGCTGCAAATGATGTCGTATAGCGGCCTGTCACGATTCTGCGAATCGGAGCGCCACGATGCGGCCATCCGATATATGCGAGGGAAATTTCATGGAAATGCATTGGAACGGGGCTGGAGATTTTGTCCGAAATAGGCGAAATCCGTTATAAAAAATCCGATATATGCAATGAATTTTTATTGGAAATGCATTACAGAAAAATTGGTTCTTTTTTATCTGTCCGTTGTGAGCGAATTTCCGATATATCCGAGTCCGATATATCCGAGGTTTACTGTATTTACAAATCAGCCACTGTGTGGACGCAACTATTTTTCAACCTGCTAAAAATAACCAAATCCTAGAAACGTTTCCACGTGGACAGGGCCTTAGAGGACATTTCACGGCACATTCGAGCAGGCGATCTCGTCAAGCTAGACCTTGTCCTATGTAGTCATTGAGTAGGGACTAATGGAGCCTGCTGGAATGAGAGGAGAGAGGTCTTCTAAGACAACCTGAAGAGTTCAGTTGCAATCAATTCAAAGCCCTGAGAATAGAATTGACTTGGATGAACGAGAATATTCACAAATGTGACACGTTTTACCATTTCCTATCCATTTCATCTGCATGACATTTGCTCCCAGAACGCATTGTTCGGACTTACGTATGTAACAAGACCGTCGCTCACTTATTAGCCTCTCACATTCAAATTCTGCTATGAACATGACAGACTCTCATTATCCAGCTGAAAAATGTAATTCCCTTCGGAAATGGCATGCAAATGCCGGGAAACGCAGTGAACATACTGAACTGAAGACTGTTCGGCGGCTGGTTAGTACTTCACAGCCTCGCCGCCTTCAAGGTACTGGGTGCAGGTAAGCAGTGACATCCGAGCGACATGTTGATGTTTGATCAATTTTTTTTTGTGCGTCAAAACAAGACATCATTACTCTTTGAAGAAAAAACATTTTCTCTGCTATCTTTGAATGTGTTGGGGGAAATGTCATTGCGTAACAAGGAAACTAATGAGAAGAAGGATAGAGGTCAAAATAAAACTCTGGGTAAAAAGCAACATCAGTGGAAATGCTTGACGCGGCATTCACATATTTAAAGTTGTTAGGCACTATTAAAACAGAATTAATAGGAAAATAGTAAATGCACAGCAACACGATTCGTCCAGTGTGAATATTTGACACTCGGTATTTATGCATGTCAAGGTTTGAACAATGATAAAGCCTCAAACTTTAGATATCAGAAATAAAGTTGCTGGAAAGAAATTAGCTGTTGGAGTAAGCATTGAAACAACAATACAGAAACAAAACAAGTCAGAAAAAAGAAGCAGCGTGAATGCTTGACTCTCAGCATTCACCCAAGCAACGAGCTGGTTAAGCACCAAAACAATAATATGAAAAGACATCTTGTTTCAAGCAATGAGAAACTTTCCAGTGTGGGAATGCTCGACTCTCAGCATTCATACCATACTGCATTTGTGTAAATGCAGAGAAAGGTTGTTAATGGCATTAGTGTGGATACTTGACTCTCAGCACAACACACAAAAAAGTCAATGAACGACCCATCATTCACGCAAGGCTTACTGCATCAGTTTGGGAATGCTCGACTCTCAGCATTTGAACATGTTAACACTGCAGTTGTGTGAATGTGGAGAAAGGTCTTTAAAAAAGCATTACTGTGGATACTTGACTCTCAGCACACCACAATAAATCTATGTTAATGAGTGACTCTCAGCATTCACGCTAGTATTACTGCATCAGATGCCTGGCTCTCAGCATTCACATAAACTTTGATACCGCATTTGTGAGAATGCGGACAAAAGTTTTTTAAAGGCATTACTGTTGATACTTGACTCTCAGCACACCATAATAAACCTATGTTAATAAGCGACTCTCAGCATTAATGCTAGTATTACTGCATCACTGTGTAAGCTCGACTCTCAGCATTCACATAAAGTTTCATACTGCATTTGTGAGAATGCAGACAAATGTTTTTAAAAAAGCATTACTGTGGATACTTGACTCTCTTACTCACCATAATAAACCTATGTTAATAAGCGACTCTCAGCATTCATGCTAGTATTACTGCATCACTGTGAAAGCTCGACTCTCAGCATTCATGCATAAAGTTTCATACTGCATTTGTGAGAATGCAGACAAAGGTTTTTAAAAAAGCATTACTGTGGATACTTGACTCTCAAATCACCACAATAAATCTATGTTAAAGAGCGACTCTCAGCATTCACCCTAGTATTACTGCATCAGATGCTTGTCTCTCAGCATTCACACATAAAGTTTCATACAAAGGTCTTTAAAAAGACATTACTGTTGATACTTGACTCTCAAATCACCACAGTAAACCCATGTTAATGAGCGACTCTCAGTATTCACACTGGTATTACTGCATCACTGTGAAAGCTCGATTCTCAGCATTCGCTACATAAAGTTTGACACTGCATTTGTGAGTCTTCACTCAGCCCCTCACAGGCCACACCATTAAGTACACCTTCACCAGTCCAATAGTGCGAATACTGGAATCTCAGCACAACACACAAAAAAACAACAAACGAAAGACTCAGTATTCACACTAGTATTGCTGCATCTGTGTAAAACGTGACTCTCACAATGCGCACAATAAAGTTTGTCACTTTTATTTATGTGAATATTGAGGTGGTTTCTGACACACAAGGGCATTTGTGTGGGTACTTGACTGTCAGCACACAAGAAAAAAAAAACCTGTTAACGACCGAGTCTCAGCGTTCACATTAATATGGCTGCATCAATGGACAATAAAAACTAACACTGCGTTTTCTGCATTAACGTAATGATGGTTTCTGACACACAAACTGTGACTGTCAGCACACAACAACAACGCATGTTGTCCACACTGATACTGTATCAAGACTGCATCATTTTGTATGGGGCAGATGCAGCGACCCTGGCAATGAAAGTCATCCATTGAAATGACCACCGTGAACTTTCCAAACAGTGCCAAAACACAACAAGGCCTCTCTTGAGATGACCCGGACGTGTCAAAGGTGGCTTTAAGTTGACATTTGACTTGTGACGTCCCATGAGAAAGTATTAAAAGCATCGCGGCTCGGAGCTCACCTTCTGATTCCGTCAGGCGCAACACAAACGTATCAACTAAATGGCTTCGCTCTTCATTCCGGCGAGGCGGGGAACGGCGTTTCACAGCATGTCCGCCCGCCTTTTGCTTGTCGCGTCTGGGTTTGAAGTCGTCCCTCTTTTCCTGTCTTGGTACCGTGTAGCGGCAACAGACGCGTGAATTATTCAAAGAGTGTTTTCTTCCCTCCGTCAGCTCCTTGTAACTTGATTCCTGTTCGCAAGGAAGAAAAAAAGTTTCAAACTTGAGGGGGAGAACCTGGAAATGACCCGATTGATTGATGTGGTTTTGGGCCAATGGAGGCGAACCAAGGCCGGGCCTGTGGACCAATCAGGACTGAAGAAAGGAGTGCTTATCAAGCGTATTCCCTGCCCCCACGTAGAGGTGAGCGGATCAATACTACGGTATTGACACATCGTGTATTATTTATTTCTTATTATATGACACATAATCGGACTTATAATATGCAAAAGGAAATAACTGTAGTATGTATAGTTAATGAACAGCTGCTTTACATGAAGATGTTGCATGTTAGAGGTGTCCAATCTGCGGGGGCCATTTTGGCTACATTTTCAAACCAAAATACTAATACATAAAATAATAAAACATGATTCAGCAAAATAAAAACCAATAAAGTCATAATATTATGACAAAAATTAAGCAGTAATAAGTAGTTCAATAAATTCAATAAAGATAATTACCCAAAAGTCCTCAATAGTTGTGTACATAACCAGAGTAGATATAACACTGTATGTCCATCATGATAGCTAGGTAGTGTTCATTATACACACACTTTGACTTTGGTTTTGATACCTTTGTGATCAACCGGTATGTCGTGACCCCTGCAGAATCATCAACCCAAATAATCAACCCAAACGCACCACCATGATGACCACTGCCTTGTCACAACAATTACTTATCATTTCTTCACTTCCTGTGTTGAAAACAGTTTACTTCACAGACAACTGCAAAATGTCTACCTTATCTTACTCGTACCGATATTACACTTGGTACTGACACTGTCGATGTTTGGCTCCATTCGGCCACCTCCTGTCCCATGGATGTTTCCAGTAATTATCCTGGTCCAGGTCTATGTCTCAAGGCTGGAAAATTCCCAAAGGAAACTGTAACAATGAGTAGGAACTGTAAGATTTCCTTCACTGAAAACAAATATTGAACTAAATTGACTGGCTAGTGTTTGTCGTCATGCAGTCCAGTGCTGAATGCTATGGCAACGTGTGCAACACAATGCTTAAAACTAACCATTGCAACAACAATGCCAAATAATTCAACTTTTTCAACATAATCTTCATACATTTTCTTCTCGTGTTGTCATGTTATTCCATTCATATTTTGACTTTATGCTCATAATATTATAACTTTTCTTTTGTTTGTTTTGTTTTCTTATTTTTTTGTTTTGTTTCTAATAGCATTACTTTTCTCTTAAATAATGTTCCTCACAATATTCATATTTTCATTTTTTTCATATTTCATATTTTTAAGATAAAATTTTTTTTCTTGCAATATTTTGACTTTCTATTACCACTATTTCCATAAAATACAGCTTTAATTGTTAATTCTAAATTGTTTTAAATCTTTGCATTTTTCAAATACAATTTTTAATAATTTTTTTTTAATTAATTGTTTTGATTCTTGTAAAATTAGACTTAAAAATTTGTTTTTTTCTTAATGTTTACTCTTATACATTACAGCTATTTTTTTTCATTTCTACTGTTTCTATTTTAACTCTCTTCTAGTTACTTTTTCTTCTCAAAATTATGACTTTATTCCCATAGTATTTTGACTTTATTGTCGAACACAACATAACTTTTTTCCCAACTTGATTTTCAAAAAAAAAATTTCCCCATAATATTTTAGGTTTATTTTTGTTAAATTTGAATGTTTTTGTGTTAATATTTAGACTTTATTCATATTTTCGTCTATTTCTTTTGTGTAGGTTTTATGCTTGTCATTCATTGGTTTAAATATTGATACTAGTTTTGTATCACTACAGTGACAGCTCCCAGGCCGCCATTGCTTCACGCTCCACCCACCTGTCATAGACACGCCCACCTCGCGCGGCTTATTGTCAAGCTATACCACGCGCCTCATCTCGCGCTCCAGTTTTTATTTTAAAGCATTTAAAGAAACTATTCGCAATTCAAAAACTTTGGTTGACTAAAATGTATTGAAAACAAATGCTAATACATTTTTGGACAATAATAGCAGCAACATATTGGAAGTAAATGAACTCAATTCAATATTCATATAATATATTCATTATATTCATCAATTTATGTTGTATTCTGAGAGATTATTAAGCTTTACATTACTGGACTTCATCTCTTATAATAAAAAAGAGGTTGGATTTCGTGAATGTAAACTCTGCTTTTAATTTATTTATTTTTGGACAGGCACGACTCTGTAGCCGTAAGTAGTAAAAATGAATTTGCTGCCCTCTAGCGGCTCACATCATCTGCCACATCGCAACGTTCAGCTAAACAACTTTTATTATAGCCAGTAAAATATATTTTGTTCGTATATAACTTGTAGAATTTTGACTAACCTTACTTTCCAATGTGACTGTTTTCGTCGAAAAGTGTTGTTTTGTCTCGGACTTCCCCCCTACAATGCACTATCGAAAGGAGGAAGTGACGTATTTTTGATACGTGTCAGGAAGTCCAGTGTGTCCAACATGGCGGCGCAGCAGAGCGATGTTGACGAGCTGTTCGACGTTAAAAATGCCTTTTACATCGGCAGTTATCAGCAATGTATCAACGAAGCTCAGAAAGTGAAGGTAGACCACACTTATATATATTATATATATATACACCAATATATATTTTGCGCTTCATGCTACGCTGATTTGCTGTCCAGTTACTTGTGTAGTCAGCTGAATCCATTCTAAATGCGAGCTAACGTGCTAATAACATACATGTTGTGGCTAACAATTCTAGCAGTGAATAGAAGAGATCACACACTTAAGCACCGCTTTTGTTTGTGACTTGTATAGAATTCATCGCCAGAAAAGGAGACTGAGCGGGACACTTTCTTGTACAGAGCATACATTGCCCAGGTAAATGAAGCATTGGTGTTTCATAAATTGTGTAATTGTATTATGAAATCAATACAAGTTTGCCCGTCTTGAGCCAATTGTGTGTTTTAGAGGAAGTATGCAGTTGTCCTGGATGACATCAAGGGCAACTCTTCGCCGGAGCTTCAAGCTGTCAGGATGTTTGCAGAGTATCTGTCAAGCGAAAGCAAGCGGTAAATATAGTTTCTGTTGGACCGTTGATTTGTGATTAAGATGTTTTACCGTATTAGTGTATCTTTAGTAGGAGTGTATGCAAATTATCAGGAAGATATGAGGGACTTATTTGGTGTCATACTGATAAATCCATTAATTTCCTAAGCCGCTTATCCTCACTAGGGTGGGGGTATGCTGGAGCCTGTCTTTGGGCGACAGACGGTGTACATCCTGGACTGGTCGCCAGAGCACATATATGTAGACAAACAACCATTCACACTCCCATTCTTACCTATGGACAATTTGGAGTCATCAGTTAACCCAGGGGTGGGCAAACTTTTTGACTCGCGGGCTGCATTGATATGACAAAATTTACGGGGGTGGGGCAGACTATATATTTTACACGTAACAGTCCACCTGGTATTATTGTATCTGTAAAATTGTCATGCAATCTGCTATTATTATTTATTATTTTATATTTATATTTAAATATTTTAAAAATAATAAAATATTATAATAATTACAATAACATTAAAATAATAATTATTATATTATTATTATGTAAAATATGCTAATATAACAATAATATATATAATTAATATAATAATTAGCATTAATATAATAATTAGCATTAATATAATAATTATAATAATCGTAATAGTTCTAATAATAGTTATAACAATCTAATAATAATAATAATAATAATTATTATTATTATTATGTGCTTGTGTCCCTTTTTTCAGGAGCACTTTGTAAACAACAGACCATGTCAACTAAATTGATACAACCATCAAAAGGTTGGCTCAGGCCATGATGCCAGGTTGTATGTTGAGTTTAAATGAAATACTTTGGAAAGATTGGGCGGGCCGTATTCAAACACTTGGCGGGCCGGATGTGGCCCCCGGACCGTAGTTTGCCCACCCCTGAGTTAACCCATTCCTTTTTGGAATGTGGAAGGAAGTCAGAGTACCCGAAAGAAAACCCACACATGCAAACGCCACACAAGCAGAACTTCAAGCCCAGTTTTTCCAGATCCCCTGACTGTGTAGCCAACATTAGTGGCTTGGGTGAGCAAATCAAGTGCTCCCTTATTCTCCTGCCTAACTTCCCCTGAGCTCACTTTTAATCGAATGTTCACTTTCCGACAAAGACATCTTGCGTACTATCCCATCGAGCTCACAAAAAAAACAGTTCAACTATAGCACGTAACAGGTTTGACACCAGCTGTAACTATGGCAACAACAAACAAACACTAGCGCCAAGGACTCCCTCTCAGTAGCCTATCCATTTTCCACAAATTAAACTTAAAAGCAGCAGGATCCTTGTCAAATCATAATGAAAAAGTCAAATAACCTGATTTATTATTAGATCCTTCCTGAATGACATGGACTAGCCGGTGAAGGTGTGTTGATGATGTTGCGAGTGTCCTGTCCAAAAGGCACTGGCACGCTTGCGGTACAATCTTACCTCGACATTCATTGCTAACAACGACCCTGACATAAACCATCAACATTAGATAGAAAACTGGCAAAGATGGCAACGTGTAACAAAATGATCACCAATTAGCAGCAAGAAGATTGAGTGCTGACAAAAATGGAGAATACAAATACAGTATCCAGCACGAAAAATTCAAAAGGTTTTGCCAGAGACCCCCATGGGGTCACTGCTCGGAGCTTGTGCCCGAATACAGCACACCTTGCTGGGCTACAGCACGTGGCTCCCACCGCTCTATACTTCTCCTGATAGTGGCGCTGTGTTAGTAGCACCTGATTAGGACAAATCAACAGGTACAGTTCAAATCCTAATTTGTTCCAGTTCCTCTTACATCCTGGTGTGTACAAACTACAGTTAAATCGGTGCCATATCAGTCTTGAAGGGGTGTGGGCGCTCACTTGGAGCAGACAATACGTCCATATGAGACACCTGTCTTAAATGCTGTCTTCACTGTTGTTAACTGCAGGGATGCTATTGTCGCTGATCTCGACAAGAAAATGGCTAAGAGCGTGGATGCGGCCAACACCACCTTCCTCCTCATGGCCGCCGCCATCTACCAACATGAGATGAATACTGATGCCGCACTCAGGACTCTGCACCAAGGAGAAAGCCTGGAGTGGTGAGAGAAGGGTTGAAGTGTCTTCTTCATTGAAAGCGACCTTAACCTGCTCACGTCAGGGGCTAGTTTACGGCAATGAAATATTCCAGAAAGTTGTGTACGGGGTATCAAATCAAAAATCAAATCAACTTTATTTGTATAGCAATTTTCCTGCAAAGACATGCAACACAAAGTGCTTTACAGAATTAAAAACAATTACAATTAAAAGGAAAAACAAAGAAACAAAAGAAAGCCCCTCCCTTCCACCCGCCATACTAGACACACACACACACAATCACACACAGTAGGGAGACATGGCATGGCACTGTGCCATCAGGGGACCAGCACCCGGGCCCCCGACTCCGACAGACGGGCGGACATTAAAGGGAGGAACCCCCAGCCGGCCGTGTCGAAGGGACCCAAGGATGGCACCCCCCTCAGCAGACCCGACACCGCCCCCAGTGTGGAGGACCCCCCTCTGAGGAAATACTGGAGTTAAAAGCTAAAGACTAAAAGCATAAAATAGGACTAAAAAGATAAAAACATAAGAAAAGTTTAAAAATATTAGTTAAAAGCCTGATTAAAAAGGTGTGTCTTTAATCTTTTTTTTTTTTAGAAATAAATCTAAATCTGCATTCTTCTCCTCTCGGCAGCCTCCTCCCTCGACCACGTCTACTCTGTTGTGATTTGTTCGGGGTCCGTGGTTGGCTCCAAAAGTCTAGCATAACAACGTTTTGCATATAAATGTGATATCATGCCATGTGATTCTATGGAAACATGTTGTAAAGATCGGCCGAGCTGATGTACGACATTTCTCCTTGCAGCATGGCAATGACCATTCAGGTGCTGCTGAGTCTGGATCGTGTCGACCTGGCAAGGTATGGCGTCTTCGTCGAGCATATCACTTGCTTGAGTGTAAAAAGTGTAAAAATAAGTTAGCCCCTGCTAGTATCAACATGTAAGAATTGCAAATGTAAAAAGAAGTTAACCTGGAAACAATACAAATGTTGTGCTACTTGACCGCATATTTTAATCTGTGTGACAGAAAGGAGCTGAAGAAGATGCAGGAGCAGGATGAGGATGCTACGCTAACCCAGCTAGCCACCGCCTGGGTTAACTTAGCTGTGGTGAGCGCAGCCCCCCACCCAACATCTTCTGTCTTGCGTTGGTTTTCGGCACATTGTCAATGTTCCTGGTGCTGTTTTATGAGCCGCTGTTGATGACCCTCAGCTTGTGGTTCCAGGGCGGCGAGAAGCTGCAGGACGCCTACTACATTTTCCAGGAGATGTCGGACAAGTACTCCTCGACGCTGCTGCTCCTCAACGGCCAGGCCGCCTGTTACATGGCGCAGAACAAGTGGGAGGAGGCTGAGGGAGTGCTGCAGGAGGCGCTCGACAAGGTTGGCTGGCGATCGTGTTGCTTTCTGGCTCACATATATATATATATAATATTATATATATATATATATATATATATATATATTTGTTTCACTCATTTTTGTTCAGATTTTTCATGTAAAACAACCATTTTTTGTGTTGTGACATGGTTGTTTCGACGTTTTGGCCGCATATATATGGTTACATTTATTATTCAAACATTTGTCCCACAATCTCATTTTCCAAAAATTGCAACTTTTTGTTTTGTTACTCTAATATTCAGACTTTTTTCTGAAATATATTTTCTTTTATAATACATTTTTTATTTGTATAGTGCTTTTCAAAATACTCAGACACTTTTTCAGAAGAATGGAGTTGAATAAAAGCAAGTAAACAGAGTAGAAGACACACCAAAATACAACATTCATTCATTAAATGAGTTAAAACATGAGAAAAAGCAGGGCGGGGCACAGCAGTCAGATATAAAAAGTGTTAGAATAAAAAAAATGTTCTCGTAATATTTTTACTTTTATCATAAAATAACCTTTTTCCAGTTTCTACTGTTTAGTTTTATTGTAGTTCAGCTTCTTGTAAATGGTCTTCTCATAATTCTGATTTTATCCTCATGATATATTGACTTTATTCCCATAACTTTTTTTTTGCATCCTAATTTTCCAAGAATGACATGGTTTTGTTTCTCATTTTAGACTGTTTAAAAGAAAATATTTAAACATTTCCTTCATATTACTGGTTTATTCTTGTAAAAGTGCAAGTTTTGTTAGACATAAAAGTACTTTTTCCCCTCCATTTCTACTGTTTTTTAAATTTATTTTCCAACTATTTCAACTTGTTGTGAATTTTTCTTCTCATAATTATGACTTCATTCCCATAATATTGTAACTTTTTCCGCCCAAACAAATTTTCCAAAAAATTATAGCTTTTTTTGGGGTTTGTTTATCGTGCTATAATAGTTTTGAACAACAAACATACAAAAAACAACTTTTTTTCTCATAATATTACAGGTTTATTCTTGTAAAAATTGTGACTTTTTCTTGTTAGATTAATAAAATACTGCTTAATTTTTTTAATGTTCCAACTATTCCAACTTTGTTCTCATAAATGTTCTTCTGATGATTACATTTTTTTTACAATTAGAAATTATTTAAACTTTCTTGTAAATTTCCTTCTCATGAGTCTTACTGTCATAGTTTGACTTTATTCTTGTAACTATTATAACTTAATTTTCTCAAAATTACTTTATTTGATTACAAAAAATGTTTTAAACGAATTTTTCTTTAAGATTTCAACTTCATGCAACTAAAATATTTTTTTTAGCATTTTAGCATCGTAAAATTCTGACCTATATTACAACCTTTTGACTTTATTCTTGTGTAATTTTATAGTTTTTCTTTTTTCTTTTTGAAATGCTATATTTACAAAGAGCCGCTGACCAATTAAAAAAAAAAAGTGTGCCACAAATGGCCCCTGGGCTGCACTTTGTCAAGCCCCAGCTGTACAAATCATTTCACCAATCATTGTCATAAGTCACTTCTGTGGGCGGAGAAATGTGCGGCTGGTTTTGATCAGCAGAGGGTGCCAAAGATTTTGTCCTTTTTGATGGAGGAGGCAGGGAGGGTTGAGGATGCACACATGAGGTTGACATCTCAGGTCAGGTTACTTTGGTTGTGAAAAACAGAGAGGAGATCAATGAGAGCCGTGGCATTATTATAATAATACATGGACGGCAATTTTATTTGATTGATGCAAATGATGAACCTTTTTGGTATGGTCCGTGTATGTCCACGTACACTTACATTCTTTCTTTCTCACTTTACAGGACAGCAGCCACCCTGAGACGTTGATCAACCTGGTCGTGCTGACTCAGCATCTTGGAAAAGCCCCTGAGGTTAGACTTTGGACCTTAAGCTGTGAGCCAGGCGCTGCTTCTCAATGTGAATCCCCGCCCCCGATCAGTAGACTCATAATGCGTTAGCTGTTCAACTAATGTTTAGCCGTGCACTTTGACTGCCGTCTACCAAGTGTGCAGGTCAGCATGTTGGCCGGTTTTAAGTCCACACACGCTCACAAAGTGAGGAGTTTGCAGTTTGAGATAAAGTCGCGATAGTAATGCGGCTGACCGCTGACTCAGAGCCATTGCCGCAAAGCGATAACCGTTGATTACGTCTTTCGCAAGGATGCCGCGTGCAGCACGGCCATCGGGTATGCTTGCACAATTACTGATTGAAATGTAGTAGACGCAGCTCTCATTAGGACGCAAAGCACAATTAAACCTAAATGCATTGGTGGCGGTCCTAATGCATTAGTAGCGGGCTGCCGCACATAAATGACTGTAAGGGCAACGGCGGTTATCATCTCTCTGAGCGACTCGTGGACGTTGAATGATGAAATTGTTTCCTCAGGTGACCAACAGATACCTGTCCCAGCTCAAAGATGCACACAAGTCCCATCCTTTCCTCAAGGACTATTTCACCAAGGTTAGTGGACACGCTTGCTTGGCAAAAATTGGGAGTCCGTCCAAAGGGAACTACGGGTCTTTCGCCTTTGTCACACATGTATTTTGCACAAACATAAACAAGGGCTCGTCCATTTTTAACCAGAAGGCATCATGCTGTGTACAGCTGTGCCTCAGCAGTCACTGACTTCCCGGGTCTTTTTTTTTCATTTTTTTTTCTTGCAGGGGAATGAGTTTGACAGGCTCGCCATGCAGTACGCTCCCGCCACCGCCACCACCGCATGACGGACCCTCACACATTGACATCTTCCTGTTTATTTTTTATGTTTTTGACCCGCTTAAACAAAACTAAACACTCACTCGGGGTGTTTATTAGCATAGTTTAGCGATAGGAAACTTGTTTGTTATTTACTGTTGACCAGTCCAGGGTGGTACAGGCCCCCAGCTCACCAATGACCCGCAAAAGAAGACGGGCGGTGTAGAAAACATCTGGGAGCACCACAGCATTTTTTATTTACATTCACGACATGGACAAAATATTGGAAACAGCTGTCAGTCTGACGCAACGCAATGCTACACTGCTACACCGCTGCAAGTACATGTTGTTCAATAAATCCAAATGTGGCCGTGATACATCACTGGTTCCCCAACTACACTTCAAAAACAACAACTTCATTCACTGGTAAATTCATTTTAGAGATCATTCCGGGTCAAACAATTGGGTCTTGCATGGTGACATTTTGATTAAGATTGACATGAGAACTAAAAATGATAAATAGATAGAAATCATCCTGAAAAAAGTAACAGCGTTATTCCCATCACTGACCATTATTACCATTTAGGTAAGTTACTTTTACATGTTGGTTTATTTGAATGGCTTTTTTTGAATGACTATTTTGGCAGCGCTGCAAGTGGTGTTGCCACCTACAGTTTCCACGGTGAAAGTTCATAAAAAGGAAATTTCCTTTCATTCATTTCATTGACATTTGACACACACTATAAACGCTCTCATCGTAATAAAGGACAAGTGACTTCCCTTTTGAACGCAAAACAGGACGTGTACTTCTCTTTCAAAATACCGGATGGTTCCAGTTTTCAACTCAACCCTGGTTCTATCCAGTCTTCTTATTTTGCCTTTCCTGGCTCCTCCTTCTCACTCTCCTTTTTGAAAATATTTTTTAGAAAATCAGGTTGGGTGAAAATTCTTACAAAAAAAAGACAAAAAAAAAGCTAAAATATGATGGGACTCAAGTGGAAGTCATTGAAAAAAAGTAGTATTGTAGGATGGACTATTTCGAGAATCAAGTCAAATTTGCTAGGAAAAAAAGTAGTAAATATGTCAAATGTAATTTAATAAAATGAGAATAAAATTAATTTTTTAGAAAAGAATTACTCAAAAAAAATACATTCAGGAGAAAAAACGTAAATATGCGAAATAAAGTCGCAAGAAAATACATTTATGAAAATACAATTGTAAATTTATGAGAAAAGAATACATTTATCATAAAAGTTGAACATATATGAGAAGTCAGAAAATTATGAGAAAATGTACAAATACAAGAAAAAGGTCATAAATCTATGAGAAAGAGGAAAATTTATGACAGTTTTAAATTTATGAAAATAAAATTGGAAATTCGTGAGAAATCATTCATGAGAAATCATAAAATTACAAGAAAAATTTCATAAAATTGAGAAAAAAGTCATAAAAATATAATATTGTATAATAAATATTTATAAATACATTTATGAGAATTTGGTAAATTTATGAAAATAAAATTGTAAATTTATGAGAAAAAGTAAATTCATCAGAAAAGTTGAAAATACACAAGAAGGCGGAAAATTATGAGAAAATGTCATACAAATACAAGAAAAAAAGTCAAATCTTTGACAGAGGAAAATTTATGAAAATAAAATTGAAAATTCATGAAAAATCATTCATGAGAAATCATGAAATTCCAAGAAAAATGTCGTAAAATTGAGAAAAAAGTCGTAAAAATACACGAAAAAGTCATACATTTATAAGAAAATTTGGTAAATGTATGAAAGTATCGAAAATAAATCTTTTAGAAAAAAATATGAGATTTTTTTTATTTATTTATGAGAATAAACCTTGTAAATGTACAAGAAATAAAGTCACAATAAAATAATGTACATTTATGAAAATAGTAATTTTATTAGAAAAAAGTAAAGTTTTATGAGAAGTTGTAAAGTTACAAGGAAAATGTAAAATTACAAGAAACTAATTGTAAAAATACAAGAAAAAAGTTTGAAACTTATGAGAAAAAGTGAAATTTATGATATAATTTTATTGTTGTGAATAAAATAGTAAATTTTGGAAAAAAAAGGTAATAGATTTATGGAAAAACTGACATTGAATGAGAAAAAAATCATGCATTTGTGAGGAAAATAAGCCAAAAATTGACAAGCAAAAAAGTGATGTTACATTTGCCTCCTTGTGTCAAAGGTCACACAAGGCCCCCATTCTCATAGCTTTCTCTGGCAATGCCTGTTCAAATTAAGCATTAAAGAAATCTCAATCTACAAGAATAATCTCATAAATGTAAATTAGGAGACTAATTATTCTTGTTTTTTTTTAATGCAGCCATAATAGTTTGGTCAGTATAGACTAGACTAGACTATATACAGTAGCTACTTAGCATGTGTTGTTTAGCATGAGCATCAAAGTGGCCGTCATATCCTTTCATCACATAGGCTGCCACTCTCAAAGGTTGGGACTGGGACCTTTGGTGGGGGCGGTTGCTCAAAGTTCAAAGGGAGGGGGGGGGCACCTGGATCATGTGACCGACTGAGAGTAGACCTGAATTATTTTTTTGTGTTTGAGTTATTTATTATTTTGAACCGCATAAAATGTTCACACACACACACACACACACACGTGCCCCCCCCCCCCCCCTTTGCACGTGCCAGTTTGGAACCAAGCTCGACCCAGATAGCAAAATGATATTTTAATGAGTGCCCTTTTTTGCTGTCCGTATGATGCAATGCAAAAAACTTTGTCCTACATGTCACTCATCATCCATATTTTTTATTGGAAACGTTCCTTTGGACGTCATCACAAATGTAGTGTGTGTGTGTATGTGGAAGCCGCGCGGTTTTTTGCTTCTTGCTCCCTTTGTCATCAGCTCTCATCCTCAAAGCTCCTTTCTAACGGTCACGGAGATAGCGGTCCCGGCTACGTCACGCCACCTTCCTTCTTTTATTCCCTCCCATTTTTGCATAAACGTGGCTGCCCCCTCCCACCCCCGCCCGCCCAGTCTGCTGTCTCACTTCATCCCGGACCGACAGCGCTGCCGTTGGATACTGAAAGGGGGGGGTCATATGTATGTATGTATGTATGTATGTACGGACATACATACCGCTTTAGTGTATTTGTGCTCCTAAAAGTTATCCGTTACGTAATCGGACGAGTTAACGGTCCCGGATGAGACGCGACGTCGGTGCGGCACAATAGCGGCTTTCTGCCTGGAACAAACCCGCGCTGCGTGGCCTGTATTTGTGGCTTATTAGGAACCCCCCCTTTGAAAAAAAAAGCCAAGGGACATCTTGGAAGCCGATGTTTGTTGTTTTCCAGTCCGGTGCGAGCGGTTTGAAGTTAGCTAAGGCGGCTAACCAGCACGCGTGCGCAGCGGAATGATGGCGAGAGGAAGACTCCACGCTGTGGCTCATCATCATGGTTGGCATTAATTGTCCTTTTTGGCACGTTTTGCTATGATTGTAGTACATAGACACATCCTGGTAGGCCCGGTTGTCATTTATTAAATCACATCAAGGGCCGCGATCGAGCGGGTCCTTGTCGTAAATATGGAAAACAAAGACTAACGCGAAGACAAGACAGACAGTGATCAAGCTTTTTTTTTATTTTAAGTCAGCTAGCAAGCTTGTTAGCGGATTAGCTTACACGGCCTGTGTTCCAGACAAATAGCCTCGCCCCCCCACCCCCCCCCTTTTTTTATTTTGCTATTTTTTAATTCCTCGCCACAATGGGCGCTCACACCGGGGATGTGGAGCCCATGCCGGGATACTTGGACCTCATCAGCCGAGCCTCCAGCGTCATGATGACGGCGTGGAGAGATTGTAGCCAGTGTGGTCTGGATCTCTCCAGGCGGACTCTCCTGGATAACGCGTACATCACCTGGACCGAGATAGCCCTCTTCTTCTTTTGCGCCTTTTTGTGGACTCAGATCAGAAGGGGCTTGACTGAAAGACTGTTCAAGGTGGGTGACACGCACGCGCGCACACACACGTATCCCCCCCAAATATTCAATCCAAATGGTGTGGTGTAGTTGTAGCTCATGTCATGAAAGAAAGTTGACATGGGATGGGTGCCACTTCCGGTCATCAGGTGCCACTTGCCGTTTGAAGGCCCTCAATGTCGGGCAGGTCTGCAAGCAGCTCCTCGTACTGGGGGGGTTAGCATTAGGAGTCATTAGGCCTATTAGATTGATTTATTTATTTTTACCACAAAAATCTCTGACAAAATTCATATAATAGGGCAAAAGCAGGCTAATAAGTAAGCTAATAAGCAGGCTAATACTAGCCTACTACAGTAAACCTCGGATATATCGGATTCAATTGTTCCCACTGGTTTTGTCCGATATAAGCGAAATCCGTTATATGCGTATACCGGAAAATGTCCGTTTTACGCATATATGGGATTTATATCCGGTATATGCGTAAATGGGATTTTATCCGTTATAAAAAGGCACTTCCTTGACTATGTTTCCAATGTACCTGGACGCGCAGGCAACGCTGCAAACGCTGCAAATGACGTCGTATAGCGGCCTGTCACGATTCGGCGAATCGGAGCGCCACGATGCGGCCATCCGATATATGCGAGGGAAATTTAATGGAAATGCATTGGAACGGGACTGGAGATTTTGTCCGAAATAGGCGAAATCCGTTAGAAAAAATCCGATATATGCAATGAATTTTTATTGGAAATGCATTACAGAAAAATCGGTTCTTTTTTATCTGTCCGTTGCGAGCGAATTTCCGATATATCCGAGTCTGATATATCCGAGGTTTACTGTAGTAGTAATAATCAGAAGAAGAACAATGATTATAGTAATAATAACAACGGCACGGCGGTCGAGTGGTTAGCACGCAGACCTCACAGCTAGGAGACCAGGGTTCAATTCCGCCCTCGGCCATCTCTGTGTGGAGTTTGCATGTTCTCCCCGTGCATGCGTGGGTTTTCTCCGGGTACTCCGGTTTCCTCCCACATTCCAAAAACATGCTAGGTTAATTAGCCACTCCAAATTGTCCATAGGTATGAATGTGAGTGTGAATGGTTGTTTGTCTATATGTGCCCTGTGATTGGCTGGCCAAGAAGACAGCTGGGATAGGCGGTACCGATAGCGGTAGAAAATGAATGAATAATTAATAATATAATAATGATTATTATATAATTGACAGACTGGTTGCAGCGGTTTTTCAGTGTAGATTGTGTGTACTTGCCTAAAGCAATTGTGTATCTCTACTAAATCTGTCCAAAAGTGGGAAAGTTATATCCTTACTTGTTCCTTATTTGTTTTTTTTTTTGATTTTTTGATTTTTTTTGAATGTCTACTACATTCATTCATATCCTGTGCATCTCCCCCTATCCTCAGAACCTGCCTAACCTGGGCTTAGCTATGGGAAATGATGAACTTTACAGTTAAACCTTGGTTTTCAAATGACTCGGTTTTAAAATGAAGTAAGTTAAATGAAGTTAAAAGTGCTACTAGAAGAGGCGAATCTCGGTTAGCATATTTTTGCTTCCGCTAACGTCGGAAATGTATACCAAAATGTAACCCATTTACCAGTTTGCATACTGGTAATGTGACATCTTGTCACATTATTAATATGCTTCAGGAATCCAACTGTGGTTAGCAGCTTGCTAATACACGGAAACATGAAGCAGAAGTGAGCGCTGTCGCCCGGCTATGATGTCATCAGCAGTTGACTCCAGTTCTTGGCTAACACAGTTGGAAACACATTTTATAGTTTTACAATGATAGTTTTACACGCAGAAAAAATATTCGAAATGCATTTCAATGATGAATGAAAGAGAAAAAAAATAAATTTAAAATGACATTTACCGTGATTATTGCCAAAGACGCGACGTGGCAGTGAGATCAACATATGTTTCTCACCTCAGGTCTCAGCTTTTCTTATTGATCACGGCTGTAAAAGTGAAGAAATGCGAAACACCAACATTAATTAACAATAAAAACCAAGAAAGCACGCTACTTAAAAGAAGCAGTTGAAAAAAAAATCAAGGCAGTTGATGTGACACATCTGCCAACATGTACATCAAGTGAAGAGTACTGAGTAGAAACCCATGTGCAGTAGAACCTCAGCTAGCATATGCCACGGATAGCGTGTTTCTCAGTTAATGCGTCTTGTCATGTTCTGAATAAACTATGAGTCCTACTGTGTTCTTAATGTTATTTATGGTACGTCTATGATGTCATCAGTACTCGACTCTGTAGTTCTTGGCTAACGAACACAGTTCCACAGCCACAAAACACACATTTTACAAAGCATGTAATTCTAAATCAATACAAATGGGAAATGAAAGAGATAGATAAATGTTTCAGGTTACTTTTACCGCCATTGAAGATGTGATCGTTGCCAAAGACATCATGTGGCAGCGAGATCAACATGGACACCACCTTCCTGTTTTGTCAATAGTCAATAGTGCTTCTCACCTCAAATTTCTCCTTTTGTTGTCTATCATGGCTGCAAAATAACCCAAAATGGAGCAAAGGAGCGAACAGACAAACTGCCACCACCTTCTTGTTTTGCTATGAGTTCTTTCTTGACTCCTGTAGTGTTTCTGACCTTTGTTATCAAAGTGCTGCCACTTGCAATTTTACTTACTTTATTTTGCAGCTTTGATCAATAAGAAAAACAGAGACATTAAGCGAGAAACACTATTGAATTTAAGAAAGAACTCATAGCAAAACAGGAAGGTGGTGGCAGCTTGTTTGCTCCTTGGCTCCATTTTGGCAGCTGTCATGCTATGTCTTTGTCGGCAATCATGTCTTCAATGACGGTATCAGTAAGCTTAAATGTTCATTTATGTCTTTCATGCATTATTTACATGCATTTACAATTGTTTTCTGCATGTAAAACTTAAAAAATGCGTTTTATGTTAGCATTTTTGGAACATCATTTGGAACAAATGAATTGCATTGCAATGATTTGCTATGGGTTAGAGTAGGTTTTGGTTAGAGTAGGTTTGACCATCTGGAACAAACTGCCACCACCTTCTTGTTTTGCTATGAGTTATTTCTTGACTCCTGTAGTGTTTCTGACCTTTGTTATCAAAGTGCTGCCACTTGCAATTTTCCTTGTCTCCATTTTGGTTTTATTTTGCAGCTTTGATCAATAAGAAAAACAGAGACATTAAGCGAGAAACACTATTGAATTTAAGGAAAAACTCATAGCAAAATAGGAAGGTGGTGGCAGCTTGTTTGTTAGCTCCTTGGCTCCATTTTGGCAGCTGTCATGCTATGTCTTTGTCGGCAATCATGTCTTCAATGACAGTATCAGTGAGCTTAAATGTTCATTTATGTCTTTCATGCATTATTTACATGCATTTACAATTGTTTTCTGCATGTAAAAACATTAAAAATGCGTTTTATGTTAGCATTTTTGGAACATCATTTGGAACAAATTGGAATTCGAATTGGATTGCAATGATTTGCTATGGGTTAGAGTAGGTTTTGGTTAGAGTCTGACCATCTGGAACGGACTCAGGATGCTAACCAAGGTTTCCACTGTACATCCTCAACTTGGCAGTATGTCTTACTTGTGTAGCAAATGTTTAACTAATATCTACCACATAAGAATACTTGCATGACACGGAAATGTGCATACAGAGTAATGTTTGCTTGAGCAGAGAGTAGTATTTGAATTTTGGTTATACAGAAGATCCACGGTGCTATGGTTTAGAAATCCTTTGTGCTTAAGGACGTGCACTTAGGAAAAAAGGCTGCTCTCTTTCCTTGGCACATCCAATCCTGAGTGCCTCCATCCTGTTGCCTTTCCAGAGGAGAGAGGCCCTTCTCATTGTGGCCTCTGGCCTATTATTAGTGTGCCATCATCACGAGTGGGGAGTGGAGTATCCTCATGTTTTGGATGCTATAATGATGATGCTATAGTATAGCATCATCAGAGGTCCGTTGCATCAAACCAGATGTGGCCTGAGAATGCAGGAAATGCTTTTACATTTACATACACATCATTGAATGGCAGCGTCACATGGAATCAGTCATTGAGCTTTTGGTTATTTAGTGCATGTGTAATATGCAGAATCGGTTCAGCGCCAGGTCATCAATGCATGAAGTATTGCTCGGATGTATCTGAGAAGCTGTGGTGGGTTTGCCAGATGACTCCCAACCGCATTATTTGAGCACTTAATTGACCCTAAGCTGAACAAACAGGATGGGTTTTTGTTGCGTTGGATGCATTGTATTAACTTGTCAGGAATGATTAAGCATGCGGCTTTCATTGTGTTATTTGTACAATCACAGAGGTTGGCCAAAATGAAGGACACACCTAATCATACGTGTGGACAAAACAGGTGATGCATATTCACTGTCCAATACTACCCGATTTTCCAGACTCTTAAGACAGGGCTCTCAAACTCAATTTACGTGGGGGGCCACTGGAGCTAGGGTCTGGATGAGACTGGGCCGCATCAGGTTTTCCAAAAAAAACCAAAAAAAAACGCATTTATTAAAAAACAGAAAAATGAATAAACTTTGCTTTGGTTCCAATTTTCTACAATAAAAGCTCTGATAAAACATTCCACTGTTCTCAAATATCTTACTTTTTATTTTTCTACACAAAATAAGATGAAAAATAAATAAACAAATCAAGAATAAAGAAAATCAATCAATCAGTAATAAATAAATAAATATAATAATAACAATAAAACGGCAAATAATAAAAACCACATATAGTTGGTGGGTAGACAAATGATTTTTCATTCATTCATTCATTCATTTTCTACCGCTTTTCCTCACGAGGGTCGCGGGGGGTGCTGGAGCCTATCCCAGCTGTCTTCGGGCATAAGGCGGGGTACACCCTGGACTGGTCGCCAGCCAATCACAGGGCACATATGGACAAACAACCATTCACACTCACATTCATACCTATGGACAATTTGGAGTCGCCAATTAACCTAGCATGTTTTTGGAATGTGGGAGGAAACCGGAGTACCCGGAGAAAACCCACGCATGCACGGGGAGAACATGCAAACTCCACACAGAGATGCCCTAGGGTGGGATTGAACCCTGGTCTCCTAGCTGTGAGGTCTGCGCGCTAACCCCTAGACCACCGTGCCGCCCCTAATGATTTTTTTCAGATTAAAATGAACAAAGCATTATTAGAGCCCTGCAGACATGACAAAACACGACTATATTTATACTCTCAAGTCTTGAGACACATGCTAACTCGCAAACGAGAGAGCTAGCGACCTAAACGGTAGCCTCCAAGTTATTTCCTTTCAACTTAAATAGCCAAAAACTTACCACTTCCACACGGATAGGGAGGATAACTATTAACAGTTATTTAACCTTTAACATGAACATGAATCAAACGTAATAATTTTTTCTGGGTACATGATACCATACAGCATCCATATCAAACTTGCGCGGGCCGCACTAACATTAAACTTTCATATCAAGGCGGGGGCCTCAAACTAGTGTCCTGCGGGCCGCATTTGGTTTGAGACCCCTGCTCTAAGACTCTTATCACACTGCTTTTCAGAGTTTGGCTCTATAAAATATCAACATACAGCAGTGTCTTGGTTAACATCATTAATCCGGTCCATGAGATCCTGACTCAAACCAAAACAGAGCTCAAACCAAAGCAATTTTTCCCATAGTAAATAATGTAAATCCAATTAATCCGTTCCACAAACCCAAAAATGTTAACGTTATGTAATGTTAGTCAACAATGAATAGTAAATAATAAAATTACAAATAACATGAGAACGGACAACTGAACATTTAACATAACCATTACCTACTTTTGATGGAAAACAACCCATAAAAACATCAAGGAACTAAATGTCAATGTTCTACAACCACTGAACATGTACTTTGTTTTTTTATAACAGATTTTTTTTTTAAAATTGAGTGATCATGTCGAAGTCTTGCAAGATTTTGTCTTGTGGCGGGATCCAAGATGGTGTATTCTGGACGTTCAACAAGCATTTTAGCAAAAAAGTTTGGTTGTTAACCGAAATACATGCCACTTGTGACTTCATGTTAACCGAGGTACCACTGTATTTATATATAAGTTAATATAAATTCATATTGACTGACATGAGGCAAGGAGTGAACATTATGCTGCTTTTGCCATTCAGTGATGTAGAATGAGATCGAGAGCTCGGTGAACTTGCTTTCCAGTAATTTGCTACAGTAAACCTCGGATATATTCGAATTCAATTGTTCCCACTGGTTTTGTCCGATATAAGTGAAATCTGTTATATGCGTATACCGGAAAATGTCCGTTTTACGCATATATCGGATTTATATCCGGTATATGCATAAATCGGATTTTATCCGTTATAAAAAGGCACTTCCTTGACTATGTTTCCAATGTACCTGGACTGGGCAATGAAAAGAGACGTAAGGTAATGAGAATTTAACTTTATTGGACTCTGAGCATAACAAATTGTTAATTAAGCTAGGCCCTGTTACACCCGTCAGGCCTACGTTATTTCCAATAGTGAGGTTAAGATCTCATTCACTGCTGTGCTAGTATTATTGACGTCACTCACTTTTATATTTGTCCTAAATCTGGAGCCAGGAGAAAGACAATAGCCAGTGACATCAACAAGATTAGCATAACGATGCGGCCATCCGATATATGCGAGGGAAATTTCATGGAAATGCATTGGAACGGGACTGGAGATTTTGTCCGAAATAGGCGAAATCCGTTATAAAAAATCCGATATATGCAATGAATTTTTATTGGAAATGCATTACAGAAAAATCGGTTCTTTTTTATCTGTCCGTTGTGAGCGAATTTCCTTTTTTTTTTTTTGTCCCGTCCAGCCATTGGGGCAGATAGTATTGTTGATCTAAATGCCCTTACATGCTAGACAGATTTGGGTGAGCGAATTTCCGATATATCCGAGTCCGATATATCCGAGGTTTACTGTATTTGGACTTGCTAGCTTGTTATGTTAATTTAGGCTAGTCAGCCTCCGAAGTGAGAATGGTATTGGCCTTGAATTTTGTGAACTTAATGACTAATATTTCTTCTGTTTGTCATCGTCATGACACATTTTTGACTGATGCGACCTATACCCCGTTAAGCCAAATTTGTATGATGTTAGTGTCTGTATTTGTTTTGTTATCACTACTTAGTTTAGTCTGTTACAGGTACACTGTGTGATTGGGTGAATGTGATGTATTTCCGCTGGTTAGTGGTTCTGCTGAACATAGAAAAAAACAATGTTGCACTGTTAAAAACTGTCAAGTAGTTCAAAGGAGTGTTCCGTTACAAGTACTATATTCATCACCCATCCATTTTCCTCCATTTCCTCCACCACAAGTAAGTGCTTTGGAAATAGCGACAGAGTAAAAACCTTGGGAAGGAAGAAAGAAACCTCGGGGAGAACTAAGACACTGAGGGACGGACAACTTCCTTCATTGTCTGATTGTGATGAGTGTTGTCAAATGCAGAGTAGTCATGTTTTGACAATGACTGTTGACCCACTGTCTGAAGGCACTTTCACCCAAGCTACCTCACGGAAGCGCAGTTCATTTCCACGTGTAGGTTCCATACAGTTCCCCATGTGTTTATGCTTCCAAACAACCAGTTGCAGTTGCGTTCTGTGTGATCTGACCTTGAGCCGATCTCACCGTCAGATGAGTAGTGATGAAGTGAAAAGTGCACAAAATTCAGCATGCTGTGCTAAACTAAGCTAACCCCGCTAGCTACCATTCACGCTGCTTAAGAGAGGAGTTTTGCCAACTTTCGCCTATGTTTTAGGCTGTCGTTTCGACATGTTGAGTTTGGGATGGGGTGGGTGCACCCATGTTTGAGCCGGTCCACCGCAGGGAGGTATTTCCCCCGGGGAAATAAAATATAGAAAAAAAAATATATATAGATATTTTTGTTAAGCACGATATCAAAAACAAGCATATGGTTCATATGAATGTAGACTGGATTTGACACAAAGGTCTAGTTAATGCAGCTCAGTTTCTCCTGCGACAGTTTTAGTGTTTAATAGTACTTCATTTATTACTTTATTGTTGTTGTTGTGCCATGCCGACCCATTAAGCAAGTGTGTAGCTATGGATGTTCATCTCGTTACGTTTGTAGTTTGCCTCTTGCTCCATTGTTTACACTCGGGAGAAGCTGGTAGCTTTTAGCACCCCTTCGCTACGCGCAGCAATCATAGACCCCCGTGGCGATATGCAGGAGGAGAGGCTGTATTGGGGGAGTGAACAGCAGAAAAGACGGTATCAGCCATGTCGCCATGGAAATCGTGAGATGGAAACGCTAGCCAATGGTGCTAGCCTGGCTATACTTAACTTTTTAAAGATAAACGCATAAAGATAATGGACTATTTTATTTCAGAGGCAATTGTTCTATACGATTATTTACATTTCAATAAAACTTTGCATGCATGTTAGGCTTTGACTTTTGTCTAAACTCACTTGGTGTGGAAAAATATGGGGATATATATCATATATTGATCAACATATATTGACCATATTTTATTGGGATATGAGTTATAGTCCATATCGCCCAGCCCTATGGTGAAGTATTCCCCCATACTTCTCCATGTGACCGTTCCTTCTCCTCACAATGACAGTAAATACAGTAAAGTCTCGTTATATCGATATCGGTTATATCGATAGTACTGCTTATTACGATACTATTTTCATTTCCCGGCAAATTTCTAGTCTTTTATGATATAATTAGTTCCGGTTAGTACGATACCCGGTTATTACGATAATCCGGTTACTACGATGCCCTTTTCATCTCCCGCCAGCCAATTTGGTCTGCTTATATCGATACAAAAGCAGCTTAAAGCTGAATCAATATTTGTTTAAGGATTTCAATACCACCATTAACGATATCTGTAAACGGCGTATTGTTTGATTTTCGGCTAACACCGTTTCGGCTTTTCCACCGACGGACGGTAATTAGAGGATTACAGGTAATTAATATGAGGTAAGTATTAAACAATCTTTTGAAGTAAAGGAGTAAATATTTGTATAATTTAGAGGGAAGATTCAGTGAATAGACTTCGTGTTTTCAGATGTGTTCAATATTCTTGGCACTAGCTTTACTGATAAATTATGAAAGTAAACTTACGGTATTGCTTGATCAAAGAAGCAATCTCTTGTTGTTTGAAATAAATCAATACATGTGTATCTTAAAGATTAATATGATAAGTAAATCTACAATACTAGTCAACATCAAAAGGGATGAAAGCAGGTATAAATTGGAGTTGTGAAGCTCGTGAAGCGTTTTAGAGATAAGATCCGCACGAACAATTGAATTTGTATTTATGTTTTTAATTGTGTTGTATTCAGATATCTTTTTATCGCTTGCAATAATCACTGTTTTTCATATGTACATGCCGCCTTTGTGGTTTCTCTCGTGTGTATAGAACAATGTCGAGTGCATTATTGAATATTTACTCAGAGTCACTATTGCAAGAGTGCGTTATGAAAATAATAAATGTTGAAAAAAATGTGACCCATCTGACTTTAACCGAATTGTGTTATGTATATGAATGCAATCATTTTTTGCAACAATGTTTATGGTTTTGTCTGCTGAAGCGTGAGGATTTTGCATTGGTTGAATTTTAGAAAAGAAATCGTCGTTAAAAAAGTGTAAAGACGTTTTTATTTAATGCATAAGTTTATTTTTCACTTCACTACAGTACAAAAGCATGCTAGATACGCAATCCATGAACTCAAGGAGAAAATGACATGCCGTATCAAAGATCCGCCATTTATCGCCCATTTTTAATGCAGTTCGGCGCAGGATCGGATATATCGATAGTCCGGTTATATCGATATTTTTTTCCGACTCCCGAGAATATCGATATAACGAGACTTTACTGTAGTTTCATTCACATTATGTCATGAGAGTCCGCGCTCTTTCCTGTTTTTATTTGCCAATATCCTGATTATGTCCACGATTCTGTTATCTTGCAAATCACAGGGCCCGATGCAACATCAGGAGAGTTGCAGCGATACAGCAGATACTTCAGCGATACTGAAGTGATGTGACACGTGCATTCTGTAGCTGAGTGTGAGTCCAGTCTAGGCATGATTAAAATGGTCAAATTGTCAAATACTTTTTTTATTCACTTTATGCTGGTGCACTTGATGATTACTAAAGCTATCAACAAAGGACACTTCTGCGCCAGGTCATGTCGTACTCACTATGCCTTCTTCCTGTTGACATTCTTGCGACCAATCACAGAAGGTGTCATACGCTTTGCTGGATTCACATGCTGGATGGACTATCACAGTGTAGTGATATTATATACAGTATACGTTCCAGACATAGAGTATTTGTTGCAGCAGGTCAGTTCCTACTTTAGCCCACACAGCTGAGCCATCGTGCGGCGCGTGAGGTCACATGGGCCGTGCGTACAGATGGGGAAGCAAGAGCGGAGACAGGAAGGAACACAGCAGAGAAGTGAGCTGCTAGCCGAGGTGCAAACTCTGCTGACTCAACATTGCAGCGAGCAATCATTAACGTGATATGTTAGAAACATGGTAGATGCTTTGGTTGTAAATACGCAGCAAGGTCAAAAACACGCATGGCTGTAGAAATCTGTCAACAGCAGCAGAATAACAGCAGTTAAATCATCTCACGGGAAGCCTTTTTATACACTAAACTATCAAAGCTTGGCTATGGAGGACCAAAAAACTGCCAAAATAATAAATAAATAAAATTGAAAATAAAAACAAAAATGAAAAAAAAATCAAAAAATTAAATACACAAAAATAAATATAAATGGAAATAAAAACAAAAATAAAAAAATATATACAAAAATAAATAAATAAAAGCAAAAATAAATACAAAAATAAAAAACAAGATTCAAAAATTAAAAATAAATACAAAAATAAATATATAAATAGAATTACATATCAATAAATAAATAAAAGCACTCTGCTCTCATATGTATTTATTTCATGCTGCAGACAATGTCAGCTTGAAATGCAGAAGGAAAAACTATTCAAATGAGGGGGCGGTCCTAAGTGTGTCTTGGGTTGAACTGTTCGCCTATTGGTTGATCGACATGTGAGTGCGAAAATCGACTAGGTATGCCTGCAAACAGCCACAGCAAGAGGAAGTCACCACACCACTCTCAATGGCGGTAAATAAGGCTGCAATCTCCAGGGATCTCCGTTTGCTAGCAGATATTTCGAATAATGCTTCCCCGATTACCTGCTTTTCCGGGTGGAAGCCTTATTGGAGCCTGATCTCTCTCCTCCCCGACGGAGCTTTTTCGCACTCACATGTCGATCAACCAATAGGCGAACAGTTCAACCCAAGACACACTTAGGACCGCCCCCTCATTTGAATAGTTTTTCCTTCTGCATTTCAAGCTGACATTGTCTGCAGCATGAAATAAATACATATGAGAACAGAGTGCTTTTATTTATTTATTGATATGTAATTCTATTTATATATTTATTTTTGTATTTATTTCTACATTTATTTTTGTATTTATTTTTAATTTTTGAATCTTGTTTTTTATTTTTGCTTTTATTTATTTATTTATGTATATATTTTTTTATTTTTATTTTTGTTTTTATTTCCATTTATATTTATTTTTGTGTATTTCATTTTTTTTTGTTTTTTTTCATTTTTGTTTTTATTTTCACTTTTATTTATTTATTTATTTATTTATTTATTATTTTGGCAGTTTTGGTCCTCCATACTTGGCAGCTCGCAGAAGAGCTTATCACTCCGGGCAGAGCCGGGGAGCAACGAATACGCCTAAAAGTGAAAGCAGTACGAGGTTGGACAAGGTCCCCCCACCGCAAAATACAAGATCACCTTCCTCCTCCTGCTCATTCTTATTGCATTAGAGCCGCAGGGAGAAACCTGACACTTGAATGGTGGTCAGGGGAAGTGCTCTTCCATTGGGCCCAAAGTGCTCACTCAGGTGAACGTCTTGGAATTCTGACCCTGATTAAGGTGCGTTTATTATTAGTGGGATGTATCGTGTGTCAGTGATTCTGTAATCTCATTCCATCACTCTAAACAGCTCACGGCATGTGATCCTTGTCCTGTTGTGTTTTATCTGCTGCTCTTCTTTTCACTTGTCTTCCAGGATCAATGCTTTGGATGCAATCTTCGGACATATTAGACTGCGTATGAGCAAAGCATGTACCTCCATCTAATGAATAATCTATCACGGCTTGGCTAACGTCCCTCAATTCCAGCTGAATTTTCATCTTCACACTGCAGCTCTATTCCGTGTCTGAGTGTGTACAGTTCCCATTTTTTCCAATGCAACTCAGACCTCGTTCTGATGGAGATGTACAGTAAACCTCGGATATATCGGATTCAATTGTTCCCACTTGTTTTGTCCAATATAAGCGAAATCCGTTATATGCGTATACCGGAAAATGTCCGTTTTACGCATATATCAGATTTATATCCGGTATATGCGTAAATCGGATTTTATCCGTTATAAAAAGGCACTTCCTTGACTATGTTTCCAATGTACCTGGGCTGGGCAATGAAAAGAGACGTAAGGTAATGAGAATTGAACTTTATTGGACTCTGAGCATAACAAATTGTTAATTAAGCTAGGCCCTGTTACGCCCGTCAGGCCTACGTTATTTCCAATAGTGAGGTTAAGATCCCATTCACTGCTGTGCTAGTATTATTGACGTCACTCACTTTTATATTTGTCCTAAATCTGGAGCCAGGAGAAAGACAATAGCCAGTGACATCAACAAGATTAGCATAATGATGCGGCCATCTGATATATGCCAGGGAAATTTCATGGAAATGCATTGGAACGGGACTGGAGATTTTGTCCGAAATAGGCGAAATCCGTTATAAAAAATCCGATATATGCAATGAATTTTTATTGGAAATGCATTACAGAAAAACAGTTCTTTTTTATCTGTCCGTTGTGAGCGAATTTCCGATATATCCGAGTCCGATATATCCGAGGTTTACTGTACATCCCATTTACTGCAGTCTGAGTGGTCAGGTTGTATATATCTATATATATAGTACACTTACTGCTCAAAAGTTTGGGATCACTTGCAAATGTCTTTGTTTTTCAAAGAAAAACAAATCTTCATGCATTTCACAAAATTTTATTCCATTTCACAAACAATTAAAATGAATCAGATGATTTTTAAACAAGGATGTACATTTTAGCATAGAGGCCTACTATCAACAATTGCATCAATCTCCTGGTATGGCTGCTAATCCAAGTTTATTTTATAAGGCTAACAGATTATTAGAAAACCCATCTAAAAAATCTAAACAAAAACTAAAATCTCTTACCATGCTGTTAACTACTCTCTTCAGAGAACAGCACAAACATATGAAGAGCTTGCAACCAAAAGGCGCTAAATCCATTTTGACTGATTTCGAGAAAATCAATGATTTTTAATTACGCACATATCAATCTATTTGGTCATCAAGTCTATATTGCAAATGAAAGAACTATCAATATAGGTCATAAAAATGCATGCTATAAAAATCCTGCACACACCACGTATTTTATATATATTTTTAAATTATTTTTTTTTTTCGGATTTAGCGCCTTTTGGCTGAAATAAATTTGAAGTCACCTTTAACTTCTTCAATGGCATTGTTGTAAAAGAATGTAAGGTGCTTTAATGTGCTATGCTAATAAAATAATTACAACACAGAAGCCATTCTCAACATACAATACAAAATAATTATTATGAATTAAATGAATAAAAATGTTATTAAAAGCAGTGCTCATATTTGACTGCACCATGAAGGTGACAGTGACGAAAATCATCTCATTCAAAACTCTTTACATTGTATGTTTTTTAGTACAAGTAAAATAATGTTTCTCATGAAAGTTGGAGGTGTCAAGGTAGAGACATGCCTTTTATGGCGTAAAAAAAACTTCCATGTTACAGAATACTGTAAAAACACAATTTGTGTTCTCCTGAATTGCATAACATACTGTAACTATCATACGTGTACTTAATGTACACAAACAAAACAGGATGCACACTGATACTGGCTTTCTGTATGTGCAGTGCCAATTGTATTCTTCTCTCTGATTGGTCAGATTATCAATAGATGAGAAACTTGGGCCAATCAGAATAAAGAATAAAGAAAGGGATTTAGCTCCTTTTGGTTGAAATCTGAAATGGAAATAGCGCCTTTTAGTTGAAAGCATAAATTTCATATCACTTTTTTTCATATTTTTTAAAATGATTTCAAGACCAAAATATGTGATTTGGATACACATGACAGAGGTCTATTAAACTCATGAAAAACATGCAACTTAGTGAAAATTGGATTTAGCGCCTTTTGGTTGCAAGCTCTTAATATATGGCTATAACAAGGACAGAAAAACGATGCACAACTGTGCGAGAAGACAAATATTTCAGAGTGTGTAGTTTAAGACAAAGACCCCTCACAGCTGCACTAAATAGTACCTGTCAATCACCAGTGTCAGTATCAACAGTGAAACGGCGACTTCAGGATGCTGGACTTCATGGCAGGATTGCCAAGAAAAATCCATATCTTAGACTGGCCAAAAAAATTTCCAAGTGATCCCAAACGTTTGAGCGGTAGTGTACGTTAAGACGTTTTGGCCTTTCCATCTCCATTTTGGGGGAGGCCCTTTCTCCTCGAAGCACTCCAAAATGTCGTAGGAAGTCTTCCTAGACCAGTGGAAACTGTCTGGGCAGCTGAGGCGGACTGGATTTTGTGAGTCGGGCTGTAGTTTTCCGGTTGTCAGACTCTGTCAGAAGTCTTACTTTACTAGGAAAAGTGCTTCCTCTCTGTACACTCCATCATCCAGGCCTAGTCTGTTGGAGTCGACTAACATTTCTACAGCAGTTTCCTAAAAACACTCGAGCACCCCTGAGCTAAAGCAGCAGTCCCCAACCGTATTGGACTCTCCGGCAGGCCGAGGTCATCTGTGGGTTGGGGGTGTTAGTATTGTTAATACGAGGCCGGAAGATGCTTGTTTGATGTGTGTGGTAAAAGGCAGTGTGCTAGCATGAATCAATTACCATTACACATTAGCACTTAATGACTGTGCGTTCCACATAGCGTCAGCATCTGGGACCTAAAATGATGTGGAAGAAAACTATTAGAACTGCAGCTAGTCTTATATGTGCAGCGGGGAGAAAGTTAGCACACACTCAATGGTGCGTCCAAGGACCCTCCAACAAAGTGGGACAAATAACAACATGCAACAAATAACAGAACACGCCAAATCTTTGGGATTTCGAACTGTTTCTAGCTGTTTCTAAAATTGATACGCATTTGCATCAAATTCGATGTACTTATTTCGAAATTGTTTCTGAGCAGGGCTGATTTAGTGATGTTTGACTGGCGTTTTTCCAGTTAGACCGTGAAAACCATGGACAGCACTCTTTGCACATAGAGGATCTTTGACTTTCTGACTGCATTATTATTAAGGTATCAGAGGTCTACGTTTTATATACCGTACTAAATTGTGTTAGTGTGATGTGTTTGTGTGTGTGGAGGCGGGGGGGGGGAGGGTACTTTTCACTGCGGAAGAGCAGTCATCACATCGATGCTAGATAAAACTTCAACTACAACAGAAATGTTTTGCACATGGTTTTAACTTGAGACCTGTAATATTTGTTATCATTGTCATTTTTTCATGTAAATTGAGGGAACAAAAGCAGTATCGGCCACAAATATCGTCCCAAGCAAAATCGGCTATCGGCTAAGGGTGATGGAAAAAAAAATCAGTATCAACATCGGCTTGAAAAAAAAAACATATCGGTTGATCTCTAATTATTATATTAACAATATAATAAGGTGGTAGAGCGGTCGTCTCCCAACCTGAAGGTTGCGGGTTCGATCCTCTGTCCGCCCGTGATCATGTCCAAATATCCTTGGGCAAGATACTAAGTATCACCCCCCAGTTGCATGCTGCGTCATCAGTCGGTAAATGTGCTGATGTGTCAAAGTACTTTGAGTGCCTTGGAGTTGGAAAAGCATGATACAAGGGAAAGCCCGTTTACCATTTATCATAACAATAATATAGACCAGGGGTCTCAAACTCAATTTACTTGGGGGCCACTGGAGCTAGGGTCTGGGTGAGACTGTGCTGCATCAGGTTTTCCAAAAAAACCAAAAACAAAACGCATTTATTAAAAACAGAAAAATGAATAAACTTTGTTTTGGTTTCGATTTTCTACAAGAAAAGCTCTGATAAAACATTCCACTGTTCTCAAATGTCTTATTTTTTATTTTTCTGCACAAAATAAGATGAAAAATAAATAAACAAATCAAGAATAAAGAAAATCAATCAATCAGTAATAAATAAATAAATATAATAATAATAATAAAACTTAAGAAAGCACATATAGTTGGTGGGTAGACAAATGATTTTTTCAGATTAAAATGAACAAAGCATTATTAGAGCCCTGTAGACATGACAAAACACGACTATAGTCACATTTATACTCTTTTTATTTACAACATATTGCGCAACTGCAGGGTCTTGAGACACATGCTAACTCGCAAACTAGAGAGCTAACCACCTAAACGGTAGCCTTCAAGTTATTTCCTTTCAACTTAAATAGCCAAAAACTTACCACTTCCACACGGTTAGGGAGGATAACTATTAAGTTATTTAACCTTTAACATGAACATGAATCAAACGTAATCATTTTTTCTGGGTACATGATACCATACAGCATCCATATCAAACTTGCGCGGGCCGCACTAACATTAAACTTTCATATCAAGGCGGGGGCCTCAAAACTAGTGTCCTGCGGGCCACGTGTTTGAGACCCCTGATATAGACCATTAAGGAATGGTCTGAATCCGATATATCCGAGGTTTACTGTATTTTTACATTTTCTATTGTACTTTTCTTCAAAGTAATGTCAAAATTTTGTCTCGGCTCTTGACCCATCCCCAATCTCTTGAACCATGAACGGGAGGACGCCATTGTCTGTGTTTTGAAGTAACAGCAAATGAATCAGATGTGAACTGGAATCTCACCTTTCTCTCTTGCCAGTGATCTACGCCAGGCCGAGTGCCAATGTTCCTTTAAACACCGAAGGCTTTTTCTACTGTGTACAGTACCACTCTGTATGCTAATGTAATCTGCATGTTGGCTCCAGCGCCCACTGAACACCAACAAACATAAAAACAACGCTCCAGCAGCCTACCTTGTTCCACCTACTCAGCACTTCACAGAAAAAACAATGAGCAAGCCACCGCGCTGGTGGCTCAAGTGCCCGATTGTTGCCTTGTCAGACAGAGCAAAGGGGAAACAAATATGCCTGTGTGAGCGTCATGCAAGTGTGCAACAGTCCAATACTGTTTGCAGGCCCATCAGTGATTGATGTTGGTTGAAGAAAGAAGTGGAGTGATCCGCACTTTTTGGACCAGCGTGTTTGCTTGCTCCTTGCTCGCGGGTATGCTGGAGCCTATCCCAGCTGACTTGCCGAGCGGCGGTGTATACCCTCGACTGGTGGCCAGCCAATGGCAGTAAAGTCTAAATATTAGGAGAAAAAATAGTATTCCAACAAGAAAGAAGTCGCTGTGATACAGTAAACCTCGGATATATCGGATTCAATTGTTCCCACTGGTTTTGTCCGATATAAGCGAAATCCGTTATATGCGTATACCGGAAAATGTCCGTTTTACGCATATATCGGATTTATATCCGGTATATGCGTAAATGGGATTTTGTCCAAAATAGGCGAAATGCATTACAGAAAAATTGGTTCTTTTTTATCTGTCCGTTGTGAGCGAATTTCCGATATATCCGAGTACGATATATCCGAGGTTTATTGTATTAATGCACTGGTTGTATGCAGCTGTACCGTACCTCTAAACCAAATTTCTCCCAAGGGAGACAAATTGAACTGAACTGAAATATTATTTGAGAAGAAGGTTGATATATTTGGGGAAAAAACAGAACAGAAAAAACAGCAAAAACCCAAGTTGACACGACTAATGTTAGGTTTTTTCACTCAGATGAAAATACTGAAGTATGTTTGGGTTAGAATTTTTGACGCCCTGTTCTTACTTTGGCTCTAAAATGACAAATTTGACTTGACTTGATTACAGTGCACCTGTTTGTGGCTTGTGGGCGAAATGTGAAAGGCTTGGCGAGTCCTCGCTGATACTGACGCACCTCGGTGAAGCGCGATTTCAATTGACCCGCGGAGAGGAAGGCGAGCGGCATGCCTGGCGCTGCAGTGTCTGTAATGTGACAGCTATTATCATCAGTCGGCCTAAAGCTTCTCCGGCTAATAGAGATGAGTCGGGCTGTCGGAGACACATGTGACACACACACACACACACACACATGCATTTGCACACAGCCGTAGTGTCATGTGGCCTCCCTTCTAAGCAGCGTTAATAGCATTAGCACTCACCAGGGCCTCCCACCTGCTAGGATCTCTGAGGACCACAACAGATGTCCATTTAGACTGGAGTTCTTGGAGCTGGCTCTTGGGTCTCACCGACCTGCGGAGAAATCAGAATCAATAGTTTTAGAGTCATACCTCACCTCACGTTTTTCAATTCAGCCTTTGTCATTTTTTTTGAGTATTGTCGAAAAAATAGGAGAAATACCCCAGAAATTGTTGACATTGTGTGTCATGCAGACCTCGGTCCTTGATCGGTTTAGCAACACTGTATGTGGATTTTGTTGGGGTCGGTCAAAGTACATGTTTTGGATGCAGCAAATGAGGCACAATGAGGTGTTCCACTTGACCAATCACTAATTAATCAATATTATCCATATTCTTTGTTTTATTGTCTTTTGTCCAACAAAATGAAATTGACACTAGATCAGGGGTGGGCAAACTTTTTTGCGGGGCCGCATTGATTTAACAAAATTGACGGGGGGGCCAGACTCGATATTTTACACGTAACAGTCCAGCTGGAATTATTGTATCTGTAAAAGTGTCATGCAATCTGCTATATGTGCACTTTGAGATCATTTATGTGATGTAAAGTGTGTTAGAAATTTATAATATTACATTGATTATTATTTGCTATTATTATTATTTGTTATTATTATTATTATTATTATTATGTGGCTGTGTCCCTTTTTTCAGGAGCACTTTGTAAATAACAGACCGCATCAAATAACGAAATTATTGTATCTGTAAAAGTGTTATGTAATCTGCTATATGTGCACTTTGAGATAATTTATTTGATGTAAAGTGCATTATAAATTTATAATAATAAGAATAAATTTAGTATTATTTGATATTATTTGTTATTATTATTATATTATATTAATATTATTATCATTATATTATGTGCCCCGCCCCGCTTTTTTAACTGTGTACTAGCCAATGAATGTTGTATTTTGGTGTGTCTTTTATTCTGTTTACTTGCTCTATTCAACTTCATTCTTTTGTAAAGTGTCTTTGAGTATCTTGAAAAGCGCTATACAAATAAAATGTATTATTATTATTATTATTATTATTATTATTATTATTATTTTATATGATTATTTTTATTATTATTATGTAAAGTGCGTTATAAATTTATAATAAGAAGAATAAATTTAGTATTATTTTATATTATTTGTTATTATTGTTTTATATTATTATTATTATTTGTTATTATTATTATTATTAATATTATGCGCCTGTGTCCCTTTTTTGGAGCACTTTGTAAACAACAGACCGCATCAAATAACGAAATTATTGTACCTGTAAAAGTGTTATGCAATCTGCTATATGTGCACTTTGAGATCTTTTATTTGATATAAAGTGCGTTATAAATTTATAATAATAATACATTTATTATTTATTATTATTATGTGCTTGTGTCCCTTTTTTCAGGAGCACTTTGTATACAACAGACCGCATGAAATAACGAAATTGATAAAACCGCCAAACCATGAAAATGTCGGCTCAAGCCATGATGCCAGCTTGTATGTTGACTTTAAATGAAATACTTTGGAAAGAACGGGCGGGCCATATTCAAACACTTGGCGGGCCAGATGTGGCCCCCGGGCCGTAGTTTGCCCACCCCTGCACTAGATGGTGTTTTATATATTTTAAGGAACCAAGATTGCGTAAGACATGACGCACACAGTGTGGCACCCCGCCTCTCCCCACCGGCACAAAGAGAATGAATGACTGACAGGAGGGTTCGCTCGCTCTGTTCATTCCGCTACAGAACCTAGCGCCCGGGTGTTTAGAGTGAAGCCTCTTGTCATCCAGCCTGTTTGTTATGTTAGAGAGAGGAGGAAAACAAACGTTTATCAATATAGTGAGGACGTTTATCTTGGTTAATTAACTGATTGATTTATTGATTATCATGACAGGACTTGGAGTGTTCATTACTTACGTGTTGACAAGGAAATGTATTAACTAAAAAACGTCCATCCTTCCTTTACACCATCATGTACGGTGTTTAAGAAGCAACTTTTTTTCTTAAACTTACACAGTGTGGCAGCTAACTTAGCTAAATTATTTACTTCAAGTACTACTAATTGATTAAATACTGTACCACTCAATATAGGCTCATCTTATACGGAACACTAAACTCATCACCGAGCAACCTAACACCTACTGTATGATACTAAATACACAAACAAGTACCAATACAAGTTTAAAATAAAAAAGTAAAACTTCAAACAATTCAAACAAGGCTCATCTTATTAAAAAAACACTAAATTCATCACATAGCAACCTAACACCAAACACCTAACAACCAAAATAATGCATTGTGTCTAGTAGTTGGTTAGTAATCTGCATTATACGTTGGTAGTGTTTGTTTTATTCACCTATTGTGTTGCTGTGTTTCTTTCTTGTGATACCACGACTCGGAATGGTGTTTGTTTGGTAGCTAATATGGTATGCCTTACTCAGGTACTACACAATGAGTACCATCTAGTGGCTCAAATGGGACAGTGTGCAATGATGACATGACACAGTGGTCTTTCAATGATAATCTTAATGATGATTTATTAATAGCACAGTTCTTGACCAGCAAGGTTTGTTGTGATTTGCTAGATTTATTTTATTCATTCATTCATTTTCTACCGCTTTTTCCTCACAAGGGTCATGGGGGGTGCTGGAGCCTATCCCAGCTGTCTTTGGGCGAGAGGCGGGGGTACACCCTGGACTGGTCACCAGCCAATCACTGGGCACATATAGACAAACAACCATTCACACTCACATTCATACCTATGGACAATTTGGAGTGGCTAATTAACCTAGCATGTTTTTGGAATGTGGGAGGAAACCGGAGTACCCGGAGAAAACCCACGCATGCACGGGGAGAACATGCAAACTCCACACAGAGATGGCCGAGGGTGGAATTGAACCCTGGTCTCCTAGCTGTGAGGTCTGTACAATACAGTAAACCTCGGATATATCGGATTCAATTGTTCCCACTGGTTTTGTCCGATATAAGCGAAATCCGTTATTTGCGTATACCGGAAAATGTCCGTTTTACGCATATATCGGATTTATATCCGGTATATGCGTAAATCGGATTTTATCCGTTATAAAAAGGCACTTCCTTGACTATGTTTCCAATGTACCTGGACGCGCAGGCAATGCTGCAAACGCTGCAAATGACGTCGTATAGCGGCCTGTCACGATTCGGCGAATCGGAGCGCCACGATGCGGCCATCCGATATATGCGAGGGAAATTTCATGGAAATGCATTGGAACGGGACTGGAGATTTTGTCCGAAATAGGCGAAATCCGTTATAAAAAATCCGATATATGCAATGAATTTTTATTGGAAATGCATTACAGAAAAATTGGTTCTTTTTTATCTGTCCGTTGTGAGCGAATTTCCGATATATCCGAGTCCGATATATCCGAGGTTTACTGTATTTGTTTAAACTTGAGACATAACATAATGAGACGTAATATTTGTTATCATTGTAATTTTTTCATATAAATTGAGGAAGCAAAAGCAGTATCGGCCACAAATATCGGCCCAAGCAAAATAATTTAAAAAAACAAAAACAAATCGGCATCGGCTTGAAAAAAAAACAACATATCGGTCGATCCCTAGTTATGACTTTATTACCACAATACTATTCTACGTTATAACATGTAATGTTTTCCCAAACCTAATTTTCCAAAATTTGCAACTTCCTTCTTTTTCTTTTGTCTCGCATAATATGAGTTTACAAAATAACATTTCAATTTCAAATATTTCAACTTTATTCATCTGAAAATGACATGTTTTCCATAATAATATCTTTAGTTTGGTAAAATGATAGTTTTCCGCTTTTATATTATGGCTTTATTCTCCTAAAATTGCTGATGTTTTATTTCAACATCTTTGTTGTTGTTTTGTAGTTGAATTTTATTTTCAGGGTGGCACTTTGGAGTGGACCCATGAAGTGAATTGTCCGTGCTCTTCATTAGGCAACGACATAAAGAAAGCAAAACAGTGGAACTTATGTTTCAGTTGCCGTGATTCCCCAAATATAACCTCATGGTGCGTTTGTGTGCTGGTGAGCATGTGCGACTCTTGGATTGCAAATCTCTACATGCGGTATGGGAAGTGTTCTTATACGTGGATTCCGCTGGCATCAGAAGCCCGATGAGTATGACATTTATGCTGGTGATGTGTAACTTAAATATGTATTGTACGATACAGGCTAGGCGCTTGTATGCTAAACAATGCTTTATCTTTGGGCCTGTTGATAATGTTCAGCTATGGAACGTCCATGTCAAAGTCTGTTGAAGACAGACACTTTGTCAACCCTGTTTCTTGTCCGGATGCCGCCTGTGGCATGAAGACTGCATAATGAATGACAGCCGTATGTTCCCTCACAATTGCCAGCGTTTAGTGGAGAACAAAGTGTATCATGTTGCATTTTGTTTATTGCTTTCAATCAGGCTTTATTCAATTGCATTAGCATCTGAAGTCATGACACCAATGAGGAGAATCATGTTATACTACAGTAAACCTCGGATATATCGGACTCGGATATATCGGAAATTCGCTCACAACGGACAGATAAAAAAGAACTGATTTTTCTGTAATGCATTTCCAATAAAAATTCATTGCATATATCGGATTTTTTATAACGGATTTGGCCTATTTCGGACAAAATCTCCAGTCCCGTTCCAATGCATTTCCATGAAATTTCCCTGGCATATATCGGATGGCCGCATCGTTATGCTAATCTTGTTGATGTCACTGGCTATTGTCTTTCTCCTGGCTCCAGATTTAGGACAAATATAAAAGTGAGTGACGTCAATAATACTAGCACAGCAGTGAATGAGATCTTAACCTCACTATTGGAAATAACGTAGGCCTGACGGGCGTAACAGGGCCTAGCTTAATTAACAATTTGTTATGCTCAGAGTCCAATAAAGTTCAATTCTCATTACCTTACGCCTCTTTTCATTGCCCAGTCCAGGTACATTGGAAACATAGTCAAGGAAGTGCCTTTTTATAACGGATAAAATCCGATTTACGCATATACCGGATATAAATCCCATATATGCGTAAAACGGACATTTTCCGGTATACGCATATAACGGATTTCGCTTATATCGGACAAAACCAGTGGGAACAATTGAATTCGATATATCCGAGGTTTACTGTATAATACGCATAAAGAGCACATGATCGTACATTACAAGTCCAACTTGTGTTAACATCAAAGTTGTGTTGAACATATTCATATGTCATATCATATAGTATACGTATTTGAAGAGCTTGCAACCAAAAGGCGCTAAATCCATTTTGACTGATTTCGAGAAAATCAATGATTTTTAACTACGCACATATCAATCTATTTGGTCATCAAGTCTATATTGTAAATGAAAGAGCTATCAATATAGGTCATAAAAATGCATGCTATAAAAATCCTGCACACACCATGTATTTTATATATATTTTTTAATTATTTTGTTTTCGGATTTAGCGCATTTTGGCTGAAATAAATTTGAAGTCACCTTTAACTTCTTCAATGGCATTGTTGTAAAAGAATGTAAGGTGCTTTAATGTGCTATGCTAATAAAATAATTACAACACAGAAACCATTCTCAACATACAATACAAAATAATTATTATGAATTAAATGAATAAAAATGTTATTAAAAGCAGTGCTCATATTTGACTGCACCATGAAGGTGACAGTGACAAAAATCATCTCATTCCAAACTCTTTACATTGTATGTTTTTTAGTACAAGTAAAATAATGTTTCTCATGAAAGTTGGAGGTGTCAAGGTAGAGACATGCCTTTTGTGGCGTAAAAAAAAACTTCCATGTTACAGAATACTGTAAAAACACAATTTGTGTTCTCCTGAATTGCATAACATACTGTAACTATCATACGTGTACTTAATGTACACAAACAAAACAGGATGCGCACTGATACTGGCTTTCTGTATGTGCAGTGCCAATTGTATTCTTCTCTCTGATTGGTCAGATTATCAATAGATGGGAAACTTGGGCCAATCAGAATAAAGAATAAAGAAAGGGATTTAGCTCCTTTTGGTTGAAATCTGAAATGGAAATAGCGCCTTTTGGTTGAAAGCATACATTTCATATCACTTTTTTCATATTTTTTAAAATGATTTCAAGACCAAAATATATGATTTGGATACACATGACAGAGGTCTATTAAACTCATGAAAAACATGCAACTTAGTGAAAATTGGATTTAGCGCCTTTTGGTTGCAAGCTCTTCATTTGTCCTTGATGATACCTTCTGTCAAATGAGTATGGTGAGATTCAAACAGTGTACTGCATGCAGCATGACTTAGGAAATCAGAATTTTTACTTTGGATTTCGTTGTTGCGCCCCTACATTTTCAGCTTGCGCTCCTAAAATTTGAATTCAGGGGCCACTGTGCTCCTGGTCCAAAAAAGGCTTGGTCTGGCGCCCTGCCTTTGGTGAGACATCAGTATTCTGGCAGTGTGGGGCTGCTCCAGAACCCCCCCCATGAGAAATGAGTGTTGTTGGCAGTCAGGGAATATGTTTGATGGCACATTAGGCTCATTACCTTCTATACGCCTCTTTGTTGTTTGACGGGATGGAAAGTGTCGTCCCTTGGAGGCCCGCACGGCTGAGCTCAATTCCTCTAAAAGGAAAGAGGCGAAACAAACGTGCGTTTCTTCTTTTTGAGCGTGTGAAGTTCTGAGCGGTACATTTCAGCGCTCGTGCCTTCAACCTCTGAACATTTGTCGACCTCGTGCTTCCGCTTTCATTACCAACGCTGCATTTTCTCACCGACGGACTGGACTCATCACGGTGATTTCATTCATGCACAGTGCAGGACTTTTCATGGGCCGGCCCCTCTTCAGCATCTCAGAACGCCACAAGTGGCTCTAGTGAGCGTGCAAGATGTGCTTCATTTAACAGGAGTGACCCAGAGAGGTTTGTAGCGTGTGTCTGAGTGGGTGCTCTTTGGGGTGGGGGGGTAGATAGGATGACATTACAGTGCTGCCTCGGCACCACAAAAACTGCAAGGCACGGAAGCCCACAGGAAATAATGTCAATGTATCGCTCCCTCACTATCTCCCCCCAAAATAAGAAACTTGTCCTCGACTATGGCCTATTATTAGCCAAGACAAGTTCTATGCAGTATTGTGGTCACTAGGCATCAGTACTGTTATTAGATTACATAACCTATCACACCACATGGAAACTGGCTTCAGTGTGGAAGTGGTACCTTTTTGGCCCGTATGTCCTCCTTCCCCGCTCGGTTTGAATAAGTCTATTGGAGAGGCTAACTAGTTAGCCCACAAAGATTGCGGTGCTAGCGGCTGCCGTCTGTTGGTTATGTCCCTGCAGTAAGACCCTAGGCCAGGGGTCTCAAACTCAATTTACCTGGGGGCCACTGGAGCTCGGGTCTGGGTGAGACTGGGCCGCATCAGGTTTTCCAAAAAAACAAAACAAAACGCATTTATTAAAAACAGAAAAATGAATAAACTTTGGTTCCGATTTTCTACAAGAAAAGCTCTGATAAAACATTCCACTGCTCTCAGATATCTTACTTTTTATTTTTCTACACAAAATAAGATGAAAAATAAATAAACAAATCAAGAATAACGAAAACCAATCAATCAGTAATAAATACATATAATAATAATAATAATAATAAAACGGCAAATAATAAAAACTTAAGAAAGCACATATAGTTGGTGGGTAGACAAATTATTTTTTTCAGATTAAAATGAACAAAGCATTATTAGAGCCCTGTAGACATGACAAAACACGACTATAGTCACATTTATACTCTTTTTATTTACAACATATTGCGCAACTGCGGGGTCTTGAGACACATGCTAACTCGCAAACTAGAGAGCTAGCCACCTAAACGGTAGCCTTCAAGTTATTTCCTTTCAACTTAAATAGGCAAAAAACTTAACACTTCCACACGGATAGGGAGGATAACTATTAACAGTTATTTAACCTTTAACATGAACATGAATCAAACGTAATAATTTTTTCTGGGTACATGGTACCATACAGCATCCATATCAAACTTGCGGGGGCCGCACTAACATTAAACTTTCATATCAAGGCGGGGGCCTCAAACTAGTGTGGCCCGCAGGCCACGTGTTTGAGACCCCTGCCCTAGGCTGTAAAGGTGGCTGCAGGGGTGTTATTTCATGCCAACAATATTAAAACCCATATTTAGAAAGTTATGAAGAGGTTTTCAATGCTCTAACTATGAAAGTATTCAATTTCTAACATTGGGAATCCTACTTATTGCAGTCTGGTCTGGAATCAATTCACCGCGACTGTAATCTGCTCCAGACACCCAAAATATTACCCAAAACTACATTTTGTAGAGAATAATTGTAGTTACTGTACATGCAGAACACAATGCAAAAAGTATGAATAAAAGAGATGGGAAAATAGTAAAATAAACAACATTTTTTTTGTTTATTTCAAACATGAAAAACATCCAAAGCACAACAAACCAACCAAAATCAATACAAATAAAAATTAATTCATTTTCTACCGCTTATCCTCACAAGGGTCACGGAGGGTGCTGGAGACTATCCCAGATGTCTCTTCCAACATAAACAAACACTGTTGCTCTAAAATGGTATCTCAAACCGGATGACATTTATTGACATTTTTATTCATGTTAACCTAACTGGAACAGACTATATTTGAAATCTACAGAAATCTAAGCTGGTAAAAATAGCAGTAGATAGATTTAAATGGTTACATTGTTATTTTTATTGTGTATTTGTGTTTATGTACATACATGTGGGGGTTATACAACACAATATAGGACAAGTACAGTAAACCTCGGATATATCGGATTCAATTGTTCCCACTGGTTTTGTCCGATATAAGCAAAATCCGTTATATGCGTATACCGGAAAATGTCCGTTTTACGCATATATCGGATTTATATCCGGTATATGCGTAAATCGGATTTTATCCGTTATAAAAAGGCACTTCCTTGACTATGTTTCCAATGTACCTGGACGCGCAGGCAACGCTGCAAACGCTGCAAATGACGTCGTATAGCGGCCTGTCACGATTCGGCGAATCGGAGCGCCACGATGCGGCCATCCGATATATGCGAGGGAAATTTCATGGAAATGCATTGGAACGGGACTGGAGATTTTGTCCGAAATAGGCAAAATCCGTTATAAAAAATCCGATATATGCAATGAATTTTGATTGGAAATGCATTACAGAAAAATTGGTTCTTTTTTATCTGTCCGTTGTGAGCGAATTTCCGATATATCCGAGTCCGATATATCCGAGGTTTACTGTACCATCTCCCTGACTGAATTAGAAAAGCGCTACAAACAAGGCGTTTGAACGATCGCATGAGTTGGGGGCGGTCCCACATAGGAAGTGAGCAGCGAGTGCAGTCTTATCTTGCGGCACCATTTATGAGCGTGGATCAAGGACGCTGAGATAATCCTCTGGACCAGTTTCAGATAAGTGACAGGGCCTTGACCTCGGCCTTGACCGTTCAACCCTCCTCCACAAGAACCGTCTTTGCCGTTCAGTCTTTGAAATGCAAGTTCAGCCATCAGAAAATCCAATGGGGGGGGGGAACCAGACCTGATGACAAGCGGTTCCCTCGGCTCCCTCTTTCAGTCCTTCCTCATTCTTTCTTTGCCACTTCTTTTCTGTTCGGCACCTGCTCCGATTACTGCACTCTCCACTTACTAAAGTTCTCAGTCGCCCGCCCCTTCCAGGAAGTAAGCCATGAGAGGATCGAGGGTGAATGGACTTGGCACTGCCTCTTTTATAAGCCCATCAATTGGGCCACTGAGTCAGAATGCTGGCTCATAGGGTTCTGCTTGGAATGGTCCGCTTTCCTCCCTTTGGATCCTTCCAGCTGGATTCCTTCCCGTTCCATCTGACGTCACAGTCTTGGTCACTTGTGCACCCTTGTAAAGTTTTACATCCTTGCATCCTTATCTGTGCCCCTGCACATGGCCTATTGATCCCTGATTAATATCATCATTGGCTATTGATGGACCAGATACACAGATCCCTCCCAGGGGGGCCTGCACCACTATTTACGGGAATAAAGTCGTACATTTATGAGAAAAAAATGTATGTAACAGTAACCTGTATTGTGCCCAGCACTGTTGATTTAATGCTCTCAAATGCTTTGATATTATTGTAGTCTTGTTTATTTTTCATTATTGTTATTACTGTCATCATTACCATTATCGTTATTATTAAGGTCCGAGCACCAAGCGACATATTCTCCCGATTTAATCGCATTTTTCGAGGGCCTTAACATTCAACAAAACTCACCAAAATTTGCATGCACATCAGGTCTGGTGAAAAATTTAATATTTCAGTGGGACCGAACACGAGCCCCAACAACTCATGCCATAAAAATATGGGAGTGCTGGTTAACTACTCAAGTGACGAAATATGTATTTCCATAAAGGGTGAAGAATGTCAGTGGACTGGGGAATGATCCCTGTGGGACACCAAAAGCATCATTAATGCAAATATATATTAGGGCTGGTCATTATATGATTATTTTTATTTCTTTGAAGCACAATATTTAGACTGGATTTGATATGGAGGTCTTGTGTTTCAAGATGGCGCCGCCCGAGTGTAAGCTAGTTACAGCAGCTCTGTGTTCTCTGCTACGTTTTTAGTGTTTTATAGTGCTTCGTGTATTACTTTCTTGTTGTTTTTGGTGCCATACCGACCCCTTAAGCTAATGTGCAGATGTTCATCTTGTTATCCATTATTTACAATTGGGAGCAGCTGATTGTAGAACCCCGCGGAGATACAAAGGAGAGGCTGCATAGCGGCAGTGAACAGCAAAAAAGACGGTATAAAGGTTGCCGTATAAAGACAACAACATCAACCATGTTTACCGTCTGTCGTCATGGGAACGTGAGATGGAAGTGCTATCGATGCTAACCGAGCTGCAGAGATTACCGTGAGTGCCACACTTTTGCACTGAAGAGTATATTTAATTTTACTTACAGTATTTGAGGAAAATATACTTTTTTATTTCAGCGGCTATTGTTCGATAAAATTGTTTACATTTGAATAGAACTTTGATTGCATATTGGCTTTGACAGATTGCAGGGGTCTCAAACACGCGGCCTGGGACACTAGTTTGAGGCCCCCGCCTTGATATGAAAGTTTAATGTTAGTGCGGCCCGCGCAAGTTTGATATGGATGCTGTATGGTATCATGTACCCAGAAAAAATTATTACGTTTGATTCATGTTCATGTTAAAGGTTAAATAACTGTTAATAGTTATTCTCCCTATCCGTGTGGAAGTGGTAAGTTTTTGGCTGTTTAAGTTGAAAGGAAATAACTTGAAGGCTACCGTTTAGGTCGCTAGCTCTCTAGTTTGCGAGTTAGCATGTGTCTCAAGACCCCGCAGTTGCGCAATATGTTGTAAATAAAAAGAGTATAAATGTGACTATAGTCGTGTTTTGTCATGTCTACAGGGCTCTAATAATGCTTTGTTCATTTTAATCTGAAAAAAATCATTTGTCTACCCACCAACTATATGTGCTTTCTTAAGTTTTATTATTTGCCCTTTTATTATTATTATATTTATTTATTTATTACGGATTGATTTTCTTTATTCTTGATTTGTTTATTTATTTTTCATCTTATTTTGTGTTGAAAAACAAAAGATATTTGATTTGAGAACAGTGGAATGTTTTATCAGAGCTTTTATTGTAGAAAATTGGAACCAAAGCGAAGTTTTTTAAATTTTTTTGTTTTTCATAAATGCGTTTTTTTTTTTTTTTTGGAAAACCTGATGCGGCCCAGTCTCACCCAGACCCGAGCTCCAGTGGCCCCCAAGTAAATTGAGTTTGAGACCCCTAACATATTGGCTCCCCAATGCTTTAGTAGCACACCACCTCCAGTATGTCTTATATCAGGGGTGCTCACACTTTTTCAGCATGCGAGCTACTTTTAAAATGATCGAGTCAAAATGATCTACCCAATACAAAAATGCAAAACATCTATTTATTTTCAAATGTATTGAGGATTATTTGTACGTACAATGTATGTTGATGTACCTTACATAACCAAATGAGCCAATATTGCAAAACACACATAATTAACTATTAACATTTTTTGTAATTACCTGAGTTTACTTTCATGACTTGCACTGAATTGAACCAGCCAGGGATGCATAGTCCGGACAGTAGCTGCTGATAGCCAGCCTCAAGCACACTTCCAAATGTTTATGAGTCATGGATAATATCCGTATCACAATATCCGTATAATATTCCATATCCGTATGGAAGTGATATGTTTTTTGCCTTTTTACTTGGTCCAGTTTTTGCCTTTTTACTTGGTCCAGCTCCTTCACTCATTTTAGTGACCATAAACTTTAGCGAGGGCTTTAAAATCTCGCAATTCGCCGACTAGCTTAGCACTTTGCATCGTTGTTTACGCATGAGCGGTGACCTAAAGGTCAAAATTCAGTTGTCATCTGACTGGTTGTCCTGTATGTCAATCAAGTAACGGGGATGGATGATAGGCTGACATCGTAAGTTCTGCTGCACTTAGAGACGTTGTTTGATTTGATTGGTCGCCCGAAGGGCAACATTCAGTTGTCATCTGAATGGCTGCCCTGTATATCAATCAAGTGACGGCATTGATGCTGGAATGATATTTTTTTAATGTCACGCCGCGATCAACCAGCGATCAACCAGTACCACCTCCGCGATCGACCGGTAGCTCGCGATCGACTTAATGAGCACCCCTGTCTTATATTCTAAAAGGGTTGTTTAGCAACACACTTTGAACAATACAAGCAGGAAAACATAAATAATGTCAGCGGGGTTATAAAAGAACAGCTGCTGTCTCTGAACGTTCTCTCTTTTCTCTTTGCTTTGCTAAATGTCATAGCTTGACATTCAGGCAGCAATGCATCAGGAAGAGATTCTGTAAAAGTATGGATGGATGGATGGATGGATGGATGGATGGGTAATGAGTGCAGAAGTGGAGGTTGGCCGTGTTCCTGAGTGGGTCCATAACGATACAGACAGGTCAGCAGCATGCAGCCAGCTTTTAAGGCAGTTTGAGAAATGTCTCAGGTTGTGTGTACACGCCTGGTGGTTTGGCACGCATTTAAAAAAGATGCTTGGTGCATGCTTTGCTGTGGTTAGCATTTTTAACACGCCGCTATTTTTGTCACGGTGGGACTAAAAGCTGTGGGGCTGAGAACATTTGCATAAAGTGGGCACCCAATTGGACAGCTTTGAGGGTCAAATATTATTATTACTATTGATGTATGTATAATATTATGTACAGTAAACCTCGGATATATCGGATTCAATTGTTCCCACTGGTTTTGTCCGATATAACCGAAATCCGTTATATGCGTATACCGGAAAATGTCCGTTTTACGCATATATGGGATTTATATCCGGTATATGCGTGAATCTGATTTTATCCGTTATAAAAAGGCACTTCCTTGACTATGTTTCCAATGTACCTGGACGCGCAGGCAACGCTGCAAACGCTGCAAATGACGTCGTATAGCGGCCTGTCACGATTCGGCGAATCGGAGCGCCACGATGCGGCCATCCGATATATGCGAGGGAAATTTCATGGAAATGCATTGGAACGGGACTGGAGATTTTGTCCGAAATAGGCGAAATCTGTTATAAAAAATCCGATATATGCAATGAATTTTTATTGGAAATGCATTACAGAAAAATTGGTTCTTTTTTATCTGTCCGTTGTGAGCGAATTTTCAATATATCCGAGTCCGATATATCCGAGGTTTACTGTACCATTTTGACCCCGAGACCCAGTTTTGATTGACATGCAGTTTATGTTAGTTTCCCCCTTAGCAACCGTTATTTCACCAATTTGTGTTCTACTTGGGAGGGGAAACATAACAGTTGCGGGCTCTAAAAAAAACAAACCCCCCCAAACTCATAACACCCCAAACATTGTGATCTTGTATCTTCCCAAGGGACAATGGAATCCTGGCTGTGTTCACACTGTGGGGCGGGATGCCCCATCTGGATGCTTTTTATTGGCTTGTTAACGTTACCAAACACATGTGAGCACAGAGAGGGGGGTTGGGCTACAGTCCTCGTTAGTATAGTGGACCGTATCTCTGCCTGTCATCCGGAAGAAGACCGAGGTTCGATTCCCTAAATTCCCCCTCATAGGACTAATAAGTAGCGGCCATTTTTTCAGGCTTTTGACTGATTTCCCTTGAATGTGTAACCTCGTTCACGCTACACGCTTGCCGTGTTCCATGGCACAAATGCATGCTGAGCTCTTATAAAATGCACTTCTGCCACCTTGTGGCCATTTTATAGAATACAATTGCAAAAAGCTATCTTTCTCCCTTTTTTGCTCAAAAACATTTTGCTGAAACTTCCGTATGTTCTACAGTTGGGTTTAAATTCAAATTGGAGATGAAATTGAGAACTTTTAGAACATGGACTTAAGCCTTAAGACATGTAGTATTCCACACTGGTCACTAGCTTAATTGTAGCTAATTATTAATTGATATTGTAGATAGCCCCCACAGGAACCCGATGCTATACTATAGCTGTACTATATTGGCTGATAGGAGCGTAACGTTGACTGTGGGGGTGTTATTCCATGTCTAGAAGGCTCTTATCATGTCAAAAAGCATGTATGGCAGGTTTTCCCAAATATTCCATGTATAAATTAGGAATCTTACTGGGTGGAATTTGGCCGATCACGGTCAGGTCTGGAACGGCAGGGCGGTAGACATGAGCCTCGGGTGAGTCCCACCGAGAAGCTTCAAGTTCAAGGCAGATTCTCCTTAATTAAGCAGCGTTCCTGCCTTTTGTTTTCACTTTTTAATGAGTCGAAGAGGCCAGGCTGACAAGCCAAGCAATGTGTACAGCAGATGTGGCATGGAGGGACGTTTAAAGGGTCCCCTTAAATCTATATTATTTGCAATTATCTTCTACGTTGTTCAATCTTTGAAAGCAAATGAGTAAAAATGAGATTTAAAGAAACATCACATTATTCTTTACAGCCTTGTCGCTATCATGGAATAGTCTTTCGAAGACATTATATAAACAAGACACGACTTCATCCTTCTTGTCTTTTTTCATTTTTCAAAATGAGTTTACAATATTCCCCCATTTATCACAGAGATAGCTTCCCAAAATAGCCCCTAATCAATGAAATCGGCAAAGTAGCCAACTGCATGTCATCAGTGCCATGTTCAGGGGTGTCCATCCATCTGTCCCTCATGTCCTGCACTTGCTGTGTCCATTGTTGTCTTAAACCTTTGTCTCTTGGAAAAGAAAAACAAACTTGACTGGGAAACTGAACATCCGGCAGCAACACAACATTTTGGTACGACGACTATTTTTGATGAAAAAATATACGAAGAGCTTGCAACCAAAAGGCGCTAAATCCATTTTGACTGATTTCGAGAAAATCAATGATTTTTAACTACGCACATATCAATCTATTTGGTATATATAGGTATATATATATCAATATATAGGTCATATAAATGCATGCTATAAAAATCCTGCACACACCATGTATTTTATATATTTTTTTCAATTATTTTTTTTTTCGGATTTAGCACCTTTTGGCTGAAATGATGGATTTAGCGCCTTTTGGCTGAAATAAATTTGAAGTCACCTTTAACTTCTTCAATGGCATTGTTGTAAAAGAATGTAAGGTGCTTTAATGTGCTATGCTAATAAAATAATTACAACACAGAAGCCATTCTCAACATACAATACTAAATAATTATTATGAATTAAATGAATAAAAATGTTATTAAAAGCAGTGCTCATATTTGACTGCACCATGAAGGTGACAGTGACAAAAATCATCTCATTCCAAACTCTTTACATTGTATGTTTTTTAGTACAAGTAAAATAATGTTTCTCATGAAAGTTGGAGGTGTCAAGGTAGAGACATGCCTTTTATGGCGTAAAAAAAACTTCCATGTTACAGAATACTGTAAAAACACAATTTGTGTTCTCCTGAATTGCATAACATACTGTAACTATCATACGTGTACTTAATGTACACAAACAAAACAGGATGCGCACTGATACTGGCTTTCTGTATGTGCAGTGCCAATTGTATTCTTCTCTCTGATTGGTCAGATTATCAATAGATGGGAAACTTGGGCCAATCAGAATAAAGAATAAAGAAAGGGATTTAGCTCCTTTTGGTTGAAATCTGAAATGGAAATAGCGCCTTTTGGTTGAAAGCATACATTTCATATCACTTTTTTCATATTTTTTAAAATGATTTCAAGACCAAAATATGTGATTTGGATACACATGACAGAGGTCTATTAAACTCATGAAAAACATGCAACTTAGTGAAAATTGGATTTAGCGCCTTTTGGTTGCAAGTTCTTCATACTGAGCTGAAAATGTAATTTCTGCACATTTACTGATGACATAATACGCGGACGGCAGGTGGAGTGTTTGCAGTATCGCTGACTGACTGCTGTGTTTTTTTTTTTTTAGGGGGGGGGTCAGAGTGATGCGGTGCAAGACTTGAGGGGGCAGGCTGACAGCTGGCTTCTATAAATAAATGTCAGGGTGGTGTGGTGGTGGGGGGGGGCATCTCGCTGAGAGTGAAGGAGGATGACAGATGTGTGAGAACAGACGACACAACGCGTACGTTTGCTTTCTTCCCGTCGACGAGTCATGTGATCTTTGCGTGCCGATTGTCGCAGCCCCAAACGTCTGTAGCTGTTGCATCATCATCATGATGAGCCATCGGTGTTGTTTGCACGCCCGTTAACTTGCTTCCTCTTCCTGTTATCAAGTATGACACGACCACTCTTGCTTTCAGTATGAAAGTCCCAATAAACATGGGGACACTGGTCTTTATCAGAGGTACTGTTTTTATTGTCGAGGGGGCCCAGACGGGGGCGGGGTGGCATCATCCTATTATTTGCATAGTAACCATGATGCAACTGCAATTTTGGTGTACACTCTTTGATTCCAAAGGTGAGCAAAAAAACACGCAAAGAAAATGAAATAGGTTTACAAATTAGATTACAATATTTAATCACATTTTGTCGATAGTTAACTTAGATTAATTTGGAAAAATCTTTGTGGTCGACACTTCTATACACATGGATTAAGATATCCATCCATACATTTTCTATAATGCTGATCCTCACTAGGGTGGGGGTATGCTGGAGCCTATCCCAGGTGTCCAGCCAATCACAGTGCACATATAGACAAACAACCATTCACACTCACATTCATACCTATGGACAATTTGGAGTGGCCAATTAACCTAGCATGTTTTTGGAATGTGGGAGGAAACCGGAGTACCCGGAGAAAACCCACGCATGCAAACTCCACACAGAACTTGTGGTGGAACCTGTCTCCTAGATTGTGTAATAGACGTGTTATTTCATGTCTAGAGGGCTCTAATAATGTTAAAAAGCGTATCAAGGTGTCTTACTTTATCTGATTATGTCTACTATATGAATAATAGGAATGGAAAAGTGACCATAGGGGTCTTATTTTATTTCTAGAGGGCTCTAATAATGTTAAAAAGTGTATCAAGGTGTCTAACTTTATCTGATTATGTCTACTATATGAATAATAGGAATGGAAAAGTGACCATAGGGGTGTTATTTTATTTCTAGATGGCTCTAATATTTTTTTTTACATGTCTTTATTTTTATTGGGGCTGTCAGTCAATTAAAAAATTTGATCAATCATATTTGATATTTAAGCCACAATGAACTCATTCAACTCGCGGAAGACTGGGGTTCCATTCCCCAACAGGGAGGTTCTATTTTCTATTGTCTTCTTTTCGCTGATTATGTCTAATTATAATTATGAATGAAAAAATTCGGAATGAAACATGAATGAAAAATGATATGTCTATATTGGGTAATAGGACTTTGTCTAATAACAATAGGTAGTAAAGAGGTTTTCTATGTCTTATTTTCTCTGATTATGTCTAAAAATATTAGGTACTGTGAGCGTAAAGGTGACTATAGGAGTGTTATTTCACATCAGGAGTGCTGTAATAATATTAAAAAGCATTTTTAAAAGTTATTTTCTCTAATTATGTTTACTGTTGGATAATAGGAATTGATGTGTAACGCTATTTCCTGTCTAGAGGGCTCTATTGATGTTAACAAGTGCATTTAGACGGCTGTAAAGATGTAACTAAACAAATATTCCATATCTAAATGAGGAATCCTGCTTTGCGGAAAGCGTCCATGAAGGAGGGAGTACTGTACCCGGTGGTTTGTATATTGTATACTGTAGTAATGAAAGATTCCTTTGATTGCAACCTTGGGAGGACACAGCGTTTCCGCTCGGCCGCGGCCGCACTTCCTGCATGAAGTTGTACCGTAATCAGAGCCTTATCGCTTCACGTCCTGTTGATGATCTGCTCCCAAGCCGCTGTGATGTACTGGATAGGCGACCTCCTTGTTCCCGCCTCCCGTTGCACACGTTTGAAAGTCCAAAAGTGGTGCGTTTGCGTGTGAATGCTGTTTATGAGGCGGCCATTAAGCGGCCTTTCGGCTTCCTGTTGTGAAAAATGCTGCGTAAACGACTGGTGTTGAAAATGAACGTCAGGGATGGTGATGTGCTGAGGAGGCACATTGTTGGCGAAGGGGAGAAGGGGAACGCTCCTCCACTTCCTCTTCTACTTGGAGACACCATTCCTCCTGGATGAGTGAGACATGCCGGCTTGGCTGGAATGGATGGAAAAGACGACATAAGCTTCCGTACCAGTTCAAAGATTTAGGCGACCATGCGTGCCATCGCAGACCGGGGAAGCCATTTGCAGCCCAAGGCTGTTTTGTTTTCTTATTGTCCCTGCGCTACATTCTAAAATTGAAAATAAAACTAAAGACGAAAAAAGCAGCAGTAATTCCCCAAGAATAAAGTCCAAATATGAAGAGGAGGAAGATGGAAGAAGTGAGGATTTGATCAGGATAAAAAATAATAATATTTCATTCAGTTTCATTTTTCAAAGTCATAATATTAGGAGAAACAAAACACCTCAACTTGTCATTGTTGGAAGTATTGAAAGTATGAGAACGTTTACAAAGACAAAAGTTAAGAAATAGTTGGAAAAAAAAACAGCTGTAATTTCTGAGAATAAATTTTAAATGTTTGGGTGCAATTTTATGACAATAAACTGCTCATACTATGACAAAAGACGTGTCATTTTAGGAGCACAGAGATGAAATATTCAATAAACATACATCAAAAATATGATGCCAAAGAAAAGAAAATCAAGTTGTAATGTTGTATATAATATTGTGGCAATAAAGTTCAGATTTGGACACCTTTGGACCCCCTGGTGGTTTCAACTTCTCTGTGTTAATTTCCCCGTCTAAATGAGAGAAAACCATGTACAGTAAACCTCGGATATATCGGACTCGGATATATCGGAAATTCGCTCACAACGGACAGATAAAAAAGAACCAATTTTTCTGTAATGCATTTCCAATAAAAATTCATTGCATATATCGGATTTTTTATAACGGATTTCGCCTATTTCGGACAAAATCTCCAGTCCCGTTCCAATGCATTTCCATGAAATTTCCCTCGCATATATCGGATGGCCGAATCGTGGCGCTCCGATTCGCCGAATCGTGACAGGCCGCTATACGACGTCATTTGCAGCGTTTGCAGCGTTGCCTGCGCGTCCAGGTACATTGGAAACATAGTCAAGGAAGTGCCTTTTTATAACGGATAAAATCCCATTTACGCATATACCGGATATAAATCCGATATATGCGTAAAACGGACATTTTCCGGTATACGCATATAACGGATTTTGCTTATATTGGACAAAACCAGTGGGAACAATTGAATCCGATATATCCGAGGTTTACTGTACCATGATGCCGTATGTAGTCATATGTAGTAGCTGTGTATAAACAATCTGTGAAATGATCTGTGCTCTTTCCCTCCAGCCTCTAGCACGGTGGTGCAGCCTGCTGCCCAAAGATGCCGCCAAGATGCCGGAGAGCGCGTGGAAGCTGGTCTTCTACACCATGTCGTGGTGCTACAGCACCTACCTGCTCTTCTTCACGTCCTACTCCTTTTTCCATGACCCGCCCTCTGTCTTCTATAGTAAGATCCCAAAACACTCATTCATTCATTTTTTCACTGTATACACTCCTTACCGCTGTTATGAAGTATATTAGTAGGATTCCTTATTCATGAATGAAATAGTTTGTTACTTTACACTCCTATTACCCACTATGGTAGACGTAATGACATAGAAAACCTGTTTACAACCTTTGAAATACACTTTTTTGTCACGGCTCGGTTGGGCCAGGATCCCAGACGCGGAGGCAGGAGGCAGGTGAGTACGGACAAACAGTTTATTGAGTCCAAAACGATAACAAAAGGCGATGGTGTAGAAAAGGGGTACACCATGGAAAAAGAATATACAGAGCAGGGCTGGTGGAGGCTCGAGCCGCTGAACGCATAGACTAGGATGACTGGGTTAGGTAGCATCGGGTGGCGAAGGAGAATAATCCAGCAAAGGTCAGCAGTAGAGGAGAGCTTAAATACGGGACAGGGATGATCAGCTTCAGGTGCGTTCAACAGCTCCGCCTCCAGCCAGGTGCAACAGATCTGGAGAAACAAAAGGATAGGAGGGAGACAGAGGAACAAACAAGGGCAACCGGACGTGACAGTATCCCCCCCTTAAGGATGGGCGCCACCTGGCGGCCTACCTGGCTTCTCCGGGAAGCGGCTGTAAAAGTCAGAGAGCAGTTTTGGATCTAAAATGAGGGCACGAGAAACCCATGAGCGGTCCTCAGGGCTGTACCCCTCCCAGTCGACCAAGTACTGGAAGCCCCTGCCCCTTCTTCTCACATCCAAAATGGCCTTGACCGAGAAAGCCGGGTGGCCGTCTATTAGCCTGGGAGGAGGTGGAGGCACCTCTGGAGGGCTGAGGTCACTGACGCTGACAGGTTTAATGAGGGAGACGTGGAAGGTGGGGTGTATTCCCAGGGCCTCTGGGAGGCGCAGCAGGACAGAGGAGGGGCAGATGACCCGTTCCACAGGGTAAGGACCAATGAATCTGGGCTGTAGTTTCCTGGAGTTGGTGTGGAGGGGCAAGTCCCGAGTCGACAGCCATACCCTCTGGCCAGGTTTGTATTCAGGGGCCGGCAAGCGGTGGCGATTGGCCAGACGCTGGTTGCGCTCGGCTGTGCGTGCCAGGGCCTTCCGGGTGTTTCGCCAGGCCAGGCGAGCACGGCGTAGGTGGGCAGAGACGGAAGGGACTGCAGACTCTGCCTCCAGAGAAGGAAAAGCTGGAGGCTGGTAACCATATGCTCCGTGGAAAGGCGAGAGGCCTGTGGCAGAGCAGACGAGGGAATTGCGGGCGTACTCTATCCACGGCAGGTTGATGGCCCATGAGGCGGGCTGCTGGTGGCAAACGCAGCGAATGGCAGCCTCCAAGTCCTGGTTAGCTCGCTCCGACTGGCCGTTGGTCTGCGGGTGGTAGCCTGACGACAAGCTGGCGGTAGCCCCCATGACCCTGCAAAAAGCCTTCCAAACGGCCGAAGAGAACTGGGGACCCCGGTCAGAGACCACATCGAGGGGGATGCCGTGGAGCCTGAAGACATGGCAGACCAGGAGTTGAGCTGTTTCCAGCGCCGAGGGGAGTTTGGGGAGGGCAACAAAATGGGCCATCTTCGAGAACCTGTCGACGATGGTGAGGATGACTGTGTTGCCATTGGAAGGGGGAAGACCAGTTACAAAGTCCAAAGCCACATGGGACCACGGCCGGGTGGGGATGGGCAGAGGGCGCAGAAGACCGGCTGGAGCCTGATGGGACGGTTTGTTTCTTGCACAGGTAGTACAGGCGGCCACAAACTCCCTGACGTCAGCCCGCAGGGAAGGCCACCAGAAGCGCTGAGACAGGAGGAAGATGGTGCGTGCAATTCCAGGGTGGCAGGCGAGCTTGGACTCGTGCGCCCAGCGAAGGACCTGAGAGCGAAGGCCCGGGACCACGAACAGACGCCCGGCCGGGCAGTCACTCGGGGGGGAGGAGTCCACCATGGCATCCATTACCAGCTTCTCTACCTCCCACTGAAGCCCCCCCAGGATACGGGACTGAGGAAGGATGGTCTCCTTGGGAGGAGCGTCCGAGGGTGGGGAGTACATCCTGGAGAGGGCGTCGGGCTTGCCGTTTCTGGAGCCAGGGCGGAAGGTCAGGGAAAAGTCAAAACGGGTTAGGAAAAGCGCCCATCGTGCCTGCCGGGGGTTGAGCCTGTGAGCCGAACGGAGATAGGCCAGGTTTTTATGGTCCGTGAGAACAACAAAAGGGACCTCAGAACCCTCCAGCCAGTGCCTCCACTCCTGCAGCGCCAAGACAACGGCCAATAATTCCCTATTGCCGATGTCGTAATTTCTCTCTGCCGGGGTCAGGCGACGTGAGAAGAAGGCGCAGGGGTGCAACTTGTGGTCGGTGGTGGAGCGCTGGGAGAGGACAGCCCCCACACCGGTGTCGGACGCATCAACCTCGACAAAAAATTGAGACAAAGGGTCAGGGTGAGCCAGGACAGGAGCAGAGGTGAAACGCAATTTTAGGTCTTCAAAAGCGGCATTGGCATCTGGGGTCCATACAAACGGACTCTTAGGGGATGTGAGACGGTTCAAAGGTTCTGCAACCCGACTGAAGTCCTGAATAAAGCGGCGGTAAAAATTAGCGAAGCCCAGAAACCTTTGAAGGTCCTTCCTTGATGTAGGAGGGGGCCACTGGACCACAGCCTGGATCTTGGCAGGGTCGGCTCGGAGTTGCCCCTTCTCCACGATGAACCCCAGAAAAGAAACAGAGGGAGCGTGGAAAGTACATTTCTCCGCCTTGACAAAAAGTCTGTTGGCAAGGAGCCTCTGTAATACCAGCCGCACCTGCTGGGTGTGTTCCTCAAGAGAGTCCGAAAAAATCAAAATATCATCAAGATAAACAAAAACGAAGCGACCAAGCATATCGCGTAGTACGTCGTTAATAAGACACTGAAAAACGGCGGGGGCATTGGTGAGACCAAAAGGCATGACGAGGTATTCGAAATGGCCAATGGGGGTGTTAAATGCGGTCTTCCACTCGTCCCCCTTCCGGATGCGGACGAGGTGGTAAGCATTGCGGAGATCAAGTTTAGTGAAGAACTTAGCAGAACTGAGGGAATTAAACGCGGAATCCAATAATGGGAGTGGGTATTTGTTCTTGACCGTGATGTTATTGAGAGCGCGGTAATCAACACAGGGGCGGAGTGACTTATCCTTCTTCTCGACAAAAAAGAAACCGGCAGCTAACGGGGAGGAAGAAGGGCGAATGAGACCAGCGGCGAGCGAGGAAGATATGTAATCTTCGAGAGCCTCCCTCTCAGGCTTAGACACGTTATACAGACGCGAGGAAGGGAGCGCGGCGCCGGGGTGGAGATTAATGCAACAGTCGTACGGACGGTGCGGGGGGAGTGACATGGCTCTGTGCTTGCTGAAAACATCTCGAAGGTCATGATAGACAGGAGGAACCGAAGTAAGGTCGATCCTCTCTGGTGCGGGGGCGCGAGTGTCTGAGGGACGGGGACACGCCCCCCTGAAACAGTGCGTGTGGCAAAAAATGCTCCAGCTAGCGATAGCTGGTTTAGACCAGTCTATGTGGGGATTGTGCCTGCTCAACCAATTAAGCCCTAATACTACCGGGGCGGAGCGCGAGGGAATGATAAAAAAAGTCAAGTTCTCAATGTGATTGCCTGCCAGGCGGAGCGAAAGGGGGCGGGACTGGTGAGTGACGTTAGCCAGATGACGCCCATCCAGAGAACGAACAACTTTGGCAGAGGATAACGGTATCACAGGAATAGAAGACTTAGCAACAAACGCCTCGTCGAGGAAACAGTCGTCCGAGCCAGAGTCGATAAATGCCGTAATATCAACACAGATATCGGACCAAGAGAGTGTACCTGGCAACTGTAGTCGATTGGTTGCTGGCGTGATCGCGGAAGTGGGCGTGGTCGGAGACTCCACCGGCGAACCAGGAAGAAGCTTGGCCGACGCTTGGGAGCGTTGGCTGTCCGGGCGGACGGGACAGCGGGAGACAGTGTGGTCCGCATGGCCACAGTAGAGGCAGAGGTGGAGCCGCACCCGACGCTTCCTCTCGGCCGACGTGAGGCGATGACCACCAAGCTGCATGGGTTCCTCCAACGCCAGCATAGGGGGTGTTCCCGAGGGACTGGATTGCCTGCCGTCGGAGGAGAGAGCATCGAAGGAGCCCCGGGCGAAGGGGGGGTCGGCACGTCGGAGCAGCCTGTCTTGCTCCCGGAAGTCCAGGCGCTTCTCGATGCGCACCGCCAGGGCGATCAGGTCGCCCAGCTCACCCGGCGTCTCCAGGGGAATCATATGATCCCTTATCCGCTCAGCGAGCCCATCGGAAAAGACGTCCAGAAGGGCCGAAGGGTTCCAGTCGCTCTTTGCCGCGAGCGCGCGGAACTCGATGGCGTAATCGGATACGCGACGTCTGCCCTGGTGAAGCCTCAGGAGGGAGCGGGCAGCCTCGCGGCCGGGACTTGCTCCAATGCCCTCGCAAAAGTGGAGAAGGAGGAGCAGATGGCCGAGCGTCGGCTCCATTCGGCCGTGGCCCAGGCCCCCGCCTTGCCCGTGAGGTGGGAGGTGGCGAAGGCCACTCGGGCGCGCTCCGTCGGGTAAGCGGCAGCTTGGAGCTCGAAATGTAGCTCACACTGGGTTAAAAAGGTGTGCACGTCACCTGAGTCCCCGGAGAATCGCTCCGGTCTTGAGAGCAGGGGACACTGGGCTGCTGGGCTGGAGACTGCGACCGAGGAAGGAGGAGGATCCGGCGCTTGTGGTGCTGTGAGAGCCGGGTGGGCCTGAATGGCGGACAGCACGGCGCCGAGCTGAGCCTCGAGTCTTGTCTTGTCGCTCTGCTAGGTTGTGCATGCTAGCTCCAAGTACGCCGAACTGTTCCTCCTGCTGGGACAGGCGCATGGCTTGGAGACGAAGGGATTCCTTGACGGGGTCCGCGTCGACAGGGTCCATACTGTTGGCTGGATTATTCTGTCACGGCTCGGTTGGGCCAGGATCCCAGACGCGGAGGCAGGAGGCAGGTGAGTACGGACAAACAGTTTATTGAGTCCAAAACGATAACAAAAGGCGATGGTGTAGAAAAGGGGTACACCATGGAAAAAGAATATACAGAGCAGGGCTGGTGGAGGCTCGAGCCGCTGAACGCATAGACTAGGATGACTGGGTTAGGTAGCATCGGGTGGCGAAGGAGAATAATCCAGCAAAGGTCAGCAGTAGAGGAGAGCTTAAATACGGGACAGGGATGATCAGCTTCAGGTGCGTTCAACAGCTCCGCCTCCAGCCAGGTGCAACAGATCTGGAGAAACAAAAGGATAGGAGGGAGACAGAGGAACAAACAAGGGCAACCGGACGTGACACTTTTTAACATTATTAGAGCTCTCTAGACATGAAACAACACCCCTATAGTCACATTTACACTCCTATTACCCACTATAATAGACAGCATGATATAGAAAACCTGTTTACACTCTTCTAAATACATTTTAACATGATTAGAGCTCTCTAGACATGAAACAACACCCCTATAGTCACCTTTACACTCCCATTTCCTACTATAGTAGACACAATGACATAGAAAACCTGTTTATAACCTTCCAAATACACTTTTTGACATTATTAGAGCTCTCTAGACATGAAACAACACCCCTATAGTCACCTTTACTCTCCTATTTCCTACTATAGTACACATAATTATATAGAAAACCTGTTTATAACCTTCTAAAAACACTTTTTGACATTATTAGAGCTCACTAGACATGAAACAACACCCCTATAGTCACCTTTACACTCCTATTTCCTAATATAGTAGACATAATGATATAGAAAACCTGTTCATAACCTTCCAAATACACTTTTTAATCATTATTAGAGCTCTCTAAACATGAAACAACACCCCTATAGTCACCTTTACACTCCTATTACCCACTATAGTAGACATGATGATATAGAAAAACCTGTTTACAACCTTTTAAATACACTTTTTAATCATTATTAGAGCTCTCTAGACATGAAACAACACCCCTATAGTCACCTTTACACTCCTATTTCCTACTATAGTACACATAATTATATAGAAAACCTGTTTATAACCTTCTAAAAACACTTTTTGACATTATTAGAGCTCACTAGACATGAAACAACACCCCTATAATCACCTTTATACTCCTATTTCCCACTATAGGAGACATAATGATATTGAAAACCTGTTTACAACTTTCTAAATACCCTTTTTATCATTATTAGAGCTCTCTAGACATGAAACAACACCCCTATAGTCACCTTTACACTCCTATTACCCACTATAGTAGACATCATGATATAGAAAACCTGTTTACCACCTTCTAAATTCACTTTTTATCATTATTAGAGCTCTCTAGACCTGAAACAACACCCCTATAGTCACCGTTACGCTCCTATTTCCTACTATAGTACACATAATGATATAGAAAACCTGTTTATAACATTCTAAAAACACTTTTTAACATTATTAGAGCTCACTAGACATGAAACAACACCCCTATAATCACCTTTATACTTCTATTTCCTACTATAGTACACATAATTATATAGAAAACCTGTTTACAACTTTCTAAAAACACTTTTTGACATTATTAGAGCTCACTAGACATGAAACAACACCCCTATAATCACCTTTATACTCCTATTTCCCACTATAGGAGACATAATGATATTGAAAACCTGTTTACACTCTTCTAAATACCCTTTTTATCATTATTAGAGCTCTCTAGACAATAAACAACACCCCTATAGTCACCTTTACACTCCTATTACCCACTATAGTAGACATAATCATATAGAAAACCTGTTTACAACCTTTTAAATACACTTTTTAATCATTATTAGAGCTCTCTAGACATAAAACAACACCCCTATAGTCACCTTTACACTCCTATTACCCACTATAGTAGACATAATCATATAGAAAACCTGTTTACAACCTTTTAAATACACTTTTTAATCATTATTAGAGCTCTCTAGACATAAAACAACACCCCTATAGTCACCTTTACACTCCTATTACCCACTATAGTAAACATAATGATATAGAAAACCTGTTTACAACCTTCTAAATACACATTTTAACATGATTAGAGCCCTCTACACATGAATTAACATCCCTATAGTCACTTTTACATTCCTCATCGATGAAATAAATGTTAGCGACGGGCAAGTGGAACGGCCAAAGCTAACTCCTAAATGAGGCGGTTGTCCAAGTTTGACGTTCCCTTCCTTTCCAGACTGGAAGAGCGGGATGTCAGTGCCTATAGACATCGCCATCGCCTACCTGATCCAGGGCAGCTTCTACGGCCACTCCATCTACGCCACCGTCTACATGGACGCCTGGAGGAAGGATTCTGCTGTCATGGTGGTCCATCACATCATCACGCTGGCGCTCATCTGCTTCTCCTACGCCTTCAGGTGCGTCACCGTCATCCTTCTACATCATTCAACATCTCGGTCTCACATCATCACCGCATCGCCGCAGGTACCACAACGTGGGCATCCTGGTGTTGTTCCTCCACGACATCAACGACATCCAGCTGGAGTTCACCAAGCTGAACATCTACCTGAAGTCCCGAGGAGGAGGGTACTACCTGCTGAATGACGTGGTGTCCAACATGGGCTCCGTCAGCTTCAGCATAACTTGGTGGGCCTCCACACACGCACACACACACAAAAGCCATATTATTCATATCCAATTTTGCAAAAATTCAACATTTATTTTACTATTTAAATTTTTTTCTTTAATATTCCAATAATATGCTACTAAAATGACGTTACTTTTCCTCATAATATTACAAGTTTATCCGAAGAAGTTTGCAATTTTGGGTTTTTTTCAGTTGTTTTCTTGTTAAAACAAGTGTTTAGAACAGGGGTCTCAAACTCAATTTACTTGGGGGCCACTGGAGCTAGGGTCTGGGCGAGGCTGGGCCGCATCAGGTTTTCCAAAAAAAAAAAAAAAAAACGCATTTATTAAAAACAGAAAAATGAATAAACTTTGCTTTGGTTCCGATTTTCTACAATAAAAGCTCTGATAAAACATTCCACTGTTCTCAAATATCTTACTTTTTATTTTTCTACACAAAATAAGATGAAAAATAAATAAACAAATCAAGAATAAAGAAAATTAGTCAATCAGTAATAAATAAATAAAAATAATAATAATAAAAGGGCAAATAATAAAAACTTAAGAAACCACATATAGTTGGTGGGTAGACAAATTATTTTTTTCAGATTAAAATGACCAAAGCATTATTAGAGCCCTGTAGACATGACAAAACACGACTATAGTCACATTTATACTCTTTTTATTTACAACATATTGCGCAACTGCAGGGTCTTGAGACACATGCTAACTCGCAAACTAGACTGCTAGCGACCTAAACGGTAGCCTTCAAGTTATTTCCTTTCAACTTAAATAGCCAAAAACTTACCACTTCCACACGGATAGGGAGGATAACTATTAACAGTTATTTAACCTTTAACATGAACATTAATCAAACGTAATAATTTTTTCTGGGTACATGATACCATACAGCATCCGTATCAAACTTGCGCGGGCCGCACTAACATTAAACTTTCATATCAAGGTGGGGGTCTCAAACTAGTGTCCTGCGGGCCACATTTGGCAAACACTCCCAAGAAGTATCAGTGACGTTGTGGTTTGTCTGTCCTTCAGGTTCTGGTTCCGTCTGTACTGGTTCCCCCTAAAAGTGCTGTACGCCACCTGCGTGTCCAGCCTGCAATCCGTCCCCAACATCCCTTTCTACTTCTTCTTCAATGCTCTGCTCCTCGCCTTGCTGCTCATGAACATCTACTGGTTCTTGGTGGGCACACACACACACACGCGCACACACACACACTCCATTGGTTTCCACTCATTTGCGTTTCCTCCTTTAGTTCATCGTCTTATTCGTGGTGAAGGTGCTGAAGATGAAGGAGGTGAATGACGTCAGGGAGTACGAGGAGGAGGAGGGCGGCAAGTCAGCAGCGGGCCTGCTCAAAAACCCTCAGGCCGCCACAAACAACGGCAAAAATGAGGAGGAGGATGATGATGATGATGCTGGACATCACCAGAGGGGCGATGAGTGAGTGACTTTTACATCCTGACACCCCCGTTTGACCTAGAAATGACCTACACTAATGCCTCCTTTATGGCGCTCCCTTGGTTCCACATTTTCAAGACTTTGAGACAAATAACACCCCTATAGTCACCTTTAAGCTCCTATTACCCAATATACATAATCAGAAAATAAGACATTTAAAACATAGAAAACCTGTTTGCCACCCTCTATATACACTTTTTAATAGTATTAGAGCCCTCCAGACATGAAATAACACCCCTATGGTCACCTTCACACTCCCATCACCAAATATAATAGACATAACAAGAGAAAAATAGATGTATAAGCCATAGAATACCCATTTAACACTGTCTGTATATGCTTTTTAACATTATTAGAGCCCTCCAGACATGAAATAACACCCCTATAGTCATCTTCACACTCCTATCACCAAATATAGTAGATATAACAAGAGAAAAATAGATGTATAAGACATAGAATACCCATTTAACACTGTCTGTATATGCTTTTTATAATTATTAGAGCCCTCCAGACATGAAATAACACCCCTATGGTCACCTTCACACTCCTATCACCAAATATAATAGACATAACAAGAGAAAAATAGATGTATAAGACATAGAATACCCATTTAACACGGTCTGTATATGCTTTTTAACATTATTAGAGCCCTCCAGACATGAAATAACACCCCTATGGTCACCTTCACACTCCTATCATTAAATATAGTAGAAATAACAAGAGAAAAATAGATGTATAAGACATAGAATACCTGTTTAACACGCTCTGTATATGCTTTTTAACATTATTAGAGCCCTCCAGACATGAAATAACACCCCTATGGTCACCTTCACACTCCTATCGCCAAATATAGTAGATATAATGAGAGAAAAATAGATGTATAAGACATAGAATACCTGTTTAACACGCTCTGTATATGCTTTTTAACATTATTAGAGCCCTCCAGGCATGAAATAACACCCCTATAGTAACAAGAGTATGACTCTTGTTACCGAATCTAGTATACCCAATATAGCGTATCCAAAGTGCGGTCCAGCCCATAGCTTTTATTGTGTTTTTGTGTTTTTCCCGATGTGGCCCTCGCTGGGAAACCTTTGGACGTCCGTGGTCTAGCGTAAGGGTAAAGGGTTAGGATGCGTCTTGTGATTGGCTGGTGACCAGTCCAAGGTGTGCCCCGCCTCCTAGCTGTGATAGGCCCAATCCAACTCGGAAAGCGATAAGAAAAGGCACGAGCGCTCCTTTATTGAAGGTCGTGCATCCTTTCGTGGCTGGACTCCACATTATCTTCTGATGATTACCACCACGACCTTTGGCCTCAGCCGAAGCATTGCGTGACGGCGGCGAGGACGCCGGGCCAACACGCTGATACCTACCCTCACCCGCTGTTCTTCTGTGTCGGCAGGAAGCACGTTCAGAATGGCATCACCAAGGAGAAGCATCTATGAACGGCTCTCCGTCGCCCCCGCCTGGCAGGAGGCCACCAGTACGGAAGGAGAAAAGGATCAGGAAGAACACACACACACACACAACCGAGTATTTTTTGGAATTATTAGAGCACTGTGAATGTTATCTCTTCTTGTTGCTTATGTTGCATTTTAGTACAAGTCAGCATTGGACTGTGAAGGTGTCACATGACCTGGAGATACCCCTAGTGACGTTCCCCCATCCATCCCTCATTCATTATTCTCACGGCCTGTGGTGGCCTCCTGCGTCCATTAGCAACATTCTTGTGTGTGTGTGTGTGTGTGTGTATGCAGCCTCTTCTTTTACAACACTTCACCTCAGTTTTCAACGTGTGTGTTTTGTGTGTGTGTGTGTGTGTCTGTTGCACTGACATGAAGGCCGACAAGCTGCTTTAATGACAGCAAAAAGCTACAAGTGATTGAGTTGGGTCTTTTTTTTTAATCTTCATTATTTAATTTGCAACAAAAAACGCCCATAAAAAGATGAAAATCAATAAGCGGATGACTAAAATATAATATGTATGCACATGTATTCAGGAATGCATGACATTGGAATGATTTTTTTTTGTTTTTTTAAATCATAGTTTTATTTTGAAAGGAACGCGCACATGTTTCCGGTGTTTGCGGCGCTTAAGGACGGATGCATGCAATTTGCACAAAAAGGTGCCCCGCCCTCTCCTACACTCCTCCAAAGTAAGATTTGGTACCTTCTCGATCCACTTCGGGCTCTTGTTTTGAAAAGCAGCATGCTTGATCGCCGGAACTGGTCCGCAGACGAATATTGTCGCTTTGTTTAAGCGTCTTCTTGGACTTCCTGTCCCTCCATTCCACCTGAGGTTGTTGTTTGATGATTTCTTTTTATCGAAGCTGCTGTTTTTGTTCCTCTTGTGTTATTTTATTTGGTTGTTTTCTGCTGTGATCCGACACAAAGCGGGACCCAGAGTCCCGCGGAGTGGACTCGTTCGTACAATCTGGACTATCGATTGTTGGCGGAATGCTGGATCATGTGACGTCAGGTGATCGGAAAGCTAACTCCCGAATGGCTGTGTCTCAATTTGCGTTGAAACGGATGCGGTGTTAGCCGCCTGTGAGGGCTTTTAATTGGGGGAGGACCTCACTGCAAAATAGTATTTGTGGTGACAAAAATAAATGAATGTATGGGAAATACTGTACTGTACAGCCAAAAACACGTACAGTAACCCCTCGCTATTTGGCCATTTTTCAAACCATATTAAATATCAGTTTGGTGGTCGACTATAACCTCTTAACAGTATTGTTACTCGGAATCAGTAATGTTGACATTGCTGATTTGGGAGTAAAAATAAGCTTTTCCTCCTTCCTCCTGGAAGTTTTTGTCGTTTTTGGAGAGGCTACCTAGTTAGCTTGCGCCACCCATCTTTTATGTCCCTGTAGTGATCCCGTAGCCTGATCAATGTGATGTAAACAAAAGAATAATAAAGTAACTATTGGCTAACAATGAAGACATTCCATTATCAACATTGCGGAAATTCATTTAACGCGGTCGGCTCATGAATAAATTGACCGTGATAAACGAGGGATTACTGTATTTGTGGTAGTCATTACACTAGTATTGGATACTAACATTGGTATTGGTATGATGGATCTACTGTACCGTGGTAAAATTGGCTTCCTGAGTAACAAAGTACACATAGTGCGCATAAGCAAGTGTACGCCGGTATTGCATTTGAGACACAGCCTGCCTGAAGTGTGAAAATACATGTTCCAAAAATCATGGAAATGTAACGTGTTTTTTGGGGGATTGAAAAATCTTTTCAATTAGCCAAATCATCCGAATTTGATTCATAATATTTCAGTATTTCTCAGAACTCCTCTGTTGTTTGATGACAACTTTTGAGACATTTGAATCGAGCTTTGTGTGAGTGACGGGAAGAAAAGCTACAGGTCACAAATTGGATTGGCCATATTATATATATTTCAAATAAAAACAGAAGAGTTATGATGCTAACGTGATCCAACGACTGAAGAAGCTAAGAATATATCATTTCGAAATGGTCATGACTAGGGATGTAATTATCAGTATAATAATGTGATATCGGTCCTGATCATGTACCGATGTTTACAACACATACATGTTCTTTCCACCACAGGAGATGTGGAATGTTACACATTAAGAGTTGGACAATATCGGCATATCGCACATCTCCATTTATGATTTGACTTTCAGGTGTTGAAAAAGAGGCGTGGTCAATCATTCAAATCAATGAGATGTCAGTATTACTAATTTTTGATTGGATTTTACATGCATGTAAAGTAGTATTCAACGACCTGAGAAAGCCTGCCCAGGAAGTGACCACTTGAAATAATTTCTTTGATTTTGTTGCAAACGTTAGAAAAAGTGTCATGTGAACGTACAAAATGTCCTTGGCGGTGGTGTAAGGGATTGCTGGGGTAGGCTCCAGCTCCAGATAAGATAAATGGTACTGAGAAAGCTGAAAGGACAGAGTTGGGATTTTTGTCTTTGTTTTGGTCCAAGATGAATGCTTTTTGATTGTGCCAAAATGTGACGTCGAAGGTGCGGGCAGGACGGCTTGCATGAACACCACCGGGCTTTAAAAAAAAAAGCCCCGCAAAGGATTCCTTTTGTCCAAAAAGAATTGCACTGTAATTTATTAGCATTTGTAATGTACATTAGCTAGATGAACGCTAGAGAAGGAAAAGGGTGAATGGGGTATTTTTAGACCTTTTTTTGGATCAAACATTGTATTTTAATCCCTGTAATTGCCCACAATTCAACCACTGGCTCTTTTATAGACCATTTTTGCTTTTGGTTATACCCTGAAATAAAAAGGTGTTCCAAGTATATAAAAAACAAAAAACTTGTGTGCTTTATTTTGAATCACAGTTGTTTTTATTTTTGCAAAATTGAAGAGGAATCGGTTGCACCACTGAGCAATAAATTAATCATGAAAAGTGTTGGTAAAAAGAGGGAGGGTGTTTTTGTACACAAGTCATGCAGTAACACATAAAAAAAAACATCTCTCCACATATTTGTGTCAGGAAAATGCACTTTTTATGGATTTTTTTTTCTTCCCATTATCCACAATCCTTAGAGACATGAAAATAATTATGCACCAAATTAGACACACCCAAATCAAACACGCCCACAAGGTTTTCCAAGTAGCAACAGGTACATTCATTAGCATGGACTAAACTAGCATCAAATACAAGACAGCAGCTCCAATGTAGCGTTACCTTTCGCTAGCTAGGTAGTTCTGAGGCGTAATGTCACATTATGTAAATTGGGCCATGATTTTTGGGGGTTATTTCAGAAAGCGTTCTAGGTGCGTCCCATCAAGTGAATTTTTAGCTGCCTCTTTTTAGCTGTTTTTCTACCTTTTAGAATATTCATGTCTCACAAAAAGGTGTGGATGATGGGCAAAATCACCCCCCCCCCAAAAAAAGTGCACTTTTCCGTTTTAAGACTAAACCACATCACACAAGGGTATAACATCATGAGGACACACCGAGTGATACAAAAAAAAAGACACCATCTCATCCGAGGGCGCAAGAAAATTGACTGGTGTCAACGGGGACGTCCAAATAAGACACAATAATTCCAACATTTCTAAGGGTTAAAGTTTCCACTAGCATCTACTGTTTAGTTTTATTATTTAAAGGGGGACAGACTTTCAAAAGGGCTCAAGGGGGATTTCGTTTCTACACGTGGACTTCTTCAGGCTGGAGCGCTGCTTTTAAAGGCAAGACTCACTTGAAAGGATTCCAGTTCTTCATTAGCGACAAGCTGTATGCTGGTATGCTACCAGGTAAAAGTTTGGAGACGCTTTCCCATGTTAGCGGATGGGAAAGTGGCTCCAAACTTTTGACTTTATTCCTCAATCAGAACTCTTAAGAGGTACAGTTCCAGCCGAAGGTCCTGGGCCACCAGCGCACCAGCACCAGTCAAAGGTCCTGGGACACCAGCGCACCAGTACCAGTCAAAGGTCCTGGGCCACCAGCGCACCAGTACCAGTCAAAAGGTCCTGGGCCACCAGCGCACCAGCACCAGTCAAAGGTCCTGGGACACCAGCGCACCAGTCAAAGGTCCTGGGCCACCAGCGTACCAGTACCAGTCAAAAGGTCCTGGGCCACCAGCGTACCAGTACCAGTCAAAAGGTCCTGGGCCACCAGCGTACCAGTACCAGTCAAAAGGTCCTGGGCCACCAGCGTACCAGTACCAGTCAAAAGGTCCTGGGCCACCAGCGTACCAGTACCAGTCAAAAGGTCCTGGGCCACCAGCGTACCAGTACCAGTCAAAAGGTCCTGGGCCACCAGCGTACCAGTACCAGTCAAAAGGTCCTGGGCCACCAGCGTACCAGTACCAGTCAAAAGGTCCTGGGCCACCAGCGTACCAGTACCAGTCAAAAGGTCCTGGGCCACCAGCGTACCAGTACCAGTCAAAGGTCCTGGGCCACCAGCGCACCAGTACCAGTCAAAAGGTCCTGGGCCACCAGCGTACCAGTACCAGTCAAAAGGTCCTGGGCCACCAGCGTACCAGTACCAGTCAAAAGGTCCTGGGCCACCAGCGTACCAGCACCAGTCAAAAGGTCCTGGGCCACCAGCGCACCAGCACCAGTCAAAGGTCCTGGGACACCAGCGCACCAGTCAAAGGTCCTGGGCCACCAGCGTACCAGTACCAGTCAAAAGGTCCTGGGCCACCAGCGTACCAGTACCAGTCAAAGGTCCTGGGACACCAGCGTACCAGTACCAGTCAAAGGTCCTGGGACACCAGCGTACCAGTACCAGTCCAAAGGTCCTGGGACACCAGCGTACCAGTACCAGTCCAAAGGTCCTGGGACACCAGCGTACCAGTACCAGTCAAAGGTCCTGGGACACCAGCGCACCAGTACCAGTCAAAGGTCCTGGGCCACCAGCGCACCAGCACCAGTCAAAGGTCCTGGGCCACCAGCGCACCAGCACCAGTCAAAGGTCCTGGGCCACCAGCGCACCAGCACCAGTCAAAGGTCCTGGGCCACCAGCGCACCAGCACCAGTCAAAGGTCCTGGGCCACCAGCGCACCAGCACCAGTCAAAGGTCCTGGGCCACCAGCGCACCAGCACCAGTCAAAGGTCCTGGGCCACCAGCGCACCAGCACCAGTCAAAGGTCCTGGGCCACCAGCGCACCAGCACCAGTCAAAGGTCCTGGGCCACCAGCGCACCAGCACCAGTCAAAGGTCCTGGGCCACCAGCGCACCAGCACCAGTCAAAGGTCCTGGGCCACCAGCGCACCAGCACCAGTCAAAGGTCCTGGGCCACCAGCGCACCAGCACCAGTCAAAGGTCCTGGGCCACCAGCGCACCAGTACCAGTCAAAAGGTCCTGGGCCACCAGCGCACCAGTACCAGTCAAAAGGTCCTGGGCCACCAGCGTACCAGTACCAGTCAAAAGGTCCTGGGCCACCAGCGTACCAGTACCAGTCAAAAGGTCCTGGGCCACCAGCGTACCAGTACCAGTCAAAGGTCCGGAGACACCAGCGTACCAGTTAAAAGTCCGGGGACACCAGTGAACCAGCGCGCCAGTCAAAAGTCCTGGGACACCAGCGTGCCAGTCAAAAGTCCTGGGACACCAGCGTGCCAGTCAAAAGTCCTGGGACACCAGCGTGCCAGTCAAAAGTCCTGGGACACCAGCGTGCCAGTCAAAAGTCCTGGGACACCAGCGTACCAGTCAAAAGTCCTGGGACACCAGCGTACCAGTCAAAAGTCCTGGGACACCAGCGTACCAGTCAAAAGTCCTGGGACACCAGCGTGCCAGTCAAAAGTCCTGGGACACCAGTGTGCCAGTCAAAAGTCCTGGGACACCAGTGTGCCAGTCAAAAGTCCTGGGACACCAGTGTGCCAGTCAAAAGTCCTGGGACACCAGAGTGTACTACCGGTCAAAAGTTTAGGGACACTTGATCATTTTAGTGTATACAAACATTTGATGTTATTCATTAGTGAGAATGGTTCATGCCGTCTCTTAAAGTTACTCTACCGGTCAAAAGTTTAGAGACCCTTGTGGTACGTGGTATGCGAGTCCAAACCTTTGAGCGGTAGTCTCTATCCCACACAGGAGAGATATTCAATGATGGAGGTTTGTCTCATATTGACCATAAAAAGTGTGGGGCTGAGCTAAACGCAATGGAAGACACGGACATTAATAATATGAATATTTACGGAGGACAGACTTGCTGGATCAGGGGCGCCCAAACTTTTGCCACGGAGGGTCGCTTGGTGACAAAAAAAAAATATCCAAGAATATTTGTATACGTTTCCTGTTTGGTAAAACATATTATTATGAATTCTACTCTACGTATGAAACTGTCAGTTTGTTCTTCGCTGTAGGTGGCCCCCATGGTGCACTTTGGACACCCCTGTCTTGTATGGGGAAAAAAGAAGAGGGGTGGGGGTGTTGGCAGCAAGGACAGGATGTGACATCATTGCTGGTGTGCAGCAGAGGTGTTGGGTGGGAGGGGGAGGGAGGAGCATCCTGAGAGCGTCCCAATAAAATAGAGTAAAAAATAAAAATAAGTAGAGTTTGTGGGCTGAGAAGCTGTGGGGTCTTTAGGGGTCTTTAGTTGGTCTTGGTTTTGGGTTGTGTGACTCTACGGGCCACGCTGTACAACACGCCAAAGTTCTGTTTGGAAAACACAACACTCTGACAAGAGCGCTTTGACACAACCCCCCCCCAGGTAGGGATGAGCTCACCTGTATGGCCAGGTACATGGTGCCCAGGTAAGCAGCGATGCAGACGGCCAGCAGCAGATCAAAGATGGCCGGCTTTACTCTGTCAGGACCACAAAACTGTCAATCACACACGCAGACATCCGTGTGTGTGTGTGCGTGTGTGTGTGCGTGTGTGTGTGCGTGTGATCCCACCTGTATGCATTCATGGTCTGCTTGAGCTGATCATAGAACACAAACTCTGGATCCCTGAAAACACAAACACAACTTCTTATACTACTAGTACTACCGCAAGTACTACTGCTGCTGCCGCTGCTACCACTGTTGTTGTGATGTTGTTCTTCTAATGTTGCTTTTGCAACTACTGCTGCTGCTGCTAGTAATACTACTACCAGTAATAGTTACTGCTGCTGCTGCTGCTAATACTACTACCAGTAGTAGTTACTGCTGCTGCTGCTGCTGCTAATACTACTACCAGTAGTAGTTACTGCTGCTGCTAATACTACTACCAGTAGTAGTTACTGCTGCTGCTAATACTACTACCAGTAGTAGTTACTGCTGCTGCTGCTGCTGCTGCTAATACTACTACCAGTAGTAGTTACTGCTGCTGCTGCTGCTAATACTACTACCAGTAGTAGTTACTGCTGCTGCTGCTGCTAATACTACTACCAGTAGTAGTTACTGCTGCTGCTAATACTACTACCAGTAGTAGTTATTGCTGCTGCTGCTGCTGCTAATACTACTACCAGTAGTAGTTATTGCTGCTGCTGCTACTAATACTACTACCAGTAGTAGTTACTGCTGCTGCTACTAATACTACTACCAGTAATACTTATTGCTGCTGCTGCTACTAATAATACTACTACCAGTAGTAGTTACTGCTGCTGCTGCTGCTAATAATACTACTACCAGTAGTATTTACTGCTGCTGCTACTAATACTACTACCAGTAGTAGTTACTGCTGCTGCTGCTGCTACTCTTGTTGCTAATACTACTACTCTTGCTACCACCACTGCTGTTAGTACTAATGCAATGCAACTACTACTACTACTACTACTGTGGCCGCTACCACCATCACTGCTGTTGCTACTAATACTGCTACTTCAAGTAATAGCTACCACTACTGTCGTTACTACTACTACTACTACTACTAATAATAATAATAATAATAATGCAAATTCATCTTTAAAAAGAATTTTTAAATACTGGTCCAGATGCTCCCAATGATAAGAAAATGACTACTGGCCGTAGATACATAAGATGAATCAAATGCTGTCATATTTCACAAGATGGTTTAAGGTTTGTAGCTTTTTATACAAAGAATTTGATAAGGTCATCATATCGTGATACTTCCCCCAAAATATCATGATATACGTTCAGGTCCATATGGCCCAAACCTAATTCCAGTGTAAATAAGATGTGACCTTTTGTCTGCTTTGACGTAGTGTTTCTTCACATCCTTGAGGTAGCGTCCCAGGTGGTACTCCAAGGTGGACACCACGCTGCTGTCCTTGTCCACCAGCTGGGCGGCTCGGGGCTGCGCCGTGAGCCAGTCCACCACGGCGGCCAGGTGCTCCTCTTGGACCTTCTGGGGGAGGGCGGGAGGGGCGTCAAACGTCTTCCTCCTCATCCCGTTGCGTTTCAAGCGCTACGTTTGCATCACAGACAGCAGATTGAAGCTCTTACCATTTGCTCGGTGAAGATCTGCAGGTGACTGGGAGCTCCCTGAGGGGAAAGGACAGTCCACTAGTGATTTGGCAGCATGAGAAACGTGTACAACACAATTCCTCCATCGGCATCTTTGCACCTTTTCTGTGAGGTTGTAGATGACTCGGGCGAGAGCCTCTGCCACCACTTTGGTGTTCCTGCTGAGCTTCTGGATGTCAACATGAGGCCTGGAGAACACAAGAACACACACAGGCACACACACACACAATTAGACTAAGAAAATTGAAAACAAAAGGGAGGCGAGTACAGTTGATCCATACAGACATCAAAATAAACATCTACACACAAACACACACATTACAGTCCATCTAACACTGCAAGGCATGCTGGGTAACGTGCAGTACTCTTTCCACCTGGTCTTGTTGGACACTTTGAGCCACTGATCAACCTGCCAATTTCCAGAACTGGCCCTAATAAAAGGACTAGTTGTCTGTAAAAGGCCAATCCAGCCCTAATCAAAACTATTTCTTCAACTTCTCTTCCATCTTTGTTTACCTGTCCAGATTCTGGTCTTTGGACTCCAAATGCGACTTTTACCACAGTGACATTTTGTTTTTGAAACAAACAAACAAACAGTGCGGTTATAATTTGGAGCTGCTTTTTGTCCCACGGGGCAGTGGACATCACGTTCATGGGTGTCTGCCCTCATGTTGCCGTGATACTAATTATCTGTGTGTGCTTGTTTAATGAACGTCCAACCTTACGACTGGGATACTCCGCCAGGAGTCTCCTATCTTGCCAGCTGATTGGGAGTAGCTAACTCCAAGGTCAAAGAATATTTGCACATATAAATTGAAACTCTGTATTGCTATCAGAATCGGCAGCATAAAACCCTGTTTGGAGAGTCTCTAGCTCAAAGCATCCAAAACTGGCATTTTTCGGCCTGGGTCTTGGGAAGGTAACACCCGGATCCACGTCATCCACCCATCAATGTTGTCACATGCATACATCGTGTGTGTTTGTTTCTTTTGGCTTTTTCTTGATTACAAAGTATTTTTGTTCCACATACTTGTTTTTGGCTTGAGCCCTTTATATTCCGGATGCCATTCCTGACGAATACTGATGGTGCGTACTAGTCATCTACCATAAATACATGTACTTTATCCATAACTAAAGCTTGAGGTGAGAAGACGAGTATTTCATCTTGTGTGATTTTAGTGCCAAAGTAAGGGCAATCCTGTCAGGGAGGTGAAAAAGCAGCAAAGGCAACAGAACAATGGTGTCTTGTGCAGTCATGAACCCACCCAGCAGGGGGCTCTCCTGCTCCGTGGCGAGGAAAGGGGGACACTGACCGCACGTCCATGATGCTGGAGCGCTGCGCCAGGCGGTGCGAGGGCAGGTGGGAGAGCGTGAAGGCCGGCAGGCGGCGGATCCCGAAGCGCTCGTGCTCCCAGGCCAGCATGTCATCGGCCAGGTTGATTTTCTTGTGGACCATGGAGAACTTGAGCCCCGGGTACTGGCTGCCGGCAACCTGGGCGAGCGTGGTCATCAAAACATTTGGAACAGTGTGATGCTGTGGAATAAATAAAAAATGAAATCCTACCATCTCCAGCTCCTTGAGCAAAGTGTACTGAGGAGTTCCCTCTTTGGGAGGTTTGGACACGTGCAGGTGCAGAGCGTCTCCGTTGCCCAAAGTGTCGAGACACAACACAAAGGCCACATTGTCCTGCAGCAGGCTGGAGTCTACGCAAATAATCATAATATGACGTATAATGGTGGATGGTATGATGCTAGCGAGCACAGTGCAGACACATGCAGGTAAGATGAGTGAGGTGTACCTGTGTGGTCCAGATGGTCTTCTAGCCAGCGTTTGGTGCCCTGGTAGTTGAACTTCCCTCCACCGGACACAAAGAACAGCAAGTTGTATCTGAACACGACAGTATAATCATAATCATAATGCAATCATAATCAAGTCTAAAACTAGCAGTGCAGGATCATCATCGCAATTATGTCATACTGATAAAGCCGATAGCATTAAAAATAACTGATAACCATCATTCCCTCAATATCCAGGGAAAAGCTACAGTATCTTATAACGACGCACAAACATCCCAATCCGTGACATGTGTAACCTGGAAGAGTGTGGAATGGGCAGATGACACATTCCCCAGCATGCTTTGCTCTCAGTTAAAAATGTGCATACAGTAAAGTCTCGTTATATCGATATTCTCGGGAGTCGGAAAAAATATCGATATAACCGGACTATCGATATATCCGATCCTGCGCTGAACTGCATTAAAAGTGGGCGATAAATGGCGGATCTTTGATATGGCATGTCATTTTCTCCTTGAGTTCATGGATTGTGTATCTAGCATGCTTTTGTACTAAATAAAAATAAACTTATGCATTAAATAAAAATGTCCTTAAACTTTTTTAATGACGATTTCTTTTCTAAAATTCAACCAATGCAAAATCCTCACGCTTCAGCAGACAAAACCATAAACATTGTTGCAAAAAATGATTGCATTCATATACATAACACAATTCGGTTGAAGTCAGATGGGTCACATTTTTTTTTCAACATTTATTATTTTCATAACGCACTCTTGCAATAGTGACTCTGAGTAAATATTCAATAATGCACTCGACATTGTTCTATACACACGAGAGAAACCACGAACGCCAGCATGTACATATGAAAAACAGTGATTATTGCAAGCGATAAAAAGATATCTGAATACAACACAATAATTTTTTTGTTTCAATAATTCAATTGTTCGTGCGGATCTTATCTCTAAAACGCTTCACAAGCTTCACAACTCCAATTTATACCTGCTTTCATCCCTTTTGATGTTTACTAGTATTGTAGATTTACTTATCATATTAATCTTTAAGATACATGTGTATTGATTTATTTCAAACAACAAGAGATTGCTTCTTTGATCAAGCAATACCGTAAGTTTACTTTCATAATTTATCAGTAAAGCTAGTGCCAAGAATATTGAACACATCTGAAAACACTAAGTCTATTCACTGAATCTTCCCTCTAAATTATACAAATATTTACTCCTTTACTTCAAAAGATTGTTTAATACTTACCTCATATTAATTACCTGTAATCCTCTAATTACCGTCCGTCGGTGGAAAAGCCGAAACAGTGTTAGCCGAAAATCAAACAATACGCCGTTTACAGATTTCGCTAATGGTGGTATTGAAATCCTTAAGCAAATATCGATTCAGCTTTAAGCTGCTTTTGTATCGATATAAGCAGACCAAATTGGCTGGCGGGAGATGAAAAGGGCATTGTAGTAACAGGATTATCGTAATAACCGGGTATCGTACTAACCGGAACTAATTATATCATAAAAGACTAGAAATTTGCCGGGAAATGAAAATAGTATCGTAATAAGCAGTACTTCGATATAACCGATATCGATATAACGAGACTTTACTGTATTTGCTTTGTGTGAGTGTGAAGTGCTGCCATTTTTAGTCATGTACAATGAAATGCTTTTGACTCTTGGTCTGGATCTGGCACCCTTTGGAAGAATGGTTGTGAATGTGGTGCTATATTCAACTTTTTAAAGGGAAGTAGTTATTAGTAGTAGTATACCGGATGAATCGCTTAATTACGCCGACCGGTGTAAGCGCTTTGTTTCAGGAGGTCCACAAGGTGGGCCAACTCAGTGCAATTTTCCAAAGCGGGCTGGATGAAATTCCAGCACAGACCGGATCTGGCTCCCAGGCCTGAGTTTGACACACTGATTTCAATATTTCTTTAAATGTGAATTTACTCCAGTAGATTTTTTTTCATAGTAAAAGCACAAAGTAGAAGCAATGGACAAGTACCCAGGCTAAGGCATGAATGCTCAGTGAGAGCATGCCGGGGGGGTGGGGTTAGGAAAAGTTCAAGTTCCTCTTGAAATCAGGTTTTGCAGCACATTCTAATGAATCGAGATGCACGTGTAGCGATTGTGTCTTGTCAGTTCATCTGCTGGTGGAGCGAGCGTGCCTACCCGGCATGCGTCCTCTTGTAGGTGTAGAGTTTGGAGAAGAGGCGGGCCAGCTCCAGTAGCATGGACACGCCGCTGCCATTTGAGTCGGCGCCATACGACAGCCACTGCACGCACAACACATGGTACACTGTTACCACACCACAGGTCGTGGCATGCTTCCAAAGAGGTGGCCATGCTCGGGCGAGGAACGTACCGGAGCGATCCCAAAGGAGTCATAATGGGCCACCACGACTATTGTGGGCAGGTCCTCTCCTCCGACGCCAGCCAGGCGCCCCTTTTTACACAAACGCGGATAAAAGCACATCAATTAGCAGGTGATGAAGAAGAGGCAGGATGTTGGCGTTCAGCCACTCACCTCCAGACTGGTGATGGCCCAGTCGCTCATGGCTTTGCTCTGAGCACCACTGGTGACCATCTGAAAGCCATTTGCAGTGGCTGTGTGCAGCAGCACTGGACAACAACAACACATTTGCAGTGCATTAGACCAGTGTTTTTCAACCTTTTTTGAGCCACGGCACATTTTTTTACATTGGAAAAATCTTGTGGCACACCACTAACCAAAAATGTTCCAAAATGTCACCACGACCTCACACGTGCATCAATAAGTCTATGGGAGGAACAAGGTAGGTGTTGCCACACGGACCGATATTACATTGCTCTGCCAGTCTTTACACCACAGACACTCCACAGTAGCCACGTTTTTACATCACCACTTTTTCTCTTTCCCAATGACCTTTCGGGAAACAATGGTATCCATGGAAAGGAATATTCCAATCTCTTGTCTACATGCGCCAGAATAGTCAATGGGGCACGCGCGGTAAAACGTAAACATCAACATCACGTGATACCGACTTCCCCGAGTTTTTCTTTCACTTGTTGGAATAACTCCGTATTGACAGTTTTTCGTCTGTCCAGTCTTGAAATTTAGTTTGAATCCAAAACAAACTTTGCTTAGTCCAGTGCTGGCCTCCATTTTTAAAAGTGAAGAACGTCTGGATCTGCGTGTTACGTCATATCTGAGCATGCGCTGAAAGAACGCACCCGGGATCAATTTAAACAGGAAAAGATCAAATTCAATCTTGCTAATATTTTATAATTAAACTCAGGACATGTTTTATATAGATATATATTCTTTTTTTTAATAAAACTGCACTTGTGAATAAAGTATAGAAGGGTTTAGATTCTGTTCTACAGATGGCGCTAATGCACACGAAAGCTGCTTGCCAACCGCCAATAAACAACAGAAGAAGAAAAACACCACGAAGAAGAAGGCACCCTGACAACTTTCCGTTTGAGCGGGTACAAGATACCTCAATCGGATTGGTTAAAGGAATATTCCATCCCTGTTCAATTCTTTCCGTTTGAGCAAATAAACCAAATGCAATTGGAATATTTGGGTCCATGTATACTATTGACATAATATTTGCAAATGATGATTAATAAATGTTAATTATAAAAAGTGATATTGGATAATTCCTCACGGCACACCTGACGGTTTCTCAAGGTACACTAGTGTGCAGCGGCACAGTGGTTGAAAATCACTGCATTAGACTACAATGAGGACATTTCATATTAACGGAAAAGGGCAGAAACAGAGTTGGTTTTTATGATGAAAGGTGAGAGTGTTCTTTTACATTGTATGGGTCTTGAAAAATCTGCCCAAAATGGCCGCTACTGAAGGGGTTGAGTATTGGCAAATGGCCGGCATGGAATGAGTTCATATTTGGACTTTCCTCTTCTACAATGACTACTTTTACCGTTGTTTGTTATTTTAGATTTCCAGTTCAATTCTATTTTTAGAATTGAATATGGCCACACTTTGGACACCCCAGTCGAGCTCCTCAATGGTGACTGGATTCATGGAAACAGGAGGCTTCCAACTAGCAGACTAAGAAAATGATGGCTAGTTGCCGCCCTACTTGATTCTATGAAGAGCAGGTTGGTTTGAAGCTGGGAGCGAACAGTTAGGTGTTCACCTTCTGCTGCAGACAGAGATCCCTGCGAGGAGGAGGAGGTCAGGGTTTGGGTGTAGATAGACAGCAGCTCGTCATCCTCCATGGCAAAGTAGACGGGGACGATGGTCTCAGTGGACAACATCTCCGGCTCAAGCTCCATGAATTGCTACACAAATAACACACATACATAAATAGACCTGAAACACTTAACGAACAAGAGCTACAGCACCATCTGTCTTATGTCATCCCCAAGCAGAACAACATGAGGAACAATACAGCGCATATGCTGTTGCTGTCCTGGAAGATGGCTGACACCACTGGGAAGTCAGTGGGCAACCAGTCAGTCACTACATTGCAGTAATCTTAAGGCAGATAATCTGGACCTCGGCCAAGAAAGAATTACAGAAACTCCACAATGGCCTGCTTTGTCAAGTGAAAAAGCCCACCCCCCCTTTTTGAGGTTCTAACTTCAACTTTTTAACTTCAGCCAACCTCAAACTCAACCGTGATGAGCTTGTGCTTGACTCTACGATGAGGGGTCACGCTTGCAGAGAAAACCTCATTAAAACATTGCAGAACATGGGTCCCGATCACGCGGCCCGCGGGCCAAATGTGGCCTGCAGGACACGTGTTTGAGGCCCCCACATTGATATGAAAGTTTAATGTTAGTGCGGCCCGCGCAAGTTTGATATGGATGCTGTATGGTATCATGTACCCAGAAAAAATTATTACGTTTGATTAATGTTCATGTTAAAGGTTAAATAACTCTTAATAGTTATCCTCCCTATCCATGTGGAAGTGGTAAGTTTTTGGCTATTTAAGTTGAAAGGAAATAACTTGAAGGCTACCGTTTAGGTCGCTAGCTCTCTAGTTTGCGAGTTAGCATGTGTCTCAAGACCCTGCAGTTGCGCAATATGCTGTAAATAAAAAAAGTATAAATGTGACTATAGTCGTGTTTTGTCATGTCTACAGGGCTCTAATAATGCTTTGGTCATTTTAATCGGAAAAAAATCATTTGTCTACCCACCAACTATATGTGGTTTCTTAAGTTTTTATTATTTGCCGTTTTATTATTATTATTATATTTATTTATTACTGATTGATTGATTTTCTTTATTCTTGATTCGTTTATTTATTTTTCATCTTATTTTGTGCAGAAAAATAAAAATTAAGATATTTTTAAGAACAGTGGAATGTTTTATCAGAGCTTTTATTGTAGAAAATCAGAACCAAAACACTGAAAAAGTTTGTATATTTTTCTGTTTTTAATAAATGCGTTTTTTTTTTTTGGAAAACCTGATGCGGCCCAGCCTTGCCCAGACCCTAGCTCCAGTGGCCCCCAGGTAAATTGAGTTTGAGACCCCTGTTGTAGAAAGTTTGCGGTGTATGTACTTATACACTGTGGAACAACAAGGACGTTAAAAACAGAGGGGGGGGGGGGGGGGGGGTGCTGCACATATGCTGCCATTGCTCAGCATATGGATTTTTCCGCATGACGCATACCTGCACGATGTCCTGGGGCATGGTGGACATGTTTTGGGGCAGGACAATGACCACCGCCCCCGCCGACTGACGCAAGGCTTTCTGATACTTGTCGTAGGAGAAGTCCGCCAGCCGCATGATGACACAGCGGCGACTTAGTACCTCCGCCTCAACAGTACGGGCCTCGGTGTTCAGGATGGCGTTTCTGGTGCCTGAGGAATTCAAAAGAGAAATCTTATATACATGAGCAAATCAAGCGCTCCTTATTTTGTTTCTCCTGTCTGTGATTTTTTTTTTTTTTTTAGAATTGGAGCAGTCTTTAGGGTCATTGTCTTCTTGGAAGTATCCAGCCCCGGCCCAACTACAACTTTGTCACTGATTCTTGAAGACTGTTGGCAACAATCTGCTGATACAGACTGGAATCCATGCCACCTTCAATTTTGAGTTCCAGTACCTACACTGGCCCCACAACCCCCCAGCATGTTGGAACCACCACCAAATGTTACTGTGGGTAGCAAGCATTTGTCTTGGAATGCTGTATTCTTCATTCACCCCCCATGTCCAAATAACTCCATTTTAGTTTCCCAATTATTACAAGTAATATATTTTATTCAAGTAGTCTATTTCATATCATAAAGAATACAAGACCTATAATATATATATTATAATAATAATATATATAATATATATATTAATTAAACTATTATTATGGATCAATTAATAATTTAATAATGAAGTTATTTATTTTAGCGCGTGAAAAATATATTAAGATCGCCAGGTGACAATGCAGCCAACCTAATATGCGACAAGAGGAAAAACAAGGACAAAATTGTATAGAAAATTTGTGGAAATTAAGCCAAACAGAAAAAAAAGTAAAATAAAAGGATTCATAACTTTATACACAATACACACATGGCTCCGTTTGCTATCGGTCCACATTTCAACAGTCAAAGTTTCAGATAAATATCACCTCAAATGACAAAAGTATCTATATTTTTTTTTAGCTGTGAATCAATTTCAGAGCATAAAGAGCTGGTATCGGAAGTATCAATATTTTTGTGGCGATCCGCACGTCGCAACGTTACAAATAAAGTTGGCATGAATTGAACCACCAACACTTCTTTACTGTCCACACAGGCTTACAACTTGGTAACTGGAAGGTAAAACGTCATAAAAGGCGATCATTTCAAAACCATGCAATTAATTCAACTTGCGTGTCTCTTGTATGACTTCAATGTATGGAAGACCGACAGTCCGGTGTTAATACAAGGTATCATTAGCCTCTAGCTAATTCATGCTAACCCTACATGGTGTCATTGAAAGCTAAAACTGACACGAAACTTAGCAAGCAGCTACGTCGCGTTCCAAACCAGTCGACTCGCGAATCAATGTCAAGAAAAATATGACATTTTGTGGAGGTTAAGCGTTTAAAAGACGTGGTGGTTCTTACCGTAGGGCTGTCCCTGCAGGTCATACTGCTGCATGCGATACACCGTGAACTCATGTGCTGCTTCGGCCGGGAGCGGCGACACCAGGATGAGCACCGCGGGGATAAACACTATAAATGTAAGAGGAAATGAGGATTTGAACATGTTATCGAACACTTCGCTCGCCTCCTCGAACATTTTGGCGACTGCAGTCAGTTCACACAGCTGGGAATAAATTCTAGTCTTCCGCCGACCCCCAGCCTGCGTTGTCTGACAGCTCCCAACGACCCAGTCACACAATTCTAATCAGGCAAATGTGCTATGGTTTATTTCTGCTTTCAAAAGAACATTGTCAGAAACTGTATGTTTGTACATATAAGACACTACAGAAATTACAAATTCAGATTTTATATGTGAGTAATATCGGAGATTTAATTGTTAAAAGCGAATTGAATCGGTGGTCCTTCGGGCATATTCCAGGACAGGCGCAAGCGTCGCTGTTGTGAGCCTAAGTGGGCCACTTGGGGGCGCTAAAGCATTGTAAACAGAGCGATTTGAAAATAAATACTAAAAGGATTTTCTTGAAAGTTTGAAAACACTTTCAAAAAAACATTTAAAATATACAAATACATGTAAAAAAAAACCACAATATTTTAATATAACATTAGAATATTTTGTAATTTTAAAAATTATGATTTAAAATATTTTTATATATTTTTTGCACATACTCTGTGTTGCGTATTGCTTCTGCAAGCCTAAATGGGCCAGTTGGGGGCGCTGAAGCACTTTAAACAGAGTAACATGAAAATACACACTAGTCCAAGGATTGTCTTGAAATTGTAGGACAAATTTGGTTTAAAAAAACTAAAGAGTGAGACACCCAAGCTCCAATTAAGGAACAGATTGTACAGGGTGATGCTTCCGTTCTGATTTAGTTAGGCATGCCAGCCTTGAGAAGATGTGCCAACAAATGAAAAGCATGTTTTCCAAAGGTGAGCATTCCTGCAAAAAATATTTTGACAGCATAATTTTGATGCCGCCATGCATTTATTCAATGTATTATTGTAATTGCAGTGGAGGCAGTTGATGAGACAGTACTCTAACACCGACACTTTGTGATAAGATCCGAGAAAGGCTGTTTTTTTTCAAGTAAATGTTGCAATGTTATTGTTTGTGGAAGTGTAAGAAGTGAAGACTTTCCCTTACGACACCATGTAACAACTTCTGCTTACTGTACATGCAGTACTGCATGGTCTGCTGGGGGCACATGAAATTAAAATGATGCAGTGGAACTTGCTGGCGCCATCATCAATTTTCATAATTGGCCATGACACGTGTGCATATCGTTTTTATGGATGCTGTGAGAGACACAAAGTGAGCAAAAGAAGTGTAGAAGAAAGTTCATACAAATGAACTTTCTTCTGTGATTTTGCTGTTTTTTTATGTCACAAGCTCTTGTGTATTTTTTTTGTAATATCGATAACGCAACGTGATGAGTTGTTGGACATATATGGCCAGCTGTTTTACGCATTGACTTTACCCAAATTAAGCATTTTCAACCATAAAATTGGCTAAGACAACTAAAACACAAATGTAGCCATTATGACAGGGGTGTCTATTGTGTGGCCCCGGGGCCCTTTGCAGCAAAAAAAGAAAAGAAAAGTTGGGAAAACATTTGAATATTATGAAAACAAATTCAAAATATTATGGGAATATAATCTAAAAAAACATGAGAAGAATATTAAGCGAAAAAAGACATAATATTTCTGGAAAAATTGAAGCATATTGATGAAAAATTCAACAAATTTTAAAGTTGTAATGTTACAAAAAATGTCAAATGAATGAATGATTTTTTTTGAAAATGAAAGTTGGGAAATATTTTAATATTATGAAAAAAAGTGAAAATATTATGGCAATAAAGTCAGTGTGAAATAAATATTTTGAAGCATGAAGTTCGAATATTAAAGAAATTTAGTAATAAATAATATTATTATACAAAGTTATAAATTATGTAAATTTTGTAATACAAGACTCAAAAATACTAAATTTTTTGGAAAATTAATGTTTAAGAAAAACATTTAATATTATGAAAACAAATTCAAAATAATAGAAGATGGAGAAGAATATTAAGAGAGAAAAATATTTTTATATGCACAAAGTCCTAATATTTTTATGTTTCAAATTGAAGCTTATTGATGAAATAGTCAACATTTTTTTTTATTTTAAGTTGTAATATTAGAAAAAAATGTCAAATGAATGAATGATTTTTTTTTTAAATGAAAGTTGGGAAATATTTTAATATTATGAAAAAAAAGTGAAAATATTATGGCAATAAAGTCAGTGTGAGAGAAATATTTTGAAGCATGAAGTTTGAATATTAAAGAAATTTAGTAATAAATAATATTATTATGCAAAATAATAAATTGTGTAAATTTTGTAATACAAGAATCAAAAATACTAAAATTTTTGGAATATTAAAGTTTAAGAAAAACATTTAATATTATGAAAATACATTCAAAATAATAGAAGATGGAGAAGAATATGAATAGAAAAAAATATTTTTATATGCACAAAGTCCTAATATTTTTATGTTTCAAATTGAAGCATATTGATGAAATAGTCAACATTTTTTTTTATTTTAAGTTCTAATATTAGAAAAAATGTCAAATGAATGAATGAATTTGGGGGGAAAATGAAAGCTGCACGGTTGAGTGGTTAGCGCGCAGACCTCACAGCTAGGAGACCAGGGTTCAATCCCACCCTTGGCCATCTCTGTGTGGAGTTTGCATGTTCTCCCCGTGCATGCGTGGGTTTTCTCCAGGTACTCCGATTTCCTCCCACATTCCAAAAAAACATGCTAGGTTCGTTGGTGACTCCAAATTGTCCATAGGTATGAATGTGAGTGTGAATGGTTGTTTGTCTATATGTGCCCTGTGATTGGCTGGCCACCAGTCCAGGGTGTACCCCGCCTCTCGCCCGAAGACAGCTGGGATAGGCTCCAGCACCCCCGCGACCCTCATGAGGATAAGCGGTAGAAAATGAATGAATGAATGAAAGTTGGGAAATATTTTAATATTTTGAAAAAAAAAAGTCTAAATATAATAAAAGTCAATGTGAAAAACAAAATTGGGGAAAAAATTGAATATTATGAAAACAAATACTATACATCTTCTAAATTCTTTTTGGCGGTCATGCAGGTTCTTGAACCAATGAAGTGTGATGAACGGGATTTGAACGGGATGGGACTTCATGTCCATCTGACCTAAAGGCAAAATAGAAAGAGTGTTCCAGCTGTGTAATGTTGCGCTTGTTGCAGAGACTTCTTCATCCCGATCCCAATCCCAGCAAAACATTGACGGGAACAGCAAAGTGGATTGGTTCTTGACTCGACAAGACCTTCACGTGTTTTATATCCAAGAGAAAGAAAGTCATAAAAATCAAAAGCCCGAGTCCGGGTAGGGAAGGGCTGAGAATCACATTTCCTCCTCCCGTCGCTCGCTCTGCCCTCAGGCTGCTCTCGCTAAGTGGGAGATTAATGCTGATATGATGTCCTTCCAGCCCACTTTAATGGAGCTTGGCGTCATGATTTCCTGGCGTATGACTGATCCATGTGGGCTGATGAGACGGAAGGTAGCAAACAAAGCACAAAACCAATTTGGAGCCCATGTGGAATCTGTCAATCCTAATCATTCCGCACAATTGAGAAAGGGATCAATCACTTCCCGGAAATGTAAAAGTGGAGACAGCACATGATGCAAGTCAGTAAAAGTGTGGACAGTGTGGAGTCATGAGTGTGACACAGTGTCTTCGTTTCTTTCCGGCGTCTCTGGGAATGTGGCGAATGGGTGCGAGCCGCCGCCACCGCCGCCCCCGCCGCCCCCGCCGCCCCCGAGCCCTCTGTCACAAAAAACGCATCCTCTGTGCGGCCACACAAAAGGTCCAGTCAGCGTGCGTACGTGTTGGTAAGTGCCGCGAATTAGCCGGAGATTAGCAAACCAGCGCTAAGACATTTTTCACTAACCATCCTAACTCATTCAATCCCAGCCATTCCCAAATAGTCGTCCCTCTTGGTACCGGATATTTTTCATTCATTCATTCATTTTCTACCGCTTATCCTCATCAGGGTCGCGGGGTGCTGGAGCCTATCCCAGTTGTCTTGGGGCAAGAGGCATGGTACACCCCGGACTGGTGGCCAGCCAATCACAGGGCACATATAGACAAACAACCATTCACACTCACATTCATACCTATGGACAATTTGGAGTGGCTAATTCACCTAGCATGTTTTTGGAATGTGGGAGGAAACCGGAGTACCCGGAGAAAACCCACGAACATGCAAACTCCACACAGAGATGGCCGAGGGTGGAATTGAACCCTTGTCTCCTAGTTGTGAGGCCTGCGCGCTAACCACTAGTCCGCCGTGCAGCCACGTTTTTCATGATTTAAAAAAAACATAATTCAACCTACCAAAAGAAAAACGAGACTCTAAATTTCAGCAAAATATCAGCTCGCAATGAAAAATTCAACAAATTTTAAAGTTGTAATGTTACAAAAAATGTCAAATGAATGATTTTTTTTTGAAAATGAAAGTTGGGAAATATTTTAATATTATGAAAAAAAGTGCAAATATTATGGCAATAAAGTCAGTGTGAGATAAATATTTTGAAACATGAAGTTCGAATATTAAAGAAATTTAGTGATAAATAATATTATTATACAAAATTATAAATTATGTACATTTTGTAATACAAGAATCGAAAATACAAAATTTTTTGGAAAATTAAAGTTTAAGAAAAACATTTAATATTATGAAAACAAATTTAAAATAATAGAAGATGGAGAAGAATATAAAGAGAAAAAAATATTTTTCTATGCACAAAGTCTTAATATTTCAAATTGAAGCATATTGATGAAATAGTCAACAATTTTTTTATTTTGAGTTGTCATATTAGAAAAAATGTCAGTTTGTGGCTAAGTCTCGCCTGTCGCCCGGCAAAGATGTCTTGCTCAATGGCGTCTGTGTGAGATTTCTGTGATTAAACGTGTTTGCCAAATTTCTGCAGCTACATTTTGTTTTGTTAGCGTTTTGCGGAGCTACATTGAGCTGAGTGAGAAATTTTAGCATAACAACACCGCCATGTGGTGTACTTGTGGTGTAACGCCTGTCACAGCTTGTAAGGGGCGTTGCAACGGAGGGAGAGACAGAATGAGTCCAGACCACTACTTAGTTATCACTGTCCATTTCCTAGGAGCATATCCTTTCGCATGTTCAAGGATGCCGTCTTTATCCGTGATGACAGTCCCAGCATTTGAGTGGGACGCGTCCAACATTGGTTGGTTTTTCTCGAATTTGTCACCACTCATTTTGCTTCACTTTCGCTTTCCTTTTCCTTGACGCGCTACATTAGAAAAGTCTGTCTCATGCTTGGGATATTTGTCACAATATTTATTGCACATTGTGTGTTGCTGCTAGTTTTACTGCTACTGTAATAGTCATTTTGCTTCACTTTCGCTTTCCTTTTCCTTGACACGCTACATTAGAAAAGTCTCACACTTGGGATAGTTTTCACAATATTTATTGCACATTGTGTGTTGCTGCTAGTTTTACTACTACTGTAATAATCATTTTGCTTCACTTTCGCTTTCCTTTTCCTTGATGCGCTACATCAGAAAATTCTGTCTCATGCTAGGGATATTTTTCACAATATTTATTGCACATTGTGTGTTGCTACTAGTTTGACTACTACTGTAATAATCATTTTTGCTTCACTTTTGCTTTCCTTTTCCTTGACGCGCTACATCAGAAAAGTCTGTGTCACGCTTGGGATATTTTTCACAATATTTATCGCACATTGTGTGTTGTTGCTAGTTTTACTACTACTGTAATAATCATTTTGCTTCACTTTCGCTTTCCTTTTCCTTGACGCGCTACATTAGAAAAGTCTCACACTTGGGATATTTTTCACAATATTTATTGCACATTGTGTGTTGCTGCTAGTTTTACTACTACTGTAATAATCATTTTGCTTCACTTTCGCTTTCCTTTTCCTTGACGCGCTACATCAGAAAAGTCTGTCTCACGCTAGGGATATTTTTCACAATATTTATTGCACATTGTGTGTTGCTGCTAGTTTGACTACTACTGTAATAATCATTTTTGCTTCACTTTCGCTTTCCTTTTCCTTGACGCGCTACATCAGAAAAGTCTGTCTCATGCTTGGGATATTTTTCACAATATTTACTGCACATTGTGTGTTGCTGCTAGTTTTACTACTACTGCAATAATCATTTTGCTTCACTTTCGCTTTCCTTTTCCTTGACGCGCTACATCAGAAAAGTCTGTCTCACGCTTGGGATATTTTCACAATATTTATCGCACATTGTGTGTTGCTGCTAGTTTTACTACTACTGTAATAATCATTTTGCTTCACTTTCGCTTTCCTTTTCCTTGACGCGCTACATCAGAAAAGTCTGTCTCACGCTTCGGATATTTTTCACAATATTTATTGCACATTGTGTGTTGCTGCTGGTTTTACTACTACTGTAATAATCATTTTGCTTCACTTTGGCTTTCCTTTTCCTTGACGCGCTACATCAAAAAAGTCTGTCTCACGCTTGGGATATTTTTCACAATATTTATTGCACATTGTGTGTTGCTGCTGGTTTTACTACTACTGTAATAATCATTTTGCTTCACTTTTGCTTTCCTTTTCCTTGACGCGCTACATCAGAAAAGTCTGTCTCACGCTAGGGATATTTTTCACAATATTTATTGCACATTGTGTGTTGCTGCTAGTTTTACTACTACTGTAATAATCATTTTGCTTCACTTTTGCTTTCCTTTTCCTTGACGCGCTACATCAGAAAAGTCTGTGTCACGTTTGGGATATTTTTCACAATATTTATCGCACATTGTGTGTTGTTGCTAGTTTTACTACTACTGTAATAATCATTTTGCTTCACTTTTGCTTTCCTTTTCCTTGACGCGCTACATTAGAAAGGTCTCACACTTGGGATCTTTTTCACAATATGTATTGCACATTGTGTGTTGCTGCTGGTTTTACTACTACTGTAATAATCATGGCAATTTGTTGTGGATTTTCTTTAAAATAATATTTAATAGTCCAAATAAATAATGAATTAATGAATTGTCACAAAATCGATGAAAAATAGAAAGGCATTGTTTTTGGACAAAATGTGTACGTTCTCCTTTTTAAGTACCAGTCGGGGCACTATGCAAGCACCGACACCGTTGCAAAAGCAGCGAATGACATGATAAAGAATTTCTAAAAATGAATCAATATAGTTTGAAATAACTGCTAGTAAAAAAAAATCATTTTTTTCTGACCTTTGATCAGGATGAGATTTCAGTATTTGCAGGGATTCGGTCCCCCGATGGTAAGGTTAACATAAGAAATAATGTAAATGCTGAATGACAGATGAAGGTCAGGATGTCCCTACCTGTCTTTGTCTTTTCCTTTTTTTTCATAAATAGAACCGAGCCCATTGAATTTCTATCGCTAATCATGATATATCTTGTTTTTGTCTTTTGTGTTGTGTTTTGCTTCTCACGTATGGAAATCCTTTACGCGACACTGATTTGTTGACCCATCGTGCGATGGATGTAGTGATGGAGTTCATTAGGGCATCGACGTATAGAGAGCACGACGAGCAAAAAGTGTGAGAATACGGCGCTTATGACAGGCGAGCTGCAAGCCTTCCCCAGGCTGCCGGCCTATCTGGTTGCGCGGGGCAACAGTCAGATAATGGATGACGAGGCCCCCTCGGAGACGGTTGTTCCATTAGGTTTTGTTAATGTGGTCAGACGAGGTTGGCGAGGCTCATCTGCCTTCATATTCACTTGCACAGACACTTTTTCATTATGGCCACTCTCTCGCTCTCTCTTTCTCTTTCCATTGTCTTACTGCTTGTACTTCTTGCACCATTCTCCCCTCCAGTCATGTGCGTGTTATCTGTGTCTTTTATTTCAATGTTGTCGGAGTACATATTGTCTCTGATAACTATGGCAAAGTTCTTTGTGCAACGCCTACAAAGTGAGAACTTGTGAAAGAGGCGCACGAGTCAGGATTATGTCATGTACTGTACATGGAAGTGGGTGGAACAGAGAGGAATTCATGAATGGGGACATGTGTGTGTGTGTACGTATGGAGCAATAGTGGCTTTTCTGTGTGTCCCGTATGACCGCAAAACTTGTTCCCATCAGCTTCCTGTCATGTGACAGCACAAGGTGGCAGCAGACTCAGATATACGGTTTTCTTGGAGAGGGAGAGACACTTTGATGAATTAACGAGACCTCCACGCTGCTTGGTTATCACTGAGCAGATCCTTTCACACGTTCAAGGATAGCATCTTCATAAGGGGTACACGAGAATTATCACATACTACAGTATTAATTGGCCCTGTACCCTAGAAAGCGCCCATGAATGATACGTGAAAAGGCCCAAATGATACTGTGTCAAAGCCCAGGGCAGTGATACTGATAAAATATAGAGTTTAACCATGTCCAGTATCAGCCCCCGTAGCTGTCCACTCAGAGCGCGCTGCTCTGGTATCGTGCCCGTGAAACAACCAATCAGAGAACAGCGCACGAGTGTGAACACACACTATAAATATTCCTAGTGCTTCTCCAGTCACCAAAAAACCCCAAAACATTGATAAGATAAGACTGTTGATAAAATATTATTGTTGAAATATGTTTGCAATTATTGTGTTTACACTGTTTAGATATAATACATGTAATAAACTGAACATTTTCTGGAAACAAAATGGTCTTTTGATTAAATAGTACGTGATAATAAGCTCATGAATAAATAGTATGTGATAATAAGATCATCACATGGTTTGTCTGGTATCAGGCCCAGTATCATGCCCCGCGTGCCAGTATCATCTGACTCTTTGACTCTTTGTATTGAGGTGTGGACTCCTATAGAGCAAACGCACACAATATCCTGCACATAAAACTTTCTAGATCTTCCAGAATCTGCACCTATTCCAGTCACAGTCCCAAACTATTCCTGATTATTGTGAACGCCACTTTCAAACAAAGTGGGTCTAGATGTTGATAATAAATGAATAAAGTCTTTGAGTAATGCAACATTACTCAATCCATTCCATAGTTTGATTCCACATACTGAAATGCTATGGCTAGCATAACGTAGTCCAAGCATAGAAGTGTTTCAAATGTACTTCTTCCCTGAGATCATATTTCTCATATTTCTTGTAGAGAAGTATTGGATGACATTTTTAGCTAATTGGTTATTTTTAGCCTTATGCATTATTTTAGCTGTTTGAAAATGAACTATATCAGCAAGTTGAAGTATTTGTGATTTTAGAAATAAGGAGTTAGTATGATGAATTATCCTTACTGACCTTTTTTGCAGTACATTTAGCAAGTGAAGATTCTGCTGTTACCATTTAGTTTCTTCTTGGGCTGTTTGGAACCAATTAGTAACTAAAACTATTTTCAAATATGCCAAGGGCCGACAAAAAGAGTCGTGTCCAACAGGAAGTACAGTAAACCTCGGATATATCGGATTTCCAATGTACCTGGACGCGCAGGCAACGCTGCAAATGACGTCGTATAGCGGCCTGTCACGATTCGGCGAATCGGAGCGCCACGATGCGGCCATCCGATATATGCGAGGGAAATTTCATGGAAATGCATTGGAACGGGACTGGAGATTTTGTCCGAAATAGGCGAAATCCGTTATAAAAAATCCGATATATGCAATGAATTTTATTGGAAATGCATTACAGAAAAATCGGTTCTTTTTTATCTGTCCGTTGTGAGCGAATTTCCGATATATCCGAGTCCGATATATGCGGGTTTACTGTACTTGATATTGACAACTTTGTCATGATATGTGTTGTCGCTTTGCTGCTGCATTCTGCCCTTTTTGTGTTTTTGCTATTGCTTGGATTTTGTTACCCTTTTTTACCATTTTTTGTATTGTTTATACTTTTCCTTACTGTGGACACTTTTATTTGTAATAAATATTTTGGGTTTGGAAGTTTTCTCTGCATCTTGGGTTTCAGACCGGTTCAACCTCTCATTCAAGACCTATTTTTTGGACTACATATACAAAAAAACTGTGACATTTTCTTTGAAATGGTAACAACTGCAGTACAAGTGAGAAATATAAATGGGACGCCATTCCTTTCAATTCATTCTGGCATTGAAAAGTTCCCACATTTCTCCAAAAGTGATATTTGCACTTCCTGTGAGCTGCTCCTCATCATTCCTTCATGAGGAGGCTTTGGATTCTTGCTTGTGTTTGGCCACAATGAGGGTCTGTACTAGCAGGGCTGCTTTTGACCTTCTCCCTCAACCCGGCCCTCGCGGTCCCTCGTTCTCCCACCCCCCTCCCCAAGTCGAGACGAAAGCCGTGAGCTTCATAAATAAAGACAAGACATTGCAGCAGGTTACAAGTATGCCGTGTAGGCCGGGGCGGCTAATGTAATGAAGTTGGCTTCATGGAAATGGCGAGGCAATTAAAACTCCCACGATGGCTCCCTCCTGTCCGGGCAGATGGACTGGAAGGGGGGGTGGCGTGTGGGGGTTGATGGAGAGAAAAAAAGGGCAGCTCCAAGGTAAGAATAGAGCCGTTTGTTGAGTTTGGAGGAGTAGGAAGCGCGCTGACTGTGATTGAGCTTATTTGTCATGGGGCCGCCGTGTCGCCGGGTCACGGCAGGCCAACGGGATCGCCGTGCCGCCATCGCTCACCCTCCCGCTGTTTGTTTTGCTTGTTTGCAGCCCTGATTGGCCTGATTGCTGACTGATTGCCTGCCAAACGTGGGATAATTCACATGGCAGGAGAGGCTGGAAATTATGAAGGGGCTTAATGTATTTGGGAGCTTGTCCATGTTTAGATATGTGCCAGCACACTTATGTGTGTGTGTGTGTGTGTGTGTGTGTTCTTTGGAGCATCATGTGCTGTTTTTCTACAAGTACTTCCATCTGTTTTCAGTCACTATGCTGAGGTAAGCTAACTAGCTGCTAGCAATGGGTAGACTGACACCAAAAAATATCAATACTGATATTTTGAAACGTATTTTAATTTTCATTTATGAGTTTTATCTCTTGTTTACACTTTTTTCAACATTATTAGAGTCCTTGAGACAGGGGTCTCAAACACGCGGCCCGCGGGCCAAATGTGGCCCGCAGGACACTAGTTTGAGGCCCCCGCCTTGATATGAAAGTTTAATGCTAGTGCGGCCCGCGCAAGTTTGATATGGATGCTGTATGGTATCATGTACCCAGAAAAAAGTATCACGTTTGATTAATGTTCATGTTAAAGGTTAAATAACTGTTAATAGTTATCCTCCCTATCCGTGTGGAAGTGGTACGTTTTTGGCTATTTAAGTTGAAAGGAAATAACTTGAAGGCTACCGTTGAGGTCGCTAGCTCTCTAGTTTGCGAGTTAGCATGTGTCTCAAGACCCTGCAGTTGCACAATATGTTGTCAATAAAAAGAGTATAAATGTGACTATAGTCGTGTTTTGTCATGTCTACAGGGCTCTAATAATGTTTTGTTCATTTTAATCAGAAAAAAATAATTTGTCTACCCACCAACTATATGTGGTTTCTTAAGTTTTTATTATTTGCTGTTTTATTATTATTATTATATTTATTTATTACTGATTGATTGATTTTCTTTCTTCTTGATTTGGGTGGACTGACACCAAAAAATATCAATATGATATTTTGAAACATATTTTAATTTTCATTTATGAGTTTTATCTCTTGTTTACACTTTTTTCAACATTATTAGAGTCCTTGAGACAAGGGTCTCAAACACGCGGCACACGGGCCAAATATGGCCCGCAGGACACTAGTTTGAGGCCCCCTGCCTTGATATGAAATTTTAATGTTAGTGCGGCCCGCGCAAGTTTGATATGGATGCTGTATGGTATCATGTACCCAGAAAAAATTATTACGTTTGATTCATGTTCATGTTAAAGGTTAAATAACTGTTAATAGTTATCCTCCCTATCCGTGTGGAAGTGGTAAGTGTTTGGCTATTTAAGTTGAAAGGAAATAACTTAAAGGCTACCGTTGAGGTGGCTAGCTCTCTAGTTTGCGAGTTAGCATGTGTCTCAAGACCCTGCAGTTGCGCAATATGTTGTAAATAAAAAGAGTATAAATGTGACTATAGTCGTGTTTTGTCATGTCTACAGGGCTCTAATAATGCTTTGTTCATTTTAATCTGAAAAAAATCATTTGTCTACCCACCAACTATATGTGGGTTCTTAAGTTTTTATTATTTGCCATTTTATTATTATTATTATATTTATTTATTTATTACTGATTGATTTATTTTATTCTTGATTTTTTTATTTATTTTTCATCTTATTTTGTGTAGAAAAATAAAAAGTAAGATATTTGAGAACAGTGGAATGTTTTATCAGAGCTTTTATTGTAGAAAATTGGAACCAAAGCAAAGTTTTTTAATTTTTTTAGTTTTTAATAAATGCATTGTTTTGTTTTTTTGGAAAACCTGATGCGGCCCAGTCTCACCCAGACCCGAGCTCCAGTGGCCCCCAAGTAAATTGAGTTTGAGACCCCTGCCTGTAGACATTAAGTAACACCTATAGTCACCTTAACACTCCAAATAAAGCTGTAGTGTTGTGAGAAACAAACAAAACTACATTTTTGGAAAAATTTGATTAGAGAAAAAGTTCTAATATGAGTCTCTTCCAGCGCTGTGGAAGGAATTGTTGTCATTCAGCCACATTGGAGGCTTTTCCAGCATCAAGGCATTTCAGCATTTCAGCTCAGGACTTGGACCAGGCCGCTCCAAAGTCTTCATTTGCTTTGGTGGACTTGCTGCTGTGTTTTGGATCATTGTCCTGCTGCACAACCCAAGTTGCTTTCAGCTTGAGCTCACCCACAGATGGCTGCACTTTCTCCTTCAGCACAATTCATGCTTCCATTGATCACGGCAAGTCTTCCGGGTCCTGAAGCAGCAGACCATCACACTACCACCACCGTGTTTTACTGTTGCTATGAAAGGCTTTTACACCAGACCACAGAGAATTTTCATATCATCAAGATGTTTTCTGGCCAAATGGAGACCAGCCGTTTTTGCCCAGTGTCTTTCTTATGGTGGAGGACTGCACTTTTTTGGACGTTGTTGTGGGGTCTTTTGTGACCTCTCGGATGAGTTGTCGCTGTGCTCTTGAGGTCAGTTTGGTTGGCCGGCCGCTCCTGGGAAGGTTCACCACTGTTCCACGTTTTGGCTATTTGTGGATAATGGCTCTCACTGTGGTTGGCTGGAGTCCCAAAGCTTTAGAATTGGCTTTAACCTTTATCCTTTTCCACACTGATTTCAGTTCATCTGACTTATGTCATGTTTTCTCCTAAAGGGGACCTATGATGCTAATGTTTCAGCCCTTTGTATTGAGTTGTTGAAAACCTGCACAGATAGCTTTCTAGATCTTCCAAAATCTGTACCTATTCCAGCTGTATTTCCTTGGATTTCCAAAACATTCAGTCCGTTTTAATTTATTCCTCCCAGACAGCAGTAGTCCAGACTTATGGACTACTTCTGAACCCCACTTTCTACTACTGAGTGGGCGGCTTCTCCTGGCCAACCCTGGGGTTCCCTCTCCTCCTCCGTGGAGCACAGCAGCATAGTGTTACCGACATGAATGCATCTTTCCTGGCGAGAGCGCACTGCTTCTGGCTTCAGTTTGGCATTTTCCCGTGTGAAAATGCCGTTGACAGATATATTTTTTTTCTCTTGCTGGGAATCACCAACTCCAACCACTTCTGCCTGAGCTTGCCTCGTAGAAAGATTTCCTGAGAGTCATAGCAAACAACCAGAAACAGAGCGAAGCATAGCTGTGGGGATGGCAGTACTAGAGTGTATCTGGCCTACAGCTCATGCCCATATAAGGAAGCCTGGCTCCCTGTGACATCACAAAGAGCCAGTGTTAGAAAAAAACCTCCCAAAACCATCCCAAACTTCTTTCAGGGCTCACTTCCAAATGCGTAAACCTCATGATGTGAAACTTTGGAATGGTTTAACACCAGAATACAACATTCTAACTACAGTAAGCCTCGGATATATCGGACTCGGATATATCGGAAATTCGCTCACAACGGACAGATAAAAAAGAACCGATTTTTCTGTAATGCATTTCCAATAAAAATTCATTGCATATATCGGATTTTTTATAACGGATTTCGCCTATTTCGGACAAAATCTCCAGTCCCGTTCCAATGCATTTCCATGAAATTTCCCTCGCATATATCGGATGGCCGCATCGTGGCGCTCCGATTCGCCGAATCGTGACAGGCCGCTATACGACGTCATTTGCAGCGTTTGCAGCGTTGCCTGCGCGTCCAGGTACATTGGAAACATAGTCAAGGAAGTGCCTTTTTATAACGGATAAAATCCGATTCACGCATATACCGGATATAAATCCGATATATGCGTAAAACGGACATTTTCCGCTATACGCATATAACGGATTTCGCTTATATCGGACAAAACCAGTGGGAACAATTGAATCCGATATATCCGAGGTTTACTGTACATTTATAGGTCAGAAAAGTGGAAAATGCATCATAGGTCCTCTTTAATAATAAAAAGTGTCATTTAGAAATCACAAATTTTGTGTTGTCATTGATGAATATTTAAATTAGTTTGATGATCTGAAACATAAAAGTGTGACAAACAGGCAAAAAAATACATCAGGAAGGGGGCAAACATTTGTGAGGTATCCGATAATATCGCCTGACCCCGTGAAACCACAGCCACAAGAAAAATGCTTTGCTGTTATTTGGTGGGGAAAAAAAAACCCAACAAAACAATAAGATAAAGTCACTAGACCATGAAGATGATGGTGATGATGATGATGCTGAGCAGAGCGCTGGAGGCTGGCGGAGGTGTCTGCAATCCATCCAGCCTGGTGGAAGTTTATGATGGGAGGCAGGAGTATTATTACTGCTTCACTTATTCCTGACGGTTCACTCCCCCCCATCTCCTCAAACATGCTTGCCAATATTGATATTCATAACAAAGAAGATGGGGGGGGAGTGAACCGTCCTTCTGCTTCTGTTCCTCAACACATGGCTCACATGTCAGTGCTGACCACCGTCGTGTAGAAGACACGGTGCCGCACCGGACCAAATGACAAGGCATGTGTGGAGGGACTTGGCTTTGGAGCTGCAGTGGTTCCAATGCCTGGGAAGCGCCATCTTTTGGGGAAACTCCCATATTTTGCCCTTTCTTTCCCATGGACCTCCCGTTTTAAAATGGACCTATGATTCTTTTTCCATTTTTCTGACCCATAAATGTAGTTAGAATGTTGTATTCTGGTGTTAAACCATTCCAAAGTTTCACATCATGAGGTTTGTGTATTTGGAAGTGAGCCCTAAAAGAAGTTTGGGATGGTTCAAAACGCTCAGTTTCAGAAGGCGTGGTAAAACTGTTCCTTTGTGATGTCACAGAGGGGCAGGCTTCCTTATATGGGCGTTGCTGTAAGCCAGATAAGCTCTGCTTCTGTGTTTAAGTTACTAGCAAAGGCTCACAAGGGAAAGCCACATTTTTTTCCAATTCCTAAAGACGCCACCATCAGAAACAAGTGGTTGGGGTTCCTGAGAAATGCATTTTAATCGGTCAACTGTATTTCACACCGGACTGTTTAGTGAACATGAGCCACTATGCAGCTGGACTAGCAGACACCTTTCCTACATTACTTGGTTATCCTAACTGGTGTCCTAACTGTGTTTATTTTGTGTAAGTCGAGTTTTTAAACACTGGGAGTCCCGTGAAACACATTAAATGTTACCGATACTGTAGAAAACCGAAAGCTAAAATACAGTAAACCTCGGATATATCGGACTCGGATATATCGGAAATTCGCTCACAACGGACAGATAAAAAAGGACAGATTTTTCTGTAATGCATTTCCAATAAAAATTCATTGCATATATCGGATTTTTTATAACGGATTTCGCCTATTTCGGACAAAATCTCCAGTCCCGTTCCAATGCATTTCCATGAAATTTCCCTGGCATATATCGGATGGCTGCATCGTTATGCTAATCTTGTTGATGTCACTGGCTATTGTCTTTCTCCTGGCTCCAGATTTAGGACAAATATAAAAGTGAGTGACGTCAATAATACTAGCACAGCAGTGAATGAGATCTTAACCTCACTATTGGAAATAACGTAGGCCTGACGGGCGTAACAGGGCCTAGCTTAATTAACAATTTGTTATGCTCAGACTCCAATAAAGTTAAATTCTCATTACCTTACGTCTCTTTTCATTGCCCAGTCCAGGTACATTGGAAACATAGTCAAGGAAGTGCCTTTTTATAACGGATAAAATCCGATTTACGCATATACCGGATATAAATCTGATATATGCGTAAAACGGACATTTTCCGGTATACGCATATAACGGATTTCGCTTATATCGGACAAAACCAGTGGGAACAATTGAATCCGATATATCAGAGGTTTACTGTACTAAATCTACTTACCCTTGAGTGACGTCTTGAAGTAACCTCTTTTCTTGAGTAACTTGGGACTGTCCAGTCTCAACTACTTCCGGATGGGATTGGGGATCCAACACATATGGCTGGATGTTAAAAGCCCACATTTTAAATGATAAATAAAGTTGGGTTCGCAGCTAGCAGCAAAAACCGGAAGTCCTTCTAAGCACTCAGGAGTGTGACCAAACATGGCGGAGTGGGTGTGCCTGGAATACATACATAGGTGGAATACATTAAAATAGACCATTTTTGTGGGAAGCACGAAATCCAAATAAATAGGTGCAGGTTCTGGAAGAACTCGAAAGCTTTCTGTGCTGGTTATTGTGTGAAGCTGCTCTACAGGAGTCCACAACTCAACACAAAAGGCCGAAAAATGAGCATAATAGGTCCCCTTTAAATACGTAGTTTACCCTAAATTTACCATATGGTAACATTCCTCTCTGGTACAGCAGGTGAAAATGGGATGGAGCAATCTGCAAGAACAATGTTAAAGGGCGTCGGGCAGTCGGGGACTTCCACCTTCCAACCCCTACTTCTGAATAAGTGTCGCAAAAAAAAAAGGGCCATTTCGGGAATTCCTTCTTCCTCCGTAACTGTTGACAGGTACAGTCGTATGCAAAGGTTTCATTATTTTCGTGAATAAATCAATAGGTATTAGGATCTATTATTTCATTGTGATACGTAGCATAACTGACGGACACAGTAGTATTTTGCAAATGAAATGAAATTTACATCAAAACTAAATGAGACAGGGGCAGGCCGCACGTAGGTCACATGACCCACATTGTTCAACGTCATCGTGTACGCCCTTGGCTACTAAAAGCTATCTCAGAGATCGGTTTCCACTGTGAGGAACATAATGAGGGAATGGGAGAGCACAAACACAATCATTGTTATATCAGAGATAATATCAGATAGGCAAAAGACGGTGAGAACTGAAAGATAACCCACAAAGCACTTCCAAAGAACCAGAACATCAACTTGTCGTTGTTTGTCACCTGAGTTATGCAGAAGAACGTCTTAGAATTCATTGCTGTGGTGACGTTGCACATCTCCTGTTCATCCAATGAACCCTCACTGAAGTATTGCTCTGTCCATCACTTATTTCATACATTCAAATGAAATAGTGGATTTGTAGACACTCAATGATTTGTAAATGAGAATCATGGAAATTGTCAGGGGCGCTCAAATTTTGACGTGCCACTGTGTGACCATCATGCGACAAAATTGAGATTTTCAGAATAAAGTTAGTTAATTCATGAGAATAAAATAGCAAATTTTCAAAGAAAAAGTGGTAAATTTGTGAGAATAAAATAGCAAGTTTACGAGAAAAAAGTGGTAAATTTGTGAGAATAAAATAGCAAATTTACGAGAAAAAAGTGGTAAATTTATGAGAATAAAATAGCAAATTTACAAGAAAAAAGTGGTAAATTTGTGAGACTAAAATAGCAAATTTACGAGAAAAAAGTGGTAAATTTGTGAGAGTAAAACAGCAAATTCATGAGAAAAAAGGGGTAAATTTGTGAGAATAAAATAGCAAATTTACAAGAAAAAAGTGGTACATTTGTGAGAATAAAATAGCAAATTTACGAGAAAAAAGTGGTAAATTTATGAGAATGAAATAGCAAATTTACAAGACAAAAGTGGTACATTTGTGAGAATATAATAGCAAATTTACAAGAAAAAAATGGTAAATTTGTGAGAATAAAATAGCAAATTTACAAGAAAAAAGTGGTAAATTTGTGAGACTAAAATAGCAAATTCATGAGAAAAAAGTGGTAAATTTGTGAGAATAAAAAAGCAAATTTACAAGAAAAAAGTGGTAATTTGTGAGAAAAAAATGGTAAATTTATGAGAATAAAATAGCAAATTTACAAGAAAAAAGTGGTAAATTTGTGAGAATATAATAGCAAATTTACAAAAAAATGGCAAATTTGTGAGAATAAAATAGCAAATTTACAACAAAAAGGTGGTAAATTTGTGAGACTAAAATAGCAAATTAATGAGAAAAAAATGGCAAATTTGTGAGAATAAAATAGCAAATTCATGAGAAAAAAAGTGGTAATTTGGGAGAAAAAAAGTGGTAAATTCATGAGAATAAAATAACAAATTTACAAGAAAAAAGTGGTAAATTTGTGAGACTAAAATAGCAAATTCATGAGAAAAAAGTGGTAAATTTGTGAGAATAAAATAGCAAACTTACGAGAAAAAAGTGGTAATTTGTGAGAAAAAAGTGGTAAATTTATGAGAATAAAACAACAAATTTACAAGAAAAAAGTGGTAAATTTGTGAGAATATAATAGCAAATTTACAAGAAAAAATTGCAAATTTCTGAGAATAAAATAGCAAATTTACAAGAAAAAAGTGGTAAATTTGTAAGACTAAAATAGCAAATTCATGAGAAAAAAGTGGTAAATTTGTGAGAATAAAATAGCAAATTTACGAGAAAAAAGTGGTAATTTATGAGAAAAAAGTGGTAAATTTATGAGAATAAAATGACAAATTTACAAGAAAAAAGTGGTAAATTTGTGCGAATATAATAGCAAATATACAAGAAAAAAATGGTAAATTTGTGAGAATACAATAGCAAATTTACAAGAAAAAAGTGGTAAATTTGTGAGACTAAAATAGCAAATTCACAAGAAAAAAGTGGTAATTTCTGAGAAAAAGTGGTAAATTAATGAGAATAAAATAGCAAATTTACAAGAAAAAACTGGTAAATTTGTGAGAATATAATAGCAAATTCATGAGAAAAAAGTGGTAAATTTGTGAGAATAAAATAGCAAACTTACAAGAAAAAAAAGTGGTAATTTGTGAGAAAAAGTGGTAAATTTATGAGAATAAAATATCAAATTTACAAGAAAAAAGTGGTAAATTTGTGAGAATATAATAGCAAATTTACAAGAAAAAATGGCAAATTTCTGAGAATAAAATAGCAAATTTACAAGAAAAAAGTGGTAAATTTGTGAGACTAAAATAGCAAATTCATGAGAAAAAAGTGGTAAATTTGTGAGAATAAAATAGCAAATTTACAAGAAAAAAGTGGTAATTTATGAGAAAAAAGTGGTAAGTTTATGAGAATAAAATGACAAATTAACAAGAAAAAAGTGGTAAATTTGTGCGAATATAATAGCAAATATACAAGAAAAAAATGGTAAATTTGTGAGAATACAATAGCAAATTTACAAGAAAAAAGTGTTAAATTTGTGAGACTAAAATAGCAAATTCACAAGAAAAAAGTGGTAAATTTCTGAGAAAAAGTGGTAAATTTATGAGAATAAAATAGCAAATTTACAAGAAAAAAGTGGTAAATTTGTAAGAATATAATAGCAAATTTACAAAAAAATGGCAAATTTGTGAGAATAAAATAGCAAATTTACAAGAAAAAAGTGGCAAATTTGTGAGAATAAAATAGCAAATTTACAAGAAAAAAGTGGTAAATTTGTGAGACTAAAATAGCAAATTCATGAGAAAAAAGTGGTAAATTTGTGAGAATAAAATAGCAAATTTACAAGAAAAAAAGTGGTAATTTGTGAGAAAAAGTGGTAAATTTATCAGAATAAAATAGCAAATTTACAAGAAAAAAGTGGTAAATTTGTGAGAATATAATAGCAAATTCACGAGAAAAAAGTGGTAAATTTTTGAGAATAAAATGGCAAATTTACAAGAAAAAATGGTAAATTTGTGAGACTAAAATAGCAAATTCACGAGAAAAAAGTGGTAAATTTGTGAGAATAAAATAGCATATTCAGGAGAAAAAAGTGTTAAATTAGTGAGAATAAAATAGAAAATTCATGAGAAAAAAGTGATAAAATAGCAAATTTATGAGAAAAAAGTGGTAAATTTGTGTAAAAATATTTACAGTAAGTACATTTGAGGTATTTTTGGCCTAAATGAAATACAAAAATTGATATATGAAGTAAAATTGAGATATAAGGCATTCAGAAGACACATTAAATTCTGATATGTAGTATTCTACACTGGTCACTCGGCGTCAGCCGTAATGTTACATTGACGTGGCAATAGCCACCGCAGGAAGTACCATACTGAACAGGAAATTTAAAAAAAATCCCAACAAGCAACTCTTCCATTGCTATAGGGGTGCTAGCACATGTTTGGAAGGCTCTAATCATGTTTAAAGGTGTATTCAGAACAGGTTTTTCAATGCTTTAACTATGAAAATGTTCAATTTGTAAATAACCTGGCAGAGATTCACTGATCACCAACAGGCCTGGAAGCGAAGTGAGTAAAAATGTGTTTGGTTTGGGGTATTTAGACCATTTCCAGGGGTTGTACAGGAAGAAAGACCCCTTTGTTTTTGTCTTTTTAATATTCTAAGTTCACTTCCCGACAGTTATTTTGCTATAAGGGGTAACTGGCTAATTGCAATTGACAGTTAAGAATGTAAACATGGGGCCTAAAACTTGAACTGTCCAGCTATTTATTCTCACATGACGGCCACAGTTTGACCCTGGAACTGATGATTCCTCTTTCCTGTGCTCACACGGTGAAAATATTTTTTAAACTCTGAGCAAATTGGAGTCGTGCCGGCGTCCTGAAAGAGATTACGTTTGACCTTGAAGGTTCTCACATCCTCCTTACCACACACACACACACACACACACACACACAGTGCAGCGCCCGCATCCACACCGCTTGCACGCTTGCACACAGGAAATGAAGAAAAGGTGTGGAAAGACGTTGAAAACAGTTGCACACTGTATGCCCACTGTAGATCCCTGCAACCCAAAACGTCCTGCATCATACTCAAATCTGAAAAGCTTCAAGAAATGCACGGGATCCCCCACAGAGTCTGCAAATTCTCCCATTTTTGTATATATATTTACAGTATATCATTTAATTGATATCATTTTATTTATTTATAATTTAACATTCAATATTTTTAAATAAATCTATATAAATAATGAGAATATTAATAATTAATTTAAAAACAAAAATAAATATATAATAAATTAATAAAATATATTATAAAATCTTTTTAAAAATAAATTTTTAAAACCCACAATGCTCATGACTGCTTAGGTTTTTTCACAAAATGTTGCAATTTCGCACTTTCCTTGGCAGCCCATGAACTCACCATACTTGTGTGCAAAAGTTAGTCTTCATGAGCACCTTAAAGGGGAACTGCACTTTTGGGGAATTTTGCCCATCATTCACAACCCATATGTGAAAAATGAAAATATTTCTTTCCCTTTTCTGTGTATTACTATAACCATCACAAACAAGTTAATACGAGCTAGCTAATAATGCACATCATTGGGAGACATCTATTTTGACTCCCCAAAAAGTGCAGTTCCCATTTGACTCCTCGCCCTTTGCTGGTGGTCTTGATTTGAGTTTTGATTGCCACTGTCAGAGGCACCTATTGAGCCCAACAGGTCACCCATCCCCATGCGATATGACGCTCTCAGCACCCTGTGAAGTCCTCGTCGGTGCGCTAATGTGTGTTTACTCCGGCGCTGTGATTAGTATAACATGTCGACACGCGATAGATTGGACAGTATGTCAGCCGGCGTGACAGAGTATTGATTAACGTCATCAGAGTGGCAGAAATGTGAGATGCCAGAATGAAATAGTTAATTGATTTTTATTGGATTTGGGCTCCTGGATTCTCATTCATCATTCTAATCAGATCAGCCTCAGGTGTTTGTGCCCCCCATACGGCCCCGCCACCCCCATTCCCTGTCAAAAGTGATGTGGTCAAAAATTTTGTTTGCTAGTCGGGAACTGATATTTCCCTGAAACTTACCTATGTTCCACTGCTGATGACTAAAGAACGGAAAAAGGTAGAAAAAAACTTTTTTGTATAATGAAAAACGGGAGTCTAATCTTTCTATTGATACGTTCCGTGTTTATTTAGCCATAGAACACAATATTCTGTGCGCTTTGAAAGAGCAGTCAAGCTCCAGGAGCTTCCAGTAGCTCCTAAACACTTTTCAATTACCTCTCCACTCACTTACAGTGAAGAAAATAAGTATTTGAACACCCTGCTATTTTGCTATTTCTCCCACTTAGAAATCATGGAGGGGTCTGAAATTTTCATCGTAGGTGCATGTCCACTGTGAGAGAGATAAACTAAAAAGAAAAATCCAGAAATCACAATGCATGATTTTTTAACAATTTATTTGTGTGATACAGCTGCAAATAAGTATTTGAACACCTGTGTATCATCTAGAATTCTGACCCTGAAAGACCTGTTAGTCTGCCCATTAGAAGTCCACCTGCACTCCATGTATCATCCTGAATCAGATGCACCTGTTTGAGGTCGTTAGCTGCATAAAGACACCTGTCCACCCCATACAATCAGTAAGACTTTAACTTGTAACATGGCGAAGACCAAAGAGCTGTCCAAAGACACCAGAGACAAAATTGTACACCTCCACAAGGCTGGAAAGGGCTACGGAGCAATTACCAAGCAGCTTGGTGAAAAAAGGTCCACTGTTGGAGCTATCATTAGAAAATGGAAGAAGCTAAACATGACGGTCAATCTCAATCGGAGTGGAGCCCCATGCAAGATATCACCTCGTGGGGTCTCAATGATTCTAAGAAAGGTGAGGAATCAGCCCAGAACTACACGACAGGACTTGGTCAATGACCTGAAAAGAGCTGGGACCACCGTTTCCAAGGTTACTGTAGGTAATACACTAAGACGTCATGATGTGAAATCATGCATGGCACGAAAGGTTCCCCTGCTTAAACCAGCACATGTCAAGGCCCGTCTTAAGTTTGCATATGACCATTTGGATGATACAGAGGAGTCATGGGAGAAAGTTTTATGGTCAGATGAGACCAAAATAGAACTTTTTGGTCATAATTCCAATAAGCGTGTTTGGAGGAAGAAGAATGAAGAGTACAATCCGAAGAACACCATCCCTACTGTGAAGCATGGGGGTGGTAGCATCATGCTTTGGGGGTGTTTTTCTGCACATGGGACAGGACGAGTGCACTGCATTAAAGAGAGGATGACTGGGGCCGTGTATTGTGAGATTTTGGGGAACAACCTCCTTCCCTCTGTCAGAGCATTGAAGATGGGTCGTGGCTGGGTCTTCCAACACGACAACGACCCGAAGCACACAGCCAGGAAAACCAAGGAGTGGCTCCGTAAGAAGCATATCAAGGTTCTAGCATGGCCCAGCCAGTCTCCAGACCTGAACCCAATCGAAAATCTTTGGAGGGAGCTCAAACTCCGTGTTTCTCAGCGACAGCCCAGAAACCTGACTGATCTAGAGAAGATCTGTGTGGAGGAGTGGGCCAAGATCCCTCCTGCAGTGTGTGCAAACCTGGTGAAAAACTACAGGAAACGTTTGACCTCTGTAATAGCAAACAAAGGCTACTGTACCAAATATTAACATTCATTTTCTCAGGTGTTCAAATACTTATTAGCAGCTGTTTCACACAAATAAATTGTTAAAAAAATCATGCATTGTGATTTCTGGATTTTTCTTTTTAGTTTATCTCTCTCACAGTGGACATGCACCTACGATGAAAATTTCAGACCCCTCCATGATTTCTAAGTGGGAGAAATAGCAAAATAGCAGGGTGTTCAAATACTTATTTTCTTCACTGTATTATCAACTCTTATACCCACTAAATTAGAAAATGGGGTTCGCCGTAGTCTGGTAGTACCACAGCGGGAGGCGGACCGTGGGTGGAATAAATTAAAATGGACCGTTTTTGCGGGAAGCACAAAATCTAAGAAATACAGCTGGAATAGGTTCAGATTCTGGAAGATCTAGAATGTTTTCTGTGCTGGTTATGGTGTGTAGCTGCTCTATAGGAGTCTACAACGCAATACAAAGGGCTATAAAATTAGCATCATTGGACACATTCAACACCCTATAGCTCAGAAATATCCAAACATGTACTAATACAAGTTTACATTAAGGCATTGCAACTAGGATAGGCATGATTAATTGATAAAATAGCAAATTTACGAGAAAAAGGGGGTAAATTTGTGAGAATAAAATAGCAAATTTACAAGAAAAAAAGTGGTAATTTGTGAGAAAAAAGTGGTAAATTTGTGAGAATAAAATAGCAAATTTACAAGAAAAAAGTGGTAAATTTGTGAGACTAAAATAGCAAATTCATGAGAAAAAAGTGGTAAATTTGTGAGAACAAAATAGCAAACTTACAAGAAAAAAAGTGGTAATTTGTGAGAAAAAAAGTGGTAAATTTATGAGAATAAAATAACAAATTTACAAGAAAAAAAAGTGGTAAATTTGTGAGAATATAATAGCAAATTTACAAGAAAAAATGGCAAATTTGTGAGAATAAAATAGCAAATTTACAAGAAAAAAGTGTTAAATTTTTGAGACTAAAATAGCAAATTCATGAGAAAAAAGTGGTAAATTTGTGAGAATAAAATAGCAAACTTACAAGAAAAAAAGTGGTAATTTGTGAGAAAAAAGTGGTAAATTCATGAGAATAAAATTACAAATTTACAAGAAAAAAAAGTGGTAAATTTGTGAGAATATAATAGCAAATTTACAAGAAAAAATGGCAAATTTGTCAGAATAAAATAGCAAATTTACAAGAAAAAAGTGGTAAATTTGTGAGACTAAAATAGCAAATTCATGAGAAAAAAGTGGTAAATTTGTGAGAATAAAATAGCAAATTTACAAGAAAAAAGTGGTAATTTGTGAGAAAAAAGTGGTAAATTTATGAGAATAAAATAGCAAATTTACAAGAAAAAAGTGGTAAATTTGTGAGACTAAAATAGCAAATTCATGAGAAAAAAAGTGGTAAATTTGTGAGAATAAAATAGCAAATTTACAAGAAAAAAAAGTGGTAAATTTGTGAGAATATAATAGCAAATTTACAAGAAAAAAATGGCAAATTTGTGAGAATAAAATAGCAAATTTACAAGAAAAAAGTGGTAAATTTGTGAGACTAAAATAGCAAATTCATGAGAAAAAAGTGGTAAATTTGTGAGAATAAAATAGCAAATTTACGACAAAAAAGTGGTAATTTTGGAGAAAAAAGTGGTAAATTTATGAGAATAAAATGACAAATTTACAAGAAAAAATTGGTAAATTTGTGCGAATAAAATAGCAAATATACAAGAATAAATAGTAAATTTGTGAGAATAAAATAGCAAATTCACGAGAAAAAGGGGGTAAATTTGTGAGAATAAAATAGCAAATTTACAAGAAAAAAAGTGGTAATTTGTGAGAAAAAAGTGGTAATTTTGTGAGAATAAAATAGCAAATTTACGAGAAAAAAGTGGTAAATTTGTGTAAACATATTTACAGTAAGTACATTTGAGGTATTTTTGGCCTAAATGAAGTACAAAAATTGATATATGACATGATACATGATTAATTGATAATGGATAATTGATCATTAAGAATTTTGTCGATCGCATAATTTTTTAAAATTTTTCGACAGGTGGGGTGGCACGGCGTTCTAGTGGTTAGCACGCAGACCTCACAGCTTGGAGACCAGGGTTCAATTCCACCCTCGGCCATCTCTCGGAGTTTGCATGTTCTCCCCGTGCATGCGTGGGTTTTCTCCGGGTACTCCGGTTTCCTCCCACATTCCAAAAACATGCTAGGTTAATTAGCCACTCCAAATTGTCCATAGGTATGAATGTGAGTGTGAATGGTTGTTTGTCTATATGTGCCCTGTGATTGGCTGGCCACCAGTCCAGGGTGTACCCCACCTCTCGCCCGAAGGCAGCTGGGATAGGCTCCAGCACCCCCCACAACCCTTGTGAGGAAAAGCGGTAGAAAATGAATGAATGAATAATTCAACAACATCTCCCATGATGCAAAAAAGACTAGACTGATGCAAAAAAGGTGAAATAATATTAGGGAAAATAGCAAACAGAATATTAGAAATGGAAGGTTTAAAAAAAAAAAAAAAGCAGATATATTTCAACAGAAAATAAGTACCGTATTATCTGGACTATTAGTTGCCCCGAGGCCAAAAATGCATCAATAGGTAGAAAAAACATACACAAGTCGCACTGGAGTATAAGTCGCATTTTTTGCTGGGAATTTATTTTCCAAACTACTTGACCAAAACAGACATTAAGTCCTCTTGGAAGGCAAGTTCTAACAATAAAAGAATAGAGAACAGGCTGAATAGGTGTAAGATATGCTAACACAATGCTTATTCAGTTACATAAAAAATAAACATGAACAAAAAAGGTGTCCAGTGTTTATGTAACATAAACAGTTTTTTCATTTATAAGTCGCTCTGGAGTATAAGTCACAGGAACAGCCAACCTATGAAAAAAAAAGTGTGACTTATAGTCCGGAAAATACGGTAATTCAGGTATTTTGATTTGATGACTAATAGTGGGTGAGTATTAAAAGTAAAAAAAAGAAAAAATAAATAAAAAAGGGAAAAAAAAATTAAAAAAAGAAATGGAACGTTTTATCACCATTAATGAGGAGGACACTCTTGAAATGAAAACTAAAAATGCAAATACAAGTCGGAAAACCAAGGGCGACCTCAAGCTTTTTTCTGACACTGTTTAGATATACAGTAAACCTCGGATAGATCGGACTCGGATATATCGGAAATTCGCTCACAACGGACAGATAAAAAAGAACCGATTTTTCTGTAATGCATTTCCAATAAAAATTCATTGCATATATCGGATTTTTTATAACGGATTTCGCCTATTTCAGACAAAATCTCCAGTCCCGTTCCAATGCATTTCCATTAAATTTCCCTCGCATATATCGGATGGCCGCATCGTGGCGCTCCGATTCGCCGAATCGTGACAGGCCGCTATACGACGTCATTTGCAGCGTTTGCAGCGTTGCCCGCGCGTCCAGGTACATTGGAAACATAGTCAAGGAAGTGCCTTTTTATAACGGATAAAATCCGATTTACGCACATACCGGATATAAATCCGATATATGCGTAAAACGGACATTTTCCGCTATACGCATATAACGGATTTCGCTTATATTGGACAAAACCAGTGGGAACAATTGAATCCGATATATCCGAGGTTTACTGTAATACATGTAATAAAATAAAATAAATAAATAAATAAAAATAATAAAATAATTAAATAATAAAATAATTAAATAATTAAATAATTAAATAATTAAATAATTAAATAATTAAATAATAAAATAAGAAAATAAGAAAATAAGAAAATTATAAAATTATAAAATTATAAATAATAATAATACATAATAAATAAATAAATTATAATAAAAAATAATACAAAATAATAAAAATACATTTTCTGGAAACAAAATAGTCTTTTGATTAAATAGTACTTGATAATAAGATCATCACATGGTTTGTCTGGTATCAGGCCCAGTATCATGCCCCCACGTGCCAGTATGATGCTGATACTGACACTTGGGGGCATGATACGTACCTGTCCTGATACCAGACAAACCATGTGATAACCTATAACTATCATATTAGACAATATCTCTGCGACCCATCAGAGTGGGTCTGACAGTCACTCAGTGTTAACATGCTTATTTTTCTCAACAAAAAACAGTAGGTTAAGTAAGCTATACCCCATGACAGTTACCACCGTAGCCTTCATGTTAATCTATAGGCCTATAATGTGTTATTGTTAATAATTGTTAATAATAGGATGTTTTATTTTTGTGTTTAAAAGAGGCAAAATGTAGCCTATTGCTTATTGGCTCTTATTTTGTTAAGATGTTCCCGACGCCTCCACATAGGCCTATTTCTATTGTTTAACAGCTGCACATTTAAATTGTAAATTGCGCAAGACTTGGATTAAAGTTCTCCTTAAATGATTATTATTGATTATGATTTTTTTAACGGAATTTAAAGAGGCAGAATTTTATTTTGTTTGAGAAAATAGTATTTTGTGAGGAGTTTCAGCCCGACGCAGTTGCACATTTAAAATGTAGCCTAAATTGTGCAAGAGGATTGTTGGATTAAAGGATCTTCTTGAAATACTTTTTTAATTGAGGAAAAAAAAATTGACTGTCTGTGGTATTTTTCATCATTTTTTTCCATCAGACATTTTTTAATGATTAAATCGATAATTGATCATTAATTCTAATGATTATCAATGAAAAAGTTTGTTGAAAACACCCATTCCTAATTGCAACAGAACAACGCATTCATTGAGGTGCTGCAGTGACGTCAGCCTCCTTCTGGGCTCTGGGTCCTTTGGGTTCTCTGGCTCCCCGTGGTGGACAGAAGCAGCATTGCAGTGCCATCCGCCATTTTCTATGCTGTTATGTTGTTATACCGTTTGATGCTCTTTGTCGGTATGTGATCCAGATGTGGTGCAGGGGGCGTGAAGAGTTCACGTCGTCCCTCAGGATTCCCATCCTGAAACCCCTCCGGGTCACCTGCTCAAGCCGTGAAAGTGATGTGTGTGTGCTGCCTCTGCAAGCTCTCATTTTCCCTTGCTCCTCGCTAACCTTCATCTTTTAGTTGCCCTTCCTCCCCGCCAGATGCATCGCATCCCAACCTGTGCAGCGTCATGTGAATGGACGCCATATTGCTATCATTAATATTGACTGTGTTATTTATCCGCCCTGTGCTGCTTCATTTAAAGTTACAATTTGTGATTTTTTTTGTTCCTGGCACCTCCCCGCCAAAAGGGTTATGTAATGCAATTGAATAAAAAGCTCAGGTGTAATGGATAACATTTCCAAGTCCTCGGGGGCTCCTTGGCTCACTGACACAACGAAATGGAAGCCAGCCTTCATTAATGTCGTTAGTTTCACCTCCGCTTGTCGTTGTGTGACAAATCAAACTGCGTGACGCCGCGAGATGTCACGCTGAGAGGTTATGTTTTTATAGATGCATGTGAACATGCGCGATTCATCTCAAGGTTCATACCGGGGGATGTCGTTTATCATCGACTGTTGCCTGCATGCTCGTTAAGTAAGCCCTCTGAGGCTCTTTTGTCATTAAGGTCTGTATAAATAAATTGACTTGACTTGAAAGTGCAGACTATGAAGGTATGGAGGACCAAAACTGTCAAAATAATAAATAAATAAATAAATAAAAGTGGAAATAAAAACAAAAATGAAAAAAAAAATAAAAAAATTAAATACAAAAAAATTAATATAAATGGAAATAAAAACAAAAATAAAAAAATATATACATGAATAAATAAATAAAAGCAAAAATAAAAAACAAGATTCAAAACTTAAAAATAAATACAAAAATAAATGTAGAAATAAATACAAAAATAAATATATAAATAGAATTACATATCAATAAATAAATAAAAGCACTCTGCTCTCATATGTATTTATTTCATGCAGCAGACAATGTCAGCTTGAAATGCAGAAGGAAAAACTATTCAAATGAGGGGGCGGCCCTAAGTGTGTCTTGGGTTGAACTGTTCGCCTATTGGTTGATCGACATGTGAGTGCGAAAAAGCTCCGTCAGGGAGGAGAGAGATCAGGCTCCAATAAGGCTTCCACCCGGAAAAGCAGGTAATCCGGGGAAGCATTATCCGAAATATCTGCTAGCAAACGGAGATCCCTGGAGATTGCAGCCATATTTACCGCCATTGAGAGTGGTGTGGTGACTTCCTCTTGCTGTGGCTGTTTGCAGGCATACCTAGTCGATTTTCGCACTCACATGTCGATCAACCAATAGGCGAACAGTTCAACCCAAGACACACTTAGGACCGCCCCCTCATTTGAATAGTTTTTCCTTTTGCATTTCAAGCTGACATTGTCTGCAGCATGAAATAAATACATATGAGAGCAGAGTGCTTTTATTTATTTATTGATATGTAATTCTATTTATATATTTATTTTTGTATTTATTTCTACATTTATTTTTGTATTTATTTTTAATTTTTGAATCTTGTTTTTTATTTTTGTATTTATTTTTGCTTTTATTTATTTATTTGTATTATTTGTATATATTTTTTTATTGTTGTTTTTATTTCCATTTATATTAATTTTTTTGTATTTAATTTTTTGATTTTTTTTTTTCATTTTTGTTTTTATTTCCACTTTTATTTATTTATTTATTTATTATTTTGGCAGTTTTGGTCCTCCATATGAAGGAGCGTTATGACCACATCGGAAAAAGGAAGGAAAAAAGCAAAAAATAAAATAAAATAAATTCAAATTTTAAGACCAAAATTTTTTTTTTTTTTAGTTTATTTAGCTGTTTATTTATTAAGCATTAAAGTGAAATAGTAAAAAAACAAAAAAAAAAAACAAAACCCTCCTAAAATAGAAATAAAATGTTGGAAAAAGGAGTTTGTAATGAGTTAATGAGGTGACAAATGGCTTCGGGTATGCTTGAGGCATGCAGTGTTTCCACGCCCCCTCCACTGTGGCAGCTAGAAAACGTTACTGCCTTTGCCATCAAGAGAGGATGACAGTGTGAATACCTGACGCCAAGTCACGTTCCCTCCACATTTCGACCAACATTTTGCCTTGAAGGCTGTGTGATCAGCTAATGAACGGCCTATTTTACTTGAATGCTTCTTTGCAATAAATGTTTTTTTTTGTCTCATTCCCATTTCTTCTTTTTGCAATTTGAAGCTCTACTCTAAAAATCCAACAGTGGACTGCTCAGGAGTTTGTGATGAAAGTACCGTATTTTCTGGACTATAAGTCGCAAAAAAACAAAAATGCATAATTACGTACAGTAAACCTCGGATATATCGGATTCAATTGTTCCCACTGGTTTTGTCCGATATAAGCGAAATCCGTTATATGCGTATACCGGAAAATGTCCCTTTTACGCATATATCGGATTTATATCCGGTATATGCGTAAATGGGATTTTATCCGTTATAAAAAGGCACTTCCTTGACTATGTTTCCAATGTACCTGGACGCGCAGGCAACGCTGCAAACGCTGCAAATGACGTCGTATAGCGGCCTGTCACGATTCGGCGAATCGGAGCGCCACGATGCGGCCATCCGATATATGCGAGGGAAATTTAATGGAAATGCATTGGAACGGGACTGGAGATTTTGTCCGAAATAGGCGAAATCCGTTATAAAAAATCCCATATATGCAATGAATTTTTATTGGAAATGCATTACAGAAAAATCGGTTCTTTTTTATCTGTACGTTGTGAGCGAATTTACGATATATCCGAGTCCGATATATCCAAGGTTTACTGTAGAAAAAAACACAAGTCACACTGGAGTATAAGTCGCATTTTTTGCGGGGAATTTATTTTCCAAACTACTTGACCAAAACAGACATCTTGGAAGGCAAGTTGTAATATTAATAAAAGAATATAGATATGCTAGGATATGCTAAGATATGCTAACACAATGGTGATTCAGCTACACAAAAAATAAACATGAACAGAAAAGGTGTCCAGTGTTTATGTAACATAAACAGTTTTTGAATTTATAAGTCGCTCTGGAGTATAAGTCACAGGAACAGCCAACCTATGAAAAAAAAAGTGCGACTTATACTCCGGAAAATACGGTAATTGCATCATTTTGGTGGAGATTACTCATATAAAACTGTATTTTATCATCTTTTCTTGTATTATTTATTTATTTTACTATTTAAATGGTGATTGAGTGTGATGATAACCATAGTATTGAATGTCTGCCCGGGAACTGGAAGCTTCTTGCCACATAGGACACGTATTCAAAAAATATTAATAAAAATTTGTTCACCCACATCAAACATTCTCAAGCATAAAAATGGCTAAGTGAAATAAAATATGACCGATATTTAACATGTAGTACTCTACATTGGTCACTAGGTGTCAGTAATTGCTCGGTGAGACAAGCACCAGATTTGATGGCCGGAACAACAGGTTTTATTGCAGGTTTAAATGAGCTCACAACAGGCATAATAATAATAGCACTGGGCTATTCAATACAAAAGGCGAAATAATGATGCTGCATTCGATGCACCTGGGGAACAGCATATAGGGTGAAGTTGAGCATTAATAAAACGGCGCTTGCATTGGATTTTACCGATACCCACAAACGCATCACGATGAATCGATTTCACCCGTCAATTGCATCCATACCCAGTGAATGAGCCGATGCACTCGCATCACGCACATCCGCATCGATGTATCGATTAATTAATATCGATTATTGTCCACACCCTTAGAGATTAAAGGTGACCATAGGGGTGTTATTTCATGGAGAGAGGGCTCTAATAATGCTAAAAAAGGTTATTAGATTTCGATTGTAAACAGGTTTCCTATACCATAACCATGAAAATATTCTCTTTACTTATCTCGGTTGGGTCTGGAACCAGTTATCTGCCATAAATGAGTGAGAGGCAGGGTACACTCATGACTGGTGGCCAGCCAATCACAGGGCACATATAGACAAACAACCATTCACACTCACATTCATACCTATGGACAATTCGGAGTCGCTAATTAACCTAGCATGTTTTTGGAATGTGGGAGGAAACCGGAGTCCCAGGAGAAAACCCACGCATGCACAAGGAGAACATGCAAACACGCTAACCACTTAACCACCGTGCAACCAAGTTTTAATGTTTTCAAAATAAATTATTCCAGATTTTTTTTTTTTACTTTAATCTAAAGTTATGTTTGGTAGCCTATTGTTTTGAAACAAAATAGGCATTTCTCATTGTTATGATTTGTGTCAGATTTGAACCCCAACTACTGCATTTAAGAAGCTGATACATTCTGTAAAGACCAATTTCACGTGACTTATTGCTTTGTTGTGAGAAAAATAACCAAATGTGTTTGTTGTATCAACTTTTCAACATTTTCAAATCTGGTTAACAAATTATTTCGATTAATTTCAATTTAATTGGGAGTTGAATTTAGTTGAAATAATTAGTTAGACCAGGTGTCACGCTGCGCTGTGACATGTGCTTCTACCTTGTGTTGCTGTTTGGGGGTACGTCTGGGTTTTGTGTTATTTGAACCCTTACTGCTCTCCTTATGCTTTTGCAGACGCGGACCTCCCCTGAGTTGGGCGGAGCTACCAGACGGGCGCAGCTGCTGCCAATTCATCCCAATTTCCGGTCTCCCTCATTAGGCACTGAGCTGCGGCAGGAGTGTGCTGGATTATTCCTTTGTGGACGTGACAGACCAGCTCTGAGCTGTTGCCGTGCTCCTGTACCCCTTCAGCACTGCTTACGCCTCTGCCACGCACCCTCCTACCCGTCCGGTAGCCCGCATGCCTGTAGGACTGCGTATTGTCTTTTGAGGTAATTTGTGTTGTGCCTGCCGGCACTTAGTCACGGAGCCCCCTCTTTTGTGCTCCGTCGTTTTTCGTTACTCGTACTTCACTCACTGGACAATTAAAGACTTTAAAGACCTTACCTGAGCCTGCTGTGTCCTGCATCTGGGGATCAAACCGCCGCGCACGCGCCCTAGCCCTGACACCAGGGGTCTCAAACTCAATTTACCTGGGGGCCACTGGAGCTAGGTTCTGGGCAAGGCTGGGCCGCATCAGATTTCCCCCCCCCAAAAAACGCATTTATTAAAAACAGAAAAATTAATAAACTTTGCTTTGGTTCCAATTTTCTACAATAAAAGCTCTGATAAAACATTCCACTGTTCTCAAATATCTTACTTTTTATTTTTCTACACAAAATAAGATGAAAAATAAATAAACAAATCAAGAATAAAGAAAATCAATCAGTAATAAATAAATAAATATAATAATAAAATGGCAAATAATAAAAACTTAAGAAAGCACATATAGTTGGTGGGTAGACAAATGATTTTTTTCATATTAAAATGAACAAAGCATTATTAGAGCCCTGTAGACATGACAAAACACGACTATAGTCACATTTATACTCTTTTTATTTACAACATATTGCGCAACTGCAGGGTCTTGAGACACATGCTAACTCGCAAACTAGAGAGCTAGCGACCTAAACGGTAGCCTTCAAGTTATTTCCTTTCAACTTAAATAGCCAAAAACTTACCACTTCCACACGGATAGGGAGGATAACTATTAACAGTTATTTAACCTTTAACATGAGCATGAATCAAACGTAATAATTTTTTCTCGGTACATGATACCATACAGCATCCGTATCAAACTTGCGCGGGCCGCACTAACATTAAACTTTCATATCAAGGCGGGGGGCTCAAACTAGTGTCCTGCGGGCCACATTTGGCCCGCGGGCCGCGTGTTTGAGACCCCTGAGTTAGACTAAATCAAAAGTCAGTTGAGATTATTTAAGTTCTATTGTTGATACAACAAAAATATTTTTTTATTTGACTTAATAAAGAAAGTTCCCAAAACAAAGCAATGAGTCACGTAAACTTGGTCTTTTAAGTTGGAGAAACTTTGTTGTGAGTTGATAATGACCTGAAATAATTTGCTAAATTTAATCAAAATTTTAAGGCAGCGATGTTACAATTTTTTTTTTAAAGTTGTTATTTTTAAGTTTAAGTTGAGTCAACTTGGAATTTTTTACAGAATGTATCAGCTTCTTAAATGCAGTAGTTGGGGTTCAAATCTGACATAAATCATAACAATAAGAAATGCCATGTTAAATCAACTATTTTGTTTCAACACACGGCTGCGCGGCGGACGAGTGGTTAGCACGCAGACCACCCTTAGCCATCTTTGTGTGGAGTTTGCATGGGTTTTCTCCGGGTACTCCGGTTTCCTCCCACATTCCAAAAACATGCTAGGTTAATTGGCCACTCCAAATTGTCCATAGGTATGAATGTGAGTGTGAATGGTTGTTTGTCTATATGTGCCCTGTGATTGGCTGGCCACCAGTCCAGGGTGTACCCCGCCTCTCGCCTGAAGACAGCTGGGATAGGCTCCAGCGCCCCCACGACCCTCGTGAGGATAAGCTGTAGAAAATGAATGAATGTTTCAAAACAATAGGCTACCAAACATACCAAGCATTTTTTACAGTGCAGGCTTGTGTTTGTGTGTTTGTGTGTCTTCATGTTTTTTTTTTAACTGTAAGGAGTAGGACTCTAACCTCTCCCTTTCAAAGCTTCCTGCTGGGAGACACGCTGCTGCCATGTGGGAGGGAGGTGAGCTGGGCTTCGGTGTGGAAACAGGATGTGGGCAGGAAAACTGGGCATCTGCCACATGCCATCAAACCTCTGGAACTGGTTTGCATTGGCAGTGTGTTTGTGTGTGTGTGTGTGTGTGTGTGTGTACAAGTGTTTGGTTTCAAGTATCTGATAACAACCACCTGCACATGTCTGCTTTATTGTGCATGTGCATGCTTGCAGGTTTTTCACTTCATGTCCCAGCGTTTAAAAAGCTTGTGCGCCAATTTGTGTACATGTGTGTGTGTGTGATGTGTGTGTTTCCACTCCCATCTGTGCGTAGGCTTCTTTTCCCGGCACCAACCGGGGCGTCCCCACAGGCTCTGTTTTAAGCCCACCCTGGAAGAGGGAAGAAAGAAACCGGGCACTTTGTCTACTTTGGTGTCCATGAAAGTTCAAAAACTCAAATCCAAGGCAGATGCATTATGGGAAAAGATGGTTAAAAACTGCATGACAATGTGTGTATATGCATTATAGCTGTGTTTAGTAAGCAACAAACAAGGAAATATGACTGTTTTTGTCACATTTATGTGTTGGCCAAGATGCAGAGACAAGAACCTAGTGCGAGTAAAAGTTGTTATGTGATGTGTTATGCTCATTTTTGCCCCTTTGTATTGTGTTGTGGACTCCTATAGAGCAGGGATACACAATAACCTGCACAGAAAGCCTTCTAGACACATATAGTTGGTGGGTAGACAAATGATTTTTTTCAGATTAAAATGAACAAAGCATTATTAGAGCCCTGTAGACATGACAAAACACGACTATAGTCACATTTATACTTTTTTTATTTACAACATATTGCGCAACTGCAGGGTCTTGAGACACATGCTAACTCGCAAACTTGAGAGCTAGCGACCTAAACGGTAGCCTTCAAGTTATTTCCTTTAAACTTAAATAGCCAAAAACTTACCACTTCCACATGGATAGGGAGGATAACTATTAACAGTTATTTAACCTTTAACATGAACATGAATCAAACGTAATAATTTTTTCTGGGTACATGATACCATACAGCATCCATATCAAACTTGCGCGGGCCGCACTAACATTAAACTTTCATATCAAGGCGGGGGCCTCAAACTAGTGTCCTGCGGGCCACATTTGGCCCGCGGGCCGCATGTTTGAGACCTCTGTGTTAGACTAAATCAAAAGTCAGTTGAGATTACTTTGTCTACTTTGGTGTCCATGAAAGTTCAAAAACTCAAATCCAAGGCAGATGCATTATGGGAAAAGATGGTTAAAAACTGCATGACAATGTGTGTATGCATTATAGCTGTGTTTAGTAAGCAACAAACAAGGAAATATGACTGTTTTTGTCACATTTATGTGTTGGCCAAGATGCAGTGACAAGAACCTAGTGCGGGTAAAAGTTGTTATGTGATGTGTTATGCTCATTTTTGCTCCTTTGTATCGTGTTGTGGACCCCTATAGAGCAGGGATACACAATAACCTGCACAGAAAGCCTTCTAGATCTTCCAGAATCTGCACCTATTCCAGGTGTGTTTTCTTGGAGCTCCAAAACGCTCAGTTTTAATTTATTCCACCCACGGCCCGCCTCTGAGTAGGATTGGTAACACTCCCAAGGAAGTCTGGCTCACTGTGATGTCTGAAACTGATCCCAAACTTCCTTCAGTGCTTACTTTCAAATGCTCAAACCTCATTATCGGACACTTTAGCCTTATTTAACACCAGAATACAACATTCTAACTCAGATGCTACTAACTCCGGGTGATGCTACAAGCTCAACTAAATCATCCATCCATCCATCCATCCGGATCCGACCACTTATCCGAGGTCAGGTCGTGGCGGGAAGCAGCGTAAGCAGAGAAGCCCAGACTTCCCTCTCCTCTGCCATTTTGTCCAGCTCAGCCTGGCGAATCCCAAGGTATTCCCAGACCTGTTGAGAGACATAGTCTCTCCAACAGTGTTGTGCAGGTTACATTAAAAAAGTAATTAGTTATAGTTACTAGTTACTTCTCCAAAGACGTAACTAACATTACTAACTGAGTTACTCCACTACAAAAGTAACTAGTTACCTGTAAAAGTAACTATTGCATTACTACTACAGTAAACCTCGGATATATCGGATTCAATTGTTCCCACTGGTTTTGTCCGATATAAGCGAAATCCGTTATATGCGTATACCGGAAAATGTCCGTTTTACGCATATATGGGATTTATATCCGGTATATGCGTAAATCGGATTTTATCCGTTATAAAAAGGCACTTCCTTGACTATGTTTCCAATGTACCTGGACGCGCAGGCAACGCTGCAAACGCTGCAAATGACGTTGTATAGCGGCCTGTCACGATTCGCATATTCGATATATGCGAGGGAAATTTCATGGAAATGCATTGGAACGGGACTGGAGATTTTGTCCGAAATAGGCGAAATTCGTTATAAAAAATCCGATATATGCAATGAATTTTTATTGGAAATGCATTACAGAAAAATCGGTTCTTTTTTATCTGTCCGTTGTGAGCGAATTTCCGATATATCCGAGTCCGATATATCTGAGGTTTACTGTAGTTAGATTACCCGTTACTGAAAAAAGTAACACCGTTTATTGAAACGCTGTTATTCCCATCACTGCTCTCCAATGTGTCCTGGGTCTTCCCCGAGGCCTCCTACCGGTCAGATGTGCCCTGAACGAGGCAGAGGAGCAGTGGTTCTACTCCAAATTTCACCCGGATGACCTTATGTCTAAGTCCTTTCAGCCGCATCTTGTCCTTTCGGATAATAAGAAGTACTACAAAGTGTAACAATGACTATAGGGGTGTTATATTATATCTAGTGGCTTCTAATAATGTTAAAACTGTATTTAGGAAGTTTCCTATTCTCTAACTTTCCAACACTGAATCCTATATGGAAAGATTTCTCCAGTGAACGACTCTACTGAGTTGTTATACACAATGACTCCAATAATCGCCTGCCACCACCAAAGTTGTTCTGATGGCAGCAAAGAATAGGAGACGCTTGCTGTGAGTTATGAAAGCTCTGTGAGAACATTGCAGGAGCGGCACTTCTGGTGCGCCAAACTGCTTTTTATGAGATATTGTCTGGAATCAAGCGGGGCGCAAGAGTTTAATTAATGAACGCCGCCGCGTCTGGCCACGTAATAGTCTTTGAAATACCGTCTAATCTTCACTCCTGTCCTCTAATCGTTTTGGATTTATGGCGGGGAACAGTTGGAGCCGCCGGCTGCCGTGTTTTTCTATCCGAGACCAACGCTGCAGAGATATCCTGGCACTGTTGCAAAGTCCAGTGGTGTTTTATCATAAAAAGATAACGGCCTAAGTAGGCTGCATACCAGGAAAACTACAATACTCTCCGTGACTGTACCTCCCGCTGAACCGTCCATATAGTAGTCATATAGTCATATAGTTGTACTTCAACATCCAGCTATTCTTCCCTTGGGAAGAATCACCATGCTGTTTGGGCCACAAGGACAGTTGGCAGAAGTATACGTCCCCCTCCATACCTTCTATGATTATGTTAAAATGTTTAGCATTTTGCACCTTCATTTTTCAATATAAATAGCAATACAGTAAACCTCGGATATATCGGACTCGGATATATCGGAAATTCGCTCACAACAGACAGATAAAAAAGAACCGATTTTTCTGTAATGCATTTCCAATAAAAATTCATTGCATATATCGGATTTTTTATAACGGATTTTGCCTATTTCGGACAAAATCTCCAGTCCCGTTCCAATGCATTTCCATGAAATTTCCCTCGCATATATCGGATGGCCGCATCGTGGTAAGTCGCACTGGAGTATAAGTCGCATTTTTTGCTGGGAATTTATTTTCCAAACTACTTGACCAAAACAAACATTACATCCTCTTGGAAGGCAAGTTCTAACAATAAAAGAATAGCGAATATGCTGAATAGGTGTAAGATATGCTAACACAATGCTTATTCAGCTACACAAAAAATAAACATGAACAAAAAAGGTGTCCAGTGTTTTTGGAACATAAACAGTTTTTTCATTTAGAACTTCGCTCTGGAGTATAAGTCACAGGAACAGCCAACCTATGAAAAAAAGTGTGACTTATAGTCCGGAAAATACGGTAATTCAGGTATTGACTAATAGTGGGTGAGTATTAAAAGTAAAAAAAAAGAAAAAAAAAAAGAAATGGAACGTTTTATCACCATGAATGAGGAGGACACTCTTGAAATGAAAACTAAAAATGCAAATACAAGTCGGAAAACCAAGGGCGACCTCAAGCTTTTTTCTGACACTGTTTAGATATACAGTAAACCTCGGATATATCGGACTCGGATATATCGGAAATTCGGTCACAACGGACAGATAAAAAAGAACCAATTTTTCTGTAATGCATTTCCAATAAAAATTCATTGCATATATCGGATTTTTTATAACGGATTTCGCCCATTTCGGACAAAATCTCCAGTCCCGTTCCAATGCATTTCCATGAAATTTCCCTGGCATATATCGGATGGCCGCATCGTTATGCTAATCTTGTTGATGTCACTGGCTATTGTCTTTCTCCTGGCTCCAGATTTAGGACAAATATAAAAGTGAGTGACGTCAATAATACTAGCACAGCAGTGAACAGGTACATTGGAAACATAGTCAAGGAAGTGCCTTTTTATAACGGATAAAATCCGATTTACGCATATACCGGATATATAAATCCGATACATGCGTAAAACGGACATTTTCCGGTATACGCATATAACAGATTTTGCTTATATCGGACAAAACCAGTGGGAACAATTGAATCCGATATATCCAAGGTTTACTGTATAAAGGTGCAAAACGGTAAAAATGAAGGTGCAAAATGCTAAACATTTTAACATAATGATAGAAATTTTGCACCTCTACATTGCTTCTGCCAGTTGGCAGAAGTATACGTCCCCCTCCATACGTTCTATCATTATGTTAAAATGTTTAGCATTTTGCACCTTCATATTTCAATATAAAGGTGCAAAACGGTAAAAATGAAGGTGCAAAATGCTAAACATTTTAGCATAATGATAAAACTTTTGCCCCTCTATATTGCTTCTGCCAGTTGGCAGAAGTATACGTCCCCCTCCATACATTCGATCATTATGTTAAAATGTTTAGCATTTTGCACCTTCATTTTTCAATATAAATAGCAATATAAAGGTGCAAAACGGTAAAAATGAAGGTGCAAAATGCTAAACATTTTTAACATAATGATAGAACTTTTCTATTCTATTTATATTGTATTTTTTTTTTCAAACAGCAAAATAATGCATAAGACTAAAAATAACCAATTACCTAAAAATGTGGGAACTTTTCAATGCCAGAATGAAGTCACGGTGTGTCGAGGGTTGGGCCCCAAATGCAGAGGAAGGCAACAAGAGTCAAGTCTTACAATTTTTTAATAGGACAAATCTAAGGCAACCTCCAAGAGGGCAACACAAGATGGTGGCGAGGTAACGAGGAAACTAACAAAAAAATCTCACCACTAGCGTACAGCAGGAGGCTGGCTGGGCTGACCTAAGCGCCAGAGGGCTAGCACGTATCTGCAACGAGGAACCAGCGACTCCGGCGGCCTTAAGTGGGCAGTAGAATTGATGGGCTTCAGGTGTGCCCAGTGCCCAGTCCTCCCGCCTCCAGCCCGCTCAAGGACATCTGTAAAACATGGAAAACACAAACCAGGAGAAGGCAGGGAACTAGTAACCTGGAGGCAGGAGCAGAACTGTAACAGTGGCGGCCCATTGATATTTCTCTCTTGTACTGCAGTTGTTACCATTTCAAAGAAAATGTCACAAGTTTTTTGTATATGTAGTCCAAAAAATAGGTCTTGAACGAGAGAGGTTCACAAATGCAGAGAAACATTCATTCATTCATTTTCTACCGCTTTTTCCTCACCAGGGTCGTGGGGGTGCTGGAGCCTATCCCAGTTGTTTTTATTTTTATTTTTATTTTATCCTGAAAATACACATGCATTTCTTTAATTTCAATTAAATTTTTATTTTTATTTTTATTTTTATTTTTATTTTTATTTTTATTTTTATTTTTATTTTTATTTTTATTTTTATTTTTATTTTTATTTTTATTTTTATTTTTATTTTTATTTTTATTTTTATTTTTATTTTTATTTTTATTTTTATTTTTATTTTTATTTTTATTTTTTCATTCATTTTCTACCACTTTTTCCTCACGGGGTGCTGGAGCCTATCCCAGCTGTCTTTGGGGGAGAGGCGGGGTACACCCTGGACTGGTGGCCAGCCAATCACAGGGCACATATAGACAAACAACCATTCACACTCACATTCATACCTATGGACAATTTGGAGTGGCCAATTAACCTAGCATGTTTTTGGAATGTGGGAGGAAACCGGAGTACCCGGAGAAAACCCACGTATGCACGGGGAGAACATGCAAACTCCACACAGAGATGGCCGAGGCCGATAAAAACTTAAGAAACCACATACAGTTGGTGGGTAGACAAATTATTTTTTTCAGATTAAAATGAACAAAGCATTATTAGAGCCCTGTAGACATGACAAAACACGACTATAGTCACATTTATACTCTTTTTATTTACAACATATTGCGCAACTGCAGGGTCTTGAGACACATGCTAACTCGCAAACTTGAGAGCTAGCGACCTAAACGGTAGCCTTCAAGTTATTTCCTTTCAACTTAAATAGCCAAAAACTTACCACTTCCACACGGATAGGGAGGATAACTATTAACAGTTATTTAACCTTTAACATGAACATGAATCAAACGTAATAATTTTTTCTGGGCACATGATACCATACGGCATCCATATCAAACTTGCGCGGGCCGCACTAACATTAAACTTTCATATCAAGGCGGGGGCCTCAAACTAGTGTCCTGCGGGCCACATTTGGCCCGCGGGCCGCGTGTTTGAGACCCCTGGTCTAGAGGGTTGTAATGTAAAAAAAAAAGTCTTATCTTATTTACTCTGACTATGTCTGCTCTATAGGGAAATAAGAGTGTAAAGGTAACTATAGGGGTGTTAGTTCATGTCTAGAGGGCTCTAATAATGTTACGAATTATATTTAGAAGATGGTGAACAGGTTTTCTATTACTTATATGTCTTATTTTCTGTTATTGTGTCCATTATATTGGGTAATAAGAGTGTAAAGGTGAGTTATATGATGGGGTGTTATATGATGTCTATGACTCTGGTGTTAAAAAGTGCATTTAGAAAGTGTCAAACAGGTTTTCTATGTCTTATAAGTATTTTTTTCTCTGGCTATGTCGACTTTAGTGGGAAATACAGTAAACCTCGGATATATCGGACTCGGATATATCGGAAATTCGCTCACAACGGACAGATAAAAAAGAACCGATTTTTCTGTAATGCATTTCCAATAAAAATTCATTGCATATATTGGATTTTTTATAACGGATTTCGCCTATTTCGGACAAAATCTCCAGTCCCGTTCCAATGCATTTCCATGAAATTTCCCTCGCATATATCGGATGGCCGCATCGTGGCGCTCCGATTCGCCGAATCGTGACAGGCCGCTATACGACGTCATTTGCAGCGTTTGCAGCGTTGCCTGCGCGTCCAGGTACATTGGAAACAATCAAGGAAGGAACAGTCAAGGAAGTGCCTTTTTATAACGGATAAAATCCCATTTACGCATATACGGGATATAAATCCGATATATGCGTAAAACGGACATTTTCCGGTATACGCATATACGGATTTCGCTTATATCAGACAAAACCAGTGGGAACAATTGAATCCGATATATCCGAGGTTTACTGTAGGAGCGTAAAGGTGACTATAGGGGTGTTATTCAATATGTAGAGAGCTCTACCAATGTTAAAGAGTTGATTTAGAAAGAATTAAACAGGTTTTCCATGTCTTAAGTATTATTTTCTCGATTACTCAAAGGTGCCAAAACCTGCCCTGAGGGTGAAGAGTGTAGAGTGTATGCATACAGTATATGCAAATAAGGGAATTATGGAATTATAAAAATAATTGGACAAAATAGCAATCACGGCCAAGTTTGATCTACGTTGGATCCCGGTGGTGCCTCCAGGGATAAGGAAGACGGTGTCCCTTTAAGGCGGGACAAGTCGCCAAGGAAGGGAAAGAGAGGAGGTGTGCATGTGGACGTGTGCACGTCAAAGTGAGAGACACTGAGAGAGATAAGAGACAAAGAGAGGGAGAGAAGGAGAGAGAGAGAGAGAGAGTCAACATTGCATTAGAAGCACTAAGAGCCTCACTGGAGGATAATACAATTGCCACAATAAGGTCTCAGTGGAGGGAGGAAAAAAAACAAAATAGTCGAGGCAGACGAGGAAGGAGGGATGGAGGCAGGACAGGAAGGAGGGATTGAAGGAGGGAGGAGGGCAGGGACGTAGAAGCAGTGCCTCCAGTCTCTCATTTGGACTTCTCTTGGGACAAGTGCTAGAAAGTGTCTCCGAGTGTGATTTATCAGCCTGGAATCGGAAGAGAGAGCGAGACACAGGGAGGAGAAGACACCGGGCATCACTTACCGACCAGCTGCTTCTGTGTGTGTGTGTGTGTGTGTTGTGTGTGTGTGTAAACTCCCCATCTGACCTCTATGAGATCACAGCAGCCTCCCCTCCCTGCAGACGAACGGTGGTGGAAGACAAGGGGAGTCTTTGCTCAAGCTGGACCGCTTGCACTCTCAAGTGTGTGTGTGTGGGGGGGGGGGGGCAAAGCATGCGTACCAGATGCGGACTCAGGACTTGGATTTGACAGCCTTGCAGTTTGTGTGTCATCAGTCAGACGCTAAATCGGGCGCTTCCCTTCCCAGTGGGTCACAACGCTGAGAATAGCAAAGGTGAGTCGGTACTTCTTTCTTTGCTAATGTTTTGGTCTCTTTGGGTGTGGCTTTTTAATTAGCGGCACACTAATTAGTGTCTTCTTTTAGGTAATAAAGCACTTACCTGGGAAAATACAGGACAAAGTACTGGACATCAAAGTAACTGTGTGTACTATTGCTAGGGATACAAATGTACAGGTGTGTTCCCAAACCTGAAAAGTCAAGGGAACATAAGTAGGAGCTGCTGTGTATTTTATGTTTTATTAATACAAATAAATCACAATTTATCTTACTAATAAAATTAACAAAAAAATACATTGTAATTAACAATAATAAATTAACAATAATAATAAAAATTACCATACTACCAGTAATAAAAATAATAGTAATATAAAATAGTACCACATACAAATCTATTTAAAAAATGTGTCTGAAAAAAATAATTTAAATACTAAGAATAATATATCAATCAATTAATTATCAGTAAAAAAATATTGTAACTACTAATGAAAGTGAATAATAATACTATTATATATAATAATACAATACTAATAATAAGTGAATAAATTAATCAATAATAATAATAATTGATTAAACTATATAAACAACGAGACATTTAAAAAATATACTACTGCTGTGTATTTTGTTTTATTAATAAAAAATAAATCACAATTTATCTTACTAATAAAATTAACAAAAAATACATTGTAATTAACAATAATAAATTAACAATAATAATAAAAATTACCATACTACTAGTAATAAAAATAATAGTAATATAAAATAGTACCACATAAAAATTTATTTAAAAAATGTGTCTGAAAAAAATAATTTAAATACTAAGAATAATATATAAATCAATTAATTATCAGTAAAAAAATATTGTAACTACTAATGAAAGTGAATAATAATACTATTATATATAATAATATAATACTAATAATAAGTTAATAAATTAATCAATAATAATAATAATTGATTAGACTGTGTATGTATGTATTATTTAAACTATATAAACAACGAGCCATTTAAAAAATATACTACTGCTGTGTATTTTATGTTTCATTAATACAAATAAATCACAGTCTTACTAATAAAATTAACAAAAAATACAATAATAATAAACAATAATAATAAAAATTACCATACTACTAGTAATAAAAATAATAGTAATGTAAAATAGTACCACATAAAAATCTATTTAAAAAATAATTTAAATACTAAGAATAATATAGCAATCAATTAATTATTAGTAAAAAATATTGTAACTACTAATGAAAATAATTGAATAAATTAATCAATAACAATAATAATTGATTAGACTGTGTATGTATGTATTATTTAAATTATATAACAATAATAAATTATAACATTAAAATAATTAATAAAAACAATGAAGAAAATGAACCAATGCATTTGTTAATAATGATGAAATATTAATAGTAATAATAAAATTAAATGAAACATAATACATGAAAATAATTTAGAAAAATAATACATATTATACAAATATTAAATAACTGCAGTGGGTGAAGAAATAAAAAGTCAACTGTCTTGAAGAGGTATTGAAGCCGAGTCCATCAAACAATTTTTGCTTGAACTTTGACACACACACAAAAACTAGATGATTATATATCAGCGTCTGTGTTGTATTTACAGTATTTGTATTTTTAGTTTGGTTTGATAAACTTGACCCAGCCGAAAGTCAAGTACATGGAAGTTTGTTGGGCTTTTTTTTCTGGACATAGTTGAAATATTTGAGCGTGCTCCAAGGCTGAATCTGCTGGGCCAACTCAAGTGTGTTGTTCTCTCGTGAAGGAGTCACGCTGCACTTGGAGGGACTGGAAGTCTTTCTCAGTCTGCGTTAGGTTAGCTGTTTGTGTTCGTTGATGGCTTTGATGAGGGTCAGGGGGTGTGGTTTTTGGAGCGTGGTGGAGAAAAATCCTATGAAAGTCCAGCAGATGTGGACAAGGGCGTTGCCTGGAGAAAGCATGAACACATGTTTGTTATTTGGGCTGCTAATTTGCCCGTCATCCATCTAATTTTGTAGGTCTCTGTGGGGGTTCATGGCTACACCCACCCCCCAATCCAATCCAATGCACCTGCGTGACTCCCATTCCCTTACTTTCCAGTAGATGGAGTTGGGAGCATATTGGAGCGTGTGTTCTCTGCAGAGGATTTGAATGAGAGTCAAAGCGATTAGAACACACGTCCAAGAGCCCGCCTAGCCAGGCCTCCCAATGAAGGGGTCTTTGATAGACGGTGCATGTTTACGTTGTACAAGCGAGCGGCTCGAAAACGGCTGGCCTCGCCGCCGCGGGAGTCAGACCTTTTCAATTCAAACGTATAAGCACTCATTTGTAGCACTCATCAGCGAACACCACAGAAGCATGCAAGGCGACGGGTTGTAAGACTGTAAACTTCCTGTTCAGCGCAAAGTAAGCTTTACAATGAAAGCATGGTCGTATTAAGTTGGAATGACTGATGATGCATCCCTGGTCGAAATAGACGGCGATCATTATAGCAGTACCATTTATCTACCCACTCATCCATCCGTCCATCCATCCACTGTCTTATCTGTCCATTGATCCAGCTATCTATCCATCTCTCCCATCCATTGACACTAGCTATCCATCACTCCAGCAGTTTATCCATCCCTTCCTTTCTCCACATCTGTCTGTCCATCTATCCATTTGTCTGTACATCCGTCCGAGCATCTATCATCCATGCAGCCATCCGCCATCTATCCATCTTCAGTAGCTCTTCAAATACCTATCCATTCTTCCATCTATCCGTCCATCCATCCGTCAATGGTCCACCAATCCATCCATCTGTTTGTCAATCTGTCCATCTGTACATCGACCATACATCCATCCATCGACCTTTGCTATCAATCTACGCATCCATTTTTCCATCCATCTTGTCCATCTGTCTGCCCATCAACCAGTCCATCCAGTCTATCATCCATCCATCCATTACAGTAGCTATTCATCTACCTATCCATCTATCTGTCCGTCTATCCAGGCCTCTGTCTATCATCCATCCAGCCATCCAACATCTATCCATCAACAGTAGCTCTACAAATACCTATCTATCTGTCCATACGTCCATCCATCCATCCATCAATGGTGTCTATCCATCAATCTGTTCAGCCATTTACCAATCTGTCATCCATTCATCTGTTTGTCAATTTGACGGACTGTCCATCTGTCCATCGGCCGTGCATCCATGCATCGGCAGTGGCTATCAATCTATCCATCCATTTATTCGTCCATCCATCCATCTTGTCCATCTGTCCATCGACCATGCATCCATCCATCGACAGTGGCTATCAATCTACGCATCCATTTATCCGTCCATCCATCCATCTTGTCCATCTGTCTGCCCATCAACCAGTCCATCCAGTCTATCATCCATCCATCCATTACAGTAGCTATTCATCTACCTATCCATCTATCTGTCCGTCTATCCAGGCCTCTGTCTATCATCCATCCAGCCATCCACCATCTATCCATCTACAGTAGCTCTACAAATACCTATCTGTCCATCCATACGTCCGTCCATCCATCCATCAATGGTGTCTATCCATCAATCTGTTCAGCCATTTACCAATCTGTCATCCATTCATCTGTTTGTCAATTTGACGGACTGTCCATCTGTCCATCTGTCCATCGACCATGCATCCATCCATCGACAGTGGCTATCAATCTACGCATCCATTTATCCGTCCATCCATCCATCTTGTCCATCTGTCTGCCCATCAACCAGTCCATCCAGTCTATCATCCATCCGTCCATTACAGTAGCTATTCATCTACCTATCCATCTATCTGTCCATCTATCCAGGCCTCTGTCCATCTGTCAGTCCATCTATCATCCATCCGTTATCCATCTATCTATACGGCTATCCATTGACTAATCTGTCCATCCATCCATCTGTCCGTCTGCCTGTCCATTTATACATCATCCATCTACCTTCAGTAGCTATCCATCTATCTGTCTCTATATCTACAGTATGTCTCTGTCCGTCCATCCGTCTGGCATCTGTGCATCCATCCATCTCCAGTAGCTATCATCTATCCATTTATTTATCCATTTGTCCAGCCGTCCGTCCCCCGGTCCCTCCATCTACCTCCAGCCATCTATCTGTTCTACCAATCAGAAGAAGCTGGCAAGGGGACGTCATTATCAGGTGCATCCTGTAGATGTTTGGGAACACCTCTCAATCTGTGGAAACATGACTAGCCCCCTTTGACCTCGTAAACTCGGAATCCTTGTGCTTGAAATATTCCCACGGACACTCTCCATCATGATGTAGATGGTGGTTTGATGGCCTGGCTTCCTGTGAGTGCCCTCAGATGAGCTCGGCGGTGTCGTCTAAATGGACTTACAAACTAACATAACATCTTCCATCTCCTCAGAGCCGCTCTTTCTCGCTCCTTCTTCCCCAGTGGCCTCCCTTTCTCGGCCTTCTCAGGTTCTCGCCATTAGCTAATAGCCGGCGTGTCCAGCGCTATCAGATTCTTAGAGATAAGCCAATCGCAGGTTTCAGTGCACCTCTTCTATTTCCTCCAGTGCATCGGCATCGATTTCTGTCCGAGCACTGAGGCCGGATCATTTTTTCATATCTCCATCATTCCCATGTGGAGAGATCAGACCTCTAAAAACTCCCAAAGAAATATCTATTCACATTCCCTAAGGCTTCTTCTTGCCTTTTTACATGAAATGACAAATTGCATGAAATCGTTGCAAAGTGGGTTATTGTTAACGAGGCATGTGAACATGGCCGAGAAACACAAATAATGAAGCACGGATACCCCCTCACAACTAGTGTCATGTACAGGAAGGTTTCGGTTTACGTGGAAAACTGGACAGGGTCTTGGACTAGGACACATCTAATGAGGCGACATTATGAGTGCAGCATTATTCAGGGTTTTGTCCTGTTAAAGTGGACAAATAAGCTTGAACAGGAGGGGTATGCCGGAGCCTATCCCAGCTGTCTTTCTTGACATTTTGACCAGGATTGTATTTCAACATTATGTCAGCGTATCGTCCCTTTGTACTCTATAATAGATATTATTATATTGTACAGTAAACCTCGGATATATCGGACTCGGATATATCGGAAATTCGCTCACAACGGACAGATAAAAGAGAACCAATTTTTCTGTAATGCATTTCCAATAAAAATTCATTGCATATATCGGATTTTTTATAACGGATTTCGCCTATTTCGGACAAAATCTCCAGTCCCGTTCCAATGCATTTCCATGAAATTTCCCTCGCATATGTATATCGGATGGCTGCATCGTGGCTGCCTGCGCGTCCAGGTACATTGGAAACATAGTCAAGGAAGTGCCTTTTTATAACGGATAAAATCCCATTTACGCATATACCGGATATAAATCCAATATATGCGTAAAACGGACATTTTCCGATATACGCATATAACAGATTTCGCTTATATCGGACAAAACCAGTGGGAACAATTCAATCCGATATATCCGAGGTTTACTGTATATATATGTGGTATATTGGCAACCCAACTTGCTGGGTTGAAATAACCCAGCCGTGTAGTAAATATGAACCCAGCGTTGGGTCATATGAACAACCCAATTGTTGGGTTAAGAGAACCAACCCAGATTGGGTTGTTTTTAACCCAGCAACCCAGCGATTGGGTCAAAAAAATAACCCAGCATTTTTAAGAGTGTAGGTACAGTAGACCTCGGATATATCGGATTCAATTGTTCCCACTGGTTTTGTCCGATATAAGCAAAATCCGTTATATGCGTATACCGGAAAATGTCCATTTTACGCATGTATCGGATTTATATCCGGTATATGCGTAAATGGGATTTTATCCGTTATAAAAAGGCACTTCCTTGACTATGTTTCCAATGTACCTGGACTGGGCAATGAAAAGAGACGTAAGGTAATGAGAATTTAACTTTATTGGACTCTGAGCATAACAAATTGTTAATTAAGCTAGGCCCTGTTACGCCCGTCAGGCCTACGTTATTTCCAATAGTGAGGTTAAGATCTCATTCACTGCTGTGCTAGTATTATTGACGTCACTCACTTTTATATTTGTCCTAAATCTGGAGCCAGGAGAAAGACAATAGCCAGTGACATCAACAAGATTAGCATAACGATGCAGCCATCCGATATATGCCAGGGAAATTTCATGGAAATGCATTGGAACGGGACTGGAGATTTTGTCCGAAATAGGCGAAATCCGTTATAAAAAATCTGATATATGCAATGAATTTTTATTGGAAATGCATTACAGAAAAATCGGTTCTTTTTTATCTGTCCGTTGTGAGCGAATTTCCGATATATCCGAGTCCGATATATCCAAGGTTTACTGTATATTGTATGAATGCCTCGTACTAGAGTTGATGATATCGGTGAATATATTTGCTGTGCTTCTGCGTTATGGGCAAGCCTCAACGGGACTTTTCCCTCCATCTCAACCCCCATGAGAGCAGGGTGACATATCACCGTGCTAACAATGTGGGACGCGCGTGATGACGTCACCGATCCCCGGCCTGTCACCTTATTCATACAGTCTCTACAGTATATATATACAGTATCTACGTATATATACAGTATATCATACGCCATTACACGCACTGTATATCACAACAAGCCAGGCCAAATAGCAAGCGTCGGATTACCTGGCAATGTCAGCAAATGCTGTTTGTTGTCAAACAAGGCGGTACAAAGACAAGCTGCACTCGCTTCCGCACTTGGATGCGTTGGGCTCATTTTGGATGTGACATCATGCGGGATACATTCACTCTCATTTGGCATTTCAGCCGAGCACATAGCAGGAATGAGGCCAACAGAGCGTACAAACCCGCTTGTTCACACTTTGTAACATCTTCAGACTAATAGTTTCCATTATGATGCTCATTATTTTCACAAAGAGTTCCCCAAAGTAAGAGCATATGGTTGCATTTTACGGATGGATATCATGCCTGTGTTGATACTTCATTGTGTGTTTTGTTGGCTGAAATGTGATGGCTATTGATGACATTAAATATGTAGACGGATATTATGTTTGTTAATGATCATTTGTTGCTAGGCAGAATTCCTTCAGGCCAATTACGTACGAACCCAAGGGACATTAAGCAAAACGCACACAGCAGAGAAAGGACAGGGAGATATGGCAGCAATAAAGTCAGATGAAATCAGACAAATGCACACTATTCAATTTTTTTTATTGGTCATGTGACATATTTGTGATTGTTGCTAGGCAGAGTTCACAAAAAAAGTTCACCTCGACAATGTGGGGGCAGAAGTTGCAGCTTCACCACACAGCAGCAAAAGGACAAGGAGGGTCGGCAGCAGCATATAGTCAATCGAGAGGCATGAGTCATGACGGAGTCGTACAAAAACTCACATGTTTCCCCAAGGGATTTTCAAAAGGCAAGAGGAAAGCTCAACTGAATTACTAATGCAATGAATGTGAGAGAGAGAGAGGCTGACAAAGTGTGTGATGAAGGAATTCTGAGCCACAAGGTGGCAGAAGTACATTTCCTAAGAGCTTAGCAGGGAATCACACATTTCCAAATGGACTGGACTGGTGGCCAGCCAATCACAGGGAACATATAGACAAACAACCATTCACACTCACATTCATACCTATGGACAATTTGGAGTGGCCACTTAACCTAGCATGTTTTTGGAGACAACCCATGCTTGCACAGGGAGAAGATGCAAACTCCACTGGCCGAGGGTGGAATTGAACTCGGGTCTCCTAGCTGTGAGGTCTGTGCGCTAACCACTCGACCGCTGAGCAGCCCTACATATTAGTATTATATAATACTGAAATTATTTAATTATCTATTCTTATTTAATTGTTTATTTATTTAATTAATAATTTGATGGTTTATTTTTATTTTTATTTTTATTTTTATTTTTATTTTTATTTTTATTTTTATTTTTATTTTTATTTTTATTTTTATTTTTATTTTTATTTTTATTTTTATTTTTATTTTTATTTTTATTTTTATTTTTATTTTTATTTTTATTTTTATTTTTATTTTTATTCTTATTTTTATTTTTATTTTAGAATTTAAAGACCCACGTGTCAGAATGCTGTTCATCGACTTCAGCTCAGCATTCAACACGATCATCCCCCAGCAGCTCATCCTGCTGGGGTCATATTAGTATTAATTATATAATACTGTAATTATTCAATGATCTATTATTATTTATTTGTTTAATTATTTAATTAATTATTTATTCAATTATTTATTTGATGATTTATTTTTATTTTTATTTTTATTTTTATTTTTATTTTTATTTTTATTTTTATTTTTATTTTTATTTTTATTTTTATTTTTATTTTTATTTTTATTTTTATTTTTATTTTTATTTTATATTATGTATAATATATAATAATATAATATATTATTATATAATACTGTAATTATTTATTTATTTATTATTATCTATTATCATTTAATTGTTTATTTATTTATTTAATTATTTGATTATTTATTTTTATTTTATTTTATTTTATTTAATTTTATTTTATTTATTTTATTTATTTTATTTTATTTTATTTTATTTTATTTTATTTTATTTTATTTTATTTTATTTTATTTTATTTTTATTTTTATTTTTATTTTTATTTTTATTTTTATTTTTATTTTTATTTTTATTTTTATTTTTATTTTTATTTTTTTTTTTAATGGGCAATTAACGAGGCATGTTTTTGGAATTTGTTTCGGTATTTGAGTTGTCAGTCACAAAAGCAAGAAATATTTGTTTTATAGTAAAAGTTATGCTTGCCATGTATCTTTTCATATATCTTTTCTTTCTTATTTAGTCAGGAACTGATATTTTCCTGAAACCTACCCATGTTCTACAGCAGATTACTAAAGAACAGATAAGGGCAGAATCTAACTTTTTTTGTCCTGATATAGGATGGGAGTCTCATCTTTCTTTTGGTAGGTTCCGTGTTTATATAGCCATAGAACTGAAGGGTTGACTTTGGAAAAATGTCCAGGATTGAATGAGTTAAGGAAGTTTATAGTCAGACTAACGCACACAAAGAAAAATATTCCATTGCCAACTCAAACCAAAAGTTTGAATGTCTGAGACAAATTCAGACAAACTGCTCACACACTGTAGAGACACCTGATTCCACACAACACACACACACGTACACTGTCGACACCAGAGGCGGTGCTTTGCTCCCCTGTATGCTTTGTAATGTTCCAAAGGGCCTGCAGGTGAATTAGACAAGAGTTGACTTGTGGCTTTCAAATGAATTTTCTGTCTAATTCCGAAACACGGCCTTAACAAGGTCTTCAAACGTTGGCAGATAAGATCTACGCTCAGCAACTTCACACATTTCTTTCATCAATCATCCCTCGGGTGACGCTAACGATACCTTTTCACGTAGCAGTCAGAATCACGTCACCTTTTAACTTTCTTAACTTACACCAACACATTTATTCACGCTTTATTCCATTTGTACAAAAGCCTTGATTAGGATTTTTTTTTTACTTCAAACACCAGATTATAATGAAGAAAACAATAGATGAATGTGTATCATCTGTTCCAGGGTCAAACTGTCAACATCGTAAAACTTTAATGAACTTGAACTAACCCTGACAAATAACACAAAAACAGTCGCCTGTGAAATGCCGTTGACAGATGAAAATATTTTTCTCTGGTTCACGGGTTGATGAAGACTCGAGTTACGCTGATTCACGGGTTCATGAAGACTCAATTTTCACTGATTGAGGGGTGATGAAGACTCGAGTTTCACTGATTCACGGGGGATGAAGACTCGAGTTTAACTGATTCACGGGTTGATGAAGACTCAAGGTTCACTGACTCACGGGTTGATGAAGACTCGAGTTATGCTGATTCACGGGTTGATGAAGACTCGAGTTACGCTGATTCACGGGTTGATGAAGACTGGAGTTTCACTGATTCACGGGTGATAAAGACTCGAGTTACGCTGATTCACGGGTGGATGAAGACTCGAGTTACGCTGATTCACGGGTTGATGAAGAGTCGAGTTACACTGATTCACGGGTTGATGAAGACTCAAGTTTAAATGATTCACGGGTTGATGAAGACTCAAGGTTCACTGACTCACGGGTTGATGAAGACTCGAGTTACGCTGATTCACGGGTTGATGAAGACTCCAGTTAGACTGATTCACGGGTTGAACTGATTCACGGGTTGATGAAGCCTCGAGTGACACTGCTTCACGGCTTGATGAAAACTCGAGTTTAACTGATTCATGGGTTGATGAAGACTCAAGTTTCACTGATTCATGGGTGATGAAGACTTGAGTTACGCTGATTCACAAGTTGATAAAGACTTGAGTTTCACTGACTCACAGGATGACAAAGAGTGGAGTTTCCCTGACTCACAGGTTGACGAAGGCTCAAGTTTCACTGATTCATGGGTGATGAAGACACAATTTAGACTGATTCATAGGTTGATGAAGACTCGAGTTACACTGATTCACGGGCTGATAAAGACTCGGGTTACACTGATTCATGGGCTGATAAAGACTCGGGTTACGCTGATTCACGGTTTGGTGAAGACTCGATTTAGACTGATTCACAGGTTGATGAAAACTCGATTTAGACTGATTCACAGGTTGATGAAGACTCGAGTTACACAGATTCACGGGTTGATGAAGACTCGAGTTACGCTGATTCACGGATTGATGAAGACTTGAGTTACGCTGATTCACGGGTTGATGAAGACTTGAGTTACACTGATTCACGGGTTGATGAAGACACGATTTAGACTGATTCACAGGTTGATGAAGACTCGAGTTACGCTGATTCACGGATTGATGAAGACTTGAGTTACGCTGATTCATGGGTTGATGAAGACTTGAGTTTCACTGATTCACGGGTGATGAAGACTCGAGTTACGCTGTTTCACGGGTTGATGAAGACTCAATTTTCACTGATTGATGGGTGATGAAGACTGGAGTTTCATTTCACTGATTCACGGGTGATGAAGACTTGAATGACACTGATTCACGAGTTGATGAAGACTTGAGTTACGCTGATTTACGTGTTGACGAAGACTCGAGTTTAACTGATTCACGGGTTGATGAAGACTCAAGTTTCACTGAATCACAGGTTGATGAAGACTCGAGTTACACTGATTCACGGGTTGATGAAGACTCAAGTTTCACTGATTCACGGGTGATGAAGACTCGAGTTACGCTGATTCACGGGTTGATGAACACTCGACTTACACTGATTCACGGGTTGATGAAGACTCAAGTTTCACTGATTCACGGGTGATGAAGACTTGAGTTACGCTGATTCACGGGTTGATGAAGACTCGAGTTACGCTGATTCACGGGTTGATGAAGACTCGTGTTACACTGATTCACGGATTTATAAAGACTCCAGTTAGATTGATTCACGGGTTGATGAAGACTCGAGTTACACTGATTCACAGATTGATGAAGACTTGAGTTAGATTGATTCACGGGTTGATGAAGACTCGAGTTACACTGACACACAGGAACTTGACAAAGACAAACTCAAGACTCAAGTTTGACTGAACTTTGGTGTGTTGAAAGCCAGTGAGCCGGTGGGAACCTCTTCACGCCCCAGCTGGACTACCAACATGTTGTTTTCTGTCCCTCGCCCTGCTTTTCTCATGTCAGGGTGTGACATCATCACATCCACTCTGAAACTCTGCCTTTGTGTCTGCCTTTTCCAGGTGACAGCTGCTGGATGAAGCGAGAGGCGCAGACGGAAACCTTGGCTGTGGAGGGGAGGGTTCCTGGCACCGTGATTTGATTCACCGAGACAAATAAAAATCACATTGCCAGGGATTTCCACTTCCCCACGGCTCTGCAGGTGACATGGTCCACCGTCAAGCTCCATGACAAAAGGTCACGTCTTTCTTGTGCGCTCATGGGACACTTCATTAGGTACACCTGCACAAATTAATCCAAAACAAGAACTGAAGCCAAAATTCTTACTTCCACTTCAGTCCTAACTCCTCTAATGCTCATCACTACGGATGTGCAAGGGCTGACCAAGACCCAAGTTTCACTAACTCACGAGTAGACAAAGACTCAACTTTCACTGACTCACAGTAAGATGAAGACTCAGCTTTCCCTGATTCACGGATTGACAAAGACTTGAGTTTCACTGACTCACAGGATGACAAAGAATCAAGTTTCACTGACTCACGGGTTGACGAAGACTCAAGTTTCCCTGACTCACGGGTTGACGAAGACTCAAGTTTCCCTGACTCACGGGTTGACGAAGACTTAAGTTTGCCTGATTCACAGATTGACAAAGACTCAAGTTTCACTGACTCACAAGTTGACAAAGGCTCAAGTTTCACTGACTCCTGAGTTGATAAAGACTCGAGTTTCACTCACTCACAGGATGACAAAGAGTGGAGTTCCCCTGACTGACAGGTTGACGAAGGCTCAAGTTTCACTGAATCAGGAGTTGATAAAGATTCGAGTTTCACTGACTCACAGGATGACGAAGACTCAGCTTTCCCTGATTTACGGATTGACAAAGACTCGAGTTTCACTGACTCACAGGTTGACAAAGGCTCAAGTTTCACTGACTCACAGGTTGACGAAGGCTCAAGTTTCCCTGACTCACGGGTTGACGAAGACTCAAGTTTCCCTGATTCACGGATTGACAAAGACTCAAGTTTCACTGACTCACAAGTTGACAAAGGCTCAAGTTTCACTGACTCCTGAGTTGATAAAGACTCGAGTTTCACTGACTCACAGGATGACAAAGAGTGGAGTTCCCCTGACTCACAGGTTGACGAAGGCTCAAGTTTCACTGAATCATGAGTTGATAAAGACTCGAGTTTCACTGACTCACAGGTTGACAAAGGCTCAAGTTTCACTGACTCACAGGTTGACGAAGGCTCAAGTTTCCCTGACTCACGGGTTGACGAAGACTCAAGTTTCCCTGATTCACGGATTGACAAAGACTCAAGTTTCACTGACTCACAAGTTGACAAAGGCTCAAGTTTCACTGACTCCTGAGTTGATAAAGACTCGAGTTTCACTGACTCACAGGATGACAAAGAGTGGAGTTCCCCTGACTCACAGGTTGACGAAGGCTCAAGTTTCACTGAATCATGAGTTGATAAAGACTCGAGTTTCACTGACTCACAGGTTGACAAAGGCTCAAGTTTCACTGACTCACAGGTTGACGAAGGCTCAAGTTTCCCTGACTCACGGGTTGACGAAGACTCAAGTTTCCCTGATTCACGGATTGACAAAGACTCAAGTTTCACTGACTCACAAGTTGACAAAGGCTCAAGTTTCACTGACTCCTGAGTTGATAAAGACTCGAGTTTCACTGACTCACAGGATGACAAAGAGTGGAGTTCCCCTGACTCACAGGTTGACGAAGGCTCAAGTTTCACTGAATCATGAGTTGATAAAGACTCGAGTTTCACTGACTCACAGGTTGACGAAGGCTCAAGTTTCTCTGACTCACGGGTTGACGAAGACTCAAGGTTCACTGACTCACGGATTGACAAAGACTCAAGTTTCACTGACTCACAGGTTGACAAAGGCTCAAGTTTCACTGACTCCTGAGTTGATAAACACTCGAGTTTCACTGACGCCCAGGTTGACAAAGAGTGGCGTTTCCCTGACTCACAGGTTGACGAAGGCTCAAGTTTCAGTGAATCATGAGTTGCTAAAGACTCGAGTTTCACTGACTCACAGGATGACAAAGAGTGGTGTTTCCCTGACTCACCGGTTGACGAAGGCTCAAGTTTCACTGAATCATGAGTTGATAAAGACTCGAGTTTCACTGACTCACAGGTTGACAAAGGCTCAAGTTTCCCTGACTCACGGGTTGACGAAGACTCAAAATTCACTGACTCACGGGTTGAGAAAGATTCAAGTTTGCCTGATTCGCGGATTGACAAAGACTCGAGTTTCACTGACTCACAGGATGACAAAGACTCGGCTTTCCCTGATTCACAGATCGACAAAGACTCAAGTTTCACTGACTCACAGGATGACAAAGACTCGAGTTTCACTGACTCACAGGTTGACAAAGGCTCAAGTTTCACTGACTCCTGAGTTGATAAAGACTCGAGTTTCACTGACTCACAGGATGACAAAGAGTGGAGTTTCCCTGACTCACAGGTTGACAAAGGCTCAAGTTTCACTGACTCGCAGGATGACGAAGACTCGGCTTTCCCTGATTTACGGATTGACAAAGACTCGAGTTTCACTGACTCACAGGTTGACGAAGGCTCAAGTTTCCCTGACTCATGGGTTGACGAAGACTGAAGTTTGCCTGATTCACGGATTGACAAAGACTCAAGTTTCACTGACTCACAAGTTGACAAAGGCTCAAGTTTCACTGAATCATGAGTTGATAAAGACTTGAGTTTCACTGACTCACAGGTTGACAAAGACTCAAGTTTGCCTGATTCGCGGATTGACAAAGACTCAAGTTTCACTGATTCACAGGATGGCGAAGACTCGGCTTTCCCTGATTTACGGATTGACAAAGACTCGAGTTTTACTGACTCACAGGTTGACAAAGGCTCAAGTTTCACTGAATCATGAGTTGATAAAGACTCGAGTTTCACTGACTCACAGGTTGACGAAGGCTCAAGTTTCCCTGAATCACGGGTTGACAAAGACTCAAGGTTCACTGACTCACGGGTTGACAAAGACTCAAGTTTGCCTGATTCGCGGATTGACAAAGACTCGAGTTTCACTGACTCACAGGATGACAAAGAGTTGCGTTTCCCTGACTCAGGGGTTGAGAAAGACTCGAGGTTCACTGACTCACGGGTGCTGGATAAAGACTAGATTTTCACTGACTCCCGAGTGTAACTTGAAACTAAGTTTCAGTGCCTGCACTGTTAATGACTGATGATTGGAGTGCATTGAGTACCAGATTCAATGGGGGTACGGGGGGATCCGGTCTTATCCGGGAGGGACTTGAACCCAGGTCCACCAATCTCCACTGAGAGAGCGTTGAACAGTGCTAGCCAACTAGCTGTCAACTCATCATCCAAGAATTGCAGGTGCACCTAATTTAGCGAGTGTACGTTCAAGGATATTACGAGGGAGAGGAAGCGTACTGGCGTGTACAAAAGAAAAGGAAAGCAGGCAGGCAGGCACTTGCTGAAGGCACAGAGCTTAGCTGATTGGTGAGCATTGATCCCTGCTGTGTGTTGTTCACAGTGGCTAAGTTCAGTGCCTGAGGTGAAAGAGTTGATTTACTGAGGGTTGACTGAGGTGTTCTGCTCAACGGAAAGAACATGATGATCTCGGATATGAAGACGCAAGAAGTCGGGAGAGGCGTGACGTGGAAGCGGCGAGACTGTATGAGCCAGAGTGGAATCTGTAAATGCTGCTTCTTCTTCTTCTTCTCATTGCATCTGGCAACAAAATGATCACCTAAGTCAAATGTGCTTTTTAAAGCCAGACACTTTAATAACGCGAGCTAAAAAAAAATTCCACAAGCGCTTTGTGCCGTTGGAGGAATGTGGCACTAATTTTGTAGGGCCTGCCTGCCTGGGCATGCCCCCCCATGAATGAGCCACGGATGGTTGAGGGCAGCTGTGCCACATGCTTGTCTGCTGCACAACATGTGCCATTATCCTACGGCCAAACAACGCCTCACATCTCAGCAACCACATTATTATTTCTTATAACAACAACCCTATACGTACTGTATATAACGTGGATATTCTTTAGAGTAGTCAGTGTACAGTAGGGTGAGCCAAAAACCAGGAAACTTGCCTGGCAATAAGAATGTACCATTCATTCATTTTCTAACGGCTAATAGTTGTCGTGTTTTGCAATGGAAAGAATTGCATTCCAAACTGGCATCATGTTTCGTACCAGAATATGTTCCATTCCTAACATTGGTCAGTACTGGAAAATATTGCATTCCTAACAGCCGTCATATTTCTCACTGGAAAATATTGCATTCTTAACAATTGTCATGTTTTGGATTGGAAACTATTGCATTCCTAACCAATGTCATGTTTCGCGCCAGAATATATTCCATTCCTAACATCCGTCATGTTTTGCATTGGAAACTATTGCATTGCTAACCAATGTCATGTTTCGCGCCAGAATATATTCCATTCCGAACATCCGTCATGTTTTGTACTGGAAAATATTCCATTCCTAGCTAATGTCATATTTCACACTGGAAAAGATTCCATTCCTAACAATTGTAATGTTTCCCACTGGAAAGTGTTGCATTCCTAACAGACATCATATTTCATACCGGAATATATTCCATTCCTAAAAGCCATCACACCTCGCACCGGACAATATGGCATTCCTTTCACATTGTAAACTGTTGCATTCCTAATAGACCTCATGTTTTGCATGTTTAGTACTTGAAAATATTCCATTCCTAGCAGTTGTCATATTACACACTGGAAAGTGTTGCATTCCTAACAGATGTCATGTTTCGCAACGGAATATATTCCATCCCAAACAGCCATCATGTTCCACACTGGAAAATATTGCATTCCTAACAATTGTCACGTTACACACTGGAAAATATTCCATTCCTAACAATTGTCATGTTTCCCACTGGAAAGTGTTGCATTCCTAACAGACATCATATTTCATACTGGAATATATTCCATTCCTAACAGCCGTCATACCTCGCACCGGACAATATGGCATTCCTTTCACATTGTAAACTGTTGCATTCCTAATAGACCTCATGTTTTGCACCAGAATAGATTCCATTCCTAACACCTGTCATGTTTAGTACTTGAAAAGATTCCATTCCTAGCAGTTGTCATATTACACACTGGAAAGTGTTGCATTCCTAACAGACGTCATGTTTCGCAATGGAAAATATTGCATTCCTAACAGCCATCATGTTTCACACTGGAAAATATTGCATTCTTAACAATTGTCATGTTTTGCATTGGAAACTATTTCATTCCTAACCAATGTCATGTTTTGCACCAGAATATATTCCATCCCTAACATCCGTCATGTTTTGTACTGGAAAATATTCCATTCCTAGCAAATGTCATGTTTCACACGGGAAAATATTCCATTCCTAACAATTGTTATGTTTCCCACTGGAAAGTGTTGCATTCCTAACAGACATCATATATCATACCGGAATATATTCCATTCCTAACAGCCGTCATACCTCGCACCGAACAATATGGCATTCCTTTCACATTGTAAACTGTTGCATTCCTAATAGACCTCATGTTTTGCACCAGAATAGATTCCATTCCTAACACCTGTCATGTTTAGTACTTGAAAAGATTCCGTTCCTAGCAGTTGTCATATTACACACTGGAAAGTGTTGCATTCCTAACAGACGTCATGTTTCGCAATGGAAAATATTGCATTCCTAACAGCCATCATGTTTCACACTAGAAAATATTGCATTCCAAACAATTGTCATTTTGCATTGGAAACTATTGCATTCCTAACCAATGTCATGTTTCACTCTGGAAAATATTGCATTCTTAACAATTGTCATGTTTTGCATTGGAAACTATTGCATTCCTAACCAATGTCATGTTTCACGCCAGAATATATTCCATTCCTAGCAAATGTCATGTTTCGCACTGGAAAATATTCCATTCCTAACAATCGTCATGTTTCCCACTGGAAAGTGTTGCATTCCTAACAGACATCATATTTCATACCGGAATATATTCCATTGCTAACAGCCGTCATACCTCGCACCGGACAATATGGCATTCCTTTCACATTGTAAACTGTTGCATTCCTAATAGACCTCGTGTTTTGCACCAGAATATATTCCATTCCTAACAGCCGTCATACCTCGCACTGGACAATATGGCATTCCTTTCGCAACTGTTGCATTCCTAATAGTCCTCATGTTTTGCACCAGAATATATTTCATTCGTAATACCTGTCATGTTTAGTACTTGAAAATATTCCGTTCCTAGCAGTTGTCATATTACACACTGGAAAGTGTTGCATTCCTAAAAGACGTCATGTTTCGCAACGGAATATATTCCATCCCTAACAGCCATCATGTTTCACACTGGAAAATATTCCATTCCTAACAGACATCATATTTCATACCGGAATATATTCCATTCCTAACAGCCGTCATACCTCGCACCGGACAATATGGCATTCCTTTCACATTGTAAACTGTTGCATTCCTAATAGACCTCATGTTTTGCACCAGAATAGATTCCATTCCTAACACCTGTCATGTTTAGTACTTGAAAATATTCCGTTCCTAGCAGTTGTCATATTACACACTGGAAAGTGTTGCATTCCTAACAGACGTCATGTTTCGCAACGGAATATATTCCATCCCTAACAGCCATCATGTTCCACACTGGAAAATATTCCATTCCTAACAATTGTCAGGTTCCACACTGGAAAATATTCCATTCCTAACAATTGTCACGTTCCACACTGGAAAATATTCCATGCCTAACAATTGTCATGATTTGCACTTTGCATTTACAAATAAGGAACCACACTTCATGGAAATCTTGGTTGGGTCTGGGACCAATGAACCGCCATAAAGGTGCAGAGATGAGGATATTGAGGTTCTCATTGGGAGTGACCAGGATGGATAGGATCAGGAAGGAGTACATCAGAGGGACATTACATTATTAAATTTTGTATTATGGTTCCTTGAGTAGACATACAGTAATAAAAATGTTTGTCAAATATATCAGGAAAGATGGCTTAGCAAAAGGTCAACCATTGTTGTGTTATTTTGATTATTTTTTTGATTAAATGTAGATTCAATCAAGCCAAGTTTCAGCCAATCGCTGACTCTACGATCTGTAGCTCCGCCCTTTAGGTACTGCTGTGCTTGGCTTCCATGCCCTTTGCAACTTTTACCCATTTAAAGTCCTCCTTCCATTGCAGCCAGCAATGCTCACGCAGAGACTAATGCATTATTGACGACACCTAAGAGCGTACATCTCCTTCGGTGATGGCTCATTTTATGTCTATGTTCTCTTTTATGGCATTAAAATCAATAACGTTACTTGACCCCCCCCCCCCCCCCCCCTCCCATCAGAATATCTAACAGCAGCTGCAGCAGAAGAACAAGTGTGGGAATGTTGGGTAACACCAGAGAGCTGATACGACTGCATTGGCTCACATGAAGCAACAATGAAACACGTGAGATGGTTGTCTAAGTCATGGAGACCTCCATCCTTTGTTCCTCGCCGTTGAGAAAATCAATGCTTGATATTTGAGAGGATCAAATGTGTACAGTTGTCGCCGTTGGCGCTGAGATTGCGTGCGAATGCTGAGAAATGACGTTATTGATCCAAAATTCCAAAGCAAAAAGATGACATGAGGTCAAGATGTTGATTGATAACGTCACAGGAGATTGTAGGAGCCCCCCGGTAGTGTAAATGTGGCCCCCAGTGGTTGTGAACAGTAATATTAAACCTTTGGGATGTCACAAAATTGTGCAAAATCTTTCCTTCAGAGTGGAACTGCCTCAAATAAATAACAAATAAAGGAATTTATCACAGAGTAAAACAGGGGTCTCAAACACATGGCCCGCAGGACACTAGTTTGAGGCCCCCGCCTTGATATGAAAGTTTAATGTTAGTGCGGCCCGCGCAAGTTTGATATGGATGCTGTATGGTATCATGTACCCAGAAAAAATGATTACGTTTGATTCATGTTCATGTTAAAGGTTAAATAACTGTTAATAGTTATCCTCCCTATCCGTGTGGAAGTGGTAAGTTTTTGGCTATTTCAGTTTAAAGGAAATAACTTGAAGGCTACCGTTTAGGTCGCGAGCTCTCTAGTTTGCGAGTTAGCATGTGTCTCAAGACCCTGCAGTTGCGCAATATGTTGTAAATAAAAAAAAGTATAAATGTGACTATAGTCGTGTTTTGTCATGTCTACAGGGCTCTAATAATGCTTTGTTCATTTTAATCTGAAAAAAATCATTTGTCTCCCCACCAATTATATGTGGTTTTTATTTGCCGTTTTATTATTATTATTACATTTATTTATTACTGATTGATTGATTTTCTTTATTCTTCATTTGTTTATTTATTTTTCATCTTATTTTGTGTAGAAAAATTAAAATTAAAATTTTGCACCGAAAACCAAACCGTACAGAAACTGCAGTGTTCAAAAAGCGAGGTTTGACTCTCAATGAAGACGTTAGCATGAAAGCAGCAAAGACATTGCCCTACCACATCCAGATGGCAAAGTTGTTACATGTTTATATTTAATGCAGAGCAATGATTTGTCTGGAAAATGAGCTGGATATGGGACCCTGCCAAAAGTCTTTCACATGCAAACCTGCAGGTGGCACCCAACGACTCCTCCTCAAGTTAGAGCTTTTCATCCTGTCACTCACACACACCAGTACGAAGGATTGTTGGGGTCACCTTGAAAAAAAAAATTGAAATCTGACATTTTGAAAAAAATTTGGAAATATACGAGAAAAAAGTAGTGAATTTATGAGAAAAAAGTCATATTAGAATAAAATTATACATTTACTAGAAATATAGTTGCACATTGACTAGAATAAAGTGGTAAATATACAGGGATTAAATTGTAATATTACGAGAATAAAGTCCTAAATTTCTGAGAAACATTTATAAGAATAAAAAAATTGTAAATTTGCAAGAATAAAGTCATAATATGAGGAGACCACAGTGTTAAATTAGGAGAATAAAGTGCTAGGTGTGATGGTTCCTCCTTTCCTTTTATTTATAACGTAGCAGCAATTGAAAAAAATTGAAATCTGACATTTCAAGAAAAAAAATTGAAATATATGAGAAAAAAGTAGTGAATTCATGAAAAAAAGTTGTAAATTTATGAGAAAAAAGTCATATTAGAATAAAATTATACATTTACTGGAAATATAGTTGTACATTTACTAGAATAAAGTGGTCAAATATACACAGATTAAATTGTAATATTATTAGAATAAAGTCCTAAATTTCTAAGAAACATTTATGAGAATAAAAAAATGGTAAATTTGCAAGAATAAAGTCATAATATGAGGAGACCACAGTGTTAAATTAGGAGGATAAAGTGCTAGGTGTGATGGTTCCTCCTTTTCTTTTATTTATAACATGGCAGCAATGGGGAAAAAAAATAGAAATCTGACATTTCGAGAAAAAAGTTGGAAATATACAAGAAAAAAGTAGTGAATTCATGAGAAAAAAGTTGTAAATGTATGAGAAAAAAGTCATATTACAATAAACTTATACATTTACTAGAAATATAGCTGTACATTGACTAGAATAAAGTGGTAAATATACAGGGATTAAATTGTATTATTATGAGAATAAAGTCCTAAATCTCTTGGAAACATTTATGTGAATAAAAAAATGGTAAATTTGCAAGAATAAAGTCATAATATGAGGAGACCACAGTGTTAAATTAGGAGAATAAAGTAGCAGCAATTGAAAAAAAATAGAAATCTGACATTTTGAGAAAAAAATTGGAAATATACGAGAAAAAAGTAGTGAATTTATGAAAAAAAAGTTGTGAATTCATGAGAAAAAAGTTGTAAATGTATGAGAAAAAAGTCATATTACAATAAACTTATACATTTACTAGAAATATAGTTGTACATTGACTAGAATAAAGTGGTCAAATATACAAACAATATTTGAATGTATTCAAGGAACCTTTCAAAGTAATCCCACTCTCGGAAACCTCGGAAAGAAACAACAATATTATAACAACAACAAAATAAAAATACAACAATATGTTTTACTGAGGATCAAACAGTTAGTGCTCCTGTCTTATTGAGGATCTTTGACAAGCTTTTTTGTAGTTTGTCCTGAAAAGCAACAGAATGCTCCCCTTTCGTAGAGGATCTTTGACAAGCTTTTTTTGTAGTTTGTCCTGAAAAGCAACGGAATGCTCCTCTTTCGTAGAGGATCTTTGATGAGCTTTTTTGTAGTTTGTCCTGAAAAGCAACAAAATGCTCCTCTTTTGTAGAGGATCTTTGATGAGCATTTTTTGTAGTTGGTCCTGAAAAGCAACAGTATGGTCCTCTTTCGTAGAGGATCTTTGACAAGCTTTTTTTGTCATTTGTCCTGAAAAGCAACGGAATGCTCCTCTTTCGTAGAGGATCTTTGATGAGCTTTTTTGTAGTTTGTCCTGAAAAGCAACAAAATGCTCCTCTTTCGTACAGGATCTTTGACAAGCTTTTTTGTAAGTTTGTCCTGAAAAGCAACGGAATGCTCCTGTTTCGTAGAGGATCTTTGACAAGCTTTTTTGTAGTTTGTCCTGAAAAGCAACAAAATGCTCCTGTTTCGTAGAGGATCTTTGACAAGCTTTTTTTGTAGTTTGTCCTGAAAAGCAACAGAATTCTCATCTTTCATAGAGGATCTTTGACAAGAAGAGAGTTCTATGTGGGCTGTGTCCTCCCGTGCCTACTGAACTGGTATCAGTGTTCCCCCCCAAAACTGGCTCAGTTCAGCAGGAACAGGAGTGGAGCCCAATGTCAATCAGGAAGCGACCTCGCCGACGTCGTTGAGAGTTTGGAGGGTGTGCTCCCCGCCATGGCTGGCCCCCATCGGACCCGACATGACAGCGGCAGGCGTTGCAGCTGCGGATGTCCTTGCATGTATGAATGTTTCATAAGCTCCGTACGGCGTTCTTGATAGCGAGCATCTCCACGCTTGCATGCTTCCATACATTTTGCAGCTTTGTGCTCTCATGTTTATTTCACCAGCCCGCCTCGACTGGCCACACCCTCGCTTTTTGCCCTTCTCGGCTGTCACACTCACCCCCCCCCCCCCCCCCCCCACACTTCCCCCTAACCTCCAAATCACTGCTTCATACAGAATATCTGCGTCATCCCCACACCACCAACAGTCCATCATGGGTGGCCAGGGACATTCTACTGAGATAAGTTGCCCCCGCCGATGGAAAAGGCGCCATCTTGATTTTATAAGCCGCAGGAAACTGGGAAGTCATTAGCAGTAAAGATGAATATGTGCTTATCCTGCCAGCCCATGCACCCCGTGCCTGACAAACTTGTATCTTTTATCACGGAGACGCCACAGTGCGGCCTTTCATGAGGCACCGCCGCTTATTAAGATCCCACCGGAAAGGAGTGATGTCACGCCATCGCCGCGGGATGTCACATTCCTCTGACATCATCATTTCGACACCTTTGGTATCCTTTACAAGTACTACTGCATTCATGTACTGTATCTGATATATTACACGCTTTGTACAGTACACACACAGCAGCAACACAACCTATGATGTCATGGCGACATTGTTTCTGTTACTTCATTTATATTTTTATATTTATTACATGTGTTAATGTCATTTATTTTCATTTCTTTGATGTATTTATTTGATTTATTATGAAAATATATTGAAATTTAAGTAACAACATTTTAAAGCGCATGCAAAGATAGATAAAGATGCTTAGATATACTGCCTATTCTTCTTTTGGAGTAGGTACTTATACACAGCAGTGTGCTCCTCTTAAATAGATGGTCTTTGACTTTTGGAGTGGGTCCTTAAAAACATGAGTGTCTCCTTAAAAACAACAATATTATAACAACAACAAAAACTATATTTTTTACTGAGGATCTTTGACAAGCTTTTTTGTAGTTTGTCCTGAAAAACAACAAAATGCTCCTCTTTTGTCAAGGATCTTTAATGAGCTTTTTTGTAGTTTTTCCTGAAAAGCAACAACATGCTCCTCTTTCGTAGGGGATCTTTGACAAGCTGTTTTTGTAAGTTTGTCCTGAAAAGCAACGGAATGCTCCTCTTTAGCAGAGGATCTTTGACAAGCTTTTTTTTTTAGTTTGTCCTGAAAAGCAACAAAATGCTCCTCTTTCGTAGAGGATCTTTGACAAGCTTTTTTTGTAGTTGGTCCTGAAAAGCAACAAAGTGCTCCTCTTTAGTAGAGGATCTTTGACCAGCTTTTTTTGTAGTTTGTCCTGAAAAGCAACGGAAAGCTCCTTTTTCGTAGAGGATCTTTGACGAGCTTTTTCTGTAGTTTGTCCTGAAAAACAACAGAATGCTCCTCTTTCGTAGAGGATCTTTGACAAGCTTTTTTAGTTGTTTGTCCTGAAAAGCAACAAAATGCTCCTCTTTCGTAGAGGATCTTTGACAAGCTTTTTTGTAGTTCGTCTTGAAAAGCAACGGAATGCTCCTCTTTCAGGATTTTTGACGAGCTTTTTTGTAGTTTGTCCTGAAAAGCAACAAAATGCTCCTCTTTCATAGCGGATCTTTGACAAGCTTTTTTTGTAGTTTGTCCTGAAAGCAACGGAATGCTCCTGTTTCGTAGAGGATCTTTGATGAGCTTTTTTGTAGTTTGTCCTGAAAGCAACGGAATGCTCCTGTTTCGTAGAGGATCTTTGATGAGCTTTTTTGTAGTTTGTCCTGAAAAGCAACAAAATGCTCCTCTTTTGTAGAGGACCTTTGACGAGCATTTTTTGTAGTTGGTCCTGAAAAGCAACAGAATGCTCCTCTTTCGTAGAGGATCTTTGACAAGTTTTTTTTGCAGTATATCCTCAAAAACAGCAGAGTGCTATCAAGCATTTGTCAAGCAAGGTCCTTGTATTAGGACCTGCTATATTAGTACGCAACTGTTTGACCACCTTAAACACTAGAGTGTTCCTACTTTATAGAGGATCTTTGAGTGGCTTTTTTGCTGTAGGTCCTCAAAAACCAGCACAAGGCTCCTGTTATAGATGATCTTTCACCAGGTTATTTTATGTCCTTAAAAACAACAATATTATAACAACAACAAAATACAGCAATATTTTTTACTGAGGATCTTTGACAAGCTTTTTTTTGCAGTAGGTCCTTAAAAACAGTTAGTGCTCCTGTCTTATGGAGGATCTTTGACTAGCTTTTTTTGTAGTTTGTCCTGAAGAGCAACGAAATGCTCCTCTTTCATAGAGGATCTTTGACAAGCTTTTTTGTAGTTTGTCCTGAAAAGCAACGGAATGCTCCTCTTTTGTAGAGGATCTTTGACAAGCTTTTTTTGTAGTTGGTCCTGAAAAGCAACAAGATGCTCCTCTTTCGTAGAGGATCTTTGACGAGCTTTTTTTGTCATTTGTCCTGAAAAGCAACGGAATGCTCCTCTTTTGTCAAGGATCTTTGACAAGCTTTTTTTGTCATTTGTCCTGAAAAGCAATGGAATGCTCCTCTTTCGTAGAGGATCTTTGACGAGCGTTTTCTGTAGTTTGTCATGAAAAGCAACAAAATGCTCCTCTTTCGTAGAGGATCTTTGATGAGCTTTTTTGTAGTTTGTCCAGAAAAGCAACAAAATGCTCCTCTTTCGTAGAGGATCTTTGACCAGCTTTTTTTGTTGTTTGTCCTGAAAAGCAACAAAATGCTCCTTTTTCGTAGAGGATCTTTGACAAGCTTTTTTGTAGTTTGTCCTGAAAAGCAACGGAATGCTCCTCTTTCGTAGAGGATTTTTGACAAGCTTTTTTGTAGTTGGCCCTGAAAAGCAACAAAATGCTCCTCCTTTGTAGAGGATCTTTGACAAGCTTTTTCTGTAGTTTGTCCTGAAAAGCAACAGAATGCTCCTCTTTCGTAGAGGATATTTGATGAGCTTTTTTGTAGTTTGTCCTGAAAAGCAACAAAATGCTCCTCTTTTGTAGAGGATCTTTGACCAGCTTTTTTTGCAGTATATCCTCAAAAACCTTTGAGTTACTTTTTATATTGCAAATCCTTAGATTTGAAATAGTGCTGCTGTCTTCTGGATATTTGACAACTATATTTTTTGCCATACGTCCTTAAAAACAGCGTTCCTGTCACATAGAGGATCTTTGAAAACATGAAGTAAAAGTGTGACTTTTCAACGTGTGCCATTTGAGCAGTGATAGACAATATCAAGCGCTTTTCCTCCATTCTAATGACTGTTGATTGACAGCTGTGCTTGACAGGCGTGTTTAATTCAAAGTGCTTCTTTCTTTTTTAGTCGCGTGAAATAAAGCATGGGGAAGAAAACAAGAGTTTTTATTGTGAGTGTCGTCTCTCTCGAGTGATTGCAGTGAAGAAAGTGAGCATTTGTGAGGCTGATGAGAGCTTTGGAGGATGTGAGACCAGTCAAGTGAGTCCATTTTCCATCTGGGGCTTTTAGATCTTCTTCTCTGCGGTGTCATGAAAAAGACCAGGACAATGCGGGTTGCCTTGTCTTCATGCAAACAGACACCGCTTTTGTTGTTTTTTCAAATCCTCAAAATATAACTGACATCAAAAATCAGATTTCTTTATTGCATTTCTTTAATTTCATCAAAGCAATGAAACATGATTTATTAATATTGTAATGAAGTTAAACTTGAGGCGGCATCATACAACAGAGTAGTCACGTGGTCACAAGAGTGAGATTGAACTGGGGTTTATTTTATTTTTTTATTTTTATTTTTATTTTTATTTTTATTTTTATTTTTATTTTTATTTTTATTTTTATTTTTATTTTTATTTTTATTTTTATTTTTATTTTTATTTTTATTTTTATTTTTTATTTTTTTAAATTTTTTTATTTTTTTAATTATTTTTATTTGTATTTTTTTTTAAAAAAGTATTTTTATAAAATTTGTATTTGTAAATATTTTTACAAAGCATGAATCCAAGCAGTCGGGTGTTGAATAGAAACAGAAAGAAAGACAGAAAGCTAGCTCGCAGGGTGAAACGTGTTGCATTTCCTTTCTTGTGGCCGTGCACCAAGTACGCCCTTCCTGTTCTTTGCTTGACCTTGTTGGCCCTCTGGTTGGCATGATGTCACAATCGCATGGGAAAGGTTTGACTGATTGGCTGTAGACAGACGGGATAAAAACCGCATCACACCTGCTGGCGGCATCACTGCCATCACACACAAACACACAAACACACAAGTATGCTTTATTAGATGAATACCACTCAATAAAGCTACTGTATGTTGGCTCCAGTCAATTCATTATTTGAAATATTTAAATTATATATCAAATATTCATATTAGTGTTCATTCATTTTCTATCGCTTATCCTCACGAGGGTCGCGGCGGTGCTGGAGCCTATCCCAGCTGTCTTCGGGTGTGAGGCGGGGTACACCCTGGACTGGTGACAAACTTTGTTGTTTGTCTATAGACAAACAACCAATTTGGAGTGGCCAATTAACCTAGCATGTTTTTGGAATGTGGGAGGAAACCGGAGTACCCGGAGAAAACCCACGCATGCACGGGGAGAACATGCAAAACTCCACACAGAGATGAGTGTGGGATTGAACTCAGGTCTCCTTGTCCACCATGCAGCCCTTCATATTAGTATTAATAATATAATACTGTAATAATTTTATTATGAAATTTATTTATTTTTTTATTTTATTTTATTTTATTTTTTTTTTTTTATTTTTTTTTTATTTTTTTTTTATTTTTATTTTAAAAAGTATTTTTATAAAATTTGTATTTGTAAATATTTTTACAAAGCATGAATCCATTTTATTTTTATTTTTATTTTTATTTTTATTTTTATTTTTATTTTTATTTTTATTTTTATTTTTATTTTTATTTTTATTTTTATTTTTATTTTTATTTTTATTTTTATTTTTATTTTTATTTTTATTTTTATTTTTATTTTTATTTTTATTTTTATTTTTATTTTTATTTTTATTTTTATTTTTATTTTTATTTTTATTTTTATTTTTCCTCACGAGGGTTGCGGGGGGTACTGGAGCCTATCCCAGCTGTCTTGGGGCGAGAGGTGGGGTACACCCTGGACTGGTGGCCAGCCAATCACAGGGCACGTATAGACAAACAACCATTCACACTCACATTCATACCTATGGACAATTTGGAGTTGCCATTTAACCTAGCGAGACCATGCAAAATCCACACAGAGATGGCTGAGGGCGGAATTGAACCCTGGTCTCCTTGCTGTGAGGTCTGTGCAATTTTTATTTTTATTTTTATTTTTATTTTTATTTTTATTTTTATTTTTATTTTTATTTTTATTTTTATTTTTATTTTTATTTTTATTTTTATTTTTATTTTTATATTTATTTTTATATTTATTTTTATTTTTATTTTTATTTTTATTTTTATTTTTATTTTTATTTTTATTTTTATTTTTATTTTTATTTTTATTTTTATTTTTATTTTTATTTTTATTTTTATTTTTATTTTTATTTTTATTTTTATTTTTATTTTTATTTTTATTTTTATTTTTATTTTTATTTTTATTTTTATTTTTATTTTTATTTTTATTTTTATTTTTATTTTTATTTTTATTTTTATTTTTATTTAACAAGTACATCTCCCCCCAAGGTTGCATGTGATGGAAAGGGGTACCTCTGTCGTCATTCTTCATTCTTCAGAACATATGTGGAGGTCATGAAAAGAAAGGTCAATCCCAGGAGGGGGACAAGGAGGAGAAGGAGGAGGAGGAGAGGTTTGACGTGCGACAAGACAAACAAAGAACACATTTTATCTCATCTCTCTGCTTGCTTCTGATAAAGGAGTCTGATCCATTTGTCTTGCACCAATCCATACGTCTTTGATTCTCCTCCAGCGGCCTACAGTATGGATCTCTGCTCAAGGTTGGGAGAACTTCTCCTCGCTTTTTTCATTGAAGATCTTTGACCTGCATTTTTTTCATAGTAGGTTCTTAAAAACAGCAGTGCACTCATGCCATATACAGGATCTTTGATATGTTTTTTGTAAAAAACAACCCAGCGCTCCTGTCATATAGAGGATCTTTGGCCAGCAACGGAATGCTCCTCTTTGGTAGAGGATCTTTGACAAGCTTTTTTTGTAGTTTGTCCTGAAAAGCAAGAAACTGCTCCTCTTTCGTAGAGGATCTTTGACAAGCATTTTTTTGTAGTTTGTCCTGAAAAGCAAGTTTTGCATTTTTTTCATAGTAGGTTCTTAAAAACAGCAGTGCACTCATGTCATACAGAGGATCTTTGATAAGTGTTTTTTTTTTTTGGTAAAATAGTAGTAGGTCCTTAAAAACAACCCAGCGCTCCTGTCATATAGAGGATCTTTGGCCTGCAACGGAATGCTCCTCTTTGGTAGAGGATCTTTGACAAGCTTTTTTGTAGTTTGTCCTGAAAAGAAAGAAAATGCTCTTCTTTCATAGAGGATCTTTGACAAACTTTTTTTGTAGTTTGTCCTGAAAAGCAAGTTTTGCATTTTTTTCATAGTAGGTTCTTAAAAACAGCAGTGCACTCATGTCATACAGAGGATCTTTGCTAAGTGTTTTTTTTTTTTTTGTAAAATAGTAGTAGGTCCTTAAAAACAACCCAGCGCTCCTGTCATATAGAGGATCTTTGACCTGCATTTTTTTTCATAGTAGGTTCTTAGAAACAGTAGTGCACTCATGTCATATAGAGGATCTTTGATAAGTGTTTTTTTTGTAAAATAGTAGTAGGTCCTTAAAAACAACCCAGCGCTCCTGTCATATAGAGGATCTTTGGCCTGCATTTTTTTTCATAGTAGGTTCTTAAAAACAGCAGTGCACTCATGTCATACAGAGGATCTTTGATAAGTGTTTTTTTTGTAAAATTGGAGTAGGTCTTTAAAAACAACCCAGCGCTCCTGTCATATAGAGGATCTTTGACCTGCATTTTTTCATAGTATGGTCTTAAAAACAGCAGTGCACTCATGTCATATAGAAGATCTTTGATATGTGTTTTTTTTTTTGTAAAATAGTAGTACGTCCTTAAAAATAACCCAGCGCTCCTGTCATATAGAGGATCTTTGACCTGCATTTTTTTTCATAGTAGGTTCTTAAAAACAGCAGTGCACTCATGTCATATAGAGGATCTTTGATAAGTGTTTTTTTTTTTTTTGTAAAATAGTAGTAGGTCCTTAAAAACAACCCAGCGCTCCTGTCATGTAGAGGATTTTTGGCCTGCATTTTTTCCATAGTAGGTTCTTAAAAACAGCAGTCAGTGCACTCTTGTCATATAGAGGATCTTTGATAAGTGTTTTTTTTTTTTTGTAAAATTGTAGTAGGTCCTTAAAAACAACCCAGCACTCCTGTCATGTAGAGGATCTTTGGCCTGCATTTTTTCCATAGTAGGTTCTTAAAAACAGCAGTCAGTGCACTCATGTCATATAGAGGATCTTTGATAAGTGGGTTTTTTTTTTGTAAAATTGTAGTAGGTCCTTAAAAACAACCCAGCACTCCTGTCATATAGAGGATCTTTGACCTGCATTTTTTTCATAGTAGGTTCTTAAAAACAGCAGTGCACTCATGTCATATAGAGGATCTTTGATAAGTGTTTTTTTTTTTTTTTTGTAAAATTGTAGTAGGCCCAATGTGAGTGTGAATGGTTGTTTGTCTATATGTGCCCTGTGATTGGCTGGCCACCAGTCCAGCACCCCCCGCAACCCTTGTGAGGAAAAGCGGTAGAAAATTAATGAATGAATGAATGTAGTAGGTCCTTAAAAAAAAAACAGCGCTCCTGTCACATAGAGGATCTTTGACCTGCAGAGATAGCAGAGAGCTCCTGCTATGTATTTACACTGGGGGGTCTTGGACTAGTGTTTTTTTTTTTCCTAGAGGACCTTTGACCTGCATTTTTTTCGTAGTAGGTTCTCAAAGGATCTTTGGTGGGGTTTTTTTTAAATAGTAGTAGGTCCTTAAAAACAACCCATCACTCCAGTCATATAGAGGATCTTTGACCTCCATTTTTTTCATAGTAGGTTCTTAAAAACAACCCAGCGATCCTGTCATATAAAGGATCTTTGACCTGCATTTTTTCATGGTAGGTTCTTAAAAACAACCCAGCGATCCTGTCATATAGAGGATCTTTGACCTGCTTTTTTTTTTTAAATAGTAGTTTCCAAAAAAACAGCAGAGCGCTCATGTCATATAGAGGATCTTAGACAAGTTTTGTTTTTCAGAAGACTCTTAAAACAGCAGAGTGATCCTGTTATATAGAGGATCTTGGACTAGAGTTTTTGCTTTTTGCAGTAGTTTAAAAAAAGCAGAGCTTTTTTGCTCCTTAAAAACAGAGTGCTATTGTCATATAGAGGATCTTTGACTGTTTGAGTGGGGCTTTTGGCAGGAGGTCGTTAAAACAGCACAGGATCTTTGACTTCTCTTTGATCTCATGGTAAAAACAGCAAAACGTTCATGTCATATCGTGGCTCTTTGACAAGTGTTTTTTACACTAGGTCTTTAAAACCAGCAGACCACTCCTGGATCTGTGACTTGCATTTTTTGAAATAGTACGTCCCTAAAAAGAGCAGAGCTCCCCTGTTATATAGAGGATCTTTGACTTCTGCAGCAGTGTGCTTCTACTATATAGAGGATCTTGGACGTGCATTTTTTTTTATATTAAGTTCTTTAAAACTGCTGAGAACTCCTGTTATTTAAAGGATTTTGGACAGTAACGTCAGCTCCTCGGTCTAATGCTAAGGCGTCACCTTTGTCATCATTTTCAGGTCAACTTTGTCACCTGAACGCCTCATTACCTCGTGGCAGACGAGCCTGACGCTGCGAGCGAGAAACGCCAGTCAGGCTCGTGGCTTCCACATATCGAATATACGCATGATTAAGTGCTTTTTTAATTGCGTCTGCCTACAAGTCATGTGACCGACACTCGTTTAGTGGAGTAATGTACTTTTTTCTCATAACTTTATTTTTATTTTATTTATAAATCATATTATTCTTGTGAAGTAAATTCACTTTTTTCTTATAAATGTATGAAAATAAAAGTCGGAAATTTATGAGAAAAAAATTATGACTTTTATTTGAGGAAAAAGTCATCCATTTATGAGAATGAAGTCATGAATTTACAAGAATAAAAGCTATGAAAAGGGAGGATTTATATAACTTTGGCCTGTGGCAAAGGTAACATTATGTAAATGTACAACTTTATTCTCGTAAATTTACAAAAAAATATTCTCTCATGAAAAAAGTATATTTACAAAAAAATTTCTGACTTTTATACAACTTGTCGTACATTTATGACAATAATGTTACAAAAAGTAATGACTTGTGTAATGTCATACATTTATGAGTAATGTACCTTTTTTTCATAAATTTACGACATTATTCACTTGAAGTAAATTTACATTTTTCTTGTAAATGTATGAGAATAAAAATCAGAAATTCATGAGAAAAAAATTATGACTTTTATTTGAGGAAAAAGTCATCCATTTATGTGAATGAAGTCATAAATTTATGAGAATAAAAGCTATGAAAAGGGAGGATTTATATGACTTTGGCCTGCGGCAAAGGTAACATTATGTAAATGTACAACTTTATTCTCGTAAATTAAAAAAAAAAATTCTCTCATGAAAAAAGTATATTTACAAAAAAAATTCTGACTTTTATACAACTTGTCGTACATTTATGACAATAATGTTATGAAAAGTAATGACTTGTGTAATGTCATACATTTATGAGTAATGTACTTTTTTCTCATAGATTTACGACATTATTCACGTGAAGTAAATTTAAATTTTTCTTGTAAATGTATGAGAATAAAAATCGGAAATTTATGAGAAAAAAATTACGACTTTTATTTGAGGAAAAAGTCATCCATTTATGAGAATGAAGTCCTAAATAAAAGCTATGAAAAGGGAGGATTTATATGACTTTGGCCTGTGGCAAAGGTAACATTATGTAAATATACAACTTTATTCTCGTAAATTTACAACAAAAAAAATTCTCTCATGAAAAAAGTATATTTACTAAAAAATTTCTGACTTTTATACAACTTGTCGTACATTTATGACAATAATGTTACAAAAAGTAATGACTTGTGTAATGTCATACATTTATGAGTAATGTACCTTTTTTTCATAAATTTACGACATTATTCACTTGAAGTAAATTTACATTTTTCTTGTAAATATATGAGAATAAAAATCGGAAATTTATGAGAAAAAAATTACGACTTTTATTTGAGGAAAAAGTCATCCATTTATGAGAATGAAGTCATAAATTTACAAAAATAAAAGCTATGAAAAGGGAGGATTTATATGACTTTGGCCTGCGGCAAAGGTAACATTATGTAAATGTACAACTTTATTCTCGTAAATTAAAAAAAAACTTCTCTCATGAAAAAAGTATATTTACAAAAAACTTTCTGACTTTTATACAACTTGTCGTACATTTATGACAATAATGTTACAAAAAGTAATGACTTGTGTAATGTCATACATTTATGAGTAATGTACCTTTTTTTCATAAATTTACGACATTATTCACGTGAAATAAAATGTACACTTTTCTTGTAAATGTATGAGAATAAAAATCGGAAATTTATAAGAACAAAATTAAGACTTTTATTTGAGGAAAAAGTCACCCATTTATGAGAATGAAGTCATAAATTTATGAAAATAAAAGCTATGAAAAGGGAGGATTTATATGACTTTGGCCTGCGGCAAAGGTAACATTATGTAAATATACAACTTTATTCTCGTAAATTGAAAAAAAAAATTCTCTCATGAAAAAAGTATATTTACTAAAATATTTCTGACTTTTATACAACTTGTCGTACATTTATGACAATAATGTTACAAAAAGTAATGACTTGTGTAATGTCATACATTTATGAGTAATGTAGCTTTTTTTCATAAATTTACGACATTATTCACGTGAAGTAAATTCACATTTTTCTTGTAAATGTATGAGAATAAAAATCGGAAATTTATGAGAAAAAAATTATGACTTTTATTTGAGGAAAAAGTCATCCATTTATGTCAATGAAGTCATAAATTTATGAGAATAAAAGCTATGAAAAGGGAGGATTTATATGACTTTGGCCTGCGGCAAAGGTAACATTATGTAAATGTACAACTTTATTCTCGTAAATTTACAACAAAAAAAATTTTCTCATAAAAAAGTATATTTACTAAAAAATTTCTGACTTTTATACAACTTGTCATACATTTATGACAATAATGTTATGAAAAGTAATGACTTGTGTAATGTCATACATTTATGAGTAATGTACTTTTTTCTCATAAATTTACGACATTATTCACGTGAAGTAAATTTAAATTTTTCTTGTAAATGTATGAGAATAAAAATCGGAAATTTATGAGAAAAAATTTACGACTTTTATTTGAGGAAAAAGTCATCCATTTATGAGAATGAAGTCCTAAATAAAAGCTATGAAAAGGGAAGATTTATATGACTTTGGCCTGCGGCAAAGGTAACATTATGTAAATGTACAACTTTATTCTCGTAAATTTACAACAAAAAATTTCTCTCATGAAAAAAGTATATTTACAAAAAAAATTCTGACTTTTATACAACTTGTTGTACATTTATGACAATAATGTTACAAAAAGTAATGACTTGTGTAATGTCATACATTTATGAGTAATGTACCTTTTTTTCATAAATTTACGACATTATTCACTTGAAGTAAATTTACATTTTTCGTGTAAATATATGAGAATAAAAAATAAAAAAAAATGTATGAGAACAAAAATCGGAAATTCATGAGAAAAAAATTATGACTTTTATTTGAGGAAAAAGTCATCCATTTATGTGAATGAAGTCATAAATTTATGAGAATAAAAGCTATGAAAAGGGAGGATTTATATGACTTTGGCCTGCGGCAAAGGTAACATTATGTAAATATACAACTTTATTCTCGTAAATTTACAACTAAAAAATTTCTCTCATGAAAAAAGTATATTTACAAAAAAATTTCTGACTTTTATACAACTTGTCATACATTTATGACAATAATGTTATGAAAAGTAATGACGTGTGTAATATCATACATTTATAAGTAATGTACCTTTTTCTCATAAATTTATGACATTATTCTCATGAAGTAAATTTACTTTTTTGTTGTAAATTTATGAAAATAAAAGTCAGAAATTTACGGGAAAAAAATTGCAAGTTTTATTTGAGCGCTCGGCACTTCCAAAACATTTCCAAGCATAGAAATGAAGGAAAATACAAATATAAGGCATTCAAAAGACGTTGTGATGATACTATGTAGTATCATACACTGGTCACTAGGTGTCAGTAATGGTACCGTAATGTCTGTCGGGATACACAAGCACCAGACTTGCTGAGTGGAATGATTTCACATCCTTAACGTGGGTTACTGTACCCTCGGCAACTCAACTCTGAACCTCCAACATCACTTCCTGTCCAGGACAACTGAATAAATATTATTTTTTAAAAAACATGATGGAATTCCTGTGTTTGCCACTCCCCGAGTTCCAGCAGCACTCGTGCAGCCCCAGATGGAAATATTTATTCTCCTTTCCTTCGACCGATACAGAAGATGCAACTGAAGTGTTTGTGTAGAGGAAACGTGTGTGGGACGCTTCTCGGATCCTCTTTGCATGGGAGGGGTCCACGTTGTGGTCTAACCACTCGAAACTGACAGGCAGCTGGTGGTGGAGCTGAGCCTGCATTTTCTCCACGACTTGCGAGCTTTACTCGGGGAGGCGGCGCCGAGGTTCCTGGCCTTGCTCTCCGAGGTGCTGCTGGTCTCCTTGGAGGAGAAGGCCTCCTTGCGACAGAAGCAGCGGCCACACAGGAGGCGAGCCATGGCCCTCCTCATCTCGGCGCTGCCCAGAGCGTAGATGACGGGGTTGATGCCCGAGTTGATGACCGCCAGTGCGATGAAGACATTGGCGCTGAAGAGCGGCGCGCACTGACGGGATGTGCAGAAAAAGTCCACCAGCAGCAGAAGGAACAGCGGCCCCCAGCAAAGCATGAAGACCCCCATGATGATGATGACGGTTTTCAGCAAAGCCAAGGAGCGCTTGCGGCAGCGCTGCATCGCTAGCGTCGCGGTCTTGTGCACGTGGCAGTAGATGGCGCTGTAGAGCACGCCGATAGCCAGAAGAATCAGGAAGAAGATGACCAGGGAGAACAAGATGTAGGTCTTGGAATAGAGAGGCAGGAGGGTGGAACACCGGTCCAGGCTGCACACACAGTTCCATCCCAACAAGGGGAGGAACCCGAGCACCAGCGCCAAAACCCAGCAGAGGGCCACCAGGCCGTAGATCCTGTAGTAGGTGCTGCTGGCGGACTTGTGAGGCAGCGGCTTCATGATGGTCATGTAACGCTCCACGGCGATCAGCAGCAAGCTAAAAATGGACGCCGCCAAGGCCACAAACAGCACACCCTCTCGGAAAAGCCAAAGCGCCGGAGCCAGGCGGAAGGTCCGACTGCCGGACATGCAGATGTTGAGCAGGTAAGCGGCACCTGTCAGGAGGTCGCTGAGCGTGATGTTGGCGATGCACACGTAGACCCAACGTCGGCTGGCTAGGATGCGGGAAACCACAGCGACCAGCACCAAGGAATTCTCCAGAATGATGAGAACGCTGAAAAACAGGAAGACGGCCGTAGAGGCGCTGACGGGGTTCTGGGAGTTTGACACCGTCCGGTTCTGCAGGCGGCCCGTGTGGTTGTAATGCCGCAGGATGACTTGGCTGAGGGAGGCGTTTCCGTGGGAAACGCTAGCTGGTGAACGGTACAAGTGGGGGCAGGAGGATGAGAGAAGAGCCATGGCTGGGGGGGGGGCAACAGCTGGTGTCAGCGGGAATGAGGGGGAAACTCCTGGGAAGGCAGGCTATCATCTCACTCCAACCACAAAGCAACCTGGGAAAAGACATCCAATTGCAGCAGGAAGCTTGAATGACATCATTACCTATAAAACCACGATATTGTCCAATTCTCGATATCAGCCGATACCGATATGTGCAACATGACATACTGTATGACCTGTGATGGAATGAACACATACGAGTTGTATCAAGCATTTTTTTAAATATCGGTTTCCATGATCTGGAAAAAAAATCTGCTACGATATCGACCGATATCACATTTTTAGACTGATATCGGGCCTATAATTATCGGTACCGATAGTTATCAGACATCCCTAACAAATATAAATATTATTATTAGTGCTGTTGATTAAAATGTTTTAATGCAGTTAATCACATTTCATCCATAATTAATCACAATCATGATTAATCACAGATGGATGGATGGATGGATGATGGATGGATGGATGGATGGATGAATGGATGATGAATGGATGGATGGATGGATGCATATATGGATGGATGGATGGATGGATGGATGGATGGATGGATGGATGGATGGATGGATGATGGATGGATGGATGGATGGATGCATATATGGATGGATGGATGGATGAATGGATGGATGATGGATGGATGGATGGATGGATGGATGGATGGATGCATATATGGATGGATGGATGGATGGATGCATAGATAGATAGATAGATAGATAGATAGATAGATAGATAGATAGATAGATAGATAGATAGATAGATAGATAGATAGATAGATAGATAGATAGATAGATAGATAGATAGATAGATAGATAGATAGATAGATAGATAGATAGATAGATAGATAGATAGATAGATAGATAGATAGATAGATAGATAGATAGATAGATAGATAGATAGATAGATAGATAGATAGATAGATAGATAGATAGATAGATAGATAGATAGATAGATAGATAGATAGATAGATAGATAGATAGATAGATAGATAGATAGATAGATAGATAGATAGATAGATAGATAGATAGATAGATAGATAGATAGATAGATAGATAGATAGATAGATAGATAGATAGATAGATAGATAGATAGATAGATAGATAGATAGATAGATAGATAGATAGATAGATAGATAGATAGATAGATAGATAGATAGATAGATAGATAGATAGATAGATAGATAGATAGATAGATAGATAGATAGATAGATAGATAGATAGATAGATAGATAGATAGATAGATAGATAGATAGATAGATAGATAGATAGATAGATAGATAGATAGATAGATAGATAGATAGATAGATAGATAGATAGATAGATAGATAGATAGATAGATAGATAGATAGATAGATAGATAGATAGATAGATAGATAGATACCGCACCATCTAATAACGATATAGTATTTTTAGCCTTCTTCTTTCACCTCATATATTTATATTCATGTGTTGTTCCTGTCTTAGTTTTACACAATACAAGATTAATTAAACGGCTTTTACATAGAGTAGAATGAAATTGTAGCAGCTCCATCTTCAGTGCAAGACAATATGACAGTACAAAATGTAGAAATTAGAAGAATAATTGTTTTATTTTTAATTTAAAAAATAAATAAAAAAATAAATAAAAAAATAAATAAAAAAATAAATTAAAATATAAATTAAAAATAATTAATTTAATTAATTTAATTAATTTAATTAATTTAATTAATTTAATTAATTTAATTAATTTAATTAATTTAATTTGTAACTCAAACCAAAATATCAGCTGAGGGACCGCTCCCATCACTCACTAGTTGGGACACTTGTATGCCAAAAGAACAAAAGTGAACTGGTCTTTCTTAAGGCAAGTGCAAGCGAGTGTCAGTAAAACACAAACAAAATGTATTTACGGGGTCTAAAATCAATTATTACGACTTTGTATGCCGCAATGTATCCTCCCCGAGTCATGACATAGAAATGTCTCAAATATGAAATGAATGAAATATGAGGTTGCCTCTGTGCTGTGGAGTCATGCCGTGCTGTGACGGCCGTACTTACTGTGGCTGCCGCTGGTGAAGCTGTTGAGTGCGCCAGAAGATGCTCTTGTCACTGATTTCTGCAGCACGCTTTTGATAGGGAAGTAACACCCCCTCCAAAAACAGAAGGTTGCCACCCATCACACGCATGCCTTACTGTATGCAAGAAAGATTGCCATCACTTTTGTTGCACCACGCTGTCAAAACATTTCATCTTTTAATGTCAGCCAAAAGGAGAAGAACGCAGCTTTACGTTATATGTGAGATGTACATGGGATTTATGGAGTAGAAACTTTCTATAGTATCCGATATCAGCCTTGTTTGTGCTCTTTTTCATGCATTAAGACAGGGGTGTCCAAAGTTTCGGCCCAGGGCTCATTTGCAGCCCACAGTTTTTTCAACAGCAAATCTGAAAGAAAGGGCAGTAATTTAGAAAGAATATCATCAAAATATTAGCAGAATAAACTCATAATATTCAGTAGGGATCGGTATCTGATTTTTTTCCTGATCATGAAAACCGATATTTAAAAAATGCTGTATATTACAGGACATATACGTATGTCCTGTATATCGGTATCGGCTGATATCGCTGTCAGAAATTTAGAGTTGGACAGTATCAAAAAGCAAATATCAATATATTAAGAGACAAAAATCTTCTTCAGCAGTATAGGTAAGTTTTAGGAAAATATCAGTTCCCAACTAAAAAAAAAAGGAGAAAACCAGCTTTTAGACAAAAATCTTATCATAAACATCATAAACATTATGTAAAAATCAGCAAAAAAGTGTATGTGGTTCAATCTCAGCCATTTCCCAACCCCTTCAATAGCGGCCATTGTCGACAATTTGGACTGATCTTTGTGTTCCTTTGTGTTCTATGATTATATAAACATGGAACCTACCAAAGAGAAGATTAGACAACCATCTATCATCAGAAATCAAAAAGTTTGTTTCTATGTTTTTTCTTTCTTTAGTAATCAGCAGTAGAACATAGGTAAGTTTCAGGAAAATATCAGTTCCCAACTAAAAAAAAGAAGGAAACCAGCTTTTAGAAAAAAATATTCTTAGAGGCATAAACCTTATGTAAAAATCAGCAAAAAAGTGTATGGTATGGAGAAAATGATGTTCAATCTCAGTCATTTCCCAACCCCTTCAATAGCGGCCATTTTCGACAATTTGGACTGATCTTTGTGTTCCTTTGTGTTCTGTGATTATATAAACATGGAACCTATCAAAAGGAAGATTAGACAACCATCTATCATGAGAAAAAAGTTTTTTTCTATGTTTTTCCTTTCTTTAGTAATCAGCAGTAGAACATAGGTAAGTTTCAGGAAAATATCAGTTCCCAACTTAAAAAAAAAAGGAGAAAACCAGCTTTTAGAAAAAAATCTTCTTAGAGGCATAAACATTGTGTAAAAATCAGCAAAAAAGTGTATGGTATGGAGAAAATGTGGTTAAATCTCAGCCATTTCCCAACCCCTTCAATAGTGGCCATTGTCGACAATTCGGACTGATCTTTGTGTTCCTTTGAGTTCTATGATTATATAAACATGGAACCTACCAAAAGGAAGATTAGACAACCATCTATCATCAGAAAAAAGTTTGTTTCTATGTTTTTCATTTCTTTAGTAATCAGCAGTAGAACATAGGTAAGTTTCAGGAAAATATCAGTTCCCAACTAAAAAAAAAGGAGAAAACCAGCTTTTAGACAAAAATCTTCTTAGAGGCATAAACATTATGTAAAAATCAGCAAAAAAGTGTATGGTATGGAGAAAATGTGGTTCAATCGCAGCCATTTCCCAACCCCTTCAATAGCGGCCATTGTCGACAATTCGGACTGATCTTTGTGTTCCTTTGAGTTCTATGATTATATAAACATGGAACCTACCAAAGGGAAGATTAGACAACCATCTATCATCAGAAAAAAAGTTTGTTTCTATTTTTTTCCTTTCTTTAGTAATCAGCAGGAGAACATAGGTAAGTTTCAGGAAAATATCAGTTCCCAACTAAAAAAAGGCGAAAACCAGCTTTTTGTGAAAAGATACATTTCCAAACGCAAATGTTTTGCTTTTGTGACAGCTCACATATTTAAACAACTATACCAACATAAACACAAAAATGGGTTGTTTTAAAATCACCAAGAACTATTCGGAACTGAATTATATGTGTGTGTGCATGCGTTAAAATGTCCCTACAATGTGTAATCTTCTGCACGCCACATATAATTGGGTCAAAATATTTTGGGATAAGGTCATAAAATTGAGAGAAAAATGATTCATGAGAATACAGTTGAAATATTTGTAAAAATAATACGTCAAAATAATTGAAAAAGTGCACTGTATAGAGAAAAAATTATGATGATTTTGTCTCATTCTTCAAGACACACAGAATATTGTCTTCCATGGCTGTATCATCGTGGAACTCTTGTCTTTTATCAGAAAAAAGTTTGTTTCTACCTTTTTTTGTTCTTTAGTAATCAGCAGTAGAAGTTAGGTACGTTTCAGGAAAATATCAACTCCCAACTAAAAAAAAGTATTTTTTTGCTTTTGTGAAAGCCCAAATATTTAAACAACTATACCACAAAAAATTGTGGTTTTACATGAAAATAGCAATTTATTTACAAATATATTTTCATGAACTGAACTATGTCTGTGCATGTATTACAATTTCCCACAATGCATAATCTTCTACACACTACAAATAATGAATTTCATAAGGTTAACAATAACCATTCATGGCAATAAAGAGGAAATATTTGGATAAAAAAATGTATTTTATTGGTGCTCTTATCTTGGCTTGGTTTACAAAACATAAAAGCTCAACAGTCTTTACTTTTTCCATATGCGACACTCGGTGCAAAAGTTCAAGTCCCGGCACCCGCATTGGCCAATGCTAATGTGTACGGGAAGGCGTATTTCCAAATGTGTGCACAGCAGCTGGTAATAAAGGCCGATGACTCGAACGCTTTGGAGGATATGTGGCAAGAATCACACTTGCACTTGCTGGCGTTGACCCAGCTCGACTCAATATTACGATTACTGCAACTCATCACCACATCTGTGCTGGTCCTTTCGCCACCGCTGCCATCAACTCAAAATGGACTCGAACAGTGTCCGAGGTGACACACAGAGGTCGCAGGGGTCTTGCGAAGTACGACCAATACTGAACATGCTTTTTAAACATGTGCAAAGGATACATGTGCACAATTATGACATCACACGGTCGAACATATTGTGTGCAGCGGTCGCACACTTTGTAATGAGCATGACTGCCACCTACAGGACCAGAGTGGAACAGACAAGCAAAAAGGTGATGATGATGCAACTCTCCACTAATGTAGGTGCATTTGATAAGAGCTTTACAGGGATCATTTCCATGGAAAAATCACATGGCAGGAAGGACGAAGGTTCGAATCTCCGCTTGGACAATTCTGGCGATTTGTAAATAAATGGTTATTTTCATGTAAAACAACCCATTTTTGTGTTGTTTACATCGGTACAGTTTAGATCAGGGGTCTCAAACTTGCGGCCCGCAGGCCAAATGCAGCCTGCGAGACGCTAGTTTGAGGCCCCCACCTTGATACCAAAGTTTAATGTTGAAATTACAGCTTAAAGCTGTGTGCACACCGGACACAATTAACATGATTTTGCCCCGCCCATACTGTTACCCTACCCCAGGGGTCTCGAACACGCGGACACTAGTTTGAGGCCCCCGTCTTGATATGAAAGTTTAATGTTAGTGCGGCCCGCGCAAGTTTGATATGAATGCTGTATGGTATCATGTACCCAGAAAAAATTATTACGTTTGATTCATGTTCATGTTAAAGGTTAAATAACTGTTAATAGTTATCCTCCCGATCCGTGTGGAAGTGGTAAGTTTTTGGCTATTTAAGTTGAAAGGAAATAACTTGAAGGCTACCGTTTAGGTCGCTAGCTCTCTAGTTTGCGAGTTAGCATGTGTCTCAAGACCCTGCAGTTGCGCAATATGTTATCAATAAAAAAGTATAAATGTGATTATAGTCGTGTTTTGTCACACGGGCTACAGGGCTCTAATAATGCTTTGTTCATTTTAATCGGAAAAAAATCATTTGTCTACCCACCAACTATATGTGGTTTCTTAAGTTTTTATTATTTGCCGTTTTATTATTATTATTTTATTTATTCTTGATTTGTTTATTTATTTTTCATCTTATTTCATGCAGAAAAATAAAAAGTAAGATATTTGAGAACAGTGGAATGTTTTATCAGAGCTTTTATTGTAGAAAATCGGAACCAAAGCACTGAAAAAGTTTGTATATTTTTCTGTTTTTAATAAATGCATTTTTTTTTTTTGGAAAACCTGATGCGGCCCAGCCTTGCCCAGACCCTAGCTCCAGTGGCCCCCAGGTAAATTGAGTTTGAGACCCCTGGTTTAGAAATTTGAGCTATCACAAAAGCAAAAAATATTTGTCTCAAAGTGAAAGTTATGTTTGATATGTATCTTTTCACCAAAAACTGCTTTTCTCCCTTTTTTTTAGTTGGGAACTGATATTTTCCTGAAACTTGCCTTTGAAAAATGGCTGGGATTGGATGAGTTAAAAAGGGCTCTGATAAACGATCATTTAAAACGACACTCCAATGACCCGAGAAAATCAGGCGCACCTTTTTTCTCCTGCCTGTAACGTCCCCTGAGCTCACTTGTCCGAGGAAGACATTTCACGCGCTAGTTGTACCAAATAATCCCTAACACGAGCTAAGCAACTCAAGTCTGACACCCCAATGTCACTTCCTGTCCATGCCCCGTCCTACACAACAGCACAGCATGGCTATAGGGGTGCTATGTCATGTCTAGAGGGCTCTAATCATGTTAGAAATCACATTCAGAATGTCGTAACAGATTCTAACTCCAAAAAAACTCTTTTTTTTGTAAATAAGAAGTCCTGCTTCACAGAAATTCACTTATCAAGGTTGGATTTGGAACCATTCACCACAATAAACCAGATTTTACTGTATAGTATGCTACAATTCTTATTTATTTGATGATATTATTATCATTAAGCAATAGTGACACACTTATTTGACCTACATTTGGGGCCGTGCTCACAAGGCCTCTCCCTTGAGACTGAAGAGCAATATTTATAACATCAGCAACCATGGAACCAGGAACCAAATGTTCCCCTTTTTATTTGAAAAAGACACTCTCTGTTAATATGCAATATGAATGTAGAGCTGCATCTCATATGTTGTTGTAACAGGCACCAGCAAACGGAATCAACAAGTTGCCGACACCCAGTTGACAGTTGGAAACGCCCTCGCGCTCGATCTTCACATCAAACAGCGCTTCAACCACAATGTGTTTTCCATTTAAGTGTTTTTTTTTTTACAAACGTGTCAAACAGTGTTGACATGCCGAGTCATTGCCATGCAGTGAGGAGGGGGACAAAAAACTACACAATAACTTGCTTCTTTGGAACTTTTGTGCATGTCTGGTTGACGACATTGGTGACTTTTCTTCATGCAGTGGCGTCAATAGGCCTATTTTTTATGTTCTTAAGCCCCCCTAAATAATGAGATATTTTTTCTTGATTTTTTTTTTTTTTTACAAAAAAAATCTTAAATTCACAAATTTCATATAATAGGGCAAAAGCAGGCTAATAAGCAAGCCAATAAGCAGGCTAATACTAGCCTATAATCAGAAGAAGAAGAATGATGATAATAATAATAATAGGCTAATGAATAATATAATAATGATTATATCAGGGGGGGACAAAAAACTACACAATAACTTGCTTCTTTGGAACTTTTGTGCATGTCTGGTTGACGACATTGGTGACTTTTCTTCATGCAGTGGCGTCAGTAGGCCCATTTTTTTAATGTTCTTAAGCCCCCCTAAATAATGAGATATTTTTTCTTGATTTTTTTTTCTTGATTTTTTTTTTTTTTTACAAAAAAAATCTTAAATTAACAAATTTCATATAATAGTGCAAAAGCAGGCTAATAAGCAAGCCAATAAGCAGGCTAATACTAGCCTATAATCAGAAGAAGAAGAATGATGATAGTAATAGTAATAGGCTAATGAATAATATAATAATGATTATAATAGGGGGGGACAAAAAACTACACAATAACTTGCTTCTTTGGAACTTTTGTGCATGTCTGGTTGACGACATTGGTGACTTTTCTTCATGCAGTGGCGTCAGTAGGCCTATTTTTTTTTAATGTTCTTAAGCCCCCCTAAATAATGAGATATTTTTTCTTGATTTTTTTTTTTTTTTTACAAAAAAAAATCTTAAATTCACAAATTTCATATAATAGGGCAAAATCAGGCTGATAAGCAAGCCAATAAGCAGGCTAATACTAGCCTATAATCAGAAGAAAAAGAATGATGATAATAATAATAATAATAATAAGCTAATGAATAATATAATAATGATTATATTGGGGGGGACAAAAACTACACAATAACTTGCTTCTTTGGAACTTTTGTGCATGTCTGGTTGACGACATTGGTGACTTTTCTTCATGCAGTGGCGTCAATAGGCCTATTTTTTATGTTCTTAAGCCCCCCTAAATAATGAGATTTTTTTTCTAGATTTTTTTTTCTTGATTTTTTTTTTTTTTTTTTTTTACAAAAAAAATCTTAAATTCACAAATTTCATATAATAGTGCAAAAGCAGGCTAATAAGCAAGCCAATAAGCAGGCTAATACTAGCCTATAATCAGAAGAAGAATAATGATGATAATAATAGGATAATGAATAATATCATAATGATTATTATATAATTGATAACTGAATGGTTGCAGAGCAGCAGTTTTGCAGTGTAAATTGTGTGTACTTGTGTACATTTAATGGTGGCCTAAAACAATTGAGTATCTCTACTAAATCTGTCCAAAAGTGGGAAAGTTCCTTATTTATTTTTTGGATTTTTTTTTTTATGTCTACTACATTAATTCATATCTGTGCATCTCCATCGAGGATGGATGGATGGTTCTTGACATGTCGCTGTGTCGCAGTCAACATCTTGTGGAGAAAACGTAGTATTACAATATTTGCTGGAAAAGGGACGAAACATATGTAGCCACACCAAATAGCCACTAGGGGCGCTAAAGTACAATGGGGGATTTTTATCCATCCATCCATTTTCTACGCCGTTTATGCCCACTAGGGTCACAGGGGCATGCTGGAGCCTATCCCAGCTGTCAGGGTACACCCTGGACTGGTGGCCAGCCAATCACAGGGCAGTGTTTTGTGTTTTGCGCTTATAGCAGCAGAGGGAGGTATTCCAGCAACTGTTCCAGACTTCAGTGACCTACAACACCATGACCCAGTCCTGTAACATATTATTAACATATTAAGATATTAAAACATATTATTTGAATCAACGTCAGTCTTTGCTCTTTTTTTCCACAAATGTTATATTTGTTTTCCTTTTGCAAATATATCAACTTTCGCCTTCAATAATCTTTGTAAATTTTCTTCTCATAATATTATGACTTTATTCCCACAATAGTATATAAAGCCTAACGTTCCAAAAATGACAACTTTATTTCCTTTGTTTTAACTCGACGCTGCTAAAACCACATTATTTTGGCTGATATTATGATGCTATTGTCTAAATATTGCAGCTATTTTTCTCTTCTTTATTCTTTTAAAATTACAGATGTTTTTTTTTAATTTGTACTCTTTTTTTAAATTATTTTTTCTTCTTTTGGTAATATTATAACTTTAACCCCATGATGTGTTGACTTTTGAACTTTTTCCACAACATAATTTTACACTTGATTTTGTTAGATTTCTTTCTCATATGATGACTTTAAAAAATGACAATTCTTCTTTCAATTTAGCTTTATGCAACTAAATTGGCGTTATTTTTCCTCATATTACGACATTATTCCCATAAAATTCTGACTGTTTGTTGTTAGATTACCTATGGTTCTGATACTCCTCTTAATATTTGGACTTTATTCTTGCACCATTACTTGCTGTTTTTTTTAGTTTTCTTATTTTTTTATATTTACAGTCTGTGCCCAGGGCCATGGGGCCACAAAAGGCCCTCGGGCCACACTTTGGGCATCGTTGGCATACAGGGCTGGAATATTTCAACATGTTTAAAAATAATAAAAATTTTTAAATTATTTCATTAACAAATTTAGATCACATTTTAAAAAATATTCATTTTTGTTCTAGTAAATTGTTCAAGCATGTGTTAATAAACTAAATTAAACCATTACCCTTATCAACATAAACTAATACTTCCCGTTGTAGGGAAGTATTAAGGACACCACCCTGAGCTTTGATAAAAGCATCATTACCCAAAGTGACTCTGTGAAAAATCTGGGTATGATATTTGACCCGACTCTATCTTTTCATAAGCACATTAAGAATGTTACTAAAACAGCATTTTTTTCATCTTCGCAACATCGCATAGATATCCACTTCTGATGCAGAGGCCCTAGTCCATGCATTTGTCACGCCTCACCTTGATTACTGTAATGTAATAATAACAATAATAATAATAAATTGAATTTATAATGCACTTTACATCAAGTGAATGATCTCAAAGTGCAAAATAAGTCTAAAAATAAATCTAACAATAAGTCTAAAAATAAAAATAAGTCTAAAAATAAGTCTAAAAATAAGTCTAAAAATAAGTCTAAAAATAAGTCTAAAAATAAAAATAAGTCTAAAAATAAAAATAAGTCTAAAAATAAGTCTAAAAATAAGTCTACAAATAAGTCTAAAAATAAGTCTAAAAATAAGTCTAAAAATAAAATAAGTTTAAAAATAAAATAAGTTTAAAAATAAAAATACATCTAAAAATAAAAATAAGTCTAAAAATAAGTCTAAAAATAAGTCTAAAAATAAGTCTAAAAATAAAAATAAGTCTAAAAATAAAAATAAGTCTAAAAATAAGTCTAAAAATAAGTCTAAAAATAAGTCTAAAAATAAGTCTAAAAATAAAAATAAAAATAAAAATAAAAATAAAAATAAAAATAAAAATAAAAATAAAAATAAAAATAAAAGTAAAAATAAAAATAAAAATAAAAATAAAAATAAAAATAAAAATAAAAATAAAAATAAAAATAAAAATAAAAATAAAAATAAAAATAAAAATAAAAATAAAAATAAAAATAAAAATAAAAATAAAAATAAAAATAAAAATAAAAATAAAAATAAAAATAAAAATAAAAATAAAAATAAAAATAAAAATAAAAATAAAAATAAAAATAAAAATAAAAATAAAAATAAAAATAAATTAATTAAAAAATAATTAAAATTAAAATTAAAATTAAAATTAAAATTAAAATTAAAATTAAAATTAAAATTAAAATTAAAATTAAAATTAAAATTAAAATTAAAATTAAAATTAAAATTAAAATTAAAATTAAAATTAAAATTAAAATTAAAATTAAAATTAAAATTAAAATTAAAATTAAAATTAAAATTAAAATTAAAATTAAAATTAAAAAAAATAAAAGTTAACAGCAAGTATCACAATAACAGAATAAGATCAATAAAATAAGTAGAGCAGTGAAGGTGGCAATGACCAAAGCCAAACTAACACAACTCAGTGAACCAAATACATTGAATAAGCATTAAAATAGGCAAGCTATGGAAAAGTTTTTCTAAAAAGATATGTTTTTAATCCTTTTTTAAAACAGTCTAATGTCTGTGGTACCCTCAGATGATCTGGGAGTCCGTTCCACACACTTGGGGCACCTGCGCAAAAGGCGCAATCGCCCACAGTTTTTAGCCTGGTCCTTGGAGGCTGGAGGAGGAGATTGGCCTGCCCTGAATGGAGGTGGCATGAGGAGGCTTGTGGGGTGAGGAGTTCTTTGAGGTGAGGGGAGGGCAGTGCCATAGAGGCACTTATAGGTCAGGAGGGAGACCTTAAACTCAATCCGGTATTTAACAGGGAGCCAGTGGAGGGATTTGAGGGTGGGGGTGATGTGGTCAAACTTTCGCACCCTCATCAGGATTCTGGCAGCACAGTTCTGGATGTGCTGCAGCAGCTGGGTGTTTTTGCTGGGAAGCCGTCAGGGATGTGGTCTATTGTCTATCATCTACTGTATCTACTGTATCTACTGTTGCCTGCTTGTTAAGCCCTTTGAGGCTCTTTTGTGATGAAGGGCTATACAAATTAACTTGACTTGACTTGTAATAACTTGTGCCAGCGTATTCAAATAAAATACAATGTAAAAAGTAAGTCAAATGAACCAAAGATAATATCATAAATCAGGGGTCTCAAACACGCAGCCCGCGGGCCAAATGTGGCCCGCAGGACACTAGTTCGAGGCCCCCGTCTTGATATGAAAGTTTAATATTAGTGCGGCTCGCGCAAGTTTGATATGGATGCTGTATGGTATCATGTACCCAGAAAAAATTATTACGTTTGATTAATGTTCATGTTAAAGGTTAAATAACTGTTAATAGTTATCCTCCCATCCGTGTCGAAGTGGTAAGTTTTTGGCTATTTAAGTTGAAAGGAAATAACTTGAAGGCTACCGTTTAGGTCGCTGGCTCTCTGGTTTGCGAGTTAGCATGTGTCTCAAGACCCTGCAGTTGCGCAATATGTTGTAAATAAAAAGAGTATAAATTTGACTATAGTCGTGTTTTGTCATGTCTACACGGCTCAAATTATGCTTTGTTAATTTTAATCTGAAAAAAATAATTTGTCTACCCACCAACTATATGTGGTTTCTTAAGTTTTTATTATTTGCCGTTTTATTATTATTATTATTATTATTATTATTATTATTATTATCATTATTATTATTATTATTATTATTATTATTATTATTATTATTATTATTATTATTATATTTATTTATTACTGATTGATTGATTTTCTTTATTCTTGATTTGTTTATTTATTTTTCATCTTATTTTGTGCAGAAAAATAAAAAATTAAGATATTTGAGAACAGTGGAATGTTTTATCAGAGCTTTTATTGTAGAAAATCGGAACCAAAGCACTGAAAAAGTTTTTATATTTTTCTGTTTTTAATAAATGCGTTTTTTTGGGGGGGGAAATCTGCCCGGACCCTAGCTCCAGTGGCCCCCAGGTAAACTGAGTTTGAGACCCCTGTCATAAATGGTATTTCATCATCTAAGGCATAACGTCACTTGCAAGCGTGATCCTGAAGGGGGCGTGGTGGCGCCAAGCAGCGCCACTGAGGCGTGTGCCACAGCTGCCGTCCTGCAGAGGGCGCTGTGAAGCCAAGCATGCCTATGAATGCAACAGCGCGCCCTCGTTGAACGTTGTCTTTTTTTCCCCTCAACTTTTCCCCCCCACAGCTTCGCTCAAGCCTGCCGCTGTTATTAAGGCAAAAAAAGAAAGGAAGTGGCGACAGGCTAGCTGCTTTTAGCCGACCACAAGGCAGGCAATACGGCTACTTTTTACCTCAAAGACGCCTTCATCTTTGTACAACCGAGGCGTTTGAGTGCGCTACTTTTTTAGAGGGCTCGTTTAATTTTTTTTTTTGTTTCCGCGCCGGTTTCAAGCTTGTTTCGTCTCCGGCTCTCATCTTTGTCCGTCTCAGGCGCTGTTAGCCCCCCCAGTAAAGATTTTCACCCGAAGAGCCAACGGACAAAACATAAAAGAGGGCTGCTAACCCGTGATTGTATTTTTTTATGTCGGTATCATCGCGGGGAGGACATTGAAGGCAACACAATGGAACTAGCCGCGAGGAAAGGTACGTTCAAGGTGCACTCTGAAGCTGTTTTGTCGGCGTGCTGTGACACATCGTATGGGACAAATGTATCTGTCTTATAGCACCGTGGAAAATCACCCACTTTGGCGTTATTAAAGGCTCACGGTTACTGCTAAGTGACCAAGCTGCAGAGGGAAGTGGCGAACTGCATTAGCGGTGGAAGGATCTTAGCTAACTTTGTCAAAGTGTCATTATTTACAAAGGCTGACGTTAGCAAGAGGTGGGCGAGACTGCACGTTTTGGTGTCGATCTGATAACATGCAAATCCAGGGCCTGTATCGCTGATATCCATACTTGTTACTTGGAGATCAATGAATTATTTTGCCTTTTAATTTTGTATTAATGTGTCATCATTGAAAGTGGCTAATCGTACATAATCGTACATAAACATGCACACAGTGGAAACAGTACCATGTTAAACAGAAAAATGAATAAACTTTGCTTTGATTCCGATTTTCTACAAGAAAAGCTCTGATAAAACATTCCATTGTTCTCAAATATCTTAATTTTTATTTTTCTACACAAAATAAAAAATGAAAAATAAATAAATCAAGAATAAAGAAAATCAATCAATCCGTAATAAATAAATATAATAATAATAATAAAAGGGCAAATAATAAAAACTTAAGAAAGCACATATAGTTGGTGGGTAGACAAATTATTTTTTTCAGATTAAAATGAACAAAGCATTATTAGAGCCCTGTAGACATGACAAAACACGACTATAGTCACATTTATACTCTTTTTATTTACAACATATTGCGCAACTGCAGGGGTCTCGAGACACATGCTAACTCGCAAACTAGAGAGCTAGCGACCTAAACGGTAGCCTTCAAGTTATTTCCTTTCAACTTAAATAGCCAAAAACTTACCACTTCCACACGGATAGGGAGGATAACTATTAACAGTTATTTAACCTTTAACATGAACATGAATCAAACGTAATAATTTTTTCTGGTTACTTGCGCGGGCCGCACTAACATTAAACTTTCATATCAAGGCGGGGGCCTAAACTAGTGTCCTGCTGGCCACATTTGGCCTGCGGGCCGCATGTTTAAAAGCCCTGATTTATGATATTATCTTTGGTTCATTTGACTTACTTTTTACATTGTATTTTATTTGAATACGCTGGCACAAGTTTGAGACCCCTGCTCTTATGTGATTCAGATTTTGGCCCTCGTGCCACCTGTTGAAGAGACCTGCTTTAGGGTAAGGTCTTTGTGACTTTTCACGACATGTAATAGTTGATCAATTTAGCATATTAAATACAAGGTTTTTGCGACGTATTGTTGAAATGATTTCTGTTATGGATCATTGTTTTTGTTTGTACATCTGGGATTTGTGGGCGAGATTTTGCAATAAGATTGGAAGTGGATTCCAAATAGTTTTTTTTGGAGATATATATCTTGAGGCACTCTGTAGATAAGACAAGATTTTAACATTATTTGTGAGAAAAGCACAATGAAAAACACCAAATCTAAAACAAAATAAAGTAATCTACTTTATAATTTCGGGCGGCATGGTGAACGAGTGGTTTGCGTGCAGACCTCATAGCTGGGAGACCAGGGTTCAATTCCACCCTCGGCCATCTCTGTGTGGAGTTTGCATGTTCTCCCCGTGCATTTGTGGGTTTTCTCCGGGTTTCCTCCCACATTCCAAAAACATGCTAGGTTAATTGGGACCTGTGATTGGCTGGCAAACAGTCCAGGGTGTACCCCGCCTCTCGCCCAAAGACAGCTGGGATAGGTTCCAGCACCCCCTGTGACCCTCGTGAGGAAAATGCGGTAGAAAATGAATGAATGAATGACATAATTTCTGCTACGATGCCATGTGTTGCTCCTCACAAGGATAGATAGATTTTACATTTTATTGCATAGATGAGTGTGTATGCTAGCGCTCCCGCCTCCACCCACCAAGAGACTGTATGCCTGACAAAAAGGGCTCACTCCATTAATGCCATTGTTCTACAGAGTTAAAGAGTGTAGTCTCTTCCTGCCTGTTTGGAAAACAGACTCAATATATAAATGATCCGTTTGTTTTCATTTGCTGTGTGATTTATTCACTTTATCATCAGTTTTTAATTTTGTACGAGGCATCTTGTCACGTTTTAATCTCCTGTGATCTTGTTACACGACTAATATTTACACTACCTTTATCCCAGGTGGGGTGTTTAGGTCCAAGGTTTACTGGAGTTCTGGCAGGTTTTCCCAGGGCTTTTGTGAGCACGGGTTTTGATTGTCGGAAACCCACCGGGCCAAAACAAATGCTGCCGGATCCCAACGCCTTCTACATGACTAATGCGATGGTGGAAAAAAGAAATCATACATTAGGAGTGTTACAATTACACACACACACACACACACACACATGCTCTTTTGGTTCCTGGGCCATCTCCGTCTTTGTCTGCACTCTTTCCATTTGCTTTGCTTTGAAGGCTGTTAGGGCTAAGTCATATTTTCCCCACGATGTCCTCACCATCCTGCGTCTTTAAATCAATTTTGTGTTGTAAAGCTCAGAAAAGAAGCCAGCAGTTAAAGGATACAAATCATTTATCATCCGTTTGCTTTTTTTTTTTCCATGCAGGCTGTCCACCAAGCAGCTATTCTATTTTGAACCCAGAATAGCCATATGGCTCTCTGGCTAATAATGGTCGGTCCTCGCTGCAGAGATGACAGGGGGCTGCAGGCAAGATGGTGGGGGATGGGGCTCTCGCTGTTGAGCTTGAATTGGTGCGTGCGGTGGTGTGTGTAGCTGTGGATGTGAGTACATTAGATGATGCCTTCTCCAATCACCCTGGCCGGATTTCAGAACGGACCCTTGGGTCTTTCCTGTCTAACGGTTCCGGTTCTGCCATTATGTTGTCAAAGTGTTAAACCTCACGTACAGTAAATGCTAGTAAACCTCTGATTTTGTTCTTGCAGTGGAACCTCGGTTTTGGACACCCCAATTTTTGAATGATTGGAAAAAAAAATTGCCAAAATTTTGTCTTCGTTGTGATACAACACTGCATGTAACAAACTTGTCAATTTGCCCAAAGAAAGCAGCCTATGCCTTGCTGACTCACTGTTGGTGTCGTTTTTTACTTGAGTACAACTGCTAAACAAGCCGCCATGGGGCCAAAAGACATCGCTAGGTTAGGAAACACAATTGAATTCAATTTCCCCAGCATGTACGGGCAAGGCTGAATCAATAGGTTTCATCCATTCATTATTTAGAACAGTGGTGAGCAAACTACGGCCCGGGGGGCCACATGCGGGCCACCAAGCATTTAAATCCAGCCCGCCAGTTGCTTTTGAGTATTTCAACTTTTAACATACCAGCTGGCAACATGACTTTAAAGTCGGATGTCTTATTCAGTAAAAAAAAAAACAAACAACAAAACTGTAAAATTCAATTTCGTACAGTAAACCTCGGATATATCGGACTCGGATATATCGGAAATTCGCTCACAACGGACAGATAAAAAAGGACCGATTTTTCTGTAATGCATTTCCAATAAAAATTCATTGCATATATCGGATTTTTTATAATGGATTTTGCCTATTTCGGACAAAATCTCCAGTCCCGTTCCAATGCATTTCCATGAAATTTCCCTGGCATATATCGGATGGCCGCATCGTTATGCTAATCTTGTTGATGTCACTGGCTATTGTCTTTCTCCTGGCTCCAGATTTAGGACAAATATAAAAGTGAGTGACGTCAATAATACTAGCACAGCAGTGAATGAGATCTTAACCTCACTATTGGAAATAACGTAGGCCTGACGGGCGTAACAGGGCCTAGCTTAATTAACAATTTGTTATGCTCAGAGTCCAATAAAGTTAAATTCTCATTACCTTACGTCTCTTTTCATTGCCCAGTCCAGGTACATTGGAAACATAGTCAAGGAAGTGCCTTTTTATAACGGATAAAATCCGATTTACGCATATACTGGATATAAATCCGATATATGCGTAAAACGGACATTTTCCGGTATACGCATATAACGGATTTCGCTTATATCGGACAAAACCAGTGGGAACAATTGAATCCGATCTATCCGAGGTTTACTGTAGTTTGACGTGGTCTGATGTTTTAAGTATTCCTGAAAAAAGGGAAATGAGAACATATAGCTGATAGTATGAGACCTAAAATTTGACAAATAATTCAAGGCGGCCTACTAGAATTATAAGCGTAAAATTGTGTGTGTTAAATATATGTTCTGGCCCCCGGCACAATTTTGTTAAAAATGTTGTCAAAAAGTTTGCCCACCCCTGATTTACAATGACCTTGCATTGCTTTCTGCATGTAAAACTATAATATATAGAACTATAATGTAAACCAAAATGGATTTTGTTTGATCCGATTTTTAATGAACATTTTTGCCAAAATGTGGTCTTTTTGTACAAAATTGCACGTAACAAACTCATCTGTTTGCTCGTGCCCAAGCAAAGCAGCCTATGCGTTGCTGACTCACTGTTAATTTGAATTTGATAAAGACGGTGAGAAACAGATGGGAAAACATGACTTGGTTTTTCTACTGTTTTGGACCTTCAGGAACCAATGAATAATGAAACTCATCCCATAGTGTGGCCATCAACGTAAACCTTTATCACCCGTACAGGCAATGGTTTTCGTAAGATTTTAAAGGGGACCTGTTATGCTCATGTTCGGCCCTTTGTATTGAGTTGCGGACTCCTACAGAGCAGCTACACACAATAACCAGCACACAAAGCTGTCTAGCTCTTCTAGAATCTGCACCTATTCAGCTGTATTTTTTTGGATTTTGTGGTTCCTGGGAAAAACGGGTCTGATTTAATGCGTTCCAACCACGGCCCGCCTCCGGGCAATTTTGATGGGCATGCCACCCAGTTAAATCCTTTTGAGCTGAAACCTTGCAAGCTTTGTTGTGCTCTTTCCGATCCAAACTCTTGAATGAGAAAAATGAGTGTTCTCATTTGACCTGTGTTTCTCATGCTGAGTGAGAAATGACTTTGCCCTTCACACAGTACTGCAGACTCTCATTTGTGGCTGATATCGATGAAGACGGGTGTCGCAAGAGATTCGAATGTGGAAAAAAAAATACATTAATGAATCACACAATAAGGGGCGCACGGTGGACGAGTGATTAGCATGTAGGCCACACAGTCAGGAGATGGGTTGGAGTCTCAAGTTGGGCATTTCGATGTGGAGTTTGCATGTTCTCCCCGTGCATGCGTGGGTTTTCTCCGGGTACTCCAGTTTCCTCCCCCATTCCAAAAACATGCTAGCTTCATTGGCCACTCTAAATTGTCCACAGGGTGGGAATGGTTATTTGTCTATATGTGCCCTGCCATTGGCTGACCACCAGTCCAGGGTGTACCCCCAGTGTTAACAAATAAGTGTCCATGCTGTATTTTCATAGCACTACAGTAAACCTCGGTTATATCGGACTCGGATATATCGGAAATTCGCTCACAACGGACAGATAAAAAAGAACCGATTTTTCTGTAATGCATTTCCAATAAAAATTCATTGCATGTATCGGATTTTTTATAACGGATTTCGCCTATTTCGGACAAAATCTCCAGTCCCGTTCCAATGCATTTCCATGAAATTTCCCTCGCATATATCGGATGGCCGCATCGTGGCGCTCCGATTCGCTGAATCGTGACAGGCCGCTATACGACGTCATTTGCAGCGTTTGCAGCGTTGCCTGCGCGTCCAGGTACATTGGAAACATAGTCAAGGAAGTGCCTTTTTATAACGGATAAAATCCGATTTACGCATATACCGGATATAAATCCGATATATGCGTAAAACGGACATTTCCCGGTCTACGCATATAACGGATTTCGCTTATATCGGACAAAACCAGTGGGAACAATTGAATCCGATATATCCGAGGTTTACTGTATCACTAAATGTCTGCTGCTATAAGCTAAGGATGAATACGGGAACACAAACTGGGTTGAGGAGCTAGCTCTGATGGAAAGCCGCTTGTGAGGATTACACAGTAAATGCATGGCAAAACTGTGATTGGCTAGGCGACCAGTAAGCTGGGATAGGCTCCAGCATACCTTTGAGGCCCTCCTGGGGATAAGTGGCATAGAAAATGGATGGAATCACACGCTAACCTAGAGAGACAGCACCCAAGTACGGAAATTGCCAAGGCAAGTTCTATAGAGGCTGAAGAGCCGCGGGTTTCCGGCCCCCTGTTGTTGGGCCCAACACCATGACTCCATGAATCCAAACGACAAGCTTGAGATAAATCAACCTTTGCAGCCCGGGTTCTACCGTAGCTCTAAAATTTGAAATGTCTTTTAAACATGTAGCGGTGGAGAACAAGTGTGGCATTCTCCTGTCTTGGCTTACACACATGCTCCTATCTGACCAACAGGTGTCTGCTGTTGTCGCTTTCTGGACAGCCAGAGACCCTGCTCCCCAAGTTGCAAGCCTGTCAATAGTGTTATCTAATCTCATTCGCTCGCAATTACTTGGAAACATGAAATGTGTTGTCGCATTGGTTGGTGAAATTAGGTCAGTTGCTGCGACAATGTTGTTAGCTACTAGTGCTGACTTCCGTATTTTCCGTATTGTCATATGTCCTATTTTGGAAAAGCAGGCACCAGAAGTACATGTGGAAGTGACTGTTGTGTTCCACAACAATGTCTATGCACAGCATGAGATGACAGTGTTGCCGGTCAACGCTTTATTTACTTCAGATGTGAGCAACGTTGCCGTTTGTCAGAACAGGGCGAGGAGAGCGGGTTGGCAGCCGCGCCGTGTCTTCTAATTAGTCTCAGCGTGCCTAGTCTCTACGTGCAGCTGCCGTGCGGGGATCATCTGATGTAACGTACGCTGTTACACACACACATATATATATATATATATATATATATATATATATACAGTAAACCTCGGATATATCGGATTCAATTGTTCCCACTGGTTTTGTCCGATATAAGCGAAATCCGTTATATGCGTATACCGGAAAATGTCCGTTTTACGCATATATCGGATTTATATCCGGTATATGCGTAAATGGGATTTTATCCATTATAAAAAGACACTGCCTTGACTATGTTTCCAATGTACCTGGACGCGCAGGCAACGCTGCAAAAGCTGCAAATGACGTCGTATAGCGGCCTGTCACGATTCGGCGAATCGGAGCGCCACGATGCGGCCATCCGATATATGCGAGGGAAATTTCATGGAAATGCATTGGAGCGGGACTGGAGATTTTGTCCGAAATAGCCGAAATCCGTTAGAAAAAATCCGATATATGCAATGAATTTTTATTGGAAATGCATTACAGAAAAATTGGTTCTTTTTTTATCTGTCCGTTGTGAACGAATTTCCAATATATCCGAGTCCGATATATCCGAGGTTTACTGTATATAACATATAATTCACCCTTGGCAACAGAGGTTTCACTGTGTACAGGTTTATTTGGAATATATTCCCATTTTATGTGTTTGATATGGTACTTTACGTAAATGGAATATGCAGTCGTTGCTCGCAGTGTCACGGTTCCATTATCGCTCCCTCGCTATAGCACGTTTTTTTCAGACATTAAAGAAGAAATGATGGCTTTTTGGTGGTCCCTTGTCTGGTCATTAGACATTGAGACATTAGCTTGCATGAAGATGGCAGTCACGCATGTCCAACACAGCGTGAAAGAATGTTCTCCTCCCACTAAGTGTGGAAGTGGTAATGTTTTGTCTTCTTGAGTTGAGCAAAAATACATTCAAGGCTACCTGGTTCGGTCGCTGGCTTGGTCAGTTGGCTATATGGAGTCCCTGCAGCATAACGGTTATGTAAACAATGAATAATATGAGTGTAAAGGTGCGTTATTTCACGTCTAATGGGGTTTTAACAATATTAAAAACTGTATCTAGAAAGTCATATGCAAGTTTTCCATGCTTTAACTACTGCTGTGAATTTTTCTTGGAGATGAATAAAGTATCTGTCTATCTATCCATCCATCCATCTTTTATTTTTTATGTTTATTTTTTATTTTATTTTAATTAATAAATTATTTTATTTTATTAATACATTATTTTATTATTATTATTTTAACATTACTTTTAAGAAAAGTACAATGAAAATTTATGACTCTGGCCTTCATCCACTGAGACGGTACGACTGACAGAAGGGCTCACTCTGTTCATGCCGTTGTTCTCCGGAACAATGTGATGAAACCCTCTTCCTGCCTGTTTGGAGGCGGGAGATGAGGAAAACAGACGCGCATCCACATGGCATTTTATTGAGGCTGGCAAAAGTTATTTTTCATTTCTTGTGTGATGAATTCATTTATTATCGCACCAGACGTTTGATTCCCGAGCAAGAAATCGAGAAAAATCCGGTGCTACTTTATACGGGCGCAACCTTAAGATGCTGCTTTGCTATTGGCCAGAGCGAGCCATTCTCTCGTTCTCGGCGGAGGACCCGAAGGTTTAACGAAGATATGAATAGAGACCAAAGCAGAGAGCAACTTGTTCCTAAAAGAGACACTACACCGCCGGAATTTGGGACTACTTTGGTTTTACAACACAGGACGAATCACAGACAAGTTATTTGCAAGTCATGCCGTAAAACAGTGGCTCCGGCGAGGGGAAACACGACACATCTCCACAGCCACCTACAACACAACAACAAGGACCTTTATGATGTGTATTTGTAATCTAAAACTGCAGGTAAACCAAAGGCAAATTCTCAAACGAGCATGAATGAAAGTTTCGCTTTTGTCACTTATGAGAAAACTTTGAAGCGACACTAACTACAGCCATTACCCGATGTATAGCCAAATGTAAACGCTGCGTTCATGCTGTATGTAAAGAGGGCTTTTTGGAAATGGTAAAGGAGTTTATCGAAGATATCAGTTGCCATCACCAACATCATTCTCCCAAGTCGCTATTGCTGGGATGTAAAATGTCAAGCACTTGTGTGAAGTCCTTAAAGGCAGAACCCAATGAAGTGGATTTTTATGCTAGCACCACCGACATGTAGTCCAGTCCAACCAGTGAGTCCTATATGAGCTTTACTGGGTAAATGGCAATACAGTAAACCTTGGATATATCGGATTCAATTGTTCCCACTGGTTTTGTCCGATATAAGCGGAATCTGTTATATGCGTATACCGGAAAATGTCCGTTTTACGCATATATCGGATTTATATCCGGTATATGCGTAAATTGGATTTTATCCGTTATAAAAAGGCACTTCCTTGACTATGTTTCCAATGTACCTGGACGCGCAGGCAACGCTGCAAACGCTACAAATGACGTCGTATAGCGGCCTGTCACGATTCGGCGAATCGGAGCGCCACGATGCGGCCATCCGATATATGCGAGGGAAATTTCATGGAAATGCATTGGAACGGGACTGGAGATTTTGTCCGAAATAGGCGAAATCCGTTATAAAAAATCCGATATATGCAATGAATTTTTATTGGAAATGCATTCCAGAAAAATCGGTTCTTTTTTATCTGTCCATTGTGAGCGAATTTCCGATATATCCGAGTCCGATATATCCGAGGTTTACTGTATATGACACGGTGCGGCGACAACAAAAATAGCTTTTGTCAGTATAATGCTATAGCTATCTATGGAAGAACGTCATGGAGGTTGCTAGATATCATCTCTCAAATTAAACTCTTATAAGCTATTTTTACTATCATCATATCTGTCCAAACAAATGCACCTATGGTTGTACCAGGTATTAAAATTGATAATAAACTGAAGAAACAAGGCTGGCCAAATCATTTTTCCATGATTGTGTACAATTTGGTGAATGGGAAGTAAAAAAAAAAAATTATATTTTAGGAACAAAACAGCATGGGCAAAGCTCCTGCTTCGAAATGTTTGCAGACTGCACTTAAAGTTTAAAGATTACATTTTTCCAGGTACAAAAACTGAATGTAGATGTTAAAGTTTTGTCAAAGATTTTGCATCAAATTGTTTCCAGTATGCATGAAAAATACACATGAACATATTCATGTGTTTTAATGCAAGTAAATGCAGCATTTGTCTGCAAAATAATGGAATAAGCAACTCCAGGCCAGACTTTAGGTCAGGGGTCTCAAACATGCGGCCCGTGGGCCAAATGTGGCCCGCAGGACACTAGTTTGAGGCCCCCGCCTTGATATGAAAAGTTTAATGTTAGTGCGGCCCGCGCAAGTTTGATATGGATGCCGTATGGTATCATGTACCCAGAAAAAATTATTACGTTTGATTCATGTTCATGTTAAAGGTTAAATAACTGTTAATAGTTATCCTCCCTATCCGTGTGGAAGTGGTAAGTTTTTGGCTATTTAAGTTGAAAGGAAATAACTTGGAGGCTACCGTTTAGGTCGCTAGCTCTCTAGTTTGCGAGTTAGCATGTGTCTCAAGACCCTGCAGTTGCGCAATATGTTGTAAATAAAAAGAGTATAAAGTGACTATAGTCGTGTTTTGTCATGTCTACAGGGCTCTAATAATGCTTTGTTCATTTTAATCTGAAAAAAATAATTTGTCTACCCACCAACTATATGTGCTTTCTTAAGTTTTTATTATTTGCCCTTTTATTATTATTATTTTTATTTATTTATTACTATTCTTGATTTGTTTATTTATTTTTCATCTTATTTTGTGTAGAAAAATAAAAACTAAGATAGTTTTTAGTTTTTAAAATGTTTTTGTTTTTAATAAATGCGTTTTTTGTTTTTTTTTTTTGAAAACCTGATGCGGCCCAGTCTCACCCAGACCCAAGCTCCAGTGGCCCCCAAGTAAATTGAGTTTGAGACCCCTGCTTTAGGTCAACATAAATGTAAACATTTGTTCTTTTACATTTGAAAGTAATTGAGTTGTGAGCTTAATTGCTTGCTTAGTGTTTGTTTTAGATAGATTTTTAAAATTATGGTTCATGCAGATTACATTTTTAGGTGGAAGAAAAACATTGTTAGACACCCATATCGCACTAATTACCAATATCGTGCAGCCCCGGGTTAACGGTCTGTGGTAACTTCCCCTGAGCTCACTTATTAATATTCACTTTCCGAGGAAGACATTTTGCGCCATTTTGCGTGCTAGTTGTACCAAATACCCCACATAGACGGGGGGTGGGGGGGGCACGTTATCAGCCACCTGAAGTGCAAAATATTTGCCAGACACCTCCGTAGCGGCACACCAGCTGCTCAGAGCGTGTGCCCGAATACAGAGCACTTAGCTGGGCCACGGCAGGTGGCTCCCTCCGCTTTATACTCTGGTTGTCCTGGTAGTAGTGATGATGTAGTATTAATGTCATGATAATTCATTAGGACTAATCAACAGGTACAGTTGCTCACGTCCTAATTTGTTCCAGTACCATGGGTACCATGTTGGCCTTGAGTGGTTCCTGGTATGGGTTTTAGAACTTATTGGACATTAAAAACCATTGATGTTTGAGGTACAGTAAACCTCAGATATATCGGATTCAATTGTTCCCACTGGTTTTGTCCGATATAAGAGAAATCCGTTATATGCGTATACCGGAAAATGTCCGTTTTACGCATATATTGGATTTATATCCGGTATATGCGTAAATCGGATTTTATCCGTTATAAAAAGGCACTTCCTTGACTATGTTTCCAATGTACCTGGACGCGCAGGCAACGCTGCAAACGCTGCAAATGACGTCGTTTAGCGGCCTGTCACGATTCGGTGAATCAGAGCGCCACGATGCGGCCATCCGATATATGCGAGGGAAATTTGATGGAAATGCATTGGAACGGGACTGGAGATTTTGTCCGAAATAGGCGAAATCTGTTATACAAAATCTGATATATGCAATGAATTTTTATTGGAAATGCATTACAGAAAAATCGGTTCTTTTTTATCTGTCCGTTGTGAGCGAATTTCCGATATATCCGAGGTTTACTGTATATAATTGTACAAAGGATTTGGTGATGTCAGGTAATGGTTTTAGTTGATTCAGACCTGCTTTTTCACAAGTTTCACTGGCATATTTACACACACTAACTCAGCATGTCTTAGAAGTAGCAGGAAGAAGAAGAGTTTATTTAATCCTACGCCAGCATTCCTGGTTCAGGTGCTAGAAATCGGTTGAATGAACGCAATGGCTAAAAATGTTTTTCCCACATGAAATGAAGGGAAGGGCACGCTGCAAAGAACTTAGCCAAAAAATTCCGACATGCAGGGACTTGTTTTTATTTCCTCATATGTTTGCACGGCAGACAGCAGCACTGAGATGATCTCGTTCCATGCCGGGTCCAAAACCCATCTGCTGACAGTGTTTCAAGCGAAAGTTTCCTCGCAGAACTTTTTTTTGCTTTGCAGAAAAGGTGTAAACGGGCTGTGCAATGTGGGGTTTGTACGACCTTCTCCTGCACACCGGAGCAGATGGAGACACGGAGTGAGAGTGGAGAGAGGGAGATTGGCAAGGCCGTAAAGTCATCAATTGCTCAAACTCCTTGGTAACTGGGCTCTCTGGCGATTTATGGCCGTTATAAATAGAGCCAGCTGTAATGATAGGGTGGAAGCGAGGAACAGGCCCGCTCTATCGGGGATGGCCTACTTCGCAGCGCCTCATTCTTGGCTGCCTTTAAATGAAAGCACATCAGCTCAAGATGCTCGCCATTAAAGCCCGATTGTGATCACGCCGATCTTCCCACGGCGCCGTGTTTAGAAGCACACTAGTAACCGGAGCAGCACTTTTTTTTTTAAACTTGAAGGTTTTCCACTGTAAAGTTTTGACATAGTTCTTGTAAAATGACAACTACTTTTTCCATGGTTGGGGTGTTTTTTTCTCAATTGTTTAAAATACAACTTTAGTTTTGTTTCTCACAATTTCACGATTTTTTTGTTTTAATATATTGAGTTTAAGCTACTAAAATGATGTTTTTTCCTCATAATATCTTGCGTGGGTTTTCTCCGTGTACTCCGGTTTCCTCCCCCATTCCAAAAACAGCAGCTCTGTGTCTTCTTTGTAATTTTTTGTGTTTAATAGTGCTTTATTTATTACTTTCTTATTGTTTATGGTGCCATACCAACCCCTTAATTTTTGTTGGGTTTGTGGCTTGCCTCTTACTCCATTGTTTACACTCGGGAGCAGCTGTTAGCTTTGAGCATCCCTCCGCTACGGCGAGCGATGAGAGATCCCCACGGAAATACGGAACAGGAGAGGCTGCATAGTGGGAGTGAAGAGCGGGAAAAGACGGTATAAAGGCTGCTGTATAAAGACGGCATCAACCATGTTAATGGTTAACCATGTATTGTGTCTAAATTCAGTTTATGGAAAAATATGCGGCTATATATGGCATATCGATATTCAACCTAAATATATCAGGATATGAATTTTGGTCCATATCGGCCAGCACTAGATTCTTCCAATGATAAGAAAATGACTTATATCGGCATAAATGAAAATACATTGGTACAATCCATGTACAGTAACATATTTTTGTCATGGTAGTTCATAAATATCACTGTTGTTAAAAAAAATCTTTCTACAGAGAACACACTAACTCCTTATTTCTAAAATCACAAATACTTAAACTTGCTCATATATTTCATTTTCATACAGCTAAAATAATGCACAAGGCTAAAAATAACCAATCAAGAAACAATACAAGCAGTTGATGTTTGCTAAATACAAGGATGAAGAGTCTTGAACCAGTCATGATGTGCTATATATATATCACTATATTTTCGAAGAATAGTCGAAGAATTAGTGAATTAGTGATACGTTTACAGTACGTATGCAAGGAATACTGTATTTTGGTTATGGTAATGGTTTAATTTCATTTGAACATGCATCAGATTCCAATTGAGTGCATCCCATAATCAGTTCCCAGTTCCACATGTCCAAAAGGAGTAGGAAGAAGAAAAGCTTATTAAATCCTACCCCTCCATCTGGTACTTTTTACAATCAGTAACTGTTACATTTGTTCACTTCCTGCTTTCCATAATACAGTTTACTTTTACAATCAGTAACTGTTTCATTTGTTCACTTCCTGCTTTCCATTAAGTTTTTTTTTAAAATAATGTACCTCATACCGAAGTACGAGGTGATATGACCATACAATGACATTATGTGTAACCATAGTAACTGTCAATATAGTGATATATAAAGCACATCATGACTGGTTCAAGACTCTTCATCCTTGTAAAATGATTTGTTATTACAGTCATTTTTAATGTTATCAGATTTATTGGCATAACGTCATAATTCCCTCAAATAAGCCCAATATTTATCAGTCTGGTAATTATCATGTATTCCTAAATAAAATGCATTATCAAGTCTCCATAGTTACATTTGTTCACTTCCTGCTTTCCTAATATAATAATAAAAAAAATAAAAAAAAGTAAAAAACATAAAAAATTGAAAATTTGAAATAATTAAAATTTTAAAATTAAGGTTTTTTTTAAACGTTATTTGAGTATTTTTTTTTTTTTGTGCATTGTTTGATTTCCTTACTCAATCCATTCCATAGTTTGATTCCATATACTGAATACAACTATGGTACCCATGATGTCATTGGATGGTCATATCACCTCGTACTTCGGTACGTGTCAAAAATAAAAAATAAAATACATTAACAAAACAAAAAAACGATTTAAATTATATTAGGAAAGCAGGAAGTGAACAAATGTAACAGTTAGTGATTGTAAAAGTACCAGATGGAGGGGTAGGATTTACTACTACTCCTTTTGGACATGTGGAACTGTGAACTGATTATGGGATGCACTCAATTGCACTCAAAACGTCAACAAGCCGTGTCGATTGCTATATAATATGAATGAAATACTGTCATGGTGAGGAGCAGGAATGTTCATGTGTGGAAGTATTTACTCAGCAGTCCGCTCAATCATGGCACAAAATCATTCTGAACACTGAAGAATCCCCACCTGACCAAAACAGGTTGAACTAGTGATAAACCCCGGCCAAAGTTGGCTGAATCTGCTCTTAGAGAGCGTGAATGGAAGCCAGCAGGTTAGTTTAGTTTAGCACGCTCGTATGGTTATGTGTGCATGACTCGGGCTGGATGAGCACATTTCCAGATTGTGTTTTACCGCTTTAAAGTAAAGGACTTTTAGAGTACCCGATGACAACATGCAGGTTCTCAGTGAAAAAATTCCCATAAATTTCTGACTTCTTCTTGCAAAGTTGTGTCATGGAACACCAAAACGAAACAGCGTTCGCACGAGGTTCACACATTTTGCTACTTTCCTTTGCAGCTCAGTGCAAGACGTCGTAGAAGGCCAAATACTGAATTGCAGTCACATAGGTGAAGCAACGGTTGGAGTCAGTTGACGTTCCCTCATTTGGGTGATTTAGGATGATTCAAACAGGAAGAGACTGTTATGGCAACCGCTGCTTGGAATGTTCACAAGCGGCTCACTGTCCATGATGTAAGCGCTGGATGATGAACAAATGATACATACTGGATGGACACGCCGCAAGCCAACTCGATGAGCTTTGCAGCCATCTTTTTTTCCTCCTAATTTCTACTCCATTAACTTTGCATTGCATTGTAGGCGATTATTGACAGCCGTGTTTCCATCCAGACTACCCCGGGTATGAATTATGGCTTCACTTCATTGTGATGCCTTGAAAATCAAATCCATTGTTTTATTATGAATTCTCTTCCTGCTCCTTTGGAGGCAAGAGACGAGGAAAACAGACATGCATTTCACTTTCATTCATTCATTCATTTTCTATCGCTTTTTCCCCACGAGGGTCGCGGGGGTGCTGGAGCCTATCCCAGCTGTCTTCGGGCGAGAGGCGGGGTACACCCTGGACTGGTGGCCAGCCAATCACAGGGCACATATGAAGAGATTGCAACCAAAAGGCACTAAATCAATTTTGACTGATTTTGAGAAAATCAATGATTTTTAACTACGCACATATCAATCTATTTGGTCATCAAGTCTATATTGCAAATGAAAGAGCTATCAATATAGGTCATAAAATGCATGCTATAAAAATCCTGCACACACCATGTATTTTATATATTTTTTTTAAATTAATTTTTTTTTTCGGATTTAGCGCCTTTTGGCTGAAATAAATTTGATGTCACCTTTAACTTCTTCAATGGCATTGTTGTAAAAGAATGTAAGGTGCTTTAATGTGCTATGCTAATAAAATAATTACAACACAGAAGCCATTCTCAACATACAATACAAAATAATTATTATGAATTAAATGAATAAAAATGTTATTAAAAGCAGTGCTCATATTTGACTGCACCATGAAGGTGACAGTGACAAAAATCATCTCATTCCAAACTCTTTACATTGTATGTTTTTTAGTACAAGTAAAATAATGTTTCTCATGAAAGTTGGAGGTGTCAAGGTAGAGACATGCCTTTTATGGCGTAAAAAAAACTTCCATATTACAGAATACTGTAAAAACACAATTTGTGTTCTCCTGAATTGCATAACATACTGTAACTATCATACGTGTACTTAATGTACACAAACAAAACAGGATGCGCACTGATACTGGCTTTCTGTATGTGCAGTGCCAATTGTATTCTTCTCTCTGATTGGTCAGATTATCAATAGATGGGAAACTTGGGCCAATCAGAATAAAGAATAAAGAAAGGGATTTAGCTCCTTTTGGTTGAAATCTGAAATGGAAATAGCGCCTTTTGGTTGAAAGCATAAATTTCATATCACTTTTTTTCATATTTTTTAAAATGATTTCAAGACCAAAATATGTGATTTGGATACACATGACAGAGGTCTATTAAACTCATGAAAAACATGCAACTTAGTGAAAATTGGATTTAGCGCCTTTTGGTTGCAAGCTCTTCAAATAGACAAACAACCATTCACACTCACATTCATACCTATGGACAATTTGGAGTGGCTAATTAACCTAGCATGTTTTTGGAATTTGTGAGGAAACCGGAATTCCCGGAGAAAACCCACGCATGCACGGGGAGAACATGCAAACTCCACACAGAGATGGCCGAGGGTGGAATTGAATGGAATGGAATTGAATTGAATTGGTCTCCTAGCTGTGAGGTCTGCGCGCTAACCACTCGACCGCCGTGCCACCGCATTTCAGTTTAATTTTTTTAATATTTTAACTTAACTTTAACTACAATGACATTATTTTTTTCTCATAACATGACCATATGATTCTCGTAAAATTGACATTTTTAGATTGCAACTTATTAGAATTTGAACTTTTTAATATTTTCACTTTAGTCATGTAAAATCTGTGCAGTTTTGTTCATTTTTGATCTTGGTCTTTTTTTTCTTCTTCTATATTTAAGTTGCTGCTGATAAATAGCCACAGCTTGGGTACCCTTGACCTACACCATGACCTTATGCCATTGGCTCGCTGTGGCGACCGACCCCTGATGAGACAAATCTATGGAAAAAAGATTGAATCTTAGCTAGTCTTGCTACTGTAATGTTGTTTGCAGTCTGCCATGAAAATGCATGCTGTTGTGAAAAGTACTAGGCTGTGCCGTGTACAATTTGGTGGAAACATGGCTTACTGTACTCGCTGGTGGAAACATGGATTTAATGATAGTTGTGGTGAGAGCCAAACCCTCCCCCGTCCACCCTCCCTGCAGTCACTGATCCTGTCCCTTGGCTGGGGATTAGGAGTGGGGAGGGACCACCCTGAGGCGAGGATTGCTCTTACCCTGCACGGGTCTGATGCTTCCTGTCTAATTACAACGGACCGATGGGACGTCATTCCAAATAAATGTCATTGGCACCTCGTGTGTGTGAGTGCATTGTCCATGTATATGTTTTGAACATTTTAAAAGTCAGCTGCTTTGGTTGCATCATTTTCCACTCCGGTATCTCAAATGTCTGAGATTGAATATAAAGACGGGGATGGGAATTTATACAAAATAACGCAGCACAATCTCAACTCATGATGATTTGAACAAAAAGTGTAAAGCTAAACGTGCACATTTGAATAAAGCGAGGTTACCTAGCATGCCTTGCGGGTATAGTTTTGCATGCGTGTTAAAGGATTGAGCAGGATAAACCGATGTGACCCGATATCCTGCTAGGGATGAGGCTGCATCAGTATCCTCCTGGATGGATAAGAATCAGACATAAACCCTTAGATCAGGGGTGGGCAAACTATGCCCCGGGGGCCACATGCGGCCCACCAAGCGTTTGTATCCGGCCCGCCAGTTACTTTCTAAGTATTTAAACTTTTAACATACAAAACTGGCAACATGACTTGCAAGTTGGATGTCTTATTTAGTAAAAAAAAAAAAAAAACAACAAAAAAGGGACATGAGAACATACAGCTGATAGTATAACACTTTTACAGATAAAATTAGACAAATAATTCAAGGAAAATTATAAGCATAAAATTGTGTGTGTGTTAAATATATGTTCTGTATTGTGTAAAACTAAAACAGGAACATCAACAAATTAAAAGCACTAAATGAATACAGAGCTACCATCCACCAGTACCAGCCTGGACTATGTCTTTCAGAGACGTGCACCCAACAAAAATGCACATTAGCACTCAGTAAGGTCATCAAATCTTCCCTTTATGCATTCCCACATATTATCAGCATATGGGAGAAAATGTGAGGTATAAGAAAAAGGGAAAAATATAGTAGAGTAGTCTATTTATGTGGCATGGGAGAAAGTTAGATGGTGCGTTTAAGGACCGGTAGAAGAAAGCAGGACAAGTCATACATGCAAAAACTGTAATTGATATTTCAAAAAACGAATAAAGAGCGACGTTTGCCTCCACGTCTTGTACGACGCAAGTGTGCATAGAACGGTAATAGTCACGGTTTGGTTTATTTCACAATCACAACGTTTTTTTCTATATCACAGGAAGCCAGACTTCCTTATATGGGCGTGCTAGGGTACGCCTGCCCTCAACGGGCTTGACAGCAGATTTCACTTTGTCTTACCGTGCAAGTTACTAGCTCCCCCCGATGTCTGGAGTTGCTAATCGTTGGGTCTACCCGTGTAATGACCGCATTTCCACTACCAGTGTTGTGCAGTTGGCAAACGTGGTACCCTCACGTGCGGCTTCTGAGCTCCACATCACCAACGGTTCCTCTGACAAAGTGTGTCCGACATTGAGTGCTTGTCCTCGGACATGCGACGTGGATGCAGCGTCCTCACTCTCCTAAGGTTCATTCAATTATTATCAACTCCTAAACCGACACAATTAGAAAGTGGGTTTTGGCAGTCGTCCGGAGCCCTTGGGGGTGTAACCAATCACAGCGGAGTGGGCCGTGGATGGAATAGGTGCAGATTGTGGAAGATCTAGAAAGCTAGGAGCTAGATAGGAGTCCACAACTCAATACTCAACTCAATAATGAGCATAATACAGTAAACCTCGGATATATCGGACTCGGATATATCGGAAATTCGCTCACAACAGACAGATAAAAAAGAAACGATTTTTCTGTAATGCATTTCCAATAAAAATTGCATATATCGGATTTTTTATAACGTATTTCGCCTATTTCGGACAAAATCTCCAGTCCCGTTCCAATGCATTTCCATGAAATTTCCCTCGCATCGTGGCGCTCCGATTCGCCGAATCGTGACAGGCCGCTATACGACGTTATTTGCAGCGTTGCCTGCGCGTCCAGGTACATTGGAAACAATAGTCAAGGAAGTGCCTTTTTATAACGGATAAAATCCGATTTACGCATATACCGGATATAAATCCGATATATGCGTAAATCGGACATTTTCCGGTATACGCATATAACGGATTTTGCTTATATCGGACAAAACCAGTGGGAACAATTGAATCCGATATATCCGAGGTTTACTGTATGTCCATGTCCCTTTTAACATATTGTGAGTAATAGCATGGAAGGCTTTTGTTAAATCCATAAATACCACAGCTGTGTATGTACTCTGCAACCCACTGGAAACGGGTCCATGACCTAAAAATGGGAACCGGTTGGGACACATGTATTTGCTTTAAAGACCTTTTCTTGGATGTGGTCTTGAAGGTTTGAACTGTGTCTCGGTCTTCTTTGTTGAATGGCTGACAGGCGGTGGAGGATGACCAAACAAAGGGAAGCAGACAGAAGCACAGATGGAGAAAGTAGAGGTGGAAAAACAAGAGAGCGAGGGATGCAGTATGAACGGAGGACCTTGGCTTTGGGCTCTCCGTTGACTGGACTCTGTTCTGTTTGTCTTAGCTCTATTTTTACCGGGTAGTCTCAGGTCACTGATGAATAACTCATTTGTCAGAAAGCCAACAGGATGTCGGGTGGAGTTGAGAGGGAGGCAGAGCAAACCCAAGGATTGAAATCCGACACGAAATACTGTAGCAGGACATCAACCTGACCTCATGCAATATGTTAATACGTGTGCCCCCCCCATACAGATTAAGCCGAATGTGTGTCAAATGCTGTGCTGGCAATTATAAAGCCTTTGTTGTTGTCACGGATAGAGATTGAAATCATTTCAATCCCGAATTCCCGTCTTAATCTCCACTAACCTTTTCTGTTTGTGTGCATGATTTGATTCCTAGCAAGAACACGTTCACGCGTGATGAGCCATTGTTGCATGTGTCGCAGTGTTCACAGTTATTCTTAACTGCCATTAATTGCCAAGCTTGGATGTGCGTGTATGGGCAGTGTCCAGGCCAGGCATGTCCAAAATGAGGCCGGGCGCCTCTTATTGGCACATTAAAAAATATATTTTATTTAACAATGGGAAAAAACACCAACAACAGCAAAAAATAGAATAATGAGCAGCAATTTTGCAGGAATAAATTCATAATACGAAGACAAAAATGTAATCTGACAAGAAAAAGTCATGGATGGGCAGTGTCCAGGCCAGGGATGTCCAAAATGAGGCCCGGGGGCCTCTTACTGGCACATTTAAAAAATATATATTATTTAACAATGAGGAAAAAACACCAACAGCAGCAAAAAAATGGAATAATGAGCAGCAATTTTGCAGGAATAAATTCATAATACGAAGACAAAAATGTAATCTGACAAGAAAAAGTCATGGATGGGCAGTGTCCAGGCCAGGCATGTCCAAAATGAGGCCCTGGGGCCTCTTATTGGCACATTTAAAAAATATATATATTATTTAACAATGGGGAAAAAACACCAACAACAGCAAAAAATGGAATAATGAGCAGCAATTTTGCAGGAATAAATTCATAATACAAAGACAAAAATGTAATCTGACAAGAAAAAGTCATGGATGGGCAGTGTCCAGGCCAGGGATGTCCAAAATGAGGCCCTGGGGCCTCTTATTGGCACATTTAAAAAAAAATATATTATTTAACAATGGGGGAAAAACACCAACAACAGCAAAAAATGGAATAATGAGCAGCAATTTTGCAGGAATAAATTCATAATATGAAGACAAAAATGTAATCTGACAAGAAAAAGTCATGGATGGGCAGTGTCCAGGCCAGGGATGTCCAAAATGAGGCCCGGGGGCCTCTTATTGGCACATTTAAAAAATATATATTTTATTTAACAATGGGGAAAAAACACCAACAACAGCAAAAAATAAAATAATGAGCAGCAATTTTGCAGGAATAAATTCACAATACGAAGACAAAAATGTAATCTGACAAGAAAAAGTCATGGATGGGCAGTGTCCAGGCCAGGGATGTCCAAGATGAGGCCCGGGGGCCTTTTATTGGCACATTTAAAAAATATGTATATTATTTAACAATGGGGAAAAAACACCAACAACAGCAAAAAATAGAATAATGAGCAGCAATTTTGCAGGAATAAATTCACAATACGAAGACAAAAATGTAATCTGACAAGAAAAAGTCATGGATGGGCAGTGTCCAGGCCAGGGATGTCCAAAATGAGGCCCGGGGGCCTCTTATTGGCACATTTAAAAAATATATATTATTTAACAATGGGGAAAAAACACCAACAACAGCAAAAAATTGAATAATGAGCAGTAATTTTGCAGGAATAAATGCATAATACGAAGACAAAAATGTAATCTGACAAGAAAAAGTCATTATTTCACAAGATGATGAGAAACATTTTTTTTTAGTAGCATAAAGTTGACGTCTTTACAAAAATTTTCCAAATTATTTTTAAGTTTTATTATGGATTTAAGTCCGAATTTTATGGGAATAAAGTCATAATTATGAGAAGAAAATGTACAAGAAGAAATTGGTAGTTCCCCCTCACTGTGTCCGGACTTTTGTGTCATGGTGCTGGGAACTCTGAGGGTGTTTATGCTAGGCACCGTCAATAAATTACTATCGTGTCGAAGAGAGTTTGTTTTGAAAAAAAAATTCCCAACTGACTAAATCATAACAACAATAGATCTATAACCGTGTCGAATGTTTAGTCCTACTTGAAAAGTATTTTTCACAGCATTTATTCCCATTTGATCTTTTATGGGATGGACTTTTATTTGTTTAGGGACCTGAGGGTTGTGACTGAAGCCAGAAAATATTGTTGGTCATGCTGTGTAATAAAAAAATGCTTTGGTTGCATTAGTTTTAGTGTTTTTGAAGAGCTATTTCCATAACCATATTCAATTCCACAAATTGGAAGGATCGGATCGGTAAGGTTATACAGTAAACCTCGGATATATCAGACTCGGATATATCGGAAATTCGCTCACAACGGACAGATAAAAAAGAACCAATTTTTCTGTAATGCATTTCCAATAAAAATTCATTGCATATATCAGATTTTGTATAACAGATTTCGCCTATTTCTGACAAAATCTCCAGTCCCGTTCCAATGCATTTCCATCAAATTTCCCTCGCATATATCGGATGGCCGCATCGTGGCGCTCTGATTCACCGAATCGTGACAGGCCGCTAAACGACGTCATTTGCAGCGTTTGCAGCGTTGCCTGCGCGTCCAGGTACATTGGAAACATAGTCAAGGAAGTGCCTTTTTATAACGGATAAAATCCGATTTACGCATATACCGGATATAAATCCCATATATGCGTAAAACGGACATTTTCCGGTATACGCATATAACGGATTTCGCTTATATCGGACAAAACCAGTGGGAACAATTGAATCCGATATATCCTGTAGGAAGATTGGGATCAGATCGGAAGCCGACAAAACGTGCATCCGGACATCCCTATTTTAACGCCAAAAACCCACCAGAACTGGGCTCCCGGGATGGAGTGGGGCGCTCACTGTGGATGTGGGGCTCACTATCTATTTTTAACGCTTTTGGATGAATTGGATTTTGATCATTTATAATGGGAAACATTGATTTGGTTAGCATCCGTTTCAGACCATCTGGAACAAATTGACGCCGTTAAGGTTCCACTGTATATGCCTGTTTGGAAACAACGGAGGCCTTAAAATGGTTCTATCCTTGGTCTGAACTCTGTCTTTTGACATGACGTGGCTGTAGCGACTATCTGGAAAAGTTGAATCACGTCGCCGCCAACCTACACGGAATTCCAAAGCCAAGCGCTCAGGCTAAGCGGAGCCTTCTGGGTTGCATTAAGGCAGACATGCTGAGGCGTCCCTGCATCGGCGTATCTCATGTCACTGCTGTTGCTGCTTTGAATTCACAGTGACTGAAAAATGTCTCCACTTCTTCTGCCAGTGCATTAGCATGTCAATGAAAGGCAGAGTCGGACGGGACGGGGAGCATTTGCATGTGAGCGTCACGTTGCCGCAGCAAGCCCGGAGTGATGCGGCGTATATAAAACACCCACATTGTGTTCAAGCTTTTCTCCTGGACCTTAAAACAATAGAATCCCACCAAAGTTGATTCAAGGCTATGCTCATCGCTCCCCTCAGCGCAACCTGGCATCTGGACTGAGTTAGAGTAGTGGTGCCAAATGTTCTGTGGCGGGGAGCGGGCGGGGGGTTGACCAGCGGGGGGTGGAACTGGAGAGGTGTTGGAGGACCAAAATGGCCTTTTAGAGGGGGAGATTTTAAGGAAGTCCTATACCAGGCAGCTGTATAGTAAGAAAGGAGTGCTTTACTCGACGTGACCCCCCACGCCCCACCCGCCAGGTTACCGACCTGCTGTGAAGTGTACATAAAGCGGGAGTTCATAAAGCTACAACTCACACTAACGTTAGGAAAAACAGCGTCCATGCGTTTTGAGGATGTTTGGAAGGAATGGTGTGTTTGAAACCATCCGGCTTTTGATGTTTTCCAAGCGTCATGTTCATGATAAGGAGGTCAAACTGCCGGACTGGATCCCGCTTTATGTGGCTTGACCGTACGTGACTCAGACACATGACATTGGGAGTGGCGGATCAATGCCGCCCTCTGTGATAACTGTGCTTTGATTGATTGGCATTGTCCATCGCTGCTGTTGTAATTTGTTGTGACAGCCTGTCTCTATCTGTCTGTGGCGGGGAAATACGGTTGGACGGGCTTTGGACTGTGACACTTTTCATTGGACCGCTTGTTGCAGTAATGCCTGCTTTGGTACTTGTGTATTTCTTACCTAGCTTTTGAGTGTTAAGTTGGTGTGTGATGATTTTAGCATTCTTCATAAGATGACGCTATGTATCACAATATTACATTGATAATGGTTAGCGGTTAGCGCGGAGACCTCACAGCTAGGAGACCAGGGTTCAATTCCACCCTCGGCCATCTCTGTGTGGAGTTTGCATGTTCTCCCCGTGCATGCATGGGTTTTTTTCCGGGTACTCCGGTTTCCTCCCACATTCCAAAAACATGCTAGGCTAATTGGCGACTTCAAATTGTCCATAGGTATGAATGTGAGTGTGAATGGTTGTTTGTCTATATGTGCCCTGTGATTGGCTGGCCACCAGTCCTGGGTGTACCCCGCCTCTCGCCCTAAGACAGTAGGTTGGCCACCGTCAAATATAGAGCTACCCGGTCCTCATGGAGTCGTGCGTGCCACCATATGCCATTTAATGGCGTGGACACGTGCAGCTTCTATATGTACTGTTTTTACAGTAAACCTCGGATATATCGGATTCAATTGTTCCCACTGGTTTTGTCCGATATAAGCGAAATCCGTTATATGCGTATACCGGAAAATGTCCGTTTTACGCATATATGGGATTTATATCCGGTATATGCGTAAATCGGATTTTATCCGTTATAAAAAGGCACTTCCTTGACTATGTTTCCAATGTACCTGGACGCGCAGGCAACGCTGCAAACGCTGCAAATGACATTGTATAGCGGCCTGTCACGGTTCGGCGAATCGGAGCGCCAAGATGCGGCCATCCGATATATGCGAGGGAAATTTAATGGAAATGCATTGGAACGGGACTGGAGATTTTGTCCGAAATAGGCAAAATCTGTTATAAAAAATCCGATATATGCAATGAAATTTTATTGGAAATGCATTACAGAAAAATTGGTTCTTTTTTATCTGTCTGTTGTGAGCGAATTTCCGATATATCCGAGTCCGATATATCCGAGGTTTACTGTATCTCTAAATTTAGTGAGTGCAACTTAAACACCGGTGCGTCTTATACACAGGAAATGATGGTAATCAAATGGGGGGGAAAGAAAATGCGATGCACTACCAATTCCAAGTGTGCCATCATTTACTGGACTGAATGGTACGGCTTGGTAGAAATGGCTTTGGGTCGTTTCAAGGACGGACAGACGGACTATGGTGATATCAACAAGTGAAAGGCTCCTTTCTTAGATCCAAGCAGCAGATGCTCCTCAGCTCCAGTTTTATTGTCTGCAGTGCAAAGACGGGGGGGGGGGGGAAACATGAGCTCAGTGGCCTTAGCCCTTCCTCAGCGGGTTCTGCCTTTGCGATTTTGCTGGTTAATTCCCTTCTACGGAGGTATGGTTCTGATGAAACAAAGCATGAATAGGCCACATGGCTGACTCTGTGGCGGGAGGGCTCTGATCCATTCACAGCAGCCATGTTGGTTGGCGTCTGCACTGCATCAGCAGCCCCTGAGGCTGATTAGAGCCACTCTGCAATCTCTGACTATCGCAAGCCTTGAGTGTCTTACTATGAATCCCCGAGAGTACTGACAACACACACACTTAGCTGAAACACAAACGCATTTATATTGAATCTTGACTTCCTTTGCATCTGCCTGGCTTCGTGCCCAGAGGACAATGTTGGCAAAGGTCCAGCTCCATCGCATCCATTAGGTCATGCGGCGAGCGTTGTTGTGATGATGGATACTTGAGTGGCCCCGGCTCTACTTTCCCCAGGGAGACAAAATGAGCTTTGGTTGCTCAGACTCCCAACGGAAGTGGTGGAGGTGGATCTTTGTTTGAAATGCAGACGCTCAAAGGATTTAACCCAACAGCAAAACAAAGCAGCAAACTGACCTGTGCTTTATTTGCAGAGGGACATAAAAAGACGGCCGTCCACTTGCCCTCAGCAGTCAGGCCAGCAGTGTTTTGTTTTGGAAACCACCCAGATGTTGTTTTTTCAAATAATATATAGTCCTCTCTTAATGGGTTCCACACCCGACCATTAAGTCCATTCATTCATTTTCTACCACTTATCCTCACAAGGGTGCTGGAGCCTATCCCAGCTGTCTTCGGACGAGAGGTGGGGTACGCCCTGGACGGGTGGCGAGCCAATCACAGGGCACATATAGACAAACAACCATTCACACTCACATTCATACTTATGGACAATTTGGAGTTGGGTTAATTTAGCCTTAATTAATGGGCTTATTTAGCCTCTGCAGTCACTAAAATGGTTTATTCCATGTGGAAGTGGTATGTCTTTGGCTTCTTTGTCCATCTTCCCTACTTCATTAGAAACACTTAAGTTTAGGATAAGTAAACTGGAGAGGCTAACTAGTTAGCTCGCTAGCTTGCTATGCTAGCACCGGCTGTTCGTAGTCTGCGCAATGTGATATAAACAATAATCGGAGTGTAAAAGGGAGTTTAGGGTGTTATTTCATGTTTGCAGGGCTATAATAATGTTAAACATGTATTTTGAATGTCATAAACAAGTTTTCTATGCTAAATTTTTTTAGAATATTGAATACTTATCACAATCGGGTCTGGAACCAATCAACTGCCAGAGATTGGGAATGTGTCGCACAGGGGTTTCAAACACGCGGTCCGCGGGCCAACTGTGGCCCGCAGGACACTAGCTTGAGGCCCCCGCCTCGATATGAAAGTTTAATGTTAGTGCGGCCCGCGCAAGTTTGATATGGATGCTGTATGGTATCATGTACCCAGAAAAAATTATTACGTTTGATTAATGTTCATGTTAAAGGTTAAATAACTGTTAATAGTTATCCTCCCTATCCGTGTGGAAGTGGTAAGTTTTTGGCTATTTAAGTTTAAAGGAAATAACTTGAAGGCTACCGTTTAGGTCGCTAGCTCTCCAGTTTGCGAGTTAGCATGTGTCTCAAGACCCTGCAGTTGCGCAATATGTTGTAAATAAAAAGAGTATAAATGTGACTATAGTCGTGTTTTGTCATGTCTACAGGGCTCTAATAATGCTTTGTTCATTTTAATCTGAAAAAAATCATTTGTCTACCCACCAACTATATGTGGTTTCTTAAGTTTTTATTATTTGCCGTTTTATTATTATTATTATATTTATTTATTTATTACTGATTGATTGATTTTCTTTATTCTTGATTTGTTTATTTATTTTTCATCTTATTTTGTGTAGAAAAATAAAAAGTCAGATATTTGAGAACAGTGGAATGTTTTATCAGAGCTTTTCTTGGAGAAAATTGGAACCAAAGCGACGTTTTTTAAATTTTTTTGTTTTTAATAAATGCGTTTTTGTTTTTTTTTTGAAAACCTGATGCGGCCCAGTCTCACCCAGACCCGAGCTCCAGTGGCCCCCATGTAAATTGAGTTTAAGACCCCTGGTGTAGCACTATGGAGGACCAAAACTGCCAAAATAAAAAATAAATAAACAAATAAAAGTATAAAAATAAAAGTATAAAAATAAATGGAAATAAAAACAAAAATAAAAAAATATTTTTGTATGTATTTTTTTATTTTTGTATTTATTTCCATTTATATTTATTTTTTTGTATTTAATTTTTTGATTTTTTTTTTCATTTTTGTTTTTATTTTCACTTGTATGTATTTATTTATTTATTTATTATTTTGGCAGTTTTGGTCCTCGAAATGCAGAAGGAAAAACTATTCAAATGAGGGGGCGGTCCTAAGTGTGTCTTGGGTTGAACTGTTCGCCTATTGGTTGATCGACATGTGAGTGCGAAAATCGACTAGGTATGCCTGCAAACAGCCACAGCAAGAGGAAGTCACCACACCACTCTCAATGGCGGTAAATATGGCTGCAATCTCCAGGGATCTCCGTTTGCTAGAAGATGATGTCCCGGTAAATGTATACTTTTCTCCCTGTATACTTCCTCTTGCTGTGGCCGTTTGCAGGCATACCTAGTTGATTTTCGCACTCACATGTCGATCAACCAATAGGCGAACAGTTCAACCCAAGACACACTTAGGACCGCCCCCTCATTTGAATAGTTTTTCCTTCTGCATTTCGAGGACCAAAACTGCCAAAATAATAAATAAATAAATAAATAAAAGTGAAAATAAAAACAAAAATGAAAAAAAAAATCAAAAAATTAAATACAAAAAAATAAATATAAATGGAAATAAAAACAAAAATAAAAAAATATATACATAAATATTTTTTATTTTTGTTTTTATTTCCATTTATATTTATTTTTTATTTTGGCAGTTTTGGTCCTCCATATAGCACAACCAATATTTTAATTTGCGTAGATAACGCTGACCATGTGTTGTGCTTGCCATGCAGCTATTGCCATCTTGTGGCAGGAGTTTGACTCCAGCCACCCGTGTATGGTAATTGGAGACCCCGGTTGTTATTTTAAAGCACTGTAACGTTTGACCTTTTATAAGAAGGAGAATTTCTTCTGTCTGCTGCTATGGTAATGACTCGACCCAATATAGACGGCGCTTGGCTCAGCCCTGACTCATGACATTTATCCACCGTCTATCTCTCACGCTGGAGTGGAATGCGGGGAGTCACCCCAGCTTCATCCTCGCACCGCTGACATCATGACTTAGCTTCATCGCAGCTAACCTCTCTTCAATTGACACTGTGAGTCATGCAAGTTGGGGCGAGAGGGCTTGGAGAGCTTGGCTGAGAAAGAGTATGCCATTCATCCACTCTCTGTGTCACTGGGTCATTCGCTTCCTGCCTCATCACCAGTCAGCTGACGGTGTCTCAGCCCTCACTCCAGTCTGTTTATAGACCGCCAGAAGAAAGAGATGTCTTGTGCAAAACACCCGTGGCTTTTGCAACGTTCAAGTAAACACTTGCTCACTGCGTAGTACTTTCACGCACGAGGCAAAAGTAAAGTCAGTTCATGAATTCACTCCTTCAGGGAGGTTCAACTGTAGTTGGTGCACACCCGAAGGTAACAAGGACTGAAAGGAATTAGGATTTGACCAAGTGTACCTGCTGATTTGTCCTAATCAAATATCATGACATTATTACTAGCGCATCACTACTATCAGGAGAACCAGAGTATAGAGGGGAGGGAGCCACCTGCTGTGGCCCAGCAAGGTGCACTGTATTCGGGCACACGCTCCAAGTAGCCGGTGTTCTGTCACGGAGGTCTGTGGCAAACACGTGGTTGCACGTTTCAAACGCCTCGGCGCTGGCATTTCAGGTGCTCAATGGATGAACCGGCATACAAAATGTCTTCCTCGGAAAGTGAAGTGTTTGTTTACAAGTGAGCTCAGGGGTAGTTATGGTTAGTACTGGTAATCTTACCTTTTTGGAGCATTTTTTTATGGTAATTTGAACATGCATCAGATTACAATTGAATGCATCACATAATCAGTTCCCAGTTCCACATGTCCAAAACAAGTAGGAAGAAGCAAAATTTATTAAATCCTACCCCTCCATCTGGTACTTTTACAATCAATAACTGTTACATTTGTTCACTTCCTGCTTTCCATAATACAGTTGACTTTTACAATCAGTAACAGTTTCATTTGTTCACTTCCTGCTTTCCATAATACAGTTTAAGGTTTTTTTTTAAAATAATGTACTGCATACCGAAGTACAAGGTGATATGACCATACAATGACATTATGTGTACGATAGTAAGTGTCAATATAGTGATACAGTAAACCTCGGATATATCAGACTCGGATATATCGGAAATTCGCTCACAACGGACAGATAAAAAAGAACCGATTTTTCTGTAATGCATTTCCAATAAAAATTCATGCATATATCGGATTTTTTATAACGGATTTCGCCTATTTCGGACAAAATCTCCAGTCCCGTTCCAATGCATTTCCATGAAATTTCCCTCGCATATATCGGATGGCCGCATCGTGGCGCTCCGATTCGCCGGATCGTGACAGGCCGCTATACGACGTCATTTGCAGCGTTTGCAGCGTTGCCTGCGCGTCCAGGTACATTGGAAACATAGTCAAGGAAGTGCCTTTTTATCACGGATAAAATCCGATTTACGCATATACCGGATATAAATCCGATATATGCGTAAAACGGACATTTTCCGGTATACGCATATAACGGATTTCGCTTATATCGGACAAAACCAGTGGGAACAATTGAATCCGATATATCCGAGGTTTACTGTATATAAAGCACATCATGACTGGTTCAAGACTCTTCATCCTTGTAAAATGATTTGTTTTTACAGTCATTTTTAATGTTATCAGATTTATTGTCATAACGTCATAATTCCCTCAAATCAGCCCAATATATATCAGTCCGGTAATTATCGTGTATCCCTAAATAAAATCAAGTATCAAGTCTCTGCAAACAAAACTGCACTTGAATAGGTACTGGCGTTTGGTGTAGAAACCATCCATGCTTTGTCCTGCGTTTGCTCATTTGCAGGCTGCGGCACTCGACATGTGCACTCGATAAGGGCCCCGCCTGCACCCACTGGGACAAGAGAATGAATGACTGACAGGAGGGTTCACTCATTCCGCTATATAACGATAATCGGGACCCCCTTAAATATGTCTGCACTAAGGAGCTTTTTCGGGGTTAAAGCCATCTCCCGCTCACAGTAAGCAGCTGAAGATCCCCCGTCTGAGCTCTCGCCCCGCACTCGGGTGTCTTTTCCCCGTCCCAGTTTAAGCAGCTAAAGGGACAGGCTAAGCCCATGCCAAGGGGTCTTATCTGTGGAATGCTGGGCATCCTCATAGAGGATCTCCTCTGCAGGGGAGGAGGCAGTATTATCTCAAAGCCCCATGTCTGCCTTCCTTCATTGTCCCACGGGGGCCGCTTCTCTTTTTTTTAATGTACATTTGGTTGTCTCGCTATCAGTACCTCTTTTGTCTCTTGTACTGTATTCAAACGTGTAATATGCAAAGCAGGATTCAAACTTAGAATAGTACTTTCCCGTTGAACTTTATGGCAATTGAATGATTCAAATGACATTTTATCATCCTTATATTATATATTCTTATTATGGCTAACTTGAGGTGAATTTAAGTATTTTTCTGTGAGGAAAAATTGCCTATTTTTGGAGGAAAGAAATGTTTTGACCAAAAATCTGTAAATTTGCATGGTTATTAATGTGCAGGATTTCACCTAAAGTCAGCCAGGATAGGCTCCGGATGGAACAATAATAAGGAACTGTACACTGAGCGCTAATGTTCCTGTTAGATGAGTCGTTTCTCAATTACACAATAAATGAAAATAAAGTGAATCAGTGTATTGCCATGTACACGCTAGTCTGGCACTCTGTATTGATTTCAGAACCTTTGTGCATTTGTTCCGTAGAACAACAGCATAAACGGAGTGAGCCCTTTTGTTTGTTGTCAAGTCTCAGTGGGTAGAGGCAGGGCCGCTAGCGTACACACAGAGTGCGGTAGAGTGCAACATAATGTAAATTATATTAGTAAATTGCAATATATTGTGATGTTGGCTTTTTTGACGAAAACATATATGCCAATATCAGCCGATACTGATAGCGATGTGGTCCTGTTGTGGAACGAACACGTACATTTTGTGTTTTATACAGCATTTTTTAAAATACAGTAAACCTCGGATATATCGGAAATTCGCTCACAACGGACAGATAAAAAAGAAGCGATTTTTCTGTAATGTAATAAAAATTCATTGCATATATCGGATTTTTTATAACGGATTTCGCCTATTTCGGACAAAATCTCCAGTCCCGTTCCAATGCATTTCCATGAAATTTCCCTCGCATATATCGGATGGCCGCATCGTGGCGCTCCGATTCGCCGAATCGCCGAATCGTGACAGGCCGCTATACGACGTCATTTGCAGCGTTTGCAGCGTTGCCTGCGCGTCCAGGTACATTGGAAACAGAGTCAAGGAAGTGCCTTTTTATAACGGATAAAATCCCATTTACGCATATACCGGATATAAATCCGATATATACGTAAAACGGACATTTTCCGGTATACGCATATAACGGATTTCGCTTATATCGGACAAAACCAGTGGGAACAATTGAATCCGATATATCCGAGGTTTACTGTATCAGTTTTCAGGATCGGGGAAATAATTTGATACCGATGTCGACGGCTGATATCGGGCTGATTATTATCAGACATCCCTAACTTGTCATAGTTTTTGATTGTGTTTCTCTTAAAAGTGAAGTGAAAGTCTCGTCCTTACTCGAGACTCGTTACTCCAAAAATGTTGCTTCACATTCTGAACGATCCAACTTTATACTGTAAATGCATTCCACCTTTTGAGGTCCCACTGAACAACTGAGCCGCCCCGGGGCTTAATGTGACATCTTCATGCCGTATCGACTTCATAATGGAGGATAATGCTCATGCTGTCTACTGCGGCTGCAGCAGTTTTGCATGCCTTGTTGTTCTTAAAGCTTTTGCATGAGACTGATGGTTTTTGGTTGGCCTGGAGAAGATGCAAAAAGCCTGTGACCGTAAAGTTCTATTTTTGGTCTCGTTCTCATTCATTAATTAGCTGTGGTGTGACACTCATGGTAAGTGGCCACACTTGAAACGTTGAAAGCACCAAAAAAATGCTTTGGTACAGTTCCTCATTTTATGGTGGTTAATTGGATCCAGACACAACTGGGATTGTGAACGGGATTCAATATCAATACATATAGTTACAGCATAGAAAGCCTCTTCTCGATAAGTTGTTTAACATGATTAGAGCCCTGTAAACATGAACTAACACCCCTATAGTCACTTTTACTACACATGTTGTCCAATTTATTTGACATAAGATATCTAGTTAGAGCAGAAAAAAACTCTTCTTAAGTTGTTTAACATGATTAGAGCCCTGTAAACATGAAATAACACCCCTAGAGTCACTTTTACTACACACATTGTCCAATTTATTTGACATAAGATATGTAGCTAGAGCATAGAAAACCTCTTCTCGATAAGTTAACATAATTAGAGCCTTGTAAACATGAAATAACACCCCTATAGTCACATTTACTACACACATTGTCCAATTTATTTGACATAAGATATGTAGTTAGAGCATAGAAAACCTCTTTTCGATAAGTTGTTTATGATTAGAGCCCTGTAAACATGAAATAACAACCCTATAGTCACTTTTACTACACACATTGTCCAATTTATTTGACATAAGATATGTAGCTAGAGCACAGAAAACCTCTTCTCGATAAGTTAACATAATTAGAGCCTTGTAAACATGAAATAACACCCCTATAGACACGTTTACTACACACATTGTCCAATTTATTTGACATAAGATATGTAGTTAGAGCATAGAAAACCGCTTTTCGATAAGTTGTTTATGATTAGAGCCCTGTAAACATGAAATAACACCCCTATAGTCACTTACTACACACATTGTCCAATTTATTTGACATAAGATATCTAGTTAGAGCATGGAAAAACTCTTCTTAATAAGTTGTTTATGATTAAAGCCCTGTAAACATGAAATAACAACCCTATAGTCACTTTTACTACACGCATTGTCCAATTTATTTGACATAAGATATGTAGTTAGAGCATAGAAAACCTCTTTTCGATAAGTTGTTTATGATTAGAGCCCTGTAAACATGAAATAACACCCCTATAGTCACTTTTACTACACACATTGTCCAATTTATTTGACATAAGATATGTATTTAGAGCATAGAAAACCTCTTTTTAATAAGTTGTTTCACATGATTAGAGCCCTGTAAACATGAAATAACAACCCTATGGTCACTTTTACTACACATATTGTCCAATTTATTTGACATAAGATATCTAGTTAGAGCATAGAAAACCTCTTCTTGATAAGTTTTTTTATGATTAGAGCCCTGTAAACATGAAATAACACCCCTATAGTCACTTTTACTAAACACATTGTCCAATTTATTTGACATAAGATATGTAGTTAGAGCATAGAAATCCTCTTCTCGATAAGTTGTTTAACATGATTAGAGCCCTGTAAACATGAAATAACACCCCTATAGTCACCTTTACTACGCATATTGTCCAATTTATTTGACATAAGATATGTAGTTAGAGCATAGAAAACCTCTTTTCGATAAGTTGTTTATGATTAGAGCCCTGTAAACATGAAATAACAACCCTATAGTCACTTTTACTACACACATTGTCCAATTTATTTGACATAAGATATCTAGTTAGAGCATAGAAAACCTCTTTTTAATAAGTTGTTTCACATGATTAGAGCCCTGTAAACATGAAATAACACCCCTATATTCACTTTTACTACGCACATTGTCCAATTTATTTGACACAAGATATGTAGTTAGAGCATAGAAAAGCTCTTTCTAATAAGTTGTTTAACATCATTAGAGCCCTGTAAACATGAAATAACACCCCTATAGTCACTTTTACTACACACATTGTCCAATTTATTTGACACAAGATATGTAGTTAGAGCATAGAAAACCTCTTCTTAATAAGTTGTTTCACATTATTAGAGTCCTGTAAACATGAAATAACACCCCTATAGTCACTTTTACTACACACATTGTCAATGAGAAAAGCCATAGAGTGCTGTTACCAAAGCAGTGCAGTCAGCCTGCCGTGATTTAACGCAGCTTCCCGTGTCCCCCCCAAGGGTGGCGTACAGTTTACCAAGCGTGCATTATTAATATAGAGCCATGCTACATGATCCGTCGCCGCAGCCTAGCCAGCTGCTGTCACTATAAATTTAGCCTCGGCGCTGTGGCCATTGAAGTATATCCTGCCTGACGAGTGGAACCTTTTCTCATACGGCGTGACGGTGATGTGCAATGTGCTGTGTTGAGCAATTGTTGTTGTTATTGTTGTAACGAGGCGTCGCAAACAGGCACACACAGGTGAAGTCGGGACGATGACTCTTAATGCTGTTAAAGACCACGTGTCGTCATTAAAAAAATAATCGTCAATCATAAACATACATAATATATTTTATGTTCAATAATAATATATGTATATAAAACACATTTAAACTGTAATATTTCACATATGAGTGAACAAACTGGCAGGATATACAGTATGTATTTCTTGACTCTGCTTCATTGATACAGCAGGTGTGTCCAGAATGTATTTAAAAAAAAATTGTAGCAGTTTTAGAGGAATAAAGTCAAAATATAAGGAGAAAAAAAAGCGGTAATCTAAAGAGAACAGAAAAACAAACTGCAAAAATTGAAAAGAATAAAATGACAATCTGAAGACAAAAATGTTTTAACATAAAGAATTATTTTTGGTTATAATATAATAAGGAAAATAAGAATTGTAGTAACAGAGCTAAAATATATTTTTTTAATTACTTCTGCACTAATTGTATGAAGAAAAAACAAAACATGAAAGAATCTGCACTAATTTTACAAGACTAAAGTCAAAATATTAAGAGAAAAAAAGTTGTCATTTAAGAGAAAAACTAAATCTAAACAGAAAACAAACAAAAAAAGTTGTAATTAAAAAAAATTGTATTTGGTCATAATATTATGAGGAAAAATAAAAATATTTATAACAAAGTTTAAACAATTTTAAAAAAAAAATGTACTATTCTGCACTAATTTTACAAGACAAAAGTCTTAATATTAAGAGACAAAAGTTGTCATCTAAAGATGAAAAACAAATTTAAACAGAAAACAAAGTTGTAATTCAAAAAATGTTGAATTTTGGTTTTTGTAACAAAGTTTAAATACTTTTTAAAAATTACTATTCTGCACTAATTTTACTAGACTAAAGTCTACATAAGAGAAAAAAGTATTAATTATAAAAAATAATTAATTTAAAAAATGAAACTGAAAACTAAAAGAAAAACGAAGAAACCAAAAATCTGCAGTATTGTCACAGGAATAAAGTCAAAATATGAAGACGAAAAAATTGTCATTTGGAAGAAAAATTATTCATTTTGTTGTAATATTATGAGGAAAAATAATAATTTTAGTAGCATAAATTTGAAATATTAAAAGCATACTAAAATTAGATTTTTTTTTTTAGAATTTTTTGCCAAAATATTAAGAGAAGAAAGTGGTAATCTAACAAGAAAAAGGTGCAATTTAATGGGGAACTATGGTATATGCTCATTTTTGGCCCTTTTGTAAGAAAACAGCACAGAAAGTTTTGTTTCTAGGCAACACGGGTCCCTTCTGGTCTCTGGCAGACCAGCTGTGTTCCATACGTTCATGACGAAAGGCAAATAGGTAGCACTGCTTTTATTTGTGGCAGGGCTGCCATAAATAAATCAATGTCTAAAAATGTGTGTGTGTGATCGGAAGAAAAGCTCAGAGATGATTGGAAGTATGTTTATAGACCCTTGTATTTTTGTACAGAGTGTGATTTGAACTTAAGATTTCCTAAATAGCATCTTGAGTTTGCTAAACGATAAGTAAACTGCTGTATGTGTGTGTGTGTGTGTTGTGTGTGTCAGATGGCCGCTAGCGGTGATACTTTCAGTATCTGTGTGTATTTTTAGCGCAGTGGCTAACATGTGATGATGACGACAAGGCAAAGAAACACATGAGCTCCAGTGTCCTGGTAATGAATCCTCACCCACAGAGACGTGTGTGGTCAGAATGGATGCTGCAGTTGGAATTGTTCGTGTTTTCACGTTAAAATTGTGTTCCTACCTTCCTAAGTGCTGGGATGGGGCCATCGGGAAGTTTTCACAACGGGAATTCTGCTGATAATGGAACTTGATGCTGATATTGGAAACAGTAGCGATACAGGGGGTGGGCTCTGCGGGGGTCTTGCGCTGGGTGTCCCATCTCTGCCGCATGGTCCTCCATGGGGTAGTGGGTCCGGGCCTCTTCTGTCCTGGCCGGAGCGGTCCTGTGTCTGTGGTTGGGCCTGGGGATACCTGGGGCGGGCCGGGTTCTGCTTCCTGGGGCTGTGTGGGGTGGCGGGGGGACGGCATCTCCGGCTGTGGGCGGGCTCCCTTCCAGTTGGCGGGGGCACTGTTGTGTCCGCAGGTATGTCGCCCTCGATGGCCTTCTGCCCTAGTTGGGTATGGTCCCCCACCGGTCTCAGGGGTGTGGCTTGACCTGGCTGTGCGGGGCGGGGTTTACTGGGTTGTTGCTGCTGCTGTTTTTGTCTCTCTCTCTCTCTACTGTATTTTACTGTCTACAGCCCCAATGGCTGGACAGGACACACACACACACACACACACACACAAAGGAAACAATAGCGATGTTGGAGTTGGAGTATGAGTGGACGATATGGACCAAATATGTGTGCAAAGTTTTATTCAATTGTAAAGAATGTTATAGAAAAATAGTATACTGTACTATAAGACGGGTGGTTGACTGATGGATTGTCCACATAGACGGTTGGTTGACAGACCAGTGGTCCACCTGGATTGTCCACGTAGACGGGTGGTCAACGTCGATGCGTGGTTGTCGACGTAGACTGGTGGTCGACTGACGGATTGCCGACGTAGACTGGTTGTCAACACAGACGGGTGGTCGACACAGACGGGTGGTCGACGCAGACGGGTGGCCGACTGGATTGTCGACGCGGACGGGTTGTCGACGCAGACGGGTGGTCGACGCAGACGGGTGGTCGACGCAGACGGGTGGTCGACGCAGACGGGTGGCCGACTATTGGATTGTCGACACAGACGGGTTATCAACCCAGACTGGTGGTCGAGACAGACGGGTGGCCGACTGATGGATTGTCGACACAGACGGGTGGTCGACGCAGACGGGTGGTCGACGCAGACGGGTGGTCGACGCAGACGGGTGGTCGACGCAGACGGGTGGCCGACTATTGGATTGTCGACACAGACGGGTTATCAACCCAGACTGGTGGTCGAGACAGACGGGTGGCCGACTGATGGGTTGTCGACACAGATGGGTTGTCGACACAGACGGGTTGTCGACGCAGACGGGTGGTCGACGCAGACGGGTGGTCGACGCAGACGGGTGGTCGACGCAGACGGGTGGTCGACACAGACGGGTGGTCGACACAGACAAGTGGTTGACACAGACAGGTGGCCAACTGATGGATTGTCGACACAGACGGGTGGTCGACACAGACGGGTGGTCGACACAGACGGGTGGTCGACACAGACGGGTGGCCAACGGATGGATTGTCGACGCAGACGGGTTGTCGACGCAGACGGGTGGTCGACGCAGACGGGTGGTCGACGCAGACGGGTGGTCGACGCAGACGGGTGGTCGACGCAGACAAGTGGTCGACGCAGACAAGTGGTTGACACAGACAGGTGGCCAACTGATGGATTGTCGACACAGACGGGTGGTCGACACAGACGGGTGGTCGACACAGACGGGTGGTCGACACAGACGGGTGGTCGACACAGACGGGTGGCCAACTGATGGATTGTCGACGCAGACGGGTGGTCGACGCAGACGGGTGGTCGACGCAGACGGGTGGTCGACGCAGACGGGTGGTCGACACAGACGGGTGGTCGACGCAGACGGGTGGTTGACACAGACAAGTGGCCAACTGATGGATTGTCGACACAGACGGGTGGTCGACACAGATGGGTGGCCAACTGATGGATTGTCGACACAGACGGGTGGTCGACACAGACGGGTGGTCGACACAGACGGGTGGTTGATACAGACGGGTGGCCAACTGATGGATTGTCGACGCAGACGGGTGGTCGACGCAGACGGGTGGTCGACGCAGACGGGTGGTCGACGCAGACGGGTGGTCGACGCAGACGGGTGGTCGACGCAGACGGGTGGTCGACGCAGACGGGTGGTCGACGCAGACAGGTGGCCAACTGATGGATTGTCGACACAGACGGGTTGTCAGGTTTCTCATAGTTGAGAAAAACAGGTTCCTTTGATTCTGCATGTATGAGGGTTGAGTAATCTTGCCAATGTTCGTATTGTTATGCAATGTCCAATACTGTGTTTACTTGTGTGTGTAAGTGCGAAAGCTGATGCGCGTGTGTGATTGTGCTTGTGTTTCCCAGGTGCTGTGTGGTGAGAGGGAGGCGGTGGCTGCGGCATGCTGAGGCAATCCCCCCTGACTCAGGATGAGTGTCAGAGATGGCGGTGCCGCTGTGGCAACGTACACGGGTGGGGGAAGGGAGGGAGGAGACAGGCCAATCAGCCCCAACGATCACAACGGACGCTCCTACCTGCTCCAGATCTACCCACGGCTCCCTGCTGAGTCAACCACCTGCTGCAATCTCAGGTGGGTGAGCCACCGAGTTAGGACCGTTGAGGATCAGGGAAACAAACGTAACTTATTGCATGCACTTTCTCTTTGTTTTTTTGTTTTTTTAATTAGAGTGCAGAAGGATGCCACAGCAGCGTCCGTGATCTCGGACGCTGCCACGGCACTGGAGCTGGACCCCGGTCGCCTGTATGTGCTGGCAGAGGTGAAGGAATGTGGCGGGGAAGAGTGGGTGCTGGAGGCCGGCGATCTCCCGGTCCAGAGGTTTCTGTTGTGGCCTCGGAAGGCCCAGGAGCAGCACCCGCAGAGCCTGGGCTACTACTTCCTACTGCAGGTCTCACAAGTACTTCATTTGCATCCAGCTTCCTCTGTTTCTCACTTTGACTTTGTTTCCTTTTCCTTGTGACAACATGTGTTGAAGTTGGCTAACAAGCTAGGTGCTATGTGCAGAAATAGCTCACATAGCTACACATATTGTTGCACATCTGTTGTACTACATCTTTCTTTTGCTCTTTAATAAGTATTTGGTTCTCCTCTCATTCCGTGTGGAAGTGGTACATTTTTGACTTTCTTCCTCACCTCATTTGAAATACTTATGCTGTACATTGTTGTTCATATTTGATGTCATCTATTTATTCTCCACATTATTATTATTATTTATTATTATACAGAAGCCAGGCAAGGACATTTCGTTGATTTCACTACTGTGTTATTGTGTTAAAGGAAGTCTATCTATCTATCTACTTTAGGCTTAGAATAAGTCAATTGGAGAGTATAGCTAGTTAGCTCGGTAGCTTGCTACGCTATCAGCGGCTGTATGTAATGTGATGTAAACAAAGAATAATAGGCGCATATATTGGAGTGTTATTTCATGTCCAAATGGCTCGAACAAGGTTAAAACCCATATTTACAAGTTCATAAACATAGATAGTTTTTTATGTTCTAACTACCAAAAATATATTGATATTCATTTTGAATCCTACTTGCTAGAAAATTACTGATATTGGTTGGGTCTGGAACCAATTAACTGCGATAAACAAGGAGTGACTCTACAGTGGATCCTTGGTATTTGTCATGAAAACCTAGGCAAAAACCAAGGTTTACAAAAATGGGGCAATTTTTTTCCTTAAATCCAATTAATCTCTTCCAGAAACCCCAAAATATGAAAAAAATGAATAATTATAGTTTTACATGCAGAAAACAGTTTGTAGGAAGTCATTGTTTATGCATGGAATTCTCATCTTCATCAAAGTCACTCTCAACTTTCTTGACCCCATGGCGGGTTATTTAGCAGTGTCACACAAGTTAAAAAAGTGAGTCAGCAATATTACGCGATATTGTACTAAAACTGAGCCGGAATAGAATTTGAATGTAAATTGCACAACACAACAGTAACAGAACCAATGTTGTAATCTTGATAAGGCATTAAGAGTGAAACAAAAACAAAAGTTTTCAGATATTTAAAGGAAAAGTGCACTTTTTTTTTTACAGGCAATTAATGCACATAATGGGCCACACTTATTTTGACTATAAAGCCTACTGAAAAACCTCCAAAACTGCAGCAACATTATTATTATTATTGTTATTATATACAATGTTATGCCCATTTACAAAAAGTAAAAAACAAAGTTGTTCTGTGGAGTTAATATTATTTTTTTTATTATTAGATAATTTGCGTGTGTACACCATGTACTCTGCAACTATTGCAAGCTAAAGTTATTAATTGGAGCATTGACAGCGGCTGTTGCTCTCCACTTTGCCTCAGCGGTTTGTTGACAATTGACAAGCTATTGACAAGCCTTTTGTTTGAGCGGCTAAAAGAAAACACCTGTCAATCTTTTCCAGGAGAGGAACAACGATGGCACCATTCATTACGTCCACCTCCCTCCCTTGTCCAAAGAGCAGGAGAAACAGCGGCTCGCCGCCAGGGGCTTCCTCCCGCCTCCCCAGGATGACTTTGCAGACCTCTGCAACCTCCCCAAACTCAACGAGGACAGCATCCTAAACAACCTGCGCACGCGCTTCTACAAGAAAAAGATCTACACCTATGCCGGCAGCATCCTCATCGCCATCAACCCCTTCAAGTTCCTGCCCATATACAACCCCAAGTACGTCAAGCTGTACGAGAACCACCAGCTGGGGAAGCTGGAGCCGCACATCTTTGCCATCGCAGACGTGGCCTACTACGCCATGCTCAGGAAGAAGGTCAACCAGTGTATCGTCATCTCCGGAGAGAGCGGCTCGGGCAAGACGCAAAGCACCAACTTTCTCATCCACTGTCTGACCGCGCTCAGCCAGAAGGGCTACGCCAGCGGCGTGGAGAGGACCATACTCGGCGCTGGACCGGTCTTGGAGGTAGGAGAACACAAGGGGTTTGGTCTGGGTTGGTTCATAACCTTAATTTTAGCCTTGTGGTTGTCTTGCACACTGGAAGGGGTGTTGCAACAGAGGGAGAGAAGCGCTTATCGGGAGGAGGACCTTCTCTGCTTAGTTTGATTGGAGCAGATCCTTTCACATGCTCAAGGATACCATCTTTATTTATCCTTCACCGCGGTCACTGCGTTTGAGCAGCTTGGACCAGCCAGTCAGTTGGCGTTTCTCACGTTCTTCACTTGTGTCGTTCTTTGGAAATGTATTGATGGGAAAAAGTTGAGAAAAAAAACAAAACAAAAGCAACCTTGTTTTTTCTCAGTGTAGCAACATGTGACTACATATTCTTTCTTCCTGTGTGATATTTCACCGACTTCTCATTTTCTTTCTGTTTAGTGCAGTGCTACTTTGGTTTTCTTAGTAACCCCTTCAGTAGCGGCCATTTTGACCGATCTTTCAAGGCACACAGAATATTGTGTTGTATTATATATTGTATTGTATTACATAAACATCGAAGCTGCCAAAAGAAAGATTAGACCATAGTTTTTCATCAGGGAAAAAAAGGTTGTTTCTGCCCTTTTCCATTTTTTAGTAATCAGCAATACAACATAGGTAAGTTTCAGGAAAATATCAGCTCCCAACTAAAAAAAAAAAGAATATACAGTAAACCTCAGATATTTCGGACTCGGATATATCGGAAATTCGCTCACAACGGACAGATAAAAAAGAAACGCTTTTTCTGTAATGCATTTCCAATAAAAATTCATTGCATATATCGGATTTTTTATAACGGATTTCGCCTATTTCGGACAAAATCTCCAGTCCCGTTCCAATGCATTTCCATGAAATTTCCCTCGCATATATCGGATGGCCGCATCGTGGCCGCATCTCAGGCCGCTATACGACGTCATTTGCAGCGTTTGCAGCGTTGCCTGCGCGTCCAGGTACATTGGAAACATAGTCAAGGAAGTGCCTTTTTATAACGGATAAAATCCGATTTACGCATATACCGGATATAAATCCCATATATGCGTAAAACGGACATTTTCCGGTATACGCATATAACGGATTTCGCTTATATCGGACAAAACCAGTGGGAACAATTGAATCCGATATATCCGAGGTTTACTGTATATTGTGAATATATACATTTCAAGCATAACTTTCGCAAATATTTTTGCTTTTGTGACATCTGAAACATTAACATTTCTGCACGCTACATTTCTCCATTCCTTCTTTTTCCCAATTTCCGTTGACATTTTTTAAGAATTAATTTTTTCCCCCCACTTCAAACTCGCACCAGCATCAGCGAGCATTATATTATTATGGGCTTGCTCAGTAATGCAAGCTCATAGACTGCTGCTCAGCAGTTTACTTTCTAAACTTGAGGCCCTCTTGCTAGCCGTTAGCATGTTAGCATTTAAGCTAATTTACTCATGTCTAAAGGCAAATACACACATGGCATGATGCAGGGAGGTTATAGGACAACCCTGGCACTTTCTAAACTTGAAGCTCTCTTGCTAAGTGCTAGCACGATGACTGTTAGCATGTTAGCATTTAAGCTAATTTACTCATGTTTAAAGGCAACTACACACATGTCATGATGTGGGGACACTGTGTGACTGCTTTAACACTTTTGGGACTTGAAGCTATCTTGCTACGTGCTATCATGGTAGCCGTTAGCATTTTAGCATTTAAGCTAATTTACTCATGTCTAAAGGCAAATACACACATGGCATGGTGTAGGGAGGTTATAGGACAACCTTTGCACTTTCTAAACTTGAGGCTCTCTTGCTAGGTCCTAGCATGGTAACGGTTAGCATGTTAGACTTTAGCTAATTTATTCATGTCTAAAGACAAATACACCACATGGCATGATGTCGGGACACTATGGGACTGTCTTAGCACTTTAGGGACTTGGTGCTTTCTTGCTAGATGCGACCATGCTAACTCTTAGCATGTTAACATTGTGGCTAATTTGCTCATTTATAAAGCCAAATACACACATGGCATGATGTCGGGACACTATGGGACCGCCTGAACACTTTTGGGACCTGGTACCTACTTGCTAGATGCTACCTTGCTCTCAGCATGTTAGCATTTTAGCTAATATGCCGCTCTCTAAAGGCAAATACACACATGGCATGATGTGGGGACGCTATGGGACTGACTCTTCGCTTTTGAGACCCGGTGCTTTCTTTTTAGCTGCTACAATGCTAACTGTTAGCATGTTGGCATTTCAACATGTCAGCTTTGTTGCTCAATTCCTCGTCTAATGTACGCACGGCATTGCTCGGCGGCGCGGCACGGCAGACACCGGGCCCGAGGTTCACAGCACAGGTGGCAAGCCCATCAAAATTTCCGCGGGAATTTTCTAGTTATATATTATGCTCGTTTACGTTACGAACAATAAAAGGCAACACGGTGTAAACACACCCGTAGCCGCATTAGCATGCCAAAGTAAGCTAACTTGGCTTGCTTCCATGCACACTCCCGAGTTTTGTCTCCAGTCCCGTTCCAATGCATTTCCATTAAATTTCCCTCGCATATATCGAATGTCCGCATCGTGGCGCTCCGATTCGCCGAATCGTGACAGGCCGCTATACGACGTCATTTGCAGCGTTTGCAGCGTTGCCTGTGCGTCCAGGTACATTGGAAACACAGTCAAGGAAGTGCCTTTTTATAACAGATAAAATCCGATTTACGCATATACCGGATATAAATCCGACATGTGCGTAAAACGGACATTTTCCGGTATACCCATATAACGGATTTCGCTTATATCGGACAAAACCAGTGGAAACAATTGAATCCGATATATCCGAGGTTTACTGTAGATAGTTTTCTGTGCTAGTTATTGTGTTTAGCTGCTCTATAGGAGACCACCAATCAATACAAAGGGTTGAAAAATTTGGATAGTACGTCCCCTTTAAGGCAGAAATCATCGGGCCCGACATCAAGCAGTATAAGACTACACGTTTTTTTTTAGTTTAAAAAAATTTTTTTTTACATGATTTAATGGCAGAATTATTGTGTTTTCTGCTTTGTCGGTTTATGAAAGAGAGGAAAGGAAATGTGTTTCGCAGCCCAGGCGGACATATGATCACTGGTGCATTGTATTAAATGCTTTACCATAAAGTCTATGCAGAAAAAAGAAAGGAAACAAGTTGGCAAGGTGCCCCGTTAACCCTTCATGTGGTTCCTTTAATGCAGCAAGAGTCAAAGGAAGATACTCCGCAATTGAATAAAGACAGTTGCAGACATCTGTCTTTGCTTCTACGGAAAGATGAGTGCCAGGAAATATCCGTGTATTGTTTTAGACAACTTTAATCTACTTGGCTCAGGCTTATACTTTCCACTTTTTGTCTTTTATTTGTCTTTTTTCCCCCCTGCAGTTAGAAGAAACGGCATCCTATTCACTGTTTATTCCCTATTTCTGTCCCTCCCGGACTCCTGTGAGAAGCAGCGTTGCTCTGCAAACATAAAACTATGCTCGGAAAGATTTTTTTTTTTTTTTTACAGTTTGAGGCAAATCTAATTTTGTTTAGCTTAGGCAAGCATCAGGAAGAAGTGGTTGGAGTTCCTGATTCCTAGCAAGAGAAAACAACACTTCACACAGGGCTGTTTTGTGAACAATACGAAGCTGGTGGACGCCGTGACGCCATCTTCACCAACCTGGAGCAACATTGCCACTACCCCTCATTACTCACAGTTTTATTTCCACTTTAGATGGGTTTCTGTTTTTTTTTTTTCATGTATGGTCTTAAAGATTTGATGATCCGATGAACACTTTAATGTTTTCTTTTGTCTCACTCTGCCCTGCTCTGCTTAGAACAGGGGTCTCAAACTCAATTTACCTGGGGGCCACCAGAGCTAGGTTCTGGGTGAAGCCGGGCCGCATCAGGTTTTCAGAAAAAACCCAAAACGCATTTATTAAAAACTGGAAAAAAAAACTATCCACTTTTTCAGTACTTTGGTTCCGGTTTTCCACACCAAAATATCTGATAAAACATTCCACTGTTCTCAAATATCTTAATTTTTATTTTTCTAGACACAAAATAAGAAAAAAAAACAAATTAAGAATAAAGACAATAATCAATCAGTAATAAATAAGTAAAATAATAATAAAACAGCAAATAAGAAAAACGTAAGAAACCACATACAGTTGGTAGAGAAATTATTTTTTTCAGATTGAAATGTACAGTATTAACAGTTATTTAACCTTCAACATGAACATTAATGAAACTTAATAATTGGACCCAATTAGCAAGTTAGCATCGTACTCAGTTCCATCTGGGAGCAGCGTGGTAACTTTAACAACATGTTTGATGAGATGCTTTATCTTGACGTGTATTTTCCCTTTTATTCCAAATCATTTCCTGCATTTATTTGGACCCAGCGTCATAAGCCTTTAGCTACATTGCTAATCCAAAGCAAAACAGGGCGGGGTAACAGGGTAGGGTAACGGTATGGGCGGGGCAAAATCATGTTAATTGTGTCCGGTGTGCACACGGCTTTAAGCTGTCATTTCAACATTAAACTTTGGTATCAAGGTGGGGGCCTCAAACTAACGTGGCCCGCGGGCTGCGAGTTTGAGAACCTCCTTAAGATCTAACAGCGTAAAATTTACACTACCGCTCAAAAGTTTGGTATCTCTTGGAAATGTATTTGGCCAGTCTAAGATATGCATTTTTCTTGGCAAGTCCTGCCATGAAGTCCAGCATCCTGAAGTCGCCGTTTCACTGTTGATGCTGACACTGGTGATTGACAGGTACTATTTAGTGCAGCTGCCAGGTGACCACCTGTGAGGGGTCTTTGTCTTAAACTACACACTCTCAGATATTTGTCTTCTTGCATAGTTGTGCAACGTTTTTCTGTCCTTGTTAGACCCAGTTTGTGCTGTGATGTAGATCCTTCTTTGAAAATCATCTGATTCATTTTAATTGTTTGTGAAATGGAAAAAAAATGTTTGTGAAATGCATGAAAATTTAGATCAGGGGTGTATAGCATACAGAAAAATCTTTTATTCAACATATCCTCACTAGGATGGTGGGGGTGCTGGAGCCTATCCCAGCTGTCTTTGGACTAGAGGCGGACTAGACCCTGGACTGGTGGCCAGCCAATCACAGAGCACATATAGACAAACAATTCTTACACGTTTACATGTCCAATAAGTCCAGTTGCTGGATTTGTCATTAATTATTGAATGACAGTTGTGAATGTATGGCTTGTTAAAGCCGTAATTATTATGATATACAGTAAACCTCGGATATATAGGATTCAATTGTTCCCACTGGTTTTGTCCGATATAAGCGAAATCCGTTATATGTGTATACCGGAAAATGTCCATTTTACGCATATATCGGATTTATATCCGGTATATGCGTAAATGGGATTTTATCCGTTATAAAAAGGCACTTCCTTGACTATGTTTCCAATGTACCTGGACGCGCAGGCAACGCTGCAAACGCTGCAAATGACGTCGTATAGCGGCCTGTCACGATTCGGCGAATCGGAGCGCCACGATGCGGCCATCCGATATATGCGAGGGAAATTTCATGGAAATGCATTGGAACGGGACTGGAGATTTTGTCCGAAATAGGCGAAATCCGTTATAAAAAATCCGATATATGCAATGAATTTTTATTGGAAATGCATTACAGAAAAATCGGTTCTTTTTTATCTGTCCGTTGTGAGCGAATTTCCGATATATCCGAGGTTTACTGTATATCAATTCATATCAATATGCTTCCGATGCAACATGGGATCTGGATGATATAGCTATTTAGGAATAAGTACTTAGTGTTGTCATAGTAGAAACGTGACCCAGAAGCCCCCCTTCAGGTTTTGCCAACTCTGCAAATGTGCTTCAACACGCTTCGATTTCCCTTGCAGAGCTTTTCAATGACGCGGTTCTCTAAATGCTCTTAGGGCTGATCTGGAAGCAAATCTCCCCATATTTTGGGTTTGATATTGCGCAGGAAGCAGTCTAAAAATACTCCTTTTATCCTGAAAAGCCACGCATGGAATGTGAAAGAACTGCTGAAAATGAAACTCTTGATCCCAGAAGTAGGACAAGCACTTCCTTAAACGCACCATGCAGCCGTCCATCAAATGATGATGGACGGCTTTTGTTCCTTGACCTTCTTGACTCGGCACTCAAGGAGTCCTTGCAAAAATGCTGCCGCTTCAAGATGCAGATAAAAATGACGTGTGTCAGCCTGTCGCTGTGCTACACCCAGACACATTTTCCCCTTCCTCAGCAAAGTTCTGGTCCCGTTGGCTGCCGCTCACTCCCAGAATGCATGTCTCAGTCCCATCCAGAACTGTGGTTGCAAAAAGGGAGACAAGGAGACGGCATTTGTTTGGCTTCGTGGTGTTCCATTGGGAGCCGCTTTGTCAATCATCCCGTGTGGTGAACAACGCAATCGAGGCTTTAACTCTGACATTTCTCCACGCCGTTACAAGCAAAGGGATTTGTTTTATGTGGAAAAAGGTCCGTTCTGACAACACCTCGCCGCCAACGCCAACCTGAAGTGGATTTTACAGAGGAAGCAATAACTCGTGGAAGTATGTTCCCTGCAGTTTCTCTCCACCAACCATTGACGACAAGCTGACATTTAAAAAGAGAGTCAGGATTTCTTTCAACAAGTTTACTGGAACAAAAGATTTTTTTTTTGCACTGGATACTGATCCGATTACAATGCAAAGAGTGTGTGTGTGTGTGTGTGTGTGTGTACCCTGCGGCTATAGGAGAGCTCTCCAGGCCTGGGTCACATTTTGAGGAGATGAGATCACTATTTGTAGCGCTCCACTGAATGGCCTCAACTGGAAACCACTTTGCAAAGCAGCCGTCCCACTTTCTATTTTCATCCACTCTAATGGATGTCAGGGCCCAATTCATCCACTCCAACTTTGACCCAGAATTATTGATATGAGGCGAGATTACACGTACCGTACTGGGGTGAGCGAATCAAGCTTTTTCCCTTTTTCTTGTCTGTCATAATGTCCCCTGAGCCCACCCGTAACCCAACGGTTACTGTTTCAGAGACTTTTTGCTTTCTCTTTGTACCAAAACTGCACCAAGACACAAAAAAACCCATCAGCCGCCGCTGCAGTGTTTGAAAAGTGCAAAAGTTTTATGTCAGAGACCTCTGTCAGACCAGCTGCTCGGAGCATGTGCCTAAATACAGTGCACCTTGCTGGGCCACACTGCTCTATACGCGGCTACTCCTGACCTCCATAGCGGCACACTGGCTGCTGAGAGCATGTGTCCGAATACAGTGCACCTTACCGGGCCACGACAGGTGGCTCCACCGCTCTATACTCTGGTTCTCCTGGTAGTAGTAATATCATGGCGTTTCATTAGGTGAAATCCAACTTTTTTCGAGTCCTTCTTACCGCTGAGTGGGCCCCCAACTATACTTAAATGTAAATTTTTAAAAAGTAGACACAGTAAACCTCGGATATATCAGACTCTGATATATCGGAAATTCGCTCACAACGGACAGATAAAAAAGAAGCGATTTTTCTGTAATGCATTTCCAATAAAAATTCATTGCATATATTGGATTTTTTATAACGGATTTCGCCTATTTCGGACAAAATCTCCAGTCCCGTTCCAATGCATTTCCATGAAATTTCCCTCGGATGGCCGCATCGTGGCGCTCCGATTCGCCGAATCGCAACAGGCCGCTATACGACGTAATTTGCAGCGTTGCCTGCGCGTCCAGGTACATTGGAAACATAGTCAAGGAAGTGCCTTTTTATAACGGATAAAATCCGATTTACACATATACCGGATATAAATCCCATATATGCGTAAAACGGACATTTTCCGGTATACGCATATAACGGATTTCGCTTATATCGGACAAAACCAGTGGGAACAATTGAATCCGATATATCCGAGGTTTACTGTATTAAAGTGTGGTTATTGGTATCATATCAGTCTCAGGAAGCAGGAAGTTATTGGAAAAACAAGATATCATGCATCACATTTGCCTGCAGAGCAGACGTGGCATCTGTAAAGCTGAAGCTCAGTCAATCAGAGCGGAAATGTAGACAAACCGAACCAGTCACTGGCAAAGAAATCCAAGTCTTATTATTAGCACAGTGTCTGTTACTCTCTGCAGTTGTGCACATGAACAAACTATACAATGAAGAGTTGTTTTCAATGCTCCTGTGCAGCAATGAATCGCTCACCTGCTCCAAGTGACTACTGTATATATTATTAACTGGTCTAACTGGTTGATCTTCTGGGCGGGTGGGTGTGTGTGTGTGTTTGTGTTGTTTGGACTCACTTACGCCCTCCCCTTTTGTCGACACAGCATAGTGAACTGCTCCTTTAAAGATGACAAGGTAGAAGAATGAAGGTTACAAATGAAGAGCTTGCAACCAAAAGGCGCTAAATCCATTTTGACTGATTTCGAGAAAATCAATGATTTTTAACTACGCACGTATCAATCTATTTGGTCATCAAGTCTATATTGTAAATGAAAATAAAAAAATAAAAAATAAAAATCCTGCACACACCATGTATTTTATATATTTTTTAAATGATTTTTTTTCCGGATTTAGTGCCTTTTGGCTGAAATGATGGATTTAGCGCCTTTTGGCTGAAATAAATTTGAAGTCACCTTTAACTTCTTCAATTGCATTGTTGTAAAAGAATGTAAGGTGCTTTAATGTGCTCTGCTAATAAAATAATTACAACACAGAAGCCATTCTCAACATACAATACAAAATAATTATTATGAATTAAATGAATAAAAATGTTATTAAAAGCAGTGCTCATATTTGACTGCACCATGAAGGTGACAGTGACAAAAATCATCTCATTCCAAACTCTTTACATTGTATGTTTTTTAGTACAAGTAAAATAATGTTTCTCATGAAAGTTGGAGGTGTCAAGGTAGAGACATGCCTTTTATGGCGTTAAAAAAAACTTCCATGTTACAGAATACTGTAAAAACACAATTTGTGTTCTCCTGAATTGCATAACATACTGTAACTATCATACGTGTACTTAATGTACACAAACAAAACAGGATGCGCACTGATACTGGCTTTCTGTATGTGCAGTGCCAATTGTATTCTTCTCTCTGATTGGTCAGATTAGATCAGATAAATTTCATATCACTTTTTTTCATATTTTTTAAAATGATTTCAAGACCAAAATATGTGATTTGGATACACATGACAGAGGTCTATTAAACTCATGAAAAACATTCAACTTAGTGAAAATTGGATTTAGCGCCTTTTTGTTGCAAGCTCTTCATATGTAGCTGTGCGTTAGTCTGCCCTGAGTCATACACGTAACCACACAGGAAGTTCCTATCATCCGGAACCTTATTTAACAGGAAGCGGCTACGACATGGGAAGTAAGAGCAGTCGTGGGTTATTGTTGTTGTTTTTTTGTTGTTGTTTTTTTGCCAGGAGCAATACAGGGTGTGTAAAGACCAGAGTATTGTATTGTATTCAGGAAGTGCAGAGGAGAAGCCTTTCTGTCTACACATGCATTGTTTATCTCTCAACTACTGTATTTGGTGCACTCTTTTATTCTATTGTGTGCAAGAATGATCTTCATTTATCTTCTTCTTGATCATGCAATCATGCGGCGGTCCTTAGTGTAACTTATTAAAGCGTGTCTGGAACAAATAAGCCATATGATGCCACACACATAGCACACAAAGATGCAGTCTGTCGTATTTACTGTAATCTATTCACAATCAAAGGGAAGCCGAGAACAAGCCGTCTCTCGCATGCGGCGGCGTGCGTGTAGCAACACGCCGCAGCCATCTTCCAGGCCTATTTGTGGTGCTTTGGCCACAGCACAAGCCGGGGACAGATGTGGTCCTCAATTAGAAACGGGTGGGGCCGCTTGAAATGGCTCCGGTCTGGTAAAACGCTTACACCACAGGAGGGCCAAAAGCAGTGCTTGAAAAACTTCAAACCCACGATTTTTTTTACACAGTCTTAACATCTGACTTGAACAAGCGAAATGTAGGGCAAAACATGTTGAACCAGGGAGGCGTCCAGGAGGCATCCTGGACCAGATGCCCAAGCAACTTCATCTGTCTCCATCAGCTCTTCCACACCCGAGTGTCTCCCCGGATGCTCCTCACCTTATCTCTAAGGGAGAGCCCAGTCACCCTACAGAGGAAAGCCGCCATCTTGTCCTTTTTAGTCATGTTTCCCCACATGATCTCCCAATTTCAGCCCCTCTGCGTCATTTTGTGATACAAAAACATTTGTGACAAAAACAATGAAATGAATGGGTCGACTAGTTACTCAGGAACTAAGTCACAAAAATTTAGAGTAGTTACAGAGGAATTTTGGAAGTAGTGACTACGGTGCCTTTTGAGTGCATACAGAGGAACTAATGAGTAGTTACTTGGTAACTAAGCCCACAAATTTACAGTTAATACTGAGGAACTAATAACCAAGGCACATGCATTTAGAGTAGTTACCAAGGAACTAATGAATAGTTACTGAGGAACCAAGGCATGTTGAGTAGTTACTGAGGGACTCGTGACTAATGCAGATACATGTGAATTTAGAGTAGTTACAGAGGAACTAATCAGTAGTTACTGAGGAACTAATGAGGAACTAGTGACTAAGGCTCATACATGTGAATTTAGAGTAGTTACAGAGGAACTAATGAGTAGTTACTGAGGAACTAGTGACTAGTAAGGCACATACATTTATAGTAGTTACTGAGGATTTGATGATTAGAGCACTACTAAGCGCAACTAAGGCATGTCAAGTTTGAGTAGTTACTGAGGAACTAATGAACTAAAGAACCAGTGGCTAAGGCACATACATTTAGAGTAGTTACTGAAGAACTAATGACCTAATAAGGAACCAGTGACCAAGGCTCATACATTTAGAGTAGTTACTGAAGAACTAATGACCTAATAAGGAACCAGTGACCAAGGCACATACATTTAGAGTAGTTACGGAGGAACTAATGAACTAATAAGGAATCAGTCACTAAGGCACATACATTTAGAGTAGTTACTGGGGAACTAATAAGCAACCAGTGACTAAGGCACATTCATTTAGAGTAGTTACTGAGGAACGAATGAACTAATAAGGAACTAGTGACCAAGGCACATACATTTAGAGTAGTTACTGAAGAACTAATGACCTAATAAGGAACCAGTGACCAAGGCACATACATTTAGAGTGATTACTAAGAAACTAATGAACTAATAAGGACCCAGTCACTAAGGCACATACATTTTGAGTAGTTACCGGGGAACTAATAAGGAACTAGTGAATAAGGCACATACATTTAGAGTAGTTACGGAGGAACTAATGAACTAATAAGGAACCAGTAACTAAGGCACATACATTTAGAGTAGTTACTGAGGAACTAAAGAACAAGTGACCAAGGCACATACATTTAGAGTAGTTACTGAGGACCTAAGGCACGTCAAGTTTGAGTGGTTACTGAGGAACTAATGAACTAATAAGGACCCAGTCACTAAGGCACATACATTTAGAGTAGTTACTGGGGAACTAATAAGGAACCAGTGACTAAGGCACATACATTTAGAGTAGTTACTGAGGAACAAATGAACTAATAAGGAATTAGTGACTAAGGCACATACATTTAGAGTAGTTACTGAGGAACTCATGAACTAATAAGGAATTAGTGACTAAGGCACACACATTTAGAGTAGTTACTGATGAACTAATAAGGAACTAGTGACGAAGGCACATACATTTAGAGTAGTTACTGGGGAACTAATAAGCAACCAGTGACTAAGGCACATACATTTAGAGTAGTTACTGGGGAACTAATAAGCAACCAGTGACTAAGGCACATTCATTTAGAGTATTACTGAGGAACGAATGAACTAATAAGGAACTAGTGACTAAGGCACATACATTTAGAGTAGTTACTGAGGAACTCATGAACTAATAAGGAATTAGTGACTAAGGCACATACATTTAGAGTAGTTACTGATGAACTAATAAGGAACCAGTGACTAAGGTACATACATTTAGAGTAGTTACTGATGAACTAATAAGGAACTAGTGACTAAGGCACATACATTTAGAGTAGTTACTGATGAACTAATGAACTAATAAGGAACTAGTGACAAAGGCACTAGTTCAGGACGCACTCATCCTCCATTGTGGTTTGTCATCATCTGCTAAATATAGCACTTTGCGGGTAAAATCTGCTCCTTTGAGCGCAGCTTGTACTTGTGTGTGGCATGCCTGCCAATTTAGCGGCAAGCGTGACTGACCCATTGCTGGAAAGTAATTCAATTAGAAACGTGATGCAGCGCAGAACATTTTGCACTAGCAAATTCCTGTGAAGACAGGATAAGTAGCACTTTTAACTGGAACTAATGCTCGGGCCTGCCGCGTTGGCAGCGATAGTCACGCCACTCGGGATCATGTGGAGATGATGGTATGCGGGTTATATATGATGTTCCGCATGAATATTCCTCCCCCATAATGAAGAGAAGGTTGTGCTTAGCATGGCCACACCACACTGCATGTGTCCACATCATAAAAGGGCATGCGCGAGTCTGTGAGGACCAGACACCGCTTTGTTTTGACAGGAACCAATCATGAGCTATGAAAAACCTCATAATGAGCTTGTCAAGCCATTGAAAAATTGCACAAAATCGTGACTCAATATTATAAAGAACGTTGAAGTCATCACACAGCAACTTGACACCCAAAAGGTATACCTAATAAACAAGCATGTACCAACACAAATTTTAATGCTTTTCGTCTGGGCAGAGCATTTCTTTGGAGGAGAAGCAGCATATCCATAAATGTATGGATGGTGCTGCAATGCTGCTTCTATTGACCAGAGGAGCCCAAAGGGAGGCTGACGTCATTGCAGCGCCCCAATGAATGCATTGCTCAGACTCAATACATTATGGGACAACTTTAAGAATTTCTTTTTTTGTTTAAACTCATATTGGTGCATGTTTGTATATTTTTCTGGTATACCCTTGGGTTGTTAAGTTGCTGTCTGATGAGTTTAGTGTTCTTTGTAATGACCTGCCATTTCCAATGTGTTGCCAAGCTCGTTCTGAGTTGACTTATACAGTAAACCTCGGATATATCGGATTCAATTGTTCCCACTGGTTTTGTCCGATATAAGCGAAATCCGTTATATGCATATACCGGAAAATGTCCGTTTTACGCATATATCGGATTTATATCCGGTATATGCGTAAATCGGATTTTATCCGTTATAAAAAGGCACTTCCTTGACTATGTTTCCAATGTACCTGGACGCGCAGGCAACGCTGCAAACGCTGCAAAGGCTGCAAATGACGTCGTATAGCGGCCTGTCACGATTCGGCGAATCGGAGCGCCACGATGTGGCCATCCGATATATGCGAGGGAAATTTCATGGAAATGCATTGGAACGGGACTGGAGATTTTGTCCGAAATAGGCGAAATCCGTTATAAAAAATCCGATATATGCAATGAATTTTTATTGGAAATGCATTACAGAAAAATTGGTTCTTTTTTATCTGTCCGTTGTGAGCGAATTTCCGATATATCCGAGTCCGATATATCCGAGGTTTACTGTAGTTGCCGATTGGCTCCTATATTTTCCTCACAGTATTTAAACAATCCTGTGGACGATGAAGCCTAACCCAGCTTGCCTTGCCCAAGTGGTGTGGTCCTCCCTTGGGCTGGTTACCAGTCAATCACAAAGCAAATCTACAGTAGACACCTACTGTACAGTCACTGAACGAGAGTCCATTTCCAGCTTGCTGCATGAGTACCACTGATGGCTGCTTTAAGCCATCATTTGTTTACATACATAAAGTTAAAGAGGCATATCAATTCAAAGTAGGCTTAAAGATGGTTGGCCGGGTTTTGGCATGAGAACTCGCGGCTGTGTAGTGAATGTGGGAATCCGTGGCAGTTGGACAATGGCCGGTCCCTTTCTGAGCGTGTCCAGCCTGCAGAGAGGGTGTGAGTGTCAGGACCTTGGCAGCGCTCACGGAAGCATTTAACTCGAGCTCGGCTGCGCTGTCACGCTTGAGTGGATACAACACTGCTGAAGTGTGAGGCCTTGCGTCCAGGATCTGCATGCAAATCTTTTGTACGCTCCTCAAACTTGTGAGGTGGAGGCCACACAAATAATGATGTTCTCTGAAGAAGCGACACATAACTTCTAAGAGGGAGTTTGTGGTGGAACTCCTCCAGTGGGAATTCTAAGAACTTTGTGCGCCTCAATGGAGATGTGAGACCGCTTTCTCCCTTCGACTGGAAAGAAACTGGGAATCTTTTCACCTTTTTTACGTATAAGTATGGATAAGTTTCAGGAAAATATTAGATCCTGACTAAAAGCGGAAGAAAACCTGCTTATTGTGAGAAGATAAATTTCAAGCATAGCTCAAATATCTAAACCAACATTACCCAGGCCAAATAATTTACTTACACCTATTTACAATTTTCATATTTGGAACTGAACTGCGTGTGTGCATTGAAAATCCCCAACAATGTGTTACGTTCTGCACGCTACACTCCTTCACGCACTCACACCTTTTGTGCTTCGGGCAAAAAAAAAAGAAAATTAAAAGGCGTCAGTTTATAAAAGGTATGAATATGTCTAAAGAATGAGTTAAGAAAACTAGAGAAATGGAAAAACCAGCAGTTTGCCCCACGCTTTGAACCCTGCATGGTGCGGCTAATTTATGGCTAAAAGAACTGCAGTCCCCATAATGCTTGAAGCTGAAAGTACTGTTGTGTATTTCTGACCCCAAGTCTTGCGCAGCGACCATGCTTTGATCTGACAAATCTTACATAAGTTTGATCAAGTGTAGAATTACTACAACTTCTTTGGGGTTGCAAAGTTTAGAGCAGGGGTCTCAAACTCAATTTACCTGGGGGCCACTGGAGCTAGGGTCTGGGCGAGGCTGGGCCACATCAGGTTTTCCAAAAAAAACAAAAACAAAACACATTTATTAAAAACAGAAAAATGAATAAACTTTGCTTTGGTTCAGATTTTCTACAATAAAAGCTCTGATAAAACATTCCACTGTTCTCAAATATCTTACTTTTTATTTTTCTACACAAAATAAGATCAAGAATAAAGAAAATCAATCATTCAGTAATAAATAAATATAATAATAATAAAACGGCAAATTATTAAAAATTAAGAAACCACATATAGTTGGTGGGTAGACAAATGATTTTTTTCTGATTAAAATGAACAAAGCATTATTAGAGCCCTGTAGACATGACAAAACACGACTATAGTCACATTTATACTCTTTTTATTTACAACATATTGCGCAACTGCAGGGTCTTGAGACACATGCTAACTCGCAAACTAGAGAGCTAGCGACCTAAACGGTAGCCTCCAAGTTATTTCCTTTCAACTTAAATAGCCAAAAACTTACCACCTCCACACGGATAGGGAGGATAACTATTAACAGTTATTTAACCTTTAACATGAACATGAATCAAACGTAATAATTTTTTCTGGGTACATGATACCATACAGCATCCATATCAAACTTGCGCGGGCTGCACTAACATTAAACTTTCATATCAAGGCGGGGGCCTCAAAGTAGTGTCCTGCGGGCCACATTTGGCCCGCGGGCCGCGTGTTTGAGACCCCTGGTTTAGAGTGTCTAATGCTACAAAATGCGTCAATTACGGTAATGATGGACTTATCTGTCCTCTATAACACCAAGCAGATTTTGTTAGAATGGGTTGGTTTACAAAACGTCAAATTGTACTCTTTGATTTTAGCATATGCGGCCCTCACTGTGAGAGGTTTGGACACCCCTGCGCTAATTTAATTGCAAGTACATATGTACACACAGGAGGTTGCTATTATTTGTCTCATCACTTTGTCTCTCGACGTGTCACCGTTCCTTCCTTCTTTTGTTTTTTTCCCAAAAACCATCTCTCTGCGAACACTGCAATCGTGTCAGCTGACTTCCTCATCCCTGCTGTGCCTCCCAGTCAAGTCCAGTCGCAGGCGTGTCAGACTATCACGGATGATGCTGTGACAAGTTTAGTATTCACTCTGTGGAGCGAAGACCTCCACTTAGCTGAGCTTTCCCAGGGGTGGCTGCACTTGGCTGCAAGGTCGTTGTAGCGGGTCGCTGACAAAGACTCTTTGTGAGCCACAAACACAGTATTCAGTGAAATATGCATGCAAGTGTCGGCCATTCTATGAGAAGGACAAACAAGGATTTTATTAAAACATACAACCTTGGGCATTGCTCCACTTGCATCGTTTTCCCCAATTTCTTAGTCAACGCACCATAAAGTTTTTGCTATAGTTTTGAATTACTGCAGGTTGGTTGTTTGAATACATGCTTTTGTGTACATTTAGACGTTTGTCTTTGACATGAATGGATGTCATATCATTAAGGTCTGTTAACTACAGTAAACCTCGGATATATCGGATTCAATTGTTCCCACTGGTTTTGTCCGATATAAGTGAAATCCGTTATATGCGTATACCGGAAAATGTCCGTTTTACGCATATATGGGATTTATATCCGGTATATGCGTAAATCGGATTTTATCCGTTATAAAAAGGCACTTCCTTGACTATGTTTCCAATGTACCTGGACGCGCGGGCAACGCTGCAAATGACGTCGTATAGCGGCCTGTCACGATTCGGCGAATCGGAGCGCCACGATGCGACCATCCGATATATGCGAGGGAAATTTCATGGAAATGCATTGGAACAGGACTGGAGATTTTGTCCGAAATAGGCGAAATCCGTTATAAAAAATCCGATATATGCAATGAATTTTTATTGGAAATGCATTACAGAAAAATCGGTTCTTTTTTATCTGTCCGTTGTGAGCGAATTTCCAATATATCCAAGTCCGATATATCCGAGGTTTACTGTACTTGAACTATCCAACATATACAACACAACGTACAATACAAGACTGACACAGTACTGCACCATGTAGACATAAAAACATGGTGCCACAGACCCCAAACATAGTGCTGCCATTGTCTGTGGCGCTGCACAAATTTGTTTCCCATGTTTCCCTCATGCAAACATGGTCAAAATTCTACAAAAATATATTTTTACCCAGTTAAAACCCAACTGTGAAGTCGGAATTATCAATGGAATATGGTATGTTTTCCTGTTTGAGCAGTGAAAACCTGTTTATGACCTTGTAAATACACTTTTTAACATTGCTAGAGACCTCTATACATGAAATAACACCCCTATAGTCACATTACACTCCTATTACCCAATATAGTACACCAGGGGTTCCCAAAATTTACCAACTCAGGGCCCATTTGAAAATCTAAAAAATACAGTACATAAAGAAATGCTGCGTTCTCAGCATTATTATTCCATTATTAGCATTATTTCATTTTTTGCTATTAGTTTTGCAACTCTGTATGGCGCCTGCGCCGCTCTCTTGTAGTCACTTCCAGTGACACACGTTGATTCAATTGTTTTTCGTTGGCGCTGATATTCTTTTAGTTTATTTTCAAAATTCTCGTGGCTTTGATGAATATTTTTCATGTTTGGTTTCCAGATGGCGGCGCAGCTTACAAGATTTCAGAGCTTCATTAGACAGATTGTCCTCTGGCCCAACACTTGTAAAACAAAATGATGTGTACTCACTGAAATATTGCTGATGACACCTCCTTTTTGTTTTCAGAGATTTTTTTTGATTATGGTTTTATTTGATGCTTTTTCTGTTTTTCTTTTTACACCCGTAAGCCACCGCTCCATTTTTCCTGCCACTACATACTACATGCTCCTCCGTTAATGACCCCTTGGCATGATGACCAGAGAGCTACGTTCCAATCATAAACAGTGTAAGGTTCCTAAAATATTGTCAATAATTGAAGAGCTTGCAACCAAAAGGCGCTAAATCCAATTTTCACTAAGTTGCATGTTTTTCATGAGTTTAATAGACCTCTGTCATGTGTATCCAAATCACATATTTTGGTCTTGAAATCATTTTAAAAAATATGAAAAAAAGTGATATGAAATGTATGCTTTCAACCAAAAGGCGCTATTTCCATTTCAGATTTCAACCAAAAGGAGCTAAATCCCTTTCTTTATTCTTTATTCTGATTGGCCCAAGTTTCCCATCTATTGATAATCTGACCAATCAGAGAGAAGAATACAATTGGCACTGCACATACAGAAAGCCAGTATCAGTGCGCATCCTGTTTTGTTTGTGTACATTAAGTACACGTATGATAGTTACAGTATGTTATGCAATTCAGGAGAACACAAATTGTGTTTTTACAGTATTCTGTAACATGGAAGTTTTTTTTACGCCATAAAAGGCATGTCTCTACCTTGACACCTCCAACTTTCATGAGAAACATTATTTTACTTGTACTAAAAAACATACAATGTAAAGAGTTTGGAATGAGATGATTTTTGTCACTGTCACCTTCATGGTGCATCAAAAATATGAGCACTGCTTTTAATAACATTTTTATTCATTTAATTCATAATAATTATTTTGTATTGTATGTTGAGAATGGCTTCTGTGTTGTAATTATTTTATTAGCATAGCACATTAAATCACCTTACATTCTTTTACAACAATGCCATTGAAGAAGTTAAAGGTGACTTCAAATTTATTTCAGCCAAAAGGCGCTAAATCCATCATTTCAGCCAAAAGGCGCTAAATCCGGAAAAAAATAATTAAAAAATATATAAAATACATGGTGTGTGCAGGATTTTTATAGCATGCATTTTTATGACCTATATTGATAGCTCTTTCATTTGCAATATAGACTTGATGACCAAATAGATTGATATGTGCGTAGTTAAAAATCATTGATTTTCTCGAAATCAGTCAAAATGGATTTAGCGCCTTTTGGTTGCAAGCTCTTCAATTATCAATAGGTTGTTACTTAGGCCTATAAATATTTTTGAAATAAATATTTTACAATAAAATAATTTTTAAAATAATATTTAGAAAAACAAATCATATTTTAAATGACCTCTCATGGCCAACCTGCAGTACCATCACAACCCACACTTTGGGAATCACTGAAGTAGACATTAGAAGAAGTAGAGAAAATAAGACATAATATAGAGCCACACGTTAGCATGAGGGCGTTCCTTGTTGTCTGAGCAACAACACCCAAACCCCCCCCCCCCCCCCCCCCCCCCGCGCTATGCTGTAGTATCTCAGTAACTGTGTCTTCCTAAGTACATATTTGAATAGTTTCTACATGTGGGAAGGGTCCGCAGTGCTGATATCTACCGTTTGGGACGTCACATGGAACCCAGCGATCCAAGTGTAACGGGGGCAGAATCGGGTCACCAGTTTACCCTATGGATTCCCACTAAGACACCACTCTCGCCGATTCAGCCTCCACACAATGTGCTTCCTATTTAACATGCGGTGGGTCCACTTGGGTCCCCTACACTGGCCTTTTGTTGGACTTGTGTGTGTGTGTGTATCCATGTGAACATGCACATCATTATGTTCTTCGAGGAGAAGGCCTCGGCGAGGTTGAGCTCTGCGGCTGACATCGAAACGGAGAAGCATGACACTGCAGCTCAGAATGGCTGCTCTACTGTCTACTGTTTATCATCACTGACCTATTCTTACACACACACTGTTGAAAGAGCAAAGTAAGGGGGGTGGATGGGGAATGGGGACAACGAGTTCCAGATGCTTGACCATCATCTAACACACACACACACACACACACACATACATACACAGACGGCCGTGAACATGATACCACCCACATCAGCGGTCTCAGCTGCTGTTTCAAGACGATCATGGTACCCCGTGCACCAAAGACTTTCTTTGGTGTCTTGGCTTTCTTTGGATCTTGACGTTTGTAAGTAGGCCTTGTCACAATAATCCATAAATCTAATTATTTGGCCTCAATAAATTGACTAGATGGATAGATGGATGTATAGATAGATCGAAGATGGATGGATGGATGGATGGATGGATAGATCGATTAAAGATGGATAGATCGATCGAAGATAAATAGATAGATAGGAAGATAGATAGGAGGATAGATAGATAGGAGGATAGATAGATAGGAAGATCGAAGATAGATAGGAAGATCGAAGATTGAAGATAGATAGGTAGATAGATCGAAGACAGATAGAAAGATCGAAGATAGATGGTAGATAGGTGGATAGATCGAAGATGGATAGATCTAAGATGGATAGATCGAAGATGGATAGATCGAAGATCGAAGATGGATAGATCAAAGATCGAAGATGGATAGATCAAAGATCGAAGATGGATAGATCAAAGATGGATAGATCAAAGATGGATAGATCGAAGATCGAAGATGGATAGATCGAAGATCGAAGATGGATAGATCGAAGATGGATAGATCAAAGTTCGAAGATGGATAGATCGAAGATCGAAGATGGATAGATCGAAGATCGAAGATGGATAGATCGAAGATCGAAGATGGATAGATCGAAGATCGAAGATGGATAGATCGAAGATCGAAGATGGACAGATCGAAGATCGAAGATGGACAGATCGAAGATCGAAGATGGACAGATCGAAGATCGAAGATGGACAGATCGAAGATCGAAGATGGATAGATCGAAGATCGAAGATGGATAGATCGAAGATCGAAGATAAATAGATCGAAGATAAATAGATCGAAGATCGAAGATAAATAGATCGAAGGTAGATAGATGGATAGATAGATATAGATTGAAGATGGATCGATAGATAGATCTACTCACTACTACTGCAAGTTAATGTAGCTCAAACAGGTACATTATACTTGAGTACCATCTCGTGGTTCAAATTAGAATTAAGACGGGAATGAAAAAATGGTCTCCAATAATTTAAATAATGAAACAGCATAATTTATTCATTCAAGTATTTTGAGAAGCCATGAAGTCGTATCAATACAGTCATTTTTCGCAATATTGTGGTTCACTTACACTGGTCTACTAGTCAGATTTGGACTCAGTCTGCTTCCAAGTCTCATTTATTTTGATAAATGAACTGAAATTCAATTGCTAACTGTGCTGGTTAGCTAATCCCTGACCACATTCCCACAGCAGTCATATCTTTTCGCCATAGCCGCAAAGTCCTGGTGGAATCCTTCCCCCTGCCCATCACTTACGTCATCGTTTCATGGAAACAAAACCAAATGGGAATGCAAAAAGCGCATCTTCAGTGACATTTTTGCAGCCAAGGGCTTTGTAGGACTTTAGGAGGTTTGCCACCAGCTGCTTATAAAGATAAGATATTAAACTTTCCAAGACATGCAAAAGTTTGTTCAGGACATTTCTCTACATGCATGTATTTTGACCACAAATCCGGGACAGATTTCTGCAAATAAAATCAAATCATTTGATGTGACAACTCCAGATATACAGTAAACCTCGGATATATCGGACTCGGATATATCGGAAATTCGCTCACAACGGACAGATAAAAAAGAACCAATTTTTCTGTAATGCATTTCCAATAAAAATTCATTGCATATATCGGATTTTTTATAACGGATTTCGCCTATTTCGGACAAAATCTCCAGTCCCGTTCCAATGCATTTCCATTAAAATTCCCTCGCATATATCAGATGGCCGCATCGTGGCGCTCCGATTCGCCGAATCGTGACAGGCCGCTATACGACGTCATTTGCAGCGTTTGCAGCGTTGCCTGCGCGTCCAGGTACATTGGAAACATAGTCAAGGAAGTGCCTTTTTATAACGGATAAAATCCGATTTACGCATATACCGGATATAAATCCGATATATGCGTAAAACGGACATTTTCCGGTATACGCATATAACGGATTTCGCTTATATCGGAGAAAACCAGTGGGAACAATTGAATCCGATATATCCGAGGTTTACTGTATTAAAATGAATGGATTGGAATGTGCAGACAGGCTTTCAGGTAGTGCTTCCTACTACCTTTTTGTCTTATTTGGCATTTCTTGGGAATTATATCCATATTTCTTTATTAGTGACCTAAACCAAGAAAAATGTCACTACTTTTGTTCGGGAAGCATTTTGCTTGTAGACCAGTGTTATTCTTCCCTTGCGATATCAGAATCGGAATCACCTTTATTGTCATTGTAGTAGTATTGCACATATTGTACCTGAGTTTCACTTGAATTAATGAATCTTATTGCATATAAGTCCAGTATTGCATGTTTGAAGCTTATTGTACATAGCAGTGAGGTGTGTGTTAGTAGTATTAGTACTATAGTAGTACAGTAAACCTCGGATATATCGGATTCAATTGTTCCCACTGGTTTTGTCCGATATAAGCGAAATCCGTTATATGCGTATACCGGAAAATGTCCGTTTTACGCATATATCGGATTTATATCCGGTATATGCGTAAATGGGATTTTATCCGTTATAAAAAGGCACTTCCTTGACTATGTTTCCAATGTACCTGGACTGGGCAATGAAAAGAGACGTAAGGTAATGAGAATTTAACTTTATTGGACTCTGAGCATAACAAATTGTTAATTAAGCTAGGCCCTGTTACGCCCGTCAGGCCTACGTTATTTCCAATAGTGAGGTTAAGATCTCATTCACTGCTGTGCTAGTATTATTGACGTCACTTACTTATATTTGTCCTAAATCTGGAGCCAGGAGAAAGACAATAGCCAGTGACATCAACAAGATTAGCATAACGATGCGGCCATCCGATATATGCCAGGGAAATTTCATGGAAATGCATTGGAACGGGAGTGGAGATTTTGTCCGAAATAGGCGAAATCCGTTATAAAAAATCCGATATATGCAATGAATTTTTATTGGAAATGCATTACAGAAAAATCGGTTCTTTTTCTATCTGTCCGTTGTGAGCGACTTTCCGATATATCCGAGTCCGATATATCCGAGGTTTACTGTAGTATTTAGTATCATATCAGAGGTTTTCAGAAAAGTACAAATAAATGATGGATGTTGGGTGGTAGACTCTGCCCTGCAATTAGTCCAAACATACTGAAATCCAGTTTTTAGCTTCTTACTTTTGAAGAAATAAATTCAAGGCTAACTGGCTAGCTTGCTAGCACGCTAGCTAGCAGCTGCCTCGAGTCCCCGCAGCAAAAGAGTTGCGCAGTGTTGTGTGAAAAATGAATAATTGGAGTGTACAGATGACTATAGGGGTGTTATTTCATTTCTACAGTGCTCTAATCATGTTTTAAAATGTATTTAGAAAGTGAAACAGGTTTTGTATGTTCAAAATATGAAAATGTTTTATGTATTAATATTGAATGTTATATTGCGGAAATGACTTGTTTTCTTTGTCCTCCGCCAGGCTTTTGGAAATGCCAAGACGGCCCACAATAACAACTCCAGCCGTTTTGGTAAATTCATCCAGGTGAATTACCTGGAGACTGGAGTGGTGAGAGGGTGAGTAAGACACGCAAAAGAAGAAGAAAAAAAAGAACTTCCTGTGTCGCCTCTTCCTGTTACTTGACTTTTAGATCCCCCTCCTTACTTCTTTGGCTCAATCACTTCCTCTTTGCACGGTCATGGGCTTCCTCCTCTGTGTGCATGAGCATGAGTGTGTGTGCGCGTCAACTTTTAAGCCACCGTCACTCACTTCCTTTCTGTCAGCCCTCAGACTCCGGTTTGGCGACCCATTAAAGTCTGGCCCGCCACATCACATCCTCGCTTCCTCATCTGAAGAGGGAACAGCTCCTCTGTGCTTTAAAAGCCAAATATTAGACGCTATAAGTCCGGAAAAGACACACACAAACGAACTGAGCGAGCTTTTCGTCCCGTCACTCCCACACCAGGAAGACCTATCCAGACCACAAACGATTGGAATAGTATTTTTCCTATATTAGAAAGAGCTGCATTTACAAGGACGGATTACAGTAACCCATCCATCCATGTTCTATACCAGGGGTGGGCAAACTACGGCCCGGGGGCCACATCCGGCCCGCCAAGTGTTTCAATATGGCCCGCCTGTTTTTTCCAAAGTATTTTCATTTAAACTCAACACATAACCTGGCATCGTGGCTTGGGCCAACTTTTTGATGGTTGAGGTAGCTGCTTTATCAATTTCGTTATTTGATGTGGTCTGTTGTTTACAAAATACTCCTGGAAAAAGGAGCACAAACACAATAATAGTAATAATAATAATAATGTTGTCAATAATGATAATAATACTACTATTCTATTAATATTGTTGTTAATAATATTAATATAATAATGGTAGTATTATTATTAACAAAATAATAATAATAATATAATAACATTACTATAACTAATAATAATAATAATTCTCATAAAAATAACAATAATAATAATAATAATAATACATTTATAACACACTTTACATCAAATAAATGATTTCAAAGTGCACATATAGCAGATTGCATGACACTTTTACATGTAAAATATGTGTAAAAATATAGGTGTAAAAATGGACTGTTACGTGTAAAATACTACATAATCTCTCCCCCCCCCCCCCCCCCCCCTCAATTTTGTTAAATTAATGCGGCCCGCGAGTCAAAAGGTTTGCCCACCCCTGTTCTATACTGAATTAGGGTCAGGGGGTATGCTGAAGCCTATCCCAGCTGTCTTTGGGCGAGAGGCGGGGCACGTACAGACAAACAACCATTGCCACCCACATTCATACCTATGGACAATTTGGTGTGACCAATTAAACCCCAGACTAACGTAAGTAATTCTGGTTTTTGGAAGACCACCAATCGCCGTTTCCATGTCTTAAGGCTGAAGTCCACGTTCTTCAAGTTCTCTATTTCATCTCCACATGTCTATTCCTACTCAAACTGTGGCACTTGTGGGGCCTTTGGACTCCTATAGAGCAGCTACACACAATGACGCGCACAGAAAGCTTTCTAGAGCTTCCAGAACCTGCACCTATTCCAGCTGGGTTTCCAAAATGGGATATTTTCATTTATTCCACCCAGGTCCCACTCTGCTGTGATTGGTCCCACTCGGCTTGTACAGCATGTACATTGGGCACGTCCATATAAGGAAGTCCTGTTCACTGTGATGTCACAGGATGCCGGATGTTAGAAAAAACTCTCTGAAAGCGAGCGTTCAGAGCCATCCCAAACTTCTTTCAGGGCTCACTTCCAAATGCTTTGGCATGATTTAACACCAGAATACGACATTTTAACTACATTTATGGGTCAAAAACGTGGAAAAAGCATAATCCCCATTAAAGACACTTCCTTTCTGTCTTTAAATTCCATGGTTCGCTCGCTACAAACCAACCTAACAAGCTAACTCGTCAACGAGACTTGATGTCATCTTAAACAAAATTAAACAAAAAAAGCAAATGAAAAAAAAACGTACATGAAGTAACAAGAAAATGCTTAAATGTTGACATGAATAGTGGTTTCCTGTTTGAAATGTACCAATGTACCAACTGCAGGATTTGTGTAAACATTGTCCTTGCTCCGCGTCCTTAAAATATGAGCGGGCCATGAAAGGCAGACTTGCGGGGCTCGTAACAGTCCCTCTTACGGCAGGAAAACCGTACATCACACGTATAAACGGGTCCGTTTGCTGGCTGTGGCACATTGTGATTATATAAAACATTTTTTGAAAAACAGCAGCAAAAATCTGCAGTCATTTTACAAAAATAAAGTCAAAATATTAAGGAAAATAATTGTTTTCTAACAAGAAAAAAGTTGCCATTTTGTGAGAATAAGGCTGGCCACCAGTCCAGGGTGTGCCCCGCCTCTCGCCCGAAGACAGCTAGGATAGGCTCCAGCACCCCCCTGTGACCCTTGTGAGGATAAGCGGTAGAAAATGAATGAATGAATATTTAAAAAAGTCAGAATATTATGAGAAAGAAAACAATGAATATACAGTAAACCTCGGATATATCGGACTCGGATATATCGAAAATTCGCTCACAACGGACAGATAAAAAAGAACCAATTTTTCTGTAATGCATTTCCAATAAAAATTCATTGCATATATCGGATTTTTTATAACGGATTTCGCCTATTTCTGACAAAATCTCCAGTCCCGTTCCAATGCATTTCCATTAAATTTCCCTCGCATATATCGGATGACCGCATCGTGGCGCTCCGATTCGCCGAATCGTGACAGGCCGCTATACGACGTCATTTGCAGCGTTTGCAGCGTTGCCTGCGCGTCCAGGTACATTGGAAAAATAGTCAAGGAAGTGCCTTTTTATAACGGATAAAATCCGATTTACGCATATACCGGATATAAATCCGATATATGCGTAAAACGGACATTTTCCGGTATACGCATATAACGGATTTCGCTTATATCGGACAAAACCAGTGGGAACAATTGAATCCGATATATCCGAGGTTTACTGTAGTTCTATTTTTGAGGAAATTAGGTCATGGATAAAATTCTAATTGTATGTGAATAAAGTCAAAATATTATGGGAATAAAGTTCTAATTATGAGAAGAAAGTTTACAAGGTTGGCGTAGTAGTAAATTAAAAAAAACGCAGAAATTACAAAAGAGCTGTAATTTAGTGAGAATAAAGTAAAAATAAAAGTGCAACATTTGTTAACATTGTCTTATTGTTGTATGAGCAACAAGTGGTTGGTTTGTAAATATCACCTCCTTTGGGATGCATGTGCACGTGTGGGTGTGTTTGCTGCGTTCGTGTGACTCGTGAGGACTGGCGTCACTATTGGGAAACCAACCAACCAACCAACCGCCTTATAAAAGCTCATTTAGGCAACTTTATGAGCGTGCTTAGAGTCCTTGGTAAACACGGCTGCTTTTAAAACAGACAAACTGTATACTCTACATTTCCTTGTTCTCCTCACAGGAGCCTCTCAGTCTCACATTAACGTGGTCTTGCTGCATACTAGACTGTACGTGTGTGTCGTTCATCAGCTCTTTGTTTGAACCATCTACTCCATGAGCAGCCCACCTTAGTGTCGTTGTTTGTCGTCGTCTTTTTCATGCTGTTTCTCCTGCAGGGCTGTGGTGGAGAAGTATCTCCTGGAGAAGTCTCGTCTGGTCTCCAGGGAGAAGAACGAGAGGTGAGGAGGGGGACATTGCGGGGTTTTTAACATTATTGGAGCTCTCTAGATATGAAATAACAACCCTATATTCACCTTTACAGTCCTATTACCCCAAAAAGTAGACATAATACGATTAAATAAGACATATAAAACTTGGTCATGACCATCTAAACGCGGTTTTTAACATTAGTTTTTTTACATTAGAGCCCTCTAGACATGAAATAACACCCCTATATTCACCTTTACACTCCTATTACCCAATAAAGTAGAGATAATACGAGGAAATAAGACATATAAAACCTGGTTGTGACCATCTAAATGCGTTTTTCAACATTATTTGAGCCCTCTAGACATTAAATAACAACCCTATATTCACCTTTACACTCCTATTACCCAATGAAGTAGACCTAATGCGAGGAAATAAGACATATTAAATCTAGTTATGACCATCTAAATGCGTTTTTTTTACATTAGAGCCCTCTAGACATGAAATAACACCCCTATATTCTCCTTTACACTCCTATTACCCAATAAAGTAGACATAATACGAGGAAATAAGACATATAAAACCTGGTTATGACCGTCTAAATGTGGTTTTTAACATTATTAGAGCCCTGTAGACATTGAATAACAACCCTATACTCACATTTACACTCCTATTACCCAATAAAGTAGACATAATACGAGGAAATAAGACATATAAAACCTGGTTATGACCGTCTAAATGCAGTTTTTAACATTATAAGAGCCCTCTAGACATGAAATAACACCCCTATATTCACCTTTACACTCCTATTACCCAATAAAGTCGACATAATACGAGGAAATAAGACATATAAAACCTGGTTATGACTGTCTAAATGCAGTTTTTAACATTATTAGAGCCCTCTAGACATGAAATAACCCTACATTCACCTTTACACTCCTATTACCCAATAAAGTAGACATAATATGAGGAAATAAGACATATAAAACCTGGTTATTACCATCTAAATGCATTTTTTAACATGATTTGAGCCCTCTAGACATGAAATAACACCCCTATATTCACCTTTACACTCCTATTACCCAATGAAATAGACATAATGCGAGGAAATAAGACATATTAAATCTGGTTATGACCATCTAAATGCGTTTTTTTTACATTAGAGCCCTCTAGACATGAAATAACACCCCTATATTCACCTTTACACTCCTATTACCCAATAAAGTAGACATAATACGAGGAAATAAGACATATAAAACCTGGTTATTACCATCTAAATGCGTTTTTTTAACATGATTTGAGCCCACTAGACATGAAATAACACCCCTATATTCACCTTTACACTGCTATTACCCAATGAAGTAGACATAATATGAGGAAATAAGACATATAAAACCTGGTTATAACCATCTAAATGCGTTTTTTAACATTATTTGAGCCCTCTAGTAGACATGAAATAACACCCCTATATTCACCTTTACACTCCTAGTACCCAATGAAATAGACATAATGCGAGGAAATAAGATATTAAATCTGGTTATGACCATCTAAATGCATTTTTTTTACATTAGAGCCCTCTAGACATGAAATAACACCCCTATATTCACCTTTACACTCCTATTACCCAATAAAGTCGACATAATACGAGGAAATAAGACATATAAAACCTGGTTATGACTGTCTAAATGCAGTTTTTAACATTATTTGAGCCCTCTGGACATGAAATAACACCCATTTACTTTCCTACTACTCAATATAATCGACAAAATGAGATCAAATAAGACATTTTAGGGGAGCGGAATCGGTGGCGGACAGGTAAAAATGATAAGATATGCCTTTATTCGTCCCTCAGTGGGGATGTTATTGTATGTATACTGTATACCGCCTGTATGGAGGCAGGGAAAACAAACACAATGTAATTATTATCCACTTCATTTTCCTTGGTTGTCTGACTCATTTATTATCATCCAAGTCCAAGTGCCCACCAGACAGGTTGTTTAAAAGCGGGACTTTTGTGTTTGCTGTTAGGAACTACCACGTGTTTTACTACCTGTTGTTGGGAGCTTCAGAGGAGGACAGGAAGGAGTTTAAGTTGTTGCCGCCTGAAGACTACTTCTACCTCAAGCAGGTGAGGAAGTCACCTCATGAACCTCGCTCCTTTTTCCTTCCACTCGCTTCCACCGCTGATCGTGTGTTCCCACTCTTCGGTGCAGCAAAACTTTAAGATCGAGGATGAGGAGGACCTGCGCCATGATTTTGAGAGGCTGCAGCAGGCCATGGAGATGGTTGGCTTCCTTCCGGCCACCAAGAAGCAGTGAGTCCCAAAAATGGCATCTTCATTTGTTGCTTTGTTTATCATAGAAAAAACAATATTTCCACTTCATTCTGTTAAATTACGTTATTTTTCCTCATAATGCAACATTTTTCTCGTAGAATTATGACTTTTTGTTAGATTACAACTTTTTTTTTTTTACTACATTTTTGCAACCCAATTTTCCAAAATTCCCAACTTTGTTGTTTTCCATAATAAAGTGACAAAAAAATCCTTTCTTGTCAAATTCCGACTTTTTCTCATTAAATAACAATTGTAATACAGTAAACCTCGGCTATATCGGATTCAATTGTTCCCACTGGTTTTGTCCGATATAAGCGAAATCCGTTATATGCGTATACCGGAAAATGTCCGTTTTACGCATATATCGGATTTATATCCGGTATATGCGTAAATCGGATTTTATCCGTTATAAAAAGCCACTTCCTTGACTATGTTTCCAATGTACCTGGACACGCAGGCAACGCTGCAAACGCTGCAAATGACGTCGTATAGCGACGTCACGATTCGGCGAATCGGCGCGCCGCGATGCGGCCATCCGATATATGCGAGGGAAATTTCATGGAAATGCATTGGAACGGGACTGGAGATTTTGTCCCAAATAGACGAAATCCGTTATAAAAAATCCGATATATACAATGAATTTTTATTGGAAATGCATTACAGAAAAATCGGTTCTTTTTTATCTGTCCGTTGTGAGCGAATTTCCGATATATCCGAGTCCGATATATCCGAGGTTTACTGTATTTTGACTTTGTGGGGGGGGTTCCAGCCAAACGGGCGTGTGTGTGTGTTTATTTGTTGATTCATTTGTAATGTCTACATTCCAGGATCTTTTCCGTGCTCTCGGCCATCTTGTATCTGGGCAATGTGACCTACCAGAGGAAGGCGACAGGCCGAGATGAGGGCTTGGAGGTGGGGCCTCCTGAGGTCCTGGCCACGCTGTCTGACCTGCTGAAGGTAACCTTGCGTGTGTGTGTGTGTGTGTGTGTGTGTGTGTCTTGACTAGATTGTGTCGTTTAGCTAAGGTGTTCTCCCTCAGGTGAAAGAGGAGCTTCTGGTTGAGGCGCTGACAAAGAGGAAAACGGTGACGGTCAACGACAAGCTCATTCTTCCCTATAGCCACTCTGAGGTAGGCTCCATGCTCCCAATGCATACATGAATGATTGAAACATGACAGCCCCGCCCCAATCCATACACCTCCCCTCATGCCAGGCGATCACAGCTCGAGACTCCATGGCCAAATCTCTGTACAGCGCCTTGTTTGACTGGATCGTCCTCCGTATCAACCACGCGCTGCTCAACAAGAAGGACATGGAGGAGTCTGTCCCGGTGAGATACCACACCCCCCACCGGTGTTTGCAACCACAACGTCAACCCCACCCTCACGTGTCCTGTCCCGCAGCGCTTGTCCATCGGCGTCCTGGATATTTTTGGCTTTGAGGACTTCCAGACCAACAGCTTTGAGCAGTTCTGCATCAACTATGCAAACGAGCAGCTGCAATATTACTTCAATCACCACATATTCAATCTGGAGCAGGTGAAGCCTCTCATATTCTCCAATAAAAGGCAAAGGAATGCTACGTGCGCCGTGCTTTTTTTTTGGTTCTGCAGGAGGAGTACCAAGCAGAGGGAATCACCTGGCACAACATCGACTACACAGACAACGTGGGCTGCATCCACCTCATTAGCAAGAAGCCCACCGGCCTCCTCTACCTGCTGGATGAGGAGAGCAAGTAAGAAGGACTTGGATGAATGTGTCGCGTCGGCGCGTGATAGCCGCCCTCAACCTTTTCCGTCTCTGTCCTCCAGCTTCCCCCATGCCACAGACGAGACACTACTAGCCAAGTTCAAGCAGCAGCATCAGGGGAACAAATACTTTGTGTCCACGCCCGTCATGGAGCCCGCTTTTGTCATTCAACACTTTGCTGGCAAAGTCAAATACCAAATCAAGGTAAAAAAAAAACCAAAGGTACATTACAAGCATAACTTTCAGAAATATAACACTATCAAGTATTTTTGATGTTGACATTTGGAAGTTTCTGGAAAATATCAATTCCCGACTAAAAAACCAAAAGGTACATTTCAAGTGTAACTTTCAAAAATATAACACCATCAACTACTTATAATGTTGACATTTGGGAGTTTCTGGAAAATATCAGTTCCCGACTAAAAAACCCAAAGGTACATTTCAAGCATAACTTTCAAAAATATAACACCATCAACTATTTACAATGTTGACATTTGGAAGTTTCTAGAAAATATCAGTTCCCGAATAAAAAACCCAAAAGGTACATTTCAAGCATAACTTTCAGAAATATAACACCATTAACTATTTGCAATGTTGACACTTGGAAGTCTCTGGTAAATATCAGTTCCCGACTAAAAAAACGAAAAAGTACATTTCAAGCATAACTTTCAAAAATATAACACCATAAACTATTTACAATGTTGACATTTGGAAGTTTCTGGAAAATATCAGTTCCCGAATAAAAAACCCAAAGGTACATTAAAAGCATAACTTTCAGAAATATAACACTATCAACTATTTATGATGTTGACATTTGGAAGTTTCTGGAAAATATCAATTCCCGACTAAAAAACCAAAAGGTACATTTCAAGTGTAACTTTCAAAAATATAACACCCATCAACTACTTATAATGTTGACATTTGGGAGTTTCTGGAAAATATCAGTTCCCGACTAAAAAACCCAAAGGTACATTTCAAGCATAACTTTCAAAAATATAACACCATCAACTATTTATGATGTTGACATTTGGAAGTTTCTGGAAAATATCAGTTCCCAACTAAAAAAACGAAAAGTACATTTCAAGCATAACTTTCAAAAATATAACACCATAAACTATTTACAATGTTGACATTTGGAGGTTTCTGGGAAATATCAGTTCCCGACTAAAAAAATGAAAAGGTACATTTCAAGCATAACTTTCAAAAATATAACACCATCAACTATTTACAATGTTGACATTTGGAAGTTTCTGGAAAATATCAGTTCCCGACTAAAAAACCCAAAAGGAACATTTCAAGCATAATTTTCAGAAGTATAACACCATTAACTATTTGCAATGTTGACATTTGGAAGTTTCTGGAAAATATGAGTTCCCGACTAAAAAAACGAAAAGGTACATTTCAAGCATAGCTTTCAAAAATATAACACCATCAACTATTTACAATGTTGACATTTGGAAGTTTCTGGAAAATATCAGTTCCCGACTAAAAAAACGAAAAGGTACATTTCAAGCATAACTTTCAAAAATATAACACCATCAACTATTTACAATGTTGACATTTGGAAGTCTCTGGTAAATATCAGTTCTGGACTAAAAAACCCAAAGGTACATTTCAAGCATAACTTTCAAAAATATAACACTATCAACTATTTACAATGTTGACATTTGGAAGTTTCTGGAAAATATCAGTTCCTTACTAAAAAACCCAAAGGTACATTTCAAGCATAACTTTCAGAAATATAACACCATCCACTATTTACAATGTTGACATTTGGAAGTTTCTGGAAAATATCAGTTCCCGACTAAAAAACCGAAAAGGTACATTTCAAGCATAGCTTTCAAAGATATAACACCATCAACTATTTGCAATGTTGACATTTGGAAGTTTCTGGTAAATATCAGTTCCCGACTAAAAAACCCAAAGGTACATTTCAAGCATAACTTTCAGAAATATAACACTATCAACTATTTATGATGTTGACATTTGGACGTTTCTGGAAAATATCAGTTCCCGACTAAAAAAAAACAAAAGGTACATTTCAAGTGTAACTTTCAAAAATATAACACCCATCAACTACTTATAATGTTGACATTTGGGAGTTTCTGGTAAATATCAGTTCCCGACTAAAAAACCGAAAAGGTACATTTCAAGCATAACTTTCAGAAATATAACACCATTAACTATTTACAATGTTGACATTTGGAAGTTTCTGGTAAATATCAGTTCCCGACTAAAAAAACCAAAGGTACATTTCAAGCATAACTTTCAGAAATATAACACCATCAACTATTTTCAATGTTGACATTTGGAAGTAAACTGAGTGTGTGCTCACGTGTGCACGCGTTACGACATGCCTACAAGCCGTAATCGTCCTCTGTGTTCACTTCCTGCTTCCTATGCAGTGTGTTTTTACATGCAAATGATCCATGCCCAGCTCTGGTTAGATGCACTTCTGCCACCTTGTGGCCGTTGTTATGGTTTAACACTGCACTGACGCTGGCTTCTGTTGGTGTGCTGTGGCGTCGTCACTTCTTTTTGCCTCTCTCACACAAAAAAGACGTCTAAATACATCTTTGGTGTTGAATGAGTTAATATCAACTTGACTTTTTGCTTTTTTTTTAAATTTTTGCTATAATATTTCAACTTTTTTTCTGAAAGAATTTTTTTTTATAATAATGCTACATTGTCCTCATAATCTCGTCATCTTTTCACTTTATTCTTTTTTTACGGTAGTTTTTTTCTCCTAATTTTGACTTTTGACTTTATTCTCACAAAATTATTAATTATTTTCTGCAACCCAAATTTCCCCAAATTTGCATCTCATAATAGTACGGCTTTTTTTTGTCATTTCCACTTAATACTTTCCACGTTATTCTCCTACAATTATGACTTTTTAGACTACAACTCTTTTGTGTTAATATTTTCAAATCTTTTTAAATCTTTTAAAATCGTTGCTGTTTTTGTATGAAGTTCCCCTCATCATATTTCAAGAAAAAAGTGCATGTCAGCTTTGTCATGGAGGTGAAAAAGCCTATTATTGATATCAATATTGCTTGATGACACACGTCTGCAACCACTCGGGGTCTTATCCATTTACCTCTGCAGGACTTCCGCGAGAAGAACACGGATCACATGCGCCCGGACATCGTGGCGTTGCTGCGGAGCAGCGACCGAGCGTATGTGCGGCAGCTCATCGGCATGGACCCGGTGGCCATGTTTCGGTGGGGCATCCTGCGGGCCACCGTCAGAGGCATCGCGGCCTTCAACGAGGCCGGTCGCTCCTGGGCCGCCAAGACTTCGGGTATGTGGTTGTCAGTTGTCACGCCTTTGGGGTCATGAAAGGATCATCTGGTGTGCATGAGTGCTTCTCAGCTGGTGGGCTGTGGGTCTAGTCTGGGCGGGTCGCAGACAGCAAGTCCAAAATTACATGAAAAAAAAAAAATATATATATATATTGTATATATAAAACCGATGTTTTCATGTACATTGGACTAATATTGTGTCCTATATTGTATTCAACAATTTTAAGTCATATATCGGATTTTGTAGTTTTCATTTGTCCATATTTGTATGCATGCATTTATCATGTTCTTCCTCTTTTCTGTGATAAAATGCCTTTTGAATTCCTCTAAAATGCACTTCGGACGTGCAGTTATGCAGAATTGAGTAAAATGAAAGTATTATTTAAAAAAATATATTAATCAATAACTTAAAAACTAAATTACAAAGAAAAATCATAATGACTTACAAGTGTAAATAAAAAACAAAGTGTAAAATATAATCAATTATATAATATATGTTATAATATAATAAAAATACACATATATAAAATAAAATGACAAACTGTGTAAAGAAATAATAAACTAAAAATAAAAATAATGTAAAAGTGTAAAAAAAATAAAACAACAAAGTTGTAAAACAAAATGATAATACAACCACAATGAAATTGTCCTAAATAAATAATAGATAAATAATAAAAATGATTTAAAAGCAGAAAAAAAGAATAAAAAATAAAATAACAAAATAGTAAAAATAAATTATAATAATGAATAAAAATGAACTACATGAAAATCAACATACTGTAAATAATAACATAAATAATAGTAATAATTAAAAGTGTAAAAATTAATAAATATGACAGGACAAAATTGAGCCCCCCCAAAATAAAAATAATCAATTTTCTAATAAAAATGAAAAAATAAAGTTGTCCAAAAACAAAACATACATATTAAAAATGATCCTCCATAAGACAGAAACTCAGCTGTTTTGAAGTTGTGACTGCCTCACCTTCGTCAAAGTGACGTATCAGTGTGATGTGGTTTGTCTTCCACTCTAATCTTTGAGTTGTTAGCCTCGTCATGAGGTGAGCCGGGTCAGCACACAAAGAAAGAACATTAAGGCCACAAACGTGAGGCTTTAGCCCATTGCTGACATTTTTCCAGGATCACGCTATTCTGCTGCACCGGGACGCCCTGAGCCCTGAGGTTCATGCGGATTAAACGGGATCAAATCACGTTTAGAAGAAAGAAAAAGTGCTGCCATCGTGTGATTTGGAACAGGATGCTTGTTTTGTGTCGCAGGTGTTGTGCGTCCCATCTCCAGAACCCCTTTGGGAGAGCTGCAGCGTGCTAACGCTCCCGTGGAGAGGATGTACAAGTAAGACGGAATATCATCTCATGTGTCACCTTTTGTTGCGGTGGAAGTGCTTGTCTAACCGTGCAGTCTTTCTTCCTGTGGGGGGGGCAGCCAAGATTTTTTGTCACGCTTCAATGTTTCAGAAAATCAAACAAATGTAAATACAGTAAACCTCGGATATATCGGATCGGATATATCGGAAATTCGCTCACAACGGATGGATAAAAAAAAAATGATTTTTCTGTAATGCATTTCCAATAAAAATTAATTGCATATATCGGATTTTTTTATAACGGATTTCGCCTATTTCGGGCAAAATCTCCAGTCCCGTTCCAATGCATTTCCATGAAATTTCCCTCGCATATATCGGATGGCCGCATCGTGGCGCTCCGATTCGCCGAATCGTGACAGGCCGCTATACGACGTCATTTGCAGCGTTTGCAGCGTTGCCTGCGCGTCCAGGTACATTGGAAACATAGTCAAGGAAGTGCCTTTTTATAACGGATAAAATCCGATTTACGCATATACCGGATATAAATCCGATATATGCGTAAAACGGACATTTTCCGGTATACGCATATAACGGATTTCGCTTATATCGGAAAAACCAGTGGGAACAGTTGAATCCGATATATCCGAGGTTTACTGTATTAGTCCATAACAACACAACCCAACACAAAATTCCATTTTTGGATTAGAAACAAATCCAAATCTCCATGTCTCTGTGTGGAAAAAGTGATTAGCCTAAAGCTAATAAGCAATTCATGCTGCACTTTTTTGGACATTGCTGTGGACTCTTTTGTGACCTCTCGGATGAGTCGTGGCTGCGCTCTTGGGGTCATTTTGGTTGGCCGGCCGCTCCGTGGAAGGTTCACCACTGTTCCATTTGTGGATAATGGCTCTTGCTGTAGTTAGCTGGAGTCCCAAAGCTTCAGAAATGGCTTTATAACTTTTTCCACACTGATAGATCTCAATTACTTCCTTTCTCATTTGTTCCGGAATTTCTCGGTATGTTATGTAGTATTTGAGGATACTTTGGTGCGCTTTGCTTTGTCAGGCAGGTCCTATTTAAGTGTTTTGTGATTGCAAACTAGAGAAGTTGAACCCAGCTGTGTGTTGTTATTGACTAATACAGTAAACCTCGGATATATCGGATCGCCACGATGCGGCCATCCGATATATGCGAGGGAAATTTCATGGAAATGCATTGGAACGGGACTGGAGATTTTGTCCGAAATAGGCGAAATCCGATATACGTATGCAATGAATTTTTATTGGAAATGCATTACAGAAAAATCGGTTCTTTTTTATCTGTCCGTTGTGAGCGAATTTCCGATATATCCGAGTCCGATATATCCGAGGTTTACTGTATTTACATATGATGACCTGAAACATGAACGTGTGACAAACGTGCGGAAAAGTAATCAGGGAAGGGAGCAAAGACTTTTTCCCACCACAGTAACCGTGGACGTGGCCTCAGGGTTTTGGTACCCGTCACCCTTTCAGGAAACACACACTTAGGTTTTAGGTTTAAACACACGCCAACGCAACTGTGATGCTGCGTGTCGCCTCCTTCAGTACACCGGATTTCACAAAGCGACACTCTTTGGCCTCTCCACACCTTTTGGTGACCACAGTGTGTGTTTGTGTGTGTTTGTGTATGTGTCTGTGTGTGTGGATCTCTCCTCTCCTTTCCACAGAAGAGTCTCTATGCTTGATTTCTACTTTGATCACTCAGAGGAGCGCCCTCTAGAGGCCTTTGAAGACATCTTTGCTAGCTATGAGAGTAAGAAGTAAGTGAAGAGTAGACAGGAGGAAGTGACCCAGGGCATGAGGCCAAGCAGGCAGGAAAGATGGATTTGCACCGACGCCCCAAACGCTCCAAAGACGTCAAGAACACACTAAAACATATAGTATTAAATAGACAGTATATGAATAAAGTTTCCTGCTTCAATATTCCTAATAAGTACATCCAAGCGTGCAAATGGCTAGAGGAAGTGGAATACAAATATAAGAATTCCCAAGACAGTAATGTTACTGTAATCTTTAGACGAGACACACAAGCACCAGACTTGATGGCTTCTATTGCAGCCTTGAATGATCTCACAACAGGCACATTAATCCCCATCGCAAGCTACTGTTGCGGCCGTAAACTAACACCAAGCTCTTAAACTCAACTCTCAGCCCACTGACCTCACTTCCTGTTTACACCAACGAAACACATTCACAGCAACACACACAAGCACGATTATTATTCATGCCTTATGATTCTCTTATTATATATCTACTATGTTACGTAATAGGAGTGTAAAGGTGACTATAGGGGTGTTACCTCATGTCTAGAGGGCTCTAATAATGTTAAGCATATTTAGAAAGTGGTAAACAGGTTTTCTACAGTATGTCTTATTTTATTTTAATATGTCAACTATGTTGGATAATATGAGTGTAAAGGTGACTATAGGGGTGTTGTTTCATGTCTAGAGAGCTCGAATTAAAAAAAAACATATTTAGAAGGTGGTAAATAGATTTACTATGTATTCTCTCTGACTTTATCTGCGATATTTGGTACTAGGAGTGTAAAGGTGACTATAGGGGTGTTATTTAGTGTCTAGAGGACTCTAATAATATTTTAAAAACATATTTAGAAGGTGGTAAATAGATTTACTATGTATTTTCCCCGACTATATCTACAATATTTGGTACTAGGAGTGTAAAGGTGACTATAGGGGTGTTGTTTGATGTCTAGAGGGCTCTAATAATATTTAAAAAAAAACATATTTAGAAGGTGGTAAACAGATGTTCTTTGTATTTTCTCAGTCTATGTCCCCGGTATTGGGTACTAGGAGTGTAAAGGTGACTATAGGGGTGTTATTTAGTGTCTAGAGGGCTCTAATAATATTTAAAAAAACATATTTAGAAGGTGGTAAACAGATTTTCCATGTATTTTCTCAGACTATATCTACGGTATTGGGTACTAGGAGTGTAAAGGTGACTATAGGGGTGTTATTTGGTGTCTAGAGAGCTCCAAGTATGTTAAAAGGCATATTTAGAAGGTGGTAAATAGATTTACTATGTATTTTCTCCGACTATATCTCCGATATTTGGTACTAGGAGTGTAAAGGTGACTATAGGGGTGTTGTTTGATGTCTAGAGGGCTCTAATAATATTTTAAAAAAAAACATATTTAGAAGGTGGTAAACAGATTTTCTTTGTATTTTCTCAGACTATATCTACGATATTTGGTACTATTAAGTATGTTAAAAAACATATTTAGAAGGTGGTAAACAGATTCTCTATGTATTTCCTCCGACTATATCTATGATATTTGGTACTAGGAGTGTAAAGGTGACTATAAGGGTGTTATTTGGTGTCTAGAGGGCTCTAATATTTAAAAAAGCATATTTAGAAGGTGGTAAACAGATTTTCTATGTATTTCCTTTGACTATATCTATGGTATTGGGTACTAGGAGTGTAAAGGTAGTTATAGGGGTGTTATGTGGTGTCTAGAGGGCTCTAATAATATTTAACAAACACATTTAGAAGGTGGTAAATAGATTTACTATGTATTTTCTCCGACTATATCTCCGATATTTGGTACTAGGAGTGTAAAGGTGACTATAGGGGTGTTATTTGGTGTCTAGAGGGCTCTAATAATATTTAACAAACATATTTAGAAGGTGGTAAACAGATTTTCTATGTATTTTCTCAGACTATATTTGCGGTATTGGGTACTAGGAGTGTAAAGGTGACTATAGGGGTGTTATTTGGTGTCTAGAGAGCGCCAAGTATGTTAAAAGGCATATTTAGAAGGTGGTAAACAGATTTTCTATGTATTTCCTCTGGCTATATCTACGATATTGGGTAATAGGAGTGTAAAGGTGACTATAGGGGTGTTGTTTGATGTCTAGAGGGCTCTAATAATATTCAAAAAAACATATTTAGAAGGTGGTAAACAGATCTTCTATGTATTTTCTCAGACTATATTTATGGTATTGGGTACTAGGAGTGTAAAGGTGACTATAGGGGTGTTATTTGGTGTCTAGAGGGCTCTAATTATTTTAAAAGGCATATTTAGAAAAGTGTGAAACAGGTTTCTAGAGTATTTTTAGTCCCAATTCTCCGAGCCGTACCCCTTCTACCTCCTGTTTCGGACCCAATCCCTCAGCTGTGCTATTGCTGCCATGTAGAGTAAGGTTCTTTTGCGTGTAGCCCGTTCCTTTCCTGCCTGCTTTGCTGCTCATGCACGGTAAGTACACAAATGCATGGACCAGCTCTGCTGGACGGAGACTCTTTATTAACCTCACCAGGCTCACTACGTCCAAAGCATTTGGAGCCAATTCACACCGGTAACAACTTCCTCCAGCATGGAAGCAGACCGGTGGCCATATGCATGTTGGATGGCAGCAAACTGGGTGTGAACATTACCCCACCAAGCTCCAGTCCCTCTTTGTCTCCTCTCACTGTGTGTGTGCGTTGCGTGTGTGTGAGCTCTCCTCCAACTATCCTGCTCTCCATCTTGGGTAACTGTCGGTGTGTCTCAGGTGTTCTCACTGTTTGGGTTTTTACATACCTGTCCCCTCTTCCCGTTTTACAATCTTACATCCTACATGATTTTTTACCTCCTTTCCCACCCTCTCCCCCACACTGTGTGATCAGAGACATGCATGCGCAGATCATCAGATCCATTAAGAACTTGCAGATGGATGGTGAGGACCCTCGCAAGCTGCTGCAGTCCTGGGGTCGCCTCCGCTTCCCTCGACGCGTCCTCCAGTGAGTCTGCAGACAGACTGGGTGGTGTCGGAGCGCTGCAGATATCAGTGCAGGCTGCTTTGGACAGGGGTGTCCGATCTTTATCCCACCGATGGCCACGTACTGCAAAAACTAAAGTTAGAACTTTTATTTCCATAACATTTATGATAGCGTTTTTTTTTTTTTTTTTACAAAAATTGCTTTCTTTTAATATTTAAACATAATAACATAATTTTTCCTTGAATATTTAAACTTTCATTTGAATTAATTATATTTTTTATTGTATTTATTTATTTTTAATAATAGTTTTTTTTCTTCGTAATATTTATTAAACTTATTAATTTCATTAAAAAAATATTTTAATATTTTTTCCCATTCATAATATTACGTCAAGTCTTGTAATATAATTTTTACTAAACATTTTTGTGTGCCCTAATATGACTATGATTTTAATACATTTTACTTGAATTGTATTTTTATATTTTAATAGTTTTTCCTCATAAAATTGCAACTTTTTTTCTGTAATATTATAACTTTTTTCTCCAAAACATTTTTTTGGCATAATTTTTCAATTTACTTTTCTTTTTTTCATTGTACTATGACTTTATTCTTGAAATAGTATAACTTTTTTTCAAAAATGTGTCATAGTTTGAGGAATTTTAAAAAAGGACATTTTAAAAATATGTATATTTTAACTTTTTAATTGTGTATTTTTAGACATAAAATTATGTGAAAACTGACTACTGTAATTTTTTGTGGAAAGAAATGGAAACAATCTGTTTTGTTTTCCTAATTTGACAACTTTAGAAAATAATTTATTTCTTCTAGAATATTTAAACTTAATAAATTTTAATTGTATTATTTTTTCAATTTAAATTTTTCTAATAATGCAACTTTTATCCAATAATATTCTGACTTTATTCTTCAATTATCTTTATTCTCATAAAACTAGAATTTCTTTTTCATTCATTACACTGTGCTTTTTATTTTTTAGAATGTGCCCCAGGCCAATTATTAAAACTTTGGACACCCCTGGCCTAGAATGATAGGTGTTCTGTGGTTAAATCCATTTGAAACCTCAAACAAAGCACTAAAATCCGTACGGTGTTTGTGGACTGTGAAGGCTGCAGCTTAAGGCCTTTGAATGGCGTCCAGATCAGCATGAATGCTAATGAGAAGGCATGTGAGGTCTTTAAGAACCCTTTAGCATGTCAGATATGTTGAAGATATGTTGGAGATATGTTGGAGATATGTTGGACGTTTGAAGCAACTTTGACAGTCAATACGACAAAATGTGCATCTGTAGCGCTGATAGCAAGCGGGCATGTCTGTCTGTGTGCCTTCCGTCTTCTGCTGGGTCTCGGTGGGTAGGTTTTGCATTCCATCATTTGCTACAAACTAACTGGTCCAACAACCCCCATGACACGCCCCTCCGTCCCAGCCATTCATTGCTCATCTTCGCCTCTCAGCTGCAAGTGTGCATTTCACATCACTGACGGCAATGCATGAAGGCGTGTGTACTAACCGCCGGCTTCAGTCACGTCGCAACCCCCTACCCCCGCCAAGGTCCTCGAACTCATCCTTTATTGTTCTCCCTGTTTTTCTGCAGGAAGAACAAGGGAGCCAAACAGAAGCAGATCATCCCCAAGGTATCCAAGGTTTCCATATCAGGCCAAAACTAATAGAACACAGTTTGTTGTGTCAGTGACTGCACATTTTTTATTGATGCAATATTGATCAAAGAATGAGCAGTTTGACCTTGATTTCAGGGATTTTACATTTCATTTTTTGTTCCAATGGCACATTTGAACCACTAGATCAGGGCTCTCAAACACGCGGCCCGCGGGCCAAATGTGGCGCGCAGGACACTAGTTTGAGGTCCCCCGCCTTGATATGAAAGTTTAATGTTAGTGCGGCCCGCGCAAGTTTGATATGGATGCTGTATGTAGTAGGTCCTTAAAAACAACCCAGCGCTCCTGTCATATAGAGGATCTTTGACCTGCATTTTTTTCATAGTAGGTTCTTAAAAACAGCAGTGCACTCATGTCATATACAGGATCTTTGATATGTGTTTTTTTTGTAAAATAGTAGTACATCCTTAAAAACAACCCAGCGCTCCTGTCATATAGAGGATCTTTGACCTGCATTTTTTTTTCATAGTAGGTTCTTAAAAACAGCAGTGCACTCATGTCATATACAGGATCTTTGATATGTGTTTTTTTTGTAAAATAGTAGTACATCCTTAAAAACAACCCAGCGCTCCTGTCATGTAGAGGATCTTTGACCTGCATTTTTTTCATAGTAGGTTCTTAAAAACAGCAGTGCACTCATGTCATATACAGGATCTTTGATATGTGTTTTTTTTTTTTTTTTGTAAAATAGTAGTACGTCCTTAAAAACAACCCAGCGCTCCTGTCATATAGAGGATCTTTGACCTGCATTTTTTCATAGTAGGTTCTTAAAAACAGCAGTGCACTCATGTCATATACAGGATCTTTGATATGTGTTTTTTTTGTAAAATAGTAGTACATCCTTAAAAACAACCCAGCGCTCCTGTCATATAGAGGATCTTTGACCTGCATTTTTTCATAGTAGGTTCTTAAAAACAGCAGTGCACTCATGTCATATACAGGATCTTTGATATGTGTTTTTTTTTTTTTTTTTTTTGTAAAATAGTAGTACGTCCTTAAAAACAACCCAGCGCTCCTGTCATTTAGAGGATCTTTGACCTGCATTTTTTTTCATAGTAGGTTCTTAAAAACAGCAGTGCACTCATGTCATATACAGGATCTTTGATATGAGTTTCTTTTTTTTGTAAAATAGTAGTACGTCCTTAAAAACAACCCAGCGCTCCTGTCATAAGAGGATCTTTGACCTGCATTTTTTTTCATAGTAGGTTCTTAAAAACAGCAGTGCACTCATGTCATATACAGGATCTTTGATATGAGTTTCTTTTTTTTGTAAAATAGTAGTACGTCCTTAAAAACAACCCAGCGCTCCTGTCATATAGAGGATCTTTGACCTGCATTTTTTCATAGTAGGTTCTTAAAAACAGCAGTGCACTCATGTCATATACAGGATCTTTGATATGTGTTTTTTTTTTTTTTGTAAAATAGTAGTACGTCCTTAAAAACAACCCAGCGCTCCTGTCATATAGAGGATCTTTGACCTGCATTTTTTCATAGTAGGTTCTTAAAAACAGCAGTGCACTCATGTCATATACAGGATCTTTGATATGTGTGTTTTTTGTAAAATAGTAGTACATCCTTAAAAACAACCCAGCGCTCCTGTCATATAGAGGATCTTTGACCTGCATTTTTTCATAGTAGGTTCTTAAAAACAGCAGTGCACTCATGTCATATACAGGATCTTTGATATGTGTTTTTTTTTTTTTTTTTTTGTAAAATAGTAGTACGTCCTTAAAAACAACCCAGCGCTCCTGTCATTTAGAGGATCTTTGACCTGCATTTTTTTTCATAGTAGGTTCTTAAAAACAGCAGTGCACTCATGTCATATACAGGATCTTTGATATGAGTTTCTTTTTTTTGTAAAATAGTAGTACGTCCTTAAAAACAACCCAGCGCTCCTGTCATAAGAGGATCTTTGACCTGCATTTTTTTTCATAGTAGGTTCTTAAAAACAGCAGTGCACTCATGTCATATACAGGATCTTTGATATGAGTTTCTTTTTTTTGTAAAATAGTAGTACGTCCTTAAAAACAACCCAGCGCTCCTGTCATATAGAGGATCTTTGACCTGCATTTTTTCATAGTAGGTTCTTAAAAACAGCAGTGCACTCATGTCATATACAGGATCTTTGATATGTGTTTTTTTTTTTTGTAAAATAGTAGTACGTCCTTAAAAACAACCCAGCGCTCCTGTCATATAGAGGATCTTTGACCTGCATTTTTTCATAGTAGGTTCTTAAAAACAGCAGTGCACTCATGTCATATACAGGATCTTTGATATGTGTGTTTTTTTTTTTTGTAAAATAGTAGTCCGTCCTTAAAAACAACCCAGCGCTCCTGTCATATAGAGGATCTTTGACCTGCATTTTTTCATAGTAGGTTCTTAAAAACAGCAGTGCACTCATGTCATATACAGGATCTTTGATATGTGTTTTTTTTTGTAAAATAGTAGTACGTCCTTAAAAACAACCCAGCGCTCCTGTCATTTAGAGGATCTTTGACCTGCATTTTTTTCATAGTAGGTTCTTAAAAACAGCAGTGCACTCATGTCATATACAGGCTCTTTGATATGTGTTTTTTTTTTTTGTAAAATAGTAGTACGTCCTTAAAAACAACCCAGCGCTCCTGTCATTTAGAGGATCTTTGACCTGCATTTTTTTTTCATAGTAGGTTCTTAAAAACAGCAGTGCACTCATGTCATATACAGGATCTTTGATATGTGTTTTTTTTTTTTTGTAAAATAGTAGTACGTCCTTAAAAACAACCCAGCGCTCCTGTCATATAGAGGATCTTTGACCTGCATTTTTTCATAGTAGGTTCTTAAAAACAGCAGTGCACTCATGTCATATACAGGATCTTTGATATGTGGTTTTTTTTTGTAAAATAGTAGTACGTCCTTAAAAACAACCCAGCGCTCCTGTCATATAGAGGATCTTTGACCTGCATTTTTTTTCATAGTAGGTTCTTAAAAACAGCAGTGCACTCATGTCATATACAGGATCTTTGATATGAGTTTCTTTTTTTTGTAAAATAGTAGTACGTCCTTAAAAACAACCCAGCGCTCCTGTCATATAGAGGATCTTTGACCTGCATTTTTTCATAGTAGGTTCTTAAAAACAGCAGCGCACTCATGTCATATACAGGATCTTTGATATGTGGTTTTTTTTGTTTGTAAAATAGTAGTCCGTCCTTAAAAACAACCCAGCGCTCCTGTCATATAGAGGATCTTTGACCTGCATTTTTTCATAGTAGGTTCTTAAAAACAGCAGTGCACTCATGTCAGATACAGGATCTTTGATATGTGTTTTTTTTTTGTAAAATAGTAGTACGTCCTTAAAAACAACCCAGCGCTCCTGTCATTTAGAGGATCTTTGACCTGCATTTTTTTCATAGTAGGTTCTTAAAAACAGCAGTGCACTCATGTCATATACAGGCTCTTTGATATGTGTTTTTTTTTTTTTGTAAAATAGTAGTACGTCCTTAAAAACAACCCAGCGCTCCTGTCATTTAGAGGATCTTTGACCTGCATTTTTTTCATAGTAGGTTCTTAAAAACAGCAGTGCACTCATGTCATATACAGGATCTTTGATATGTGTTTTTTTTTTTTTTTTGTAAAATAGTAGTACGTCCTTAAAAACAACCCAGCGCTCCTGTCATATAGAGGATCTTTGACCTGCATTCTTTTCATAGTAGGTTCTTAAAAACAGCAGTGCACTCATGTCATATACAGGATCTTTGATATGTGTTTTGTTTTTTTTTTTTTGTAAAATAGTAGTACGTCCTTAAAAACAACCCAGCGCTCCTGTCATTTAGAGGATCTTTGACCTGCATTTTTTTTCATAGTAGGTTCTTAAAAACAGCAGTGCACTCATGTCATATACAGGATCTTTGATATGAGTTTCTTTTTTTTGTAAAATAGTAGTACGTCCTTAAAAACAACCCAGCGCTCCTGTCATAAGAGGATCTTTGACCTGCATTTTTTCATAGTAGGTTCTTAAAAAGAGCAGTGCACTCATGTCATATACAGGATCTTTGATATGTGTTTTTTTTTTTGTAAAATAGTAGTACGTCCTTAAAAACAACCCAGCACTCCTGTCATATAGAGGATCTTTGACCTGCATTTTTTCATAGTAGGTTCTTAAAAACAGCAGTGCACTCATGTCATATACAGGATCTTTGATATGTGTTTTTTTTTTGTAAAATAGTAGTCCGTCCTTAAAAACAACCCAGCGCTCCTGTCATATAGAGGATCTTTGACCTGCATTTTTTCATAGTAGGTTCTTAAAAACAGCAGTGCACTCATGTCATATACAGGATCTTTGATATGTGTTGTTTTTTTTTTTGTAAAATAGTAGTACGTCCTTAAAAACAACCCAGCGCTCCTGTCATTTAGAGGATCTTTGACCTGCATTTTTTTCATAATAGGTTCTTAAAAACAGCAGTGCACTCATGTCATATACAGGATCTTTGATGTGTTTTTTTTTTTTTTTAATAGTAGTACGTCCTTAAAAACAACCCAGCGCTCCTGTCATATAGAGGATCTTTGACCTGCATTTTTTTTTCATAGTAGGTTCTTAAAAACAGCAGTGCACTCATGTCATATACAGGATCTTTGATATGTGTTTTTTTTTTTGTAAAATAGTAGTACGTCCTTAAAAACAACCCAGCGCTCCTGTCATATAGAGGATCTTTGACCTGCATTTTTTTTCATAGTAGGTTCTTAAAAACAGCAGTGCACTCATGTCATATACAGGATCTTTGATATGTGTTTTTTTTTTTTTTGTAAAATAGTAATACGTCCTTAAAAACAACCCAGCGCTCCTGTCATATAGAGGATCTTTGACCTGCATTTTTTCATAGTAGGTTCTTAAAAACAGCAGTGCACTCATGTCATATACAGGATCTTTGATATGTGTGTTTTTTTTTTTTTTTTTGTAAAATAGTAGTACGTCCTTAAAAACAACCCAGCGCTCCTGTCATTTAGAGGATCTTTGACCTGCATTTTTTCATAGTAGGTTCTTAAAAACAGCAGTGCACTCATGTCATATACAGGATCTTTGATATGTGTTTTTTTTTTTTTTTTGTAAAATAGTAGTAGGACCTTAAAAACAACCCAGCGCTCCTGTCATATAGAGGATCTTTGACCTGCATTTTTTCATAGTAGGTTCTTAAAAACAGCAGTGCACTCATGTCATATACAGGATCTTTGATATGTGTTTTTTTTTTTTTTTTTGTAAAATAGTAGTACGTCCTTAAAAACAACCCAGCGCTCCTGTCATATAGAGGATCTTTGACCTGCATTTTTTCATAGTAGGTTCTTAAAAACAGCAGTGCACTCATGTCATATACAGGATCTTTGATATGTGTTTTTTTTTTTTTTGTAAAATAGTAGTACGTCCTTAAAAACAACCCAGCGCTCCTGTCATATAGAGGATCTTTGACCTGCATTTTTTCATAGTAGGTTCTTAAAAACAGCAGTGCACTCATGTCATATACAGGATCTTTGATATGTGTTTTTTGTTTTTTTTTGTAAAATAGTAGTACATCCTTAAAAACAACCCAGCGCTCCTGTCATATAGAGGATCTTTGACCTGCATTTTTTCATAGTAGGTTCTTAAAAACAGCAGTGCACTCATGTCATATACAGGATCTTTTATATGTGTTTTTTTTTTGTAAAATAGTAGTACGTCCTTAAAAACAACCCAGCGCTCCTGTCATATAGAGGATCTTTGACCTGCATTTTTTTCGTAGTAGGTTCTTAAAAACAGCAGTGCACTCATGTCATATACAGGATCTTTGAGATGTGTTTTTTTTGTAAAATAGCAGTAGGTTCTTAAAAACAACCCAGCGCTCCTGTCATATAGAGGATCTTTGACCTGCATTTTTTTCATAGTAGGTTCTTAAAAACAGCAGTCAGTGCACCCACATCATGTACCCACAAAAAATTATTATGTTTGATTAATGTTCATGTTAATGGTTAAATAACTGTTAATAGTTATCCTCCCTATCCGTGTGGAAGTGGTAAGTTTTTGGCGATTTAAGTTTAAAGGAAATAACTTGGAGGCTACCGTTTAGGTCGCTCGCTCTCTAGTTTGCGAGTTAGCATGTGTCTCAAGACCCAGCAGTTGCGCAATATGTTGTAAATAAAAAGAGTATAAATGTGACTATAGTCGTGTTTTGTCATGTCTACAGGGCTCTAATAATGCTTTTTTAATTTTAATCTGAAAAAAATAATTTGTCTACCCACCAATTATATGTGGTTTCTTGAGTTTTTATTATTTGCCGTTTTATTATTATTATTATATTTATTTATTTATTACTGATTTCTTTATTCTTGATTTGTTTATTTATTTTTCATCTTATTTTGTGTAGAAAAATAAAAAGTAAAATATTTGAGAACAGTGGAATTTTTTATCAGAGCTTTTATTGTAGAAAATTGGAACCAAAATTTTAATTTTTTGTTTTTAATAAATGCGGTTTTTTTTTTGGGAAAACCTGATGCGGCCCAGTCTCACCCAGACCCGAGCTCCAGTGGCCCCCAAGTAAATTGAGTTTGAGACCCCTGCACTAGATGGTACTGAAGTATCATATACGGAGTACCTGTGTGTGTCTTTTAGCGATGTAGCCGGCGACACCGTCTGTGAGCGCGCACCATTTCGCACTGTTTACATTTTCCAACAAAATGCATCAGTAAGCGTTGACCGTCGGGACAAAGGCTCTGTTACCCGAGCCCGACTGTCGCTGAGGCAATTGTGGATGATGGTCCACAATTCCACGAGAAGCGGTTCCGAGATGTGTTTTTCTCTCCCCGTGCAGAATCTGTTGGATTCCCGGTCTCTAAAGTTCATCGTGAGCCTGACTCTGCACGACCGCACCACCAAGTCTCTTCTCCATCTGCACAAAAAGAAGAAGCCTCCCAGCATCAGCGCCCAGTTCCAGGTGAAACAAACAAACGAAGGCAAGGTTCTAGAAACAATCCTGAACATTTTCACCCCCCCCCCCCCCCCCACACTTCTCAGACATCTCTGACCAAACTCTTGGAAACGCTGAACAGAGCAGAGCCGTTCTTCATTCGTTGCATCCGCTCCAATGCTGAGAAGGTAAGCAAAGAGCTGACGTGCTGACCTGCTTGGACACCCTGAACATGGAGTTTGTTTCCTGTGGTTTCCGAGCAGAAGGAGATGTGTCTGGATGAGACCTTGGTGCTTCAGCAGCTGCGTTACACAGGAATGCTGGAAACCGTTCGAATCAGGAGGTCAGGCTACGGAGCCAAGTACACATTCCAGGTATCTTCTTGCACTTCACGCTCATCTATGGTGCATTTGGAGGTAGAAATAAAATGTATAAAAAAAGGAGTCGGTGGTGAGAAGCTGTGCCGTTCTTGTTAGTGAGGTGACAAATGGGTCTGGGCTAGCTTGATGCCAGTGTTTCCAGGACGAGTGGGAATGTTGCTCCAGGTGGTGAAGATGGCTTCACTGAGGGCACACACTGTCTGGAACGGATGTCATTTTTGTAAATCCATCCCCAAATGTTCTCCATTGGATTTCGATGAGGGGAAAACACAGGATGGTTCTTCCTCGGGAAGAAGTCCTTTGTAAAGTGCGGCATTGTGCGGCAAGTTCTTAAAAAGTCATGAGGGATGCCCCCTGCAACATCTCCACTTTAGACCTCCCCTGTTCCGTTGAGGGATCACCATGAAAGATCCTCCACTGTGCCGTGTGGAAACATCTCATGTGGGATCTTCCTGTCGGAAGCCATGAGGACCGTCAAGGTTTGGTGGTCTTCTGCAAATTCCAAACGCCTACTTCTGTGGCGTGTGAGGGTTATCGGACCGCACGTGCGGAACCAGTAAGAACCTTCATTTGGGCCGAGGATGGTCCCATGTCCCACACCGTTGTCAGAGGCACTGTTGGCACAAAAACGGTCCCATGTGAAATTTTCTCTCTTGCTGGGAAACCATCATATACAATAACATAGCAGCAGAGCTTGGGCAAGGGCAGAGAGATATGTTACAGCCACACCCATATAAGGAAGTCCACCCCTCTGTGACATCACAAAGGAACAGTTTTACCACGCCTTCTGAAACTGAGCGTTTTGAGCCATCCCAAACTTCTTTCATGACTCACTTCCGAATGTAAAAACCTCATTATCTGAAACTTTAACACCAGAATGCAACATTCTAACGACATTTAGAGGTCAAAAACGTGGAAAAGGCATCATAGGTCCACTTTAAACATTTTCTGTCCCACTCCCTTTTATTCTTGTTGCATTTGAAGCTCGACTTAGAACCCCCTTATGATGCAACAGTGCAAAATGTACATTCTTGTCACATTTTATAATAATAATAATAATACAGTAAACCTTGGATATATCGGACTCGGATATATCGGAAATTCGCTCACAACGGACAGATAAAAAAGAAGCGATTTTTTTGTAATGCATTTCCAATAAAAATTCATTGCATATATCAGATTTTTTATAACGGATTTCGCCTATTTCGGACAAAATCTTCAGTCCCGTTCCAATGCATTTCCATGAAATTTCCCTCGCATATATCGGATGGCCGCATCGTGGCGCTCCGATTCGCCGAATCGTGACAGGCCGCTATACGACGTCATTTGCAGCGTTTGCAGCGTTGCCTGCGCGTCCAGGTACATTGGAAACATAGTCAAGGAAGTGCCTTTTTATAACGGATAAAATCCGATTTATGCATATACCGGATATAAATCCCATATATGCGTAAAACGGACATTTTCCGGTATACGCATATAACGGATTTCGCTTATATCGGACAAAACCTGTGGGAACAATTGAATCCGATCTATCCGAGGTTTACTGTAATACATTTTATTTGTATAGCGCTTTTCAAAATACTCAAAGACGCTTTACAGAAAAAATGGAGTTGAATAAAAGCAAGTAAACAGAGTAAAAGATACATTAAAATACAACATTGATTCGTTTATACACAGCTAAAACATTAGTAAAAACGGGGCACAGCAGTCAGGTATAAAAAGTTAGATATTAAAACCAGATTTAAAGAGGTGGGTTTTTAGTTGGTTTTTGAAACTGGGAAGGTCACGCACGGAGTTCCAGAGGGTGGGGGGCAGCGATGGAGAAGGCTCTGTCACCCCAGGTTCTGTGACAAGTGTACTTTTTAATTTGTGCTAAATTATGATAAGGGCTGCACGGCGGTCGAGTGGTTAGCGCACAGACCTCACAGCTAGGAGACCCTGGTACAATTCCACCCTCTCCGGGTACTCCGGTTTCCTCCCCCATTCCAAAAACATGCTAGGTTAATTGGCCACTCCAAATTGTCCATAGGTATGAATGTGAGTGTGAATGGTTGTTTGTCTATATGTGCCCTGTGATTGGCTGGCCACCAGTCCAGGGTGTACCCCGCCTCTCACCCGAAGACAGCTGGGATAGGCTCCAGCACCCCCCGCAACCCTCGTGAGGATAATCGGTAGAAAATGAATGAATGAATGAATGAATGAACAAAAGTAATGGCTTACTGCATGTAGACATGTTTGTCATTATCACGAAGCGGCCTGGAACCATACCAGCAACTACTGCAGGGGTCTCAAACACGCGGCCTGCGGGCCAAATGTGGCCCGCAGGACACTCGTTTGAGGCCCCGCCTTGATATGAAAGTTTAATGTTAGTGCGGCCTGCGCAAGTTTGATATGGATGCCGTATGGTATCATGTACCCAGAAAAAATTATTACGTTTGATTCATGTTCATGTTAAAGGTTAAATAACTGTTAATAGTTATCCTCCCTATCCGTGTGGAAGTGGTAAGTTTTTGGCTATTTAAGTTGAAAGGAAATAACTTGAAGGCTACCGTTTAGGTCGCTAGCTCTCTAGTTTGCGAGTTAGCATGTGTCTCAAGACCCTGCAGTTGCGCAATATGTTGTAAATAAAAAGAGTATAAATGTGACTATAGTCGTGTTTTGTCATGTCTACAGGGCTCTAATAATGCTTTGTTCATTTTAATCTGAAAAAAATCATTTGTCTACCCACCAACTATATGTGGTTTCTTAAGTTTTTATTATTATTATTACATTTATTTATTTATTACTGATTGATTGATTTTCTTTATTCTTGATTTGTTTATTTATTTTTCATCTTATTTTGTGTAGAAAAATAAAAAGTAAGATATTTGAGAACAGTGGAATGTTTTATCAGAGCTTTTCTTGTAGAAAATTGTAACCAAAGCGAAGTTTTTTTAATTTTTTTGTTTTTAATAAATGCTTTTTTTTGTTTTTTTGGAAAACCTGATGCGGCCCAGTCTCACCCAGACCCGAGCTCCAGTGGCCCCCAAGTAAATTGAGTTTGAGACCCCTGCACTAGATGGTACTCAAGTATCATATACGGAGTACCTGTGTGTGTCTTTTAGCAATGCACCATTTTGCATTGTTTACATTTTCCAACAAAATGCATCAGTAAGCGTTGACGAATGCGCCAATGAGTTTGTTATGGCTGGCGTTATGAATTATGAATGTCATTTTTGCAAATGTACCATTCACTTTCAAAACAGTGTCGGACATAATTACCACTAATATGCAACATTTAAGCAAAGTTCATCAATCATGTTAAGATATGTTTTTTCTCAACCCTTCCATGTTTTTGTTCCCTTAGGAATTCCTGGAGCATTTCAGGGTCTTGTTGCCAAAGAACTCCACGGCCTCCAAGGAAGACATTTCAGCCTTGCTGGACAAGAAGTTGGCCTTTGACCCCACTACGTACCAGATAGGCAAAACTAAGGTTGAAGCCCTCGGTGCGTCTTGTCTCCACACCTGTGATCTAAGTGATCTAAATGGGTTTGTGGTGTGTTCAGGTGTTTCTGAAAGAGCTGGAGCGCCAGCAGCTGCAGGACACGCTGCATAAGGACGTGATGCGGAAGATCATCTTCCTGCAACGCTGGTTCAGAGCTCGCCTTCAGAGGAAGGAGTTTGTGGACATGCGACGGGCGTCCACTGTGATCCAGGTAGACTCACAGGAGCGGCGTGACGTTTGTGACGTTTTCGAATTCTAATCTTGATGTTTTCTGATTCTAATCCTGATGTTGTTGTTGCCTGCTAGCGCTCGTGGCGCAGGTACCGCGGCGAGGAACAAAGGCGGCGGGCAGCCAGGCTCATCCAGGCTGTCTGGAGGGGGCACAGGCAAAGATCGGCGTTTCGTCGCCAGAGGCAAGGTGCCACCAAGATACAAGCTCTGGTTCGAGGGCACTCGGCACGACGGAGGTAACGAGAAATGCTCACTTTACATTTATCGCTTTTTATGGCGGTGCATCGTCTCAAGCGACAACGGGGGTGTCCAAACTTTTTCCACAGAGGGCAATAAATGAATACCGCTATTAAAGCCATACACTGACTACTCTAAAGTATAGTTTGTCTCTTGGGAAGATACTCATCTGACGGGCATGTGAAATATTCCAGATGCCACTCCATGCGTGAGGAGAAACGGAAAAAGGAGGAGGAGGAACTGAGGAAGAAGGCAGAAGAAGAGGAAAAGCGACGGCGGGACGAAGAGGAAGAGAGGCGGCGGCAGGAAGAGGAGGAAATGAGGAAGAGATTGGAGGAGGAGAGGAGGAGAGAGGAGGAGGAGGCAGCCAAAAAGGCGGCGGAGGAAGCGGAGAAGAAAGCGGCCAAGGAGCCACAAACCAGGGAGGATCCGGATATCGAACTGGTCGCGGAGGAGACGCTGGATGACAACCTGCCAGAGGAGGAGGACGGGGTGTTGACGGAGGAGGAGCAGGAGGAGGAATGGCGAGCGCAGGAAGGTCTCGGGTCTGCTGTGGAGACCAACGGTACTCAGGCTGAGACCGGACCTCGCCTGGATGAGAAGGTGGAGGATTCCAAACATGAACTGCTTGCCCTCACTTCTTCTGGTGCTGACTTGGACAGACGGTCCACCCGTCCCGCTTCCCATCCTGAAAGTAAAACTCGTCCTCCGGCTAAGGCCCAGGGATCTAGAAGTCAGGAGAAGAGGGAGCAGAGGAGGCGAAGGGGGCTGGAGCACAACCAGCGAGAGACGGAACGAGCCGCCTCTTCCTCCATGGGCGGCGTGGATCAAAGCTCCCCGCCGAAGGAGCCGATGCAGCGAGAGCGAGCGGACAGCAAGGAGCTGGACCAGTACACCTTTGTGGCCTGGAAGATGAAAGAAGACAAAGGAGGGAAGAAGGAGCTGAAAAATACGCCTCCATCATCCGCCGCCGTTCGTCCGACGACGTTGTCCTTGCAAATCACCGACTTCTCTCTGCGCGAGAAAATCGTTGCAGACGGCGGCGCCGTCAGCCTGCAGCGCCGCCACGGGCCCATCAAGGAGAAGCCGGAGAAGCAGAAGGGGAAGCGAGGAGATGGAGAACACTCTCCACCTCACAGCGGAGAGGAGAGAAGATCCAAACAGCCACTGTATGCTTCAATATTTCATTTTAAACTACCACTTCCACACTACTACTGCGACTCTTATTTTTATTTGCAGACGTGACACAGCCTCATCCTCCTTTGACAGCGTGTCTCTGGGCTCCGAGGGTGCTGGTGCTCTTCTAACCAGAGAGGTATTCATTATTAGCATTAGCATTATTAGCACACAGGACCCATCATCATATGCATCCTCTGTGGGGCAGATGATTTTGTCACCGGAGATTTACGGGGAAAGCTTGAAGGGGAGCTCCATGAGAAGGAGAACCCAGGACGACTCTGCCCTCACCACCCCGTCCACGCCGGACAGGTATGTGCCAGTCCAAAGTATTTCCTTCCTGGAATCCCGGGACTTTTCAGACTGTATGTTTCAAGATTTCCACAAGAGCTGGTAAATTTCTCACCTCACACCTTCAGGAAGTCCAAGTATGATGTTGCTGGGTGTCCACCTTCATTGCTGTTCAGAAGCACTGGTAGCTTTTGTCCTTCAGAAAGAGGTTTTTACTGATGTAGGAATTCTATCTGAACCACAGTCACATACGGGTCATTTAATTATTTATGTTATGGCACACCTGGAAAGCATGAAGACTAGTATTTGGTGCCTTCTGTTTACGCAGAAATGACACACAAGCAATTTGTGGCTGAAAATGGCGGGCACCGGCGCAAAATGGGCATATTGGTTATCGGGAAAAAAGCCAATATCGGACATCCCTGATCTTTAGATAAATAGACTGTGGAGACATGCATCGGGTATGGTGAGGGACGATATCGGTTGACAAGCGTCTTATAAACAATGCCAGGGCTTGGGCTGCCGGCGAAACGGACAGTGTTCTAGCTACCTAGCCAGCGACATAGCTGTCTATCAGCTAGCCAGTGTTCTACCTACCTAGCTCGCTATCAGCTGGCCAGTGTTCTAGCTACCTAGCTAGCTATCATCCGGCCGGTGTTCTAGCTACCTAGCTAGTTACCTAGCTAGCTATCAGCTGGCCAGTGTTCTAGCTACCTAGCTAGCGATCATCCGGCCGGTGTTCTAGCTACCTAGCTAGTTACCTAGTTAGCTATCAGCCGGCCAGTGTTCTAGCTACCTAGCTAGCTATCATCGGGCCGGTGTTCTAGCTACCTAGCTAGTTACCAAGCTAGCTACCTAGCCAGTGACCTAGCTAGCTATCAGCTGGTCAGTGTTCTAGCTACCTAGCTAGCGATCATCCGGCTGGTGTTCTAGCTACCTAGCTAGTTACCAAGTTAGCTATCAGCCGGCCAGTGTTCTAGCTAACTAGCTAGCTATCATCCGGCCGGTGTTCTAGCTACCTAGCTAGTTACCAAGCTAGCTACCTAGCCAGCGACCTAGCTAGCTCTCAGCTGGCCAGCGTTCTCTCTACCTAGCTAGCTATCATCCGGCCGGTGTTCTAGCTACCTAGCTAGTTACCAAGCTAGCTACCTAGCCAGCGATCTAGCTAGCTATCAGCTGGCCAGTGTTCTAGCTACCTACCTAGCTATCATCCGGCTGGTGTTCTAGCTACCTAGCTAGTTACCAAGTTAGCTATCAGCCGGCCAGTGTTCTAGCTACCTAGCTAACTAACATCCGGCCGGTGTTCTAGCTACCTAGCTAGTTACCAAGCTAGCTACCTAGCCAGTGACCTAGCTAGCTATCAGCTGGCCAGTGTTCTAGCTACCTACCTAGCTATCATCCGGCTGGTGTTCTAGCTACCTAGCTAGTTACCAAGTTAGCTATCAACCGGCCAGTGTTCTAGCTAACTAGCTAGCTATCATCCGACCGGTGTTCTAGCTACCTAGCTAGGTACCTAGCCAGCTACCTAGCTAGCTCTCAGCTGGCCAGCGTTCTAGCTACCTAGCTAGCTACCATCCGGCCGGTGTTCTAGCTACCTAGCTAGTTACCAAGCTAGCTACCTAGCCAGCGACCTAGCTAGCTATCATCCGGCCGGTGTTCTAGCTACCTAGCTAGTTACCTAGTTAGCTATCAGCCGGCCAGTGTTCTAGCTAACTAGCTAGCTATCATCCGGCTGGTGCTCTAGCTACCTAGCTAGGTACCTAGCCAGCTACCTAGCTAGCTGTCAGCTGGTCAGTGTTCTAGCTACCTAGCTAGCGATCATCCGGCTGGTGTTCTAGCTACCTAGCTAGTTACCAAGTTAGCTATCAGCCGGCCAGTGTTCTAGCTAACTAGCTAGCTATCATCCGGCCGGTGTTCTAGCTACCTAGCTAGTTACCAAGCTAGCTACCTAGCCAGCGACCTAGCTAGCTCTCAGCTGGCCAGCGTTCTCGCTACCTAGCTAGCTATCATCCGGCCGGTGTTCTAGCTACCTAGCTAGTTACCAAGCTAGCTACCTAGCCATCGATCTAGCTAGCTATCAGCTGGCCAGTGTTCTAGCTACCTACCTAGCTATCATCCGGCTGGTGTTCTAGCTACCTAGCTAGTTACCAAGTTAGCTATCAGCCGGCCAGTGTTCTAGCTACCTAGCTAACTAACATCCGGCCGGTGTTCTAGCTACCTAGCTAGTTACCAAGCTAGCTACCTAGCCAGTGACCTAGCTAGCTATCAGCTGGCCAGTGTTCTAGCTACCTACCTAGCTATCATCCGGCTGGTGTTCTAGCTACCTAGCTAGTTACCAAGTTAGCTATCAGCCGGCCAGTGTTCTAGCTAACTAGCTAGCTATCATCCGACCGGTGTTCTAGCTACCTAGCTAGGTACCTAGCCAGCTACCTAGCTAGCTCTCAGCTGGCCAGTGTTCTAGCTAACTAGCTAGCTATCAACCGGCCGGTGTTCTAGCTACCTAGCTAGGTACCTAGCCAGCTACCTAGCTAGCTATCAGCCGGCCAGTGTTCTAGCTACCTAGCTAACTATCATCTGGCCGGTGTTCTAGCTACCAAGCTAGCTACCTCACCAGCGACCTCGCTAGCTATCAGCTGGCTAGTGTTCTAGCTACCTACCGAGCTATCATCCGGCCGGTGTTCTCGCTACCTAGCTAGTTACCTAGCCAGCGACCTAGCTAGCTATCAGCTGGCCAGTGTTCTAGCTATCATCCGCCCGGTGTTCTAGCTACCTAGCTAGGTACCTAGCCAGCTACCTAGCTAGCTGTCAGCTGGCCAGTGTTCTGGCTACCTAGCTAGGTATCATCCGGCCGGTGTTCTAGCTACCTAGCTAGTTACCAAGCTAGCTACCTAGCCAGCAAACTAGCTAGCTATCATCCGGCCGGTGTTCTAGCTACCTAGCTAGTTACCTAGTTAGCTATCAGCCGGCCAGTGTTCTAGCTAACTAGCTAGCTATCATCCGGCTGGTGCTCTAGCTACCTAGCTAGGTACCTAGCCAGCTACCTAGCTAGCTGTCAGCTGGCCAGTGTTCTGGCTACCTAGCTAGCTATCATCCGGCCGGTGTTCTAGCTACCTAGCTAGTTACCAAGCTAGCTACCTAGCCAGCGACCTAGCTAGCTATCAGCTGGCCAGTGTTCTAGCTACCTACCTAGCTATCATCCGGCCGGTGTTCTAGCTACCTAGCTAGTTACCTAGCTAGCTACATAGCTATCGATCAGCTGGCCAGCGTTCTAGCTAACTAGTGAGCTATCATCCAGGTGGGGTTCTAGCTAGCTATCAGCTGGTCAGTGTTCTAGCTACCTAACTAGCGATCATCCGGCCGGTGTTCTAGCTACCTAGTTAGTTACCTAGTTAGCTATCAGCCGGCCAGTGTTCTAGCTACCTAGCTAGCTATCATCCGGCCGGTGTTCTAGCTACCTAGCTAGTTACCAAGCTAGCTACCTAGTCAGCGACCTAGCTAGCTATCAGCGGCCAGTGTTCTAGCTACCTACCTAGCTATCATCCGGCCGGTGTTCTAGCTACCTAGCTAGTTACCTAGCTAGCTACATAGCTATCTATCAGCTGGCCAGCGTTCTAGCTAACTAGTGAGCTATCATCCAGGTGGGGTTCTAGCTAGCTATCAGCTGGTCAGTGTTCTAGCTACCTAACTAGCGATCATCCGGCCGGTGTTCTAGCTACCTAGTTAGTTACCTAGTTAGCTATCAGCCGGCCAGTGTTCTAGCTAACTAGCTAGCTATCATCCGGCCGGTGTTCTAGCTACCTAGCTAGGTACCTTGCCAGCTACGTAGCTAGCTATCAGCCGGCCAGTGTTCTAGCTACCTAGCTAGTTATCATCCGGCCGGTGTTCTAGCTACCTAGCTATTTACCAAGCTAGCTACCTAGCCAGCGACCTAGCTAGCTATCAGCTGGCCAGTGTTCTAGCTACCTACCTAGCTATCATCCGGCCGGTGTTCTAGCTACCTAGCTAGTTACCTAGCTAGCTACATAGCTATCTATCAGCTGGCCAGCGTTCTAGCTAACTAGTGAGCTATCATCCAGGTGGGGTTCTAGCTAGCTATCAGCTGGTCAGTGTTCTAGCTACCTAACTAGCAATCATCCGGCCGGTGTTCTAGCTACCTAGTTAGTTACCTAGTTAGCTATCAGCCGGCCAGTGTTCTAGCTAACTAGCTAGCTATCATCCGGCCGGTGTTCTAGCTACCTAGCTAGGTACCTTGCCAGCTACGTAGCTAGCTATCAGCCGGCCAGTGTTCTAGCTACCTAGCTAGCTATCATCCGGCCGGTGTTCTAGCTACCTAGCTAGTTACCAAGCTAGCTACCTAGCCAGCGACCTAGCTAGCTATCAGCTGGCCAGTGTTCTAGCTACCTACCTAGCTATCATCCGGCCGGTGTTCTAGCTACCTAGCTAGTTACCTAGCTAGCTACATAGCTATCTATCAGCTGGCCAGCGTTCTAGCTAACTAGTGAGCTATCATCCAGGTGGGGTTCTAGCTTGATAGATTTTATTCATTTTGTGATACATTTTTGTTATTAATTTATTCATAACAAAATTTATATTTGTTGTTTTTGACATAAATTTTATACATTAACCTTTTGGTCACTAGCTGGCAGTAATGACACGAAGCATTGAGACATTAGCTTACATGACATTAGCTTAACGCTGCATCAAGTCAGCCATAGCATGACCTGATGACAGAGTGAAAAAAAAATCTCCTCAAATTCCATGTGGAAGTGGTAGATTTTTGGCTTCTTAGAAAGAAAAAATTGAAGCTAAGCGGTTATCTAGGTAGCTAGCAGCCATCTCGAGTCATAAAGTCAAAATATTAAGAGTCATTTAAAAAGTGATTCAATGAAGTCCTATTCTCAAACAAAATTTTGTTTTTAGTGGCTAAAGTTTTCACGTGTGCTGTTGCTAGGGCAACACAGCTGATGGTTAATAGCTGGATGAAAGGAAAGGTGAAATACAGAAAGGATACAAAGTGTTTATTGGGCAGGGTGTTGAACCTGATGGTGGAAATATCTGTATGTTGATACGCTTCAGGTCGGGAGGTTTCTTCAGCAAGATCCTGAAGAAGCGCCCCCACAAGGAGGCTCACACTCCAGACAACGGGGAGGTGACGCTTGCCCAGATACTCAATGACAAACCACCAGGGGGTGAAGGTAAACATTTAGTCTTCTTTATTTTGGGGGTACGGGTCCCGGTGAAAACATGATGCTCTAAGTCTAGTGTCAGGATGGACTAAACCATTTGATTTGAAGTGTGAAAAGATTGCGTCCCCATGCTGTAGCTCCAGCACCCGGGCACCCATCGAGGGCGTCGTCCCACTCCCAAGGAGATCGATCCAGTAAGAGCTTGGGCCGCAACCCCACCATCAAGATCAGCCGTGCCACGCGGGTCTCCGAGAAGTGGAACGCGTCGCTGGATCGGGAGATCACCAACGCCAACGAGCTGCGGCACCTGGATGAGTTTCTGGGGAACCAGGTACGTCGGCAGGCCGAGCCGAGGTGCCGTTGAGTCCGTCTCGATGGGCTCATATTTTTTCCTGCTTTGTTCCTCCTTTTTAGGTCAATGACTTCCGCTCCAGGGGGAAGTCCCTCTCCGCTACGGAGGCCATCTTTGTCACCGCCACCATGCAGTTCAGAGAGACCATCAAGGCCATGTATTCCTTCCCCGTAAGTCTTACCCACGACTGTTTCCTCGCAGCCGTCTCCGTCCCTCGTCCTCAAAGGCTCTCCTCTCAATCCAAACTTTTCCAGAAGCCAACCATTGGCTACAAGGGTCTGATGACTGGCTACCAGAACAAAGTCATCCATCTGGCAGGCGACAAGCAAAAAGGGGAAGTCCAGCTGGTGGTCAACCTCTTCCAGTCCGTCTTGGATGGTTTTATTAGAGGGGAGATGAAGAAGGAGGAGGCGGAGCCTACCAAGGTGATTGTGACCTAAATTTGCTATCATTCTGCTCAACTTATCTCCTTTTTTTAAATGTAGTTAAGTGTAGTTAATGCCCACCTGGAGGTAAGAACGGGACAGGAAGCAATTGGTCCTAATGAAACATCATGACACGACGACTACCACTTCACTACTACCAGGAGAATGGGCGCATTTGACTAGGTGGCAATGTCGGCCATAAAATGTTAGAAAAGCTACCTAGCTAGTTACCAAGCTAGCTACCTAGCCAGCGACCTAGCTAGCTATCAGCTGGCCAGTGTTCTAGCTATCTACCTAGCTATGATCCGGCCGGTGTTCTAGCTACCTAGCTAGTTACCTAGTTAGCTACCTAGCTAGCTATCAGCCGGCCGGTGTTCTAGCTACCTAGCTAGTTACCTCGTTAGCGACCTAGCTAGCTATCAGCTGGCCAGTGTTCTAGCTACCTACCTAGCTATCATCCGGCCGGTGTTCTAGCTACCTAGCTAGTTACCTAGCCAGCGACCTAGCTAGCTATCAGCTGGCCAGTGTTCTAGCTACCTACCTAGCTATCATCCGGCCGGTGTTCTAGCTACCTAGCTAGTTACCTAGTTAGCTACATAGCTAGCTATCAGCTGGTCAGTGTTCTAGCTACCTACCTCGCTATCATCCGGACAGTGTTCTAGCTACCTAGCTAGTTACCTAGCCAGCGACCTAGCTAGCTATCAGCTGGCCAGTGTTCTAGCTACCTACCTAGCTATCATCCGGCCGGTGTTCTAGCTATCTAGCTAGTTACCTAGTTAGCTACCTAGCTAGCTATCAGCCGGCTAGTGTTCTAGCTAACTAGCTAGCTATCATCCGGCCAGTGTTCTAGCTACCTAGCTAGTTACCTAGTTAGTTACCTAGTTAGCTATCAGCCGGCCAGTGTTCTAGCTACCTAGCTAGCTATCATCCGGCCGGTGTTCTAGCTACCTAGCTAGTTACCTAGTTAGCTACCTAGCTAGCTGTCAGCTGGCCAGTGTTCTAGCTAACTAGCTAGCTATCATCCTGCCGGTGTTCTAGTTACCTAGTTAGCTACATAGCTAGCTATCAGCTGGTCAGTGTTCTAGCTACCTACCTAGCTATCATCCGGACAGTGTTCTAGCTACCTAGCTAGTTACCTAGACAGCGACCTAGCTAGCTATCAGCTGGCCAGTGTTCTAGCTACCTACCTAGCTATCATCCGGCCGGTGTTCTAGCTATCTAGCTAGTTACCTAGTTAGCTACCTAGCTAGCTATCAGCCGGCCAGTGTTCTAGCTAACTAGCTAGCTATCATCCGGCCAGTGTTCTAGCTACCTATCTAGTTACCTAGTTAGTTACCAAGTTAGCTATCAGCCGGCCAGTGTTCTAGCTACCTAGCTAGCTATCATCCGGCCGGTGTTCTAGCTACCTAGCTAGTTACCTAGTTAGCTACCTAGCTAGCTATCATCCTGCCGGTGTTCTAGCTAACTATCAGCCGGCCAGTGTTCTAGCTGCCTAGCTAGCTATCATCCGGCCGGTGTTCTAGCTACCTAGCTAGTTACCAGTTAATACTTCATATCCAGAGGGGGGGTAGGAATTATTTGACTAGGTGGCAATGTCGGCCATAAAATGTTGTCCAAGGTGATTGATCTGATGTCCACTGTGTCCACGTGAAGACTGGTTACTAAGACTCATGGTGCTCTCTGCTTGTATTTCAGCCTGCTAAAGCCAGGAAGAAGCGGCGGAAAAAAGACAAAAGTGTAAGTGTCTGGTGGTGTGTTGTCATAAGACGTGTTTTCTAAGGCTGCTTCCTCCCCCCCCCCCCACCCCCGCTAGATGGAGAGCCCCTTGGACCATGTGTTCATCAACTACCAGGTCAGCATCATGCAGTCGTGTGACCAGTGCACGTCCTACATCTGGGGGATGGAGAAGGCCTACATGTGCAGCTGTAAGTCTACGCCTAAATGCTCACGGAGGACAGCCTGACGTCTCATACAAATGTCCAAATCTTGTCTTACAGATTGTAAAATGGTGTGTCACAAAAAGTGTCTGAGCAAAATAGTCACAGACTGCTCCACCTTCTGCGCCAAAAAGGTGGGTTTGACTTTTCTTCTTGGAGATAGCTCATCTTGGGCAGGCAAAACCAAAGCAAGAGTCTGGTTGTTGTCATCCAACAGAGTGACGAGGAGTCTGGCGCTCAGCATTTCGGCGTGCGTGTGTGTCACCTGGTCAGCGAGAAGAATCCGGTGCCCATGGTTCTGGAGATGATGTTGGAGCACGTGGAGATGCAGGGCCTCTACACCGAGGGAATCTACCGCAAGTCGGGTGCAGCCAATCGCATGAAAGAGCTGCACCAGCGACTGGAGACGGGTAAATGCTGAGGAGTGCAGAGAAAAAGATGAATGGGATGGGTACCTTGACTTTTTTTTTCTCTTCTGTAGACCCTCACCTGGTCTGCCTGGAAGACTACCCCATCCACACGGTGACGGGCTTGGTGAAGCAGTGGCTGAGGGAGCTGCCAGAGCCTCTCATGACCTTCACTCATTACAATGAGTTCCTTCACGCAGTAGGTAAGCCACCAGGGGGCAGCATGTAGCAGGTCACCGTCTCCTGCGGGTATGGGCACCTGGTGGTCCACCTGTACCACAGGGTGAATAGGAAGCAGTAGCGGCCGCAAATCTATCTGTGGCGGTCCACCTGTACCACAGGGTGAATAGGAAGCACTAGCAGCCACACATCTATCTGTGGCGGTCCACCTGTACCACAGGGGGAATAGGAAGCACAAGCCGCCTCAAATCTATCTGTGGCGGTCCACCTGTACCGCAGGGTGAATAGGAAGCACTAGCAGCCGCAAATCTGTCTGTGGCGGTCCACCTGTACCACAGGGTGAATAGGAAGCACTAGCAGCCACAAATCTATCTGTGGAGGTCCACCTGTATCACAGGGTGAATAAGAAGCACTAGCAGCCGCAAAACTATCTGTGGCGGTCCACCTGTACCAAAGGGTGAATAGGAAGCACTAGCAGCCGCAAATCTATCTGTGGCGGTCCACCTGTAACACAGGGTGAATAGGAAGCACTAGCAGCCGCAAAACTATCTGTGGCGGTCCACCTGTACCACAGGGTGAATAGGAAGCACTAGCGGCCGCAAATCTATCTGTGGCGGTCCACCTGTACCACAGGGTGAATAGGAAGCACTAGCAGCCGCAAATCCGTCTGTGGCGGTCCACCTGTACCACAGGGTGAATAGGAAGCACTAGCAGCCGCAAATCTATCTGTGGCGGTCCACCTGTACCACAGGGTGAATAGGAAGCACTCGCAGCCGCAAAACTATCTGTGGAGGTCCACCTGTATCACAGGGTGAATAAGAAGCACTAGCAGCCGCAAAACTATCTGTGGCGGTCCACCTGTACCAAAGGGTGAATAGGAAGCACTAGCAGCAGCAAATCTATCTGTGGCGGTCCACCTGTAACACAGGGTGAATAGGAAGCACTAGCAGCCGCAAAACTATCTGTGGCGGTCCACCTGTACCACAGGGTGAATAGGAAGCACTAGCGGCCACAAATCTATCTGTGGCGGTCCACCTGTACCACAGGGTGAATAGGAAGCACTAGCAGCCGCAAATCCGTCTGTGGCGGTCCACCTGTACCACAGGGTGAATAGGAAGCACTAGCAGCCGCAAATCTATCTGTGGCGGTCCACCTGTACCACAGGGTGAATAGGAAGCACTAGCAGCCGCAAAACTATCTGTGGCGGTCCACTTGTACCGCAGGGTGAATAGGAAGCACTAGCAGCCGCAAATCTATCTGTGGCGGTCCACCTGTACCGCAGGGTGAATAGGAAGCACTAGCAGCCTCAAATCTATCTGTGGCGGTCCACCTGTAACACAGGGTGAATAGGAAGCAGTAGCAGCCGCAAATCTATCTGTGGCGGTCCACCTGTACCACAGGGTGAATAGGAAGCACTAGCAGCCGCAAATCTATCTGTGGCGGTCCACCTGTACCACAGGGTGAATAGGAAGCACTGGCAGCCCCAAATCTATCTGTGGCGGTCCACCTGTACCACAGGGTGATTAGGAAGCACTAGCGGCCACAAAGCTATCTGTGGCGGTCCACCTGTACCACAGGGTGAATAGGAAGCACTAGCACCTGCAAATCTGTCTATGGCGGTCCACCTGTACCACAGGGTGAATTGGAAGCACTAGCAGCCGCAAATCTGTCTGTGGCGGTCCACCTGTATTGGCATTTGTTCTGGGTATACATTTGTCCATAGGTATGAATGTGAGTGTGAATGGTTGTTTGTCTATATGTGTCCTGTGATTGGCTGGCCACCAGTCCAGGGTGTACCCCGCCTCTCACCCGAAGACAGCTGGGATAGGCTCCAGCACCCCTGCAACCCTTGTGAGGATAAGCGGTAGAAAATGAATGAATGAATTATGACCCTCTTTTTTAAAACCCTCTTTTTTCCAATATTTCAACACTGTTACTAAGATAAAAAAAAGTAGAATACAACTTTTTCTCTTAGTATTTTGACTTTATTCTGGTAAAAATATTAGTGGCTTTGTTTTGCTGCAGAGCTTCCGGACAAACAGGAGCAGCTCTACGCCATCTACAAAGGGCTGGAGGAGCTGCCGATGGCAAACTTCAACACACTGGAGAGGCTCGTCTTCCACCTTGTCAGGTCCGGTCCAAGTCTCAACGCAATCATATGTGATGAAATGATTGACAAGCATGAGTGACACAAGGTGTGTGTGTGTGTGTGTGTGCAGGGTGTGCAAAGAGGAGGCTCACAACCGCATGTCTCCTAACTCCTTGGCCATCGTGTTTGCGCCGTGCGTCCTGCGCTGCCCGGACAGCGCCGACCCACTTCTCAGCATGAAGGACGTCGCCAAGACCACCACGTAGGACACGCCGTGAGCCGCGCCCACCATCCGAGCGCCGTCAACCTGAAGCCATCTTCTCTCTCTGTCTCTCTTGTAGATGCGTGGAGATGCTCATCAGCGAGCAGATCAGACGCTACAACGAGAAAATGGAGGAGATCGAGCAGTTGGAGTTTGCCGAGGTGCTGGCCGTGAACCAGCTCAAACTCAAGAGGCAGAACACGGTGAGGGAACGCGACATGTGGCGTGAATTTGGGCGAACATCTCCCCCAGCGGCGGAAGAAGAGCAGATGCTTGTGTGCTTAACGGGGGTCCATGTTCCTTGTCTTTCCGTAGCCCTGCTGGCATTTACCGCTCAGGTTCTCAGCTCCTTACAAAGGAGTGGTGGTATGTATCACGTCCGGTAGATCTAGTAAATGCAGCTCTGCACCACCACTAGATGTTGGTCACATGACTTCATCTTCCTCCCGTCATCCCCTCTCCTCCATATCCTCCTGACTAACCGGTAGTTTAGTTGCATGCTAGTTTGGTGAGATGCTGCCTGAGATACGCGGTCGTATTGTCTTGGTACGAGGACAGGGTGCTGCTGGGTTGGTGCGACGTCCTCCGGGGCTGTCATGCATGTTCTACTCTTCAAGTCGGAGGAACCCGTTCATGTGGACCCATGGGCCTCTCGCCACCATCGATCAATGAATCCGTCAACCGCAGATATATTGGCATGGAAAACGAAAATGTTCCCATAAACTAATAGAATACTGGACAAAATATGCCATAAAACTCACTTCTTTCTAATGCTAATTCTAGCAAATACACATTTCTCTTCACAATAATATATCATTAACATGGCGGTTCCCTTAGCGTTAGCTTTAGCTCCTTCGCCAGTTCCGTTTGCTCGTATGAATATGAGTATTCAAGCCACACTACGGGAAAAACTATTAGATTTTAGGAATAAAGTTGTACATTTACAAGATTCCAACTTTATTCGTTCAAATTTGCAACCAATAAAGTGAATTTTTTAAAACTGTATAATGTGAGAATAAAGATGTACATTTAGGAGAATACGACCGTATTTATAATATTTTTAAGAAGGTTGTTCATTTACGTGAAACATCACAAGAATAAATTTGTACATTTATGAGGAAAAAAGAATCATCGTATTATGAGGAAAAAAGTCCTACATTTACGGGATTATAACTTATTTTCGTACATTTGCAACAAAAAAAGTCGTAAATTTATGAGGAAAAATTGACAATCTTACAAGAATAAAGTAAATTTGGGAAAAAAATGTCAAAAGTAGTCGAATAGTCGGAAAATGTACGAGAATACGATTGTTTTTTGACAAAGTACCAAGTATATGAGAAAATAATTTCTAATATTGCGAGAATAATTTCATACATATTTGACAATATGACAATTTGCAAAAAAAAAAAATATTATAATAATATAAATATTATTTTTAAAAATAAAGTCGTAAATGGATGAGAAAAAAAACGTGTAATATTATGACAATATAGCCGTAAATTCATGAGAACTCAATATTATGATTTAAATTTGACAGACAACTTGTAATATATAATATATTAATATTATAATATAATATATTAGAATAATAAAGTAAATAAATAGATTTATTTAAATAAATTCAAGAAAAAGAAAGTGGTAATATTAGAATAATAAAGTAAATACATTTATTTAAATAAATAAATTTATGCGAAACAAGTGGTAATATTAGAATAATAAAGTAAATAAATACATTATTTCAATGAATAAATTTATGAGAAACAAAGTGGTAATATTAGAATAATAAAGTAAAAACATTTATTCAAATAAATACATTTATGAGAAATAAAGTGGTAATATTAGAATAATAAAGTAAATACATTTATTTAAATAAATACATTTATGCGAAACAAGTGGTAATATTAGAATAATAAAGTAAATAAATACATTATTTCAATGAATAAATTTATGAGAAACAAAGTGGTAATATTAGAATAATAAAGTAAATACATTTATTTAAATAAATAAATTTATGAGAAACAAAGTGGTAATATTAGAATAATAAAGTAAAAACATTTATTCAAATAAATAAATTTATGAGAAATAAAGTGGTAATATTAGAATAATAAAGTAAATACAATAATTTAAATAAATAAATTTATGAGAAACAAAGTGGTAATATTAGAATAATAAAGTAAAAACATTTATTCAAATAAATACATTTATGAGTAATAAAGTGGTAATATTAGAATAATAAAGTAAATAAATACATTATTTCAATAAATAAATTTATGAGAAACAAAGTGGTAATATTAGAATAATAAAGTAAATACATTTATTTAAATAAATAAATTTATGAGAAATAAAGTGGTAATATTAGAATAATAAAGTAAATACATTTATTTAAATAAATAAATTTATGAGAAACAAAGTGGTAATATTAGAATAATAAAGTAAATAAATACATTATTTCAATGAATAAATTTATGAGAAACAAAGTGGTAATATTAGAATAATAAAGTAAAAACATTTATTCAAATAAATAAATTTATGAGAAATAAAGTGGTAATATTAGAATAATGAAGTAAATACATTTATTTAAATAAATAAATTTATGAGAAACAAAGTGGTAATATTGGAATAATTAAGTGGTCAATTTATGAGAAACAAAGTCTGGCATTTTCTGAGTTAGCGCTGAAAAGTGAGGCATTTGAAAAGCGAGCTTTGACTGTAGGCCCGAATCCCATGATGATTTTTAATCATGTGGCCCAGACGACAAGTAAGCGTCCGTGTTGTCGACGTGGCGGTGGGAGGGGCGTGGCCGTGGATGTGAGCGGGTTCCCCAAGCGGTGTAAGCCCGTGTGGTAAAGGTGAAGCTTCTCATTGAATGGAGTTTGTGCCGCTGTGATGCATGAACCCATCAAGTACGCCGCTTTTTTCCTTACTAACAGCATCTCCCGGCCGGTCCTCCAAGGGCTGGCTCAGCGTCCAACATGGCCGACACGCACGCATGTTGGTTGGACACGCTGATATTTAAAGAATGGAGATGTTTGAAGAACAATGTGGTTAAAGTGAGAACTGCACGAGGCTGCGCTGGAGCCAAAAGACCCGGATGGGGACGGACTGATGGGGTTTCTGATGTTGCTTTCCCAGGTCCACGAAAAGGTCAGCTCGGACCTTAAAGCCGTCCCTGAGAACGAGCCCCTGGACTCGGACGCTGAGGCGGAGATGAACCTGGTGGAGCGCATCAAGTCCATTAAGCAGGAGAAGTAACCATCAATTTCTCTCGTTGATGCTTTTCCGTTCCCGTTTCTTCTCGTTTTGTCTAACACGTGGAACCGTTTATCCAGAGAGGATCTGGCTTGTCGGCTCCCGGAGATGGAGCAGCCTGGTTCCGACCAGGAAAACCTGGACTCCGAAGCCTCGCTGAGCTCCGAGAGCCTCCTGGACGAGCAGCAGCAGCGTTCCTCCGCCCATAACTCGGAACCTGAAGGTCAGTCGCAAAGCCGCGTCTCGTTTTGTCCGTTCTTTATGTTTCTCTGTCTTTCGCGCGTGCGACTGCGGGGATTCTGACCGCTGCACCGTCGGGGGGCTGGGCCCCTCCCTGTCTTTTGTGGTGCAGGTCTGGACCAGTGATGGTGATGGAAGCGGTGCCGTATGCTCTGTAGCAAAGCAGGTTGGACCACCAACAACTCTAGTGTGTACGCATGTCAAATGCATGTGGACACACCTGATACTGTGATCTACACTATTATAGATGATACATACTACTATGGATACTATCATCTACACTAGTATGGATGATATACAGGAGTATGGTTGGTCACTTTTTTTACAGGGCCATGTAGCTTTGCATTTTTGTCTTTCTTATAAATTGAAGAGCTTGCAACCAAAAGGCGCTAAATCCATTTTGCCTGATTTCGAGAAAATCAATGATTTTTAACTACGCACATATCAATCTATTTGGTCATCAAGTGTATATTGTAAATGAAAGAGCTATCAATATAAATCCTGCACACACCATGTATTTTATATATTTTTTTTAATTTTTTTTCGGATTTAGCGCCTTTTGGCTGAAATGACGGATTTAGCGCCTTTTGGCTGAAATAAATTTGAAGTCACCTTTAACTTCTTCAATGGCATTGTTGTAAAAGAATGTAAGGTGCTTTAATGTGCTATGCTAATAAAATAATTACAACACAGAAGCAATTCTCAACATACAATACAAAATAATTATTATGAATTAAATGAATAAAAATGTTATTAAAAGCAGTGCTCATATTTGACTGCACCATGAAGGTGACAGTGACAAAAATCATCTCATTCCAAACTCTTTATATTGTATGTTTTTTAGTACAAGTAAAATAATGTTTCTCATGAAAGTTGGAGGTGTCAAGGTAGAGACATGCCTTTTATGGCGTAAAAAAAACTTCCATGTTACAGAATACTGTAAAAACACAATTTGTGTTCTCCTGAATTGCATAACATACTGTAACTATCATACGTGTACTTAATGTACACAAACAAAACAGGATGCGCACTGATACTGGCTTTCTGTATGTGCAGTGCCAATTGTATTCTTCTCTCTGATTGGTCAGATTATCAATAGATGGGAAACTTGGGCCAATCAGAATAAAGAATAAAAGAAAGGGATTTAGCTCAGGGGTGGGCAAACTACGGCCCGGGGGCCACATGCGGCCCACTAAGCGGTTGAATCCGGCCCGCCAGTTGCTTTCTATAGTAATGGTAATAGTTTAATTTCATTTGAACATGCATCAGATTACAATTGAATGCATCACATAATCAGTTCCCAGTTCCACATGTCCAAAAGGAGTAGGAAGAAGCAAATCTTATTAAATCCTACCCCTCCATCTGGTACTTTTACAATCAGTAACTGTTACATTTGTTCACTTCCTGCTTTCCATAATACAGTTTAAGGTTTTTTTTGTTGTTTTTTTATAATGTACCTCGTACAGAAGTGATGTGACTCTACAATGACATAATAATTTGATCACTTCCTGCTTTCCTAATATGGTGTAAGGTTTTTTTTGTCACGTACCGAAGTACGAGGTGATATGACCATACAATGACATAATGGGTACCATAGTAACTGTCAATATAGTGATTTATTGTATTTATTAGTGATTATTTTGCAAACATCAACTGCTTCTAATTATTTCAAATTTTAACATACAACAGCTGGCAACATAAGTCAAGTCGGATGTATGATTCAGAAAAAAACAAAACTGTAAAATTCAATTTCGTAATTTGCTGTGGTCTGATAGTGACAGCTGATAGTACGACACTTTTACAGATAAAATTAGACTAATAATTCAATGCGGACTGTCAGAATTATAAGCGTAAAATAGTGTGTATTAAATATATATTCTGGCCCCCCCGGGACAATTTTGTTAACTCAAAGCGGCCCGCGAGTCAAAAAGTTTGCCCACCCCTGGATTTAGCTCCTTTTGGTTGAAATCTGAAATGGAAATAGCGCCTTTTGGTTGAAAGCATAAATTTCATATCACTTTTTTTCATATTTTTTAAAATGATTTCAAGACCAAAATATGTGATTTGGATACACATGACAGAGGTCTATTAAACTCATGAAAAACATGCAACTTAGTGAAAATGGGATTTAGCGCCTTTTGGTTGCAAGCTCTTCAATTTAAGTTTTCATTTCAAAACGGCATGTTGTGATGTCATTGACTACTATATACATTTGTTTTATCTGAATCATTGAAGAGTGACAAACATGCAAAAGAATACGAATCAGGAAGTACAATAGCATTGTTTTCCTTCTCTGCTTTAGTCTACTGTAGACGTGCTTTCTTCATCTTGAATTGATAATGGATTCTATCTACTGACATGGTGCATGATCTCTAGTATGTCTAGCGTGATGAGGTGGTGGTGTTGCATGGTTGAAATGTCATCAAATAATCCTGCATGCATGCAAAAATGGCATGAAACATGATAGCATGACCTCCTCTTGCCGCTCCTCACCATGACGATTGTCTTTCAGGCTCGCTGGAAAACATTTTCATCCACCTTGCTCCTCTTCCAGGTGGAGTTGGCCCTCAGCAGAGGCGATCCAAGTCCGCTTACCCGCCCCAAATCTCCAGTCTGGCGCAGAGACCGACGCTCCCTGGCGGACGTGCCTGTCTTCAAGACGCCCCTGCTATCTCCTCCTCCTCTTCCATCTCTGATCGCTCCAGCATCTCCTCCTGCAGGCGCCCGCCACAGCGCCGCAACCCCATCATCCCGGACACGGTTAAACTGCCCCCGGGGATCCACAACTCTGGTCCGGCTCGGCCTTCCACGCCTCCCGGAAAGCGAGCTTTTCACTTCCTGGTGAGGAGGCGGGATCACCCCGGGCGGCGTAAAGACAGCACCCAGTCGCTCTACATCGACGGGTCCGAGTGCGAGCTCTTGGCGCATTTCTCCTCCTGTCCTCCTTCTGCCTCCTCCTCGTCCTCCTCCATCTCCACGGCCGCGCCGTGTCCTCCGTGCTGGGCAAAGGAGACGGCGGAGGACAACAGACGCTTTTCCGACCCGGACATTCCTTACATGGACGATGACGTCTGAGAAGGTGGACGTTTCAATTAACTCATCAAGGAACGGACGACATGTTGCCAAGCACCTTTTCTACTTTTTTTTTTTAAAGATATTGAGGTTACAGTTCAGTCAAGAGAGCGTTTGTGTGTCATGTCGCCCCCTATTGGTGGATCAGCAGAGTGTTTGCCCCAATTTATGCTAATTTAAGCTTCCAGTCGCACTTTTTTTTCACTTCTTAGTTCTCCGAATGGAAAAAGTGAAGCCGACATGCTCACAGAAATACTAGCTTGTGCCTTAATTCATAGACAACTCCTTTTTTGTATTGTTGTTATGATGTTTGACGCTCATTTGGATGATGCATGTGTTGATGTTGGGGCTTCTCGTACAGGTGGATTGTACTGTGACCTGCCGGACAACAAACCACACCAAAATAGGAATTCATTGTCCTCGCGTAGCAACGGGAAATGCGAGCAGCACACGCCACTTTTTCCCTTTATAACACGCCACAGTGTCTTTTGACCGGACTTTTTCCAAGAACGAGCATCGGCTTCCCAACGGTCCCACCATGAATGTTCTGCTGCCAACATGGTTTTAATACTAATGTTCCTCTCTTGACTGATGTAGGATTGCATCTTCTGGACCGGGATGCGTCGTGTGGAAGAGAGAGTGTATGTTTGGGACTGAATGACATCAAGGAATGCTTATTAAAAGTATTAATACAGAACGGCATGCTTGGGACATCATTCAGTGTCACTGCAAAAAAAGATAAACAAATATTCAGTCTGTCAGGTGAGTACAGCCTGTGTCACCGTTGATGCATGTCACAATTGACTCCTGAAATAGTGCTCTGTGCATCAGCTATTTCATACATTTAAACGACATTGTGGATTTGTAAACGTTCAATGATTTATAAACAGTCGTGGAATTGGATGAAATGAGCTGAGATAACATCCAAACTTTACCCGGCTAAGCATACTGAAAAATCAAAGAACGCAGGGGCCTCTCTAATATGTTATTTTGTAAAATGGCTAAATATGTTACATTTAAGGCCGTAGTGAACAGCACATCGGTTATTAGTATTCGTTATGTTTATATTCGTATATAAATGCGTTCTTATGTTTAGAAAAAGTCGATTGAAGAGGCTAACTCGGCAGCTTGTTATGCTAGCGCGGGTCGTCTTTTATGTCCCTGCAGTGTTTCCGTAGCCTGAGTAGTGTGTCGTAAACAAAGAATAATTAGGAGTGTAAAAGTGACTATTTGGGTGTTATTTCAACTGCAAGGGGCTCTAATAATGTTTAAAAGCTGTATTTAAAAAGTCGTAAACGTTTGCCATGTTCTAACTGCAAAAATACTCAAGTTATAAACCTTGAGTCGTGCAGTACACTTCTTCTAAAATATAGATTTTTAAAATCAAGTTTAACGATATCACTCGTTGTAATGTAACATCGCAAACGTGCTTGTTTTTATTAAATCCTATCCACGTCTATAGAACCGGCTTCCTGTGACGTCATAATACCGCGACGCCCCGTCCTGTTTGAATATGGCGTCCAGATTGGAGATCAATTTTGTTAGGTTATTGTCTCGTTGTGAATCTATAGCCTCGGATAAACGCAGTGAGGCGGAATGGAGACTGGAGAAGGTAAAATAACACAACAAGAGATTAATATAAAAATTAATTTATTTGTTTGGGTCAATTGTCGTCAGCCAATATTAGCATGAGCGTTGTTAGCCGTCGGTCGGTTAGCCACGTCGTCACTGAAGCTGTCACGGGGTTTTTTCAGCTTGATTTGTGGTTTTATTGCACAATAAATGTTATTTTGTGAGCTCATGTAAAATGTACGTAAATAGATATTGTTGCCAGAATAACCACCTCAGTAGCATTGTAGATTCTACTAAAACTATTAATACTATTAACTATCACAATTATTAAACGATACAATTAGGAATATAACCTATTCTAACCTATTGCTAGGTTGTGGTAGCCTTTCGTGAAAGTAATAGCTGTCTTTTCTCTAGTATGTTGGTGCCTTGGAAGAGATGTTGGTGGCTCTGAGGAAAAGCATAAGGTAATTTGAACGTATCCATATTTACATACACTTTGGCGCCCTCAAATGTTTGCAGTAAACACTCATTACCAAGGACTTTAAATGGACAGCATTGTTTGTTCAGTCGCAAGTGAATGGGAACGTGTAGTACGTACGCCATGGAGCAGAAAGTCCGCCATGATGGTAAGCAAGAGAGGTGGGCGGGGCTAGGTACACTAACCGTTCACCACCTCTGACCTGAGTTTCTCAAAAATGTTATGCCCAGTGCTTATTACACTTTGATGGAATAAAAATATACGAGTATATAAATGTGTACAAATCGATTATACTGCAGAAATATGACTTACATGTAATAAAGATAATAAAAAACTAGTCAAGCAGCAGTATGAAAGACACTTTCCGTCTTTATTTGAATTTCTTCCTTAAAGTTTACCAATGCATGACATGACATACCAATACATTCATACTGTGAAATAATAATACTTATATGGATAATTAACTGGAAGCATTTACACAATGCAACATTTATTTCTGTAATTGCATCGTTAAAACATTATACGATAGCCTAACTCATTCATCACCAAGTTGTCATGAGTTCAACAAATCACCTACCGAACCTTTAAGCTATGTTGTGTGGGAGTGCCACACAATGTACACTTTTGTGAGACTAGTCTACCGTCCTCTTTATTTAGAACCCTATTGGCTCACCATCATGGCGGCCAAACCTGTGCCGGGCATACAATGGAAGTGGATGCCCAGGTGACAGTCCTATCCATTTAGAGTCCTTGCTCATAACTTCCCTCCCCTCAAATAACACCCTGTATTTTTATATAATGAATGTCGTTTTGTCAACACCTGTTTGTGTTTACTCCAGCAAACCCACACCGGAAGTGCTGACAGAATACACAAGAAAGGTGGACTTTCTCAAAGGCCTTTTGGAGGCAGAGAAGCTGGTCAGTGGCACATTTTGACCACCATTGCTTGTCTTGTCGTCATAGTCACAGATTTTATTTGTGGAAACACTTGCTTTTTCTCATAAATTCACCCTGAGTCGCTGATAAATGGTAAATACATGATGATAAAATATACATCATACAACACGATGCGGGTGTATGTAAATATATATGTACATGGCATAATGTAGGAACAAGTGTGTCCATTCAGTGATGCCTCGTTGTTGGTGATTGGTTGGTTCCACACCCTGTGGCGATGAGTGAATTTCCACCAAGGAGGACTATTATTTATAAATTGAAAATTTCCTTTGTTGGAGCATAGAAAATTGCCAACCTTCTAAATACACTTTTTAGCATTTTTAGAGCCCTCTAGACATAGCTAACACCCCTATAGTCATCATTACACACTATTACCCAACATAGAAGACATAATAAGAGAAAATAAATCATACATTCCTTATTGTTGTGGCTATTTAACTCCATGCTCTGTACAGTACTTCCTGCGGTCTTGTCACCAATACTGACACCTAGTGACCAGTGTAGAATGCTACAAGCCATTATTGAATGCCTTACATTTGCATTTAGGCATTCCTATCCGTGAAAATGCTTCATTTAGGCTGGAAAAAAGTAGATTTTGCTTAATGTTTTGACTAATATCCAAGCACAAACAGCATTAATATGTATTGAAAAACCATGATAGTGATGCTGCCAAAATAGGAAGTGTGAAGTGGTGAGGGTTGGTGTATTTGTGGGGATCTACCGTACCTACATTTGTTTTTGTGTTGCTCTTCTTCAGTCATCAGCGACAGAAAAGGCCCTCGCCAACCAATTCCTGGCTCCCGGGCGAACGCCAACCATAGCCAACGAGAGGATGCCCGCCACGAAAACCGTCCACATGCAGACCAAGGCCCGATGTACCGGGGAGATGAGGAACGAGCTGCTCGGCACGGTAAAAACACAAGATACATACGGCTTTTTCCTGATTATGGAGTCGCCAAAGCACGATATCTTTTTTTTTTTTTTTTTTTCCAGACACCGGCAACTGCTTCTTAAGACCAATAACCGATTTTTAAAAATATATCTACTTTTTTAATTAATTAATTTAATTAATTTATTTATTTATTATTTATTTATTTTATTTAAGGAAAAAGCCGAAAAAAACATAGCACTACCTGTAGTGTGTGCACACCTTGCACAGATTTGGATTTGTCCAACTTAACCTGTTGGACTACTAGCACATCACTACTCTCAGGAGAACCAGAGTATAGAGGGGAGTAGCCACCTGCTGTGGCCCAGCAAGGTGCACTCTTTTGGGGCACATGCTCCGAGCAGCCAGTGAGCTGCCACGGAGGTCTCTGGCAAACCTTTTGCACTTTTCAAATGCCGCAGCACGTTGTACAACGTCCTTCCTCTTAAAGTGAATGTTTGTTTACATGCAAGCTCACGGAAGTTAAGGCAGGCTGTTAACGTCACAGACCGGAGAGAAAAGGTGCACTTGATTTGCTAACCTGCACAGTACGGGTAATGTGGCCTCATTGGGAGTGGTTTTTAAATTGTTGTTTATCGGAGCTACTTTTAATGTGACCAGGTTTACGGCTGCAACGTCATAATTCCGGATAACTATTGTGCCATTTTCTTTTATATATATATAAAAGATAATACATAGTAGTAATAATCTTTTTTTATTGTGAAGACAACTCGTGTAGAAAAATAGTCAAACGTAAGGCAACATGAATGATTATGGTCGTTGCTACATTACCTGTATCGGCTGTTGTTTGAGCAGGTGTATCTAATGAAGTGGCCGGTGAGTACATTTGCAATAAAAAGGTGTACCTTTGTCGGAATTCATGTTAAATCTTTGTGTCATTGCAGGGCTTGGCAAGCAAAGGTAAGAGTATTTCTAATGTCTTCCTTTATCAAAGCATACCTTTTCAAAGTTCTCCCAAAGTTCTGACGTGTTTCCATCCTCTTGTCGCCTCGCTGCTACAGAAACAGATTTACGCCACAGAAGGTAAAAACACACCTCAGCTGAATAACCTACCACGGTTTTATTCCAGTACACGTCTTTTGCTTTGGTCTCGTCCAGAGGTCTGCCGCTGGATGAGCGCCAGTCAGCGGCCGAACTGGACGCCATCTTGCAGCACCAGCACAACCTGCAGGAGAAGATCGCAGAGGACATGCTCAACCTGGCCAGGAACCTAAAGAACAACACGCTGGCGGCACAGAGTATCATCAAACAGGACAACCAGGTGCTTGTTTACATCACAGCCACACTAGTCCATTAGGAAACCATCTTCTGCTGCAATAGCGGCTTGTCTCCACCAGAGGGCGGTAGAGACCAGTATTGCATGTGGGTGGACACAAAGACGAATACAGTACAATGTAGTTTTTCCTACAGTCTAAGTAGCTTGAATGATAAGCTTATTTCTTCTCTTACTTATGTTTGCACAGATGGCCACACACGCCACCCATGATTTACCGCAAAGCTTTACCCCCCCACCCCACCAAAAAAAAAAACAAAAAACAAATTCAACCATCTACAAAACAAAATAACCCAGATTTGTCTTTCCCTGCCACGTGTTGCTAGGCAGAATTCAAGTCTCCATCTTAACTACCGCATACAGCAGTGACATGACAAACGGCTTCACTCTATCACAGCTTTTTAAAATAGGAAGACATCATCTTTGGTGTTGAATACGCTCGATTATTAGTCCAATATTATGATATTATATTAATAATATGCATGTTCAATGTCTAAATGAAGAATTAAAAGTAAAACAAAAAACATAAGATGCATTCAAAGATGTCGATGATATGTAGTATTTCACACGACTTACTCGGTGTCAGTAATGCTACACTAATGAGACGGGAGGCACCACAGGAAGTACTGTCCAGAACAGGAAATACACAAAAAGAACAAGGAACCATTACTAATAATAATGTTAAAACGTGTATTTAGAAGTTCATAAACAAAAATATTCTATTTATTAATATTGACTACTACTATATTGAGTAATAGGAGTGTAAAGGTGACTATAGGGGTGTTATTTCATGTTTAGAGGGCTCTAATAATGTTACAAAACCATATTTAAAAAAGGTTTTCTGTGTTCTCGGTTTCTTATTTTCTCTTATGTTTACTATAGTGATTAATAGGCGTGTAAAGGTGACTATAGGGGTGTTATGTCATGTTGAGAGGGCTCTAATAATGTAAAAAAAAGGTATTTAGAAGATTGTAAATATGTTTTCTGTGTCTGATATGTCTTATTTTCTGAGTAATAGGAGTATAAAGGTGACTATAGGGGTGCTATTTCATGCTTAGAGGGCTCTTATATTTGCTCACCTGCCGTGACTCACATATGAACTTAGGTGCCATCCCATTCCTAACCCATAGGGTTCAATAGGATGTGGGTCCACCTTTTGCAGCTATTAAGGCTTTAACTCTTCATGGAAGGCTACCACAAGGTTGAGGAGTTTTTATAGGAATTTTGGACCGTTCTTCCAAAAGCACATGGGTGAGGTCACACACTGATGTTGGTGGAGAAGGCCTGGCTCTAAGTCTCCGCTCCAATTCATCCCAAAGGTGTTCTATGGGGTTCAGGTCAGGACTCTGTGCAGGCCAGTCAAGTTCATTCACACCAGACTCTCATCCATGTCTTTATGGATCTTGCTTTGTGGACTGGTGCATAGTCATGTTGGAAGAGGAAGGGGCTGCTACAAACTGTTCCCACAAGGTTGGGAGCATGGAATTGTCCAAAATGTTTTGGTATCCTGGAGCATTCAAAGTTCCTTTCATTAGAACTAAGGGGCCAAGCCCAATTCCTGAAGAGCAACCCCACACCATAATTCCTCCTCCACCAAATTTCACACTCGGCACAATGCAGTCCCAAATGTACCGTTCTCCTGGAAAACCTCCAAACCCTGACTCGTCCATCAGATTGCCAGATGGGAAGGCGGGATTCATCACTCCAGAGAAGGCGTCTCTTACACCACTGCATCGCCTTGGTGATGTATGGCTTGGATGCAGCTGCTCGGCCATGGAAACCCACTCCATGAAGCTCTCCTTGTACCTTGTACTTGGGCTAATCTGAAGGCCACGTGAAGTTTGGAGCTCTGTAGGAACTGACTGTGCAGGAAGTCGGCGACCTCTTTGTGCGCCTCAGCGTCCTCTGACCCAACTCCATCAGTTGACATGGCCAACCAACTCTTCCATTTCTTATATTAAAGCTGACGGTTGACTCTGGAATATTTAGGAGCCAGGAAATTTCACCACTGGATTTGTGGCCAGGTCATTAGGATGCCTGATTGTCGTCATTTGGATGGGGGAGCAAATACCATAGTGTACTTAGACACAGCTTCTATTTACCGCCTCGCGTCCCCCTCCCTCCCTCCCTCTCTCCGTGCAGACGCTGAGCCACTCCATGCGTCAGGCGGATCTGAACTTTGAGAAGCTGAAGACGGAGTCGGAGCGCCTGGAGCAGCACGCCAAGAAGTCTGTCAACTGGCTGCTGTGGCTCATGCTCATCCTGGTCTCCTTCACCTTCATCAGCATGATCCTCTTCATCAGACTCTTCCCCAGGCTCAGATGATGCTCGAGATGGAAAGACGTCGTGTATACGCGTGTGAGCTCGAGGTCAGGAACAGCGTTAAACAGCGATGGAAAAGTGGACTGGTGCAAGCGGACAGTGGAAAACCACCCGACAGACCTTTCGTGGACGGACCATTATCCCGGATAACACATCCATCCGTCATCATCATCATCATCATCACAACAACTTTCATTCATTAAACAGATCATAAATGTGCTGAAATGAAGTCTTCCCCTTTAAATATGCTCACAAATGTTGCTATTCCGGGCTGCACGGCGGTCTAGTGGTTAGCGCGCAGACCTCACAGCTAGGAGACCAGGGTTCAATTCCACCCTCGGCCATCTCTGTGTGGAGTTTGCATGTTCTCCCCGTGCATGCGTGGGTTTTCTCCGGGTACTCCGGTTTCCTCCCACATTCCAAAAACATGCTAGGTTAATTGGCCACTCCAAATTGTCCATAGGTATGAATGTGAGTGTGAATGGTTGTTTGTCTATATGTGCCCTGTGATTGGCTGGCGACCAACCAGGGTGTACCCCACCTCTCGCCTGAAGACAGCTGGGATAGGCTCCAGCACCCCCCGCGACCCTCGTGAGGAAAAGCGGTAGAAAATGAATGAATGAATGTTGCTATTCCTGAGATGTTAGCATTCGGTTGGAAAAAGTGCACAATCCTTTGGTGTGTTCTAAAGATATAAAAAGAGCTAAAAAGAAGCTAATGCACGTAATGGGACGCACCGATTCCACCTAGAAAGTCCGTTATTGGAAGCCCTCCAGCAATCTTTAGGGTCTTCTGCCCAAGCTGGGAGCATACAGTATACAGTACGTAGTAACATGTACAATGTCAGCATTCATGGTGACATTGTGCATGTTACTTCATACAGTATACAGTATGTAGTAACATGTACAATGTCAGCATTCATGTTACTACATACAGTATACAGTATGTAGTAACATGTACAATGTCAGCATTCATGTTACTACATGCAGTATACAGTATGTAGTAACATGTACAATGTCAGCATTCATGGTGACATTGTACATGTTACTTCATACAGTATACAGTATGTAGTAACATGTACAATGTCAGCATTCATGTTACTACATACAGTATACAGTATGTAGTAACATGTACAATGGCAACATTCATGTTACTACATACAGTATACAGTATGTAGTAACATGTACAATGTCACCATTCATGTTACTACAGACAGTATACAGTATGTAGTAACATGTACAATGTCAGCATTCATGTTACTACATGCAGTATACAGTATGTAGTAACATGTACAATGTCAGCATTCATGGTGACATTGTACATGTTACTTCATACAGTATACAGTATGTAGTAACATGTACAATGTCAGCATTCATGTTACTACATACAGTATACAGTATGTAGTAACATGTACCATGTCAGCATTCATGTTACTACATACAGTATACAGTATGTAGTAACATGTACCATGTCAGCATTCATGTTACTACATACAGTATACAGTATGTAGTAACATGTACAATATCACCATTCATGTACAATGTCAGCATTCATGGTGACATTGTACATGTTACTACAAAATACACAATATAGAAAAACAAACAATATAAACAACCCAAGTATTAACAAAATCAACAGCTTTTCCCAGAGTTACAGTACAGTATACAGTATGTAGTAACATGTACAATGTCAGCATTCATGGTGACATTTTACAGTATACAGTATGTAGTAACATGTACAATGTCAGCAGTCATGTTACTACATACAGTATGTAGTAACATGTACAATGTCAGCAGTCATGTTACTACATACAGTATGTAGTAACATGTACAATGTCAGCAGTCATGTTACTACATACAGTATGTAGTAACATGTACAATGTCAACATTCATGGTGACATTGTACAGTATACAGTTTGTAATAACATGTACAATGTCACCATTCATGTTACTACATACAGTATACAGTATGTAGTAACATGTACAATGTCGGCATTCATGGTGACAATTTCACGAGATTTTTTCCATTTACAAGAATAAATTGTGAATTTACAATAATAAAAGTCAGAAATGTACATCAATAAAAGTTGTAAATTTACAAGATAGAAGTTAGAATTTCACAAGAAAAAAAATAATTGTAAATTTCCAATCATAAAAGTCAGAAATCTACGTCAATAAAAGTTGCAAATGTACAAGATCGAAGTTACAATTTCACGAGAAAAAAAATAAATTCCAAATTTACAATAATAAAAGTCAGAAATGTACATCAATAAAAGTTGCAAATTTACAAGATAGAAGTTAGAATTTCACAAGAAAAAAATCAATTGTAAATTTACAATAATAAAAGTCAGAAATGTACATCAATAAAAGTTGTACATTTACAAGATAAATCCTGTAAATTGTAAATTTACAGGAAAATGTGTTATATTTTCGGGAATAAAATGGAATAGAAGTTGTAAATTTACAAGATAGAAGTTACAATTTCACGAGAATTTTTCCATTTACAAGAATAAATTGTGAATTTACAATAATAAAAGTCAGAAATGTACATCAATAAAAGTTGCAAATTTACAAGATAGAAGTTAGAATTTCACGAGAAAAAAAATTAATTGTAAATTTCCAATCATAAAAGTCAGAAATCTACGTCAATAAAAGTTGCAAATGTACAAGATTGAAGTTACAATTTCACGAGAAAATTTTTTTTCCAAATTTACAATTATAAAAGTCAGAAATGTACATCAATAAAAGTTGTACATTTACAAGATAAATCCTGTAAATTGTAAATTTACAGGAAAATGTGTTACATTTTCGGGAATAAAATGGAATAGAAGTTGTAAATTTACAAGATAGAAGTTACAATTTCACGAAAATTTTTCCATTTACAAGAATAAATTGTGAATTTACAATAATAAAAGTCAAATGTACGTCAATAAAAGTTGCAAATGTACAACATCGACATTACAATTTCACGAGAAAAAAAATAAAAATTCCAAATTTACAATAATAAGTCAGAAATGTACATCAATAAAAGTTGCAAATTTACAAGATAGAAGTTAGAATTTCATGAGAAAAAAATAAATTGTAAATTTCCAATCATAAAAGTCAGAAATCTACGTCAATAAAAGTTGTAAATGTACAAGATCGAAATTACAATTTCACGAGAATTTTTTTTTTCCAAATTTACAATAATAAACGTCAGAAACCTACATCAATAAAAGTTGTACATTTACAAGAAAGAGTAGAAAATGTATGAAAAAAGATGTGTGAATTTATGAGTAAAATAAAAGTTGTGAATTTCTGGAAATATCAGTCATAAATTTACGAGAAAGATGTTACATTTACGCGAATACGTCACAAATTTATGAGAATAAAAGTTGTAAATTGATGAGGAAAAAATTGGAAAATGCACCCAAGAAAGTACATTTATGAGAATAAAATGTGAAAATTTATGAGAAAAAAAGATGTAGTTTTACAAGAGAGAAAAAAGAGAATAACATATATTTATGAGACTAAAAGTTGTAAATTAATGAAAATAAAAATTGTACATTTACGGAAAAGCTTTGAGATTTTTGAGAAAAAAGCGGTAAATTTAGGAGAATAAAAGTCCAAAATTGATGAGCATGAAAGTAGTACATTTAGGAGAAAAAATTGTTAAATATTTTTCTATAGATTTTTTAATTCATAAAGTCATAAAGCCAAAGCTTTGTTGTGTTTTTTCTTTCGTATCAACATTTCTGCCTGTTTGATGTCTTTTTGCTGCATTTTTCCAATTGTCTCTGTTTTTCTAAAGCAGGGGTGGGCAAACTACGGCCCGGGGGCCACATCCGGCCCGCCAAGTGTTTGAATACGGCCCGCCCAATCTTTCCAAAGTATTTAATTTAAACTCAACATACAACCTGGCATCATGGCCTGAGCCAACCTTTTGATGGTTTTATCAATTTCGTTGTTTGACATGGTCTGTTGTTTACAAAGTGCTCCTGAAAAAAGAGACACAAGCACATAATAATAATAAAAATTAAAATAATAATTATTATATTATTATTAGAACTATTATGATTATTATATTTATTATATTAATGCTAATTATTATATTAATTATATATAATAATAATGTTATATTTGCATATTTTACATAATAATAATATAATAATTATTATTTTAATTTTATTTTAATTATTATAATATTTTATTATTTTTTAAATATTTAAATATAAATATAAAATAATAAATAATAATAGCAGATTGCATGACAATTTTACAGATACAATAATACCAGGTGGACTGTTACGTGTAAAATATATAGTCTGCCCCCCCGGAAATTTTGTTATATCAATGCGGCCCGCGAGTCAAAAAGTTTGCCCACCCCTGTTCTAAAGCTTGTCTTTATTTCTTGTTTCTTGCTTGTGGTTTGGAGAAGATGTGTTGTAGATGTTTCTGCAACCTTCTCCTGCAGGTGCATGACTTCTGTGGAAACATTGGTGTGTGTGTGTGTGCGTGTGTGTGTGCGTGTGTGTGTGTCCTTGCCTCCTTGCTGTTATTAGCCAGAGCGCTCGGGACCAAGGTTTTCCTTGAAGGCAAGCTTCAGCGTCATTGCTGTGATGTTTTGTCCGCTGAGAAGGAATGTGGAGGTCGAGCAGCTGGTGGCTGATTCCTAACAAAAGTCTTCAAACAGACCATTTCCTCCTGAAGGCGGCGATCAGGGCGGGACGTGTGAGTGGAATCTCGACATGCTCGTTATCCTCGTTATTTAGTGACCATCATAGTTCCATACTGCAGTCACAAAGCTTGTTTGCTCGTCACTCCCGTCTTTGTAGGCTGACATGGTCTTTTCATTCACTGACCTGGCTTTTTTTTTATTGGCTTTTTTGCTTGAAAATCAATATTCCGATATTGTCCAACTCTCAATTTACCATAGCGATGAACTGATGAACACATATGTATATGTGTTTTCATGATCGGAAAAAAAATCAGCTACCGGTATCACATTTTTATGCTAATATTGGGCTGATAATTATCAGTAATGATAATTATATACAGAACAAAAAAATCAAAGAATGAAAAAAAAATGCAAATTATTATTATTTTGGTGTGAATCACATTAACTCTGAGTGCCTTTCTAGTCATATATATACCCAGTCGTGTCATTTAAAAAAATAATTAAAAAAATATATAATTATTTTTTACGAATATTTTCTTAAGTCCCCCTAAATAATTTGATAATGTAAATGTAACACCTTTTCTCGTAAATTTATGACTGATATTTCCAGAAATTCTAGAAAACTTTTAGTTTTCTCATAAATGCACACCCTTTTTTCATACATTTTCCACTCTTTCTTGTACATTTACAACTTTTATTGAAGTAGATTTCAGACTTTTATGATATGATTCTCGTGAAATTCTAACTTCTATCTTGTATCAAATTTTTTTTATAAAAAAAAAAATTAAGGGGGGCTTAAGAACATTTTCTTAAGAACATTTTCTAGAAAAAAAATCTCTGACAAATTCCATATAATAGGGCAAAAGCAGGCTAATGAGCAAGCCAAAAATACAGTATATATATATAGTATATATATATAGTATATATATATATATATATATATATATATATAGTGTTCAAATATAAATACAATTTCTTGTTAAATATTATATATATATATATATATATATATATATATATATATATATATATATATATAATATTTAACAAGAAAATTTATTTATATTTGAACACAATATATATATATATACACCGTATTTTTGGCTTGCTTATTAGCGTGCTTTTGCCCTATTATATGGAATTTGTCAGAGATTTATTTTTGCGGAAGGAAGGAAGGAGGGGAGGAGGTAAGGAAGGAAGGAAGGAAGAAAGGAAGGCTGTTGTTTGAGATCACTAAGTCATTCAGGCGGAATGTTATGTGAACGACTGTCGGTGTGTCGCTACTATATACTACGTATGTACAGTATACTGGATATTATTTCTTTCACTACAACTACTTCTTACAATTCACCTATTGTGTTCAAATATAAATAAAATTTCTTGTTAAATATTATATATATATATAATATTTAACAAGAAATAATATTATATATATATAATATTTAACAAGAAATGTTATTGTTAAATATTATATATATATAATATTATTTCTTGTTACAATTCACCTATTGTGTTCAAATGTAAATAAAATTTCTTGTTAAATATTATATATATATAATATTTAACAAGAAATAATATTACATATATATATAATATTTAACAAGAAATGTTATTGTTAAATATTATATATATATAATATTATTTCTTGTTCCAATTCACCTATTGTGTTCAAATATAAATAAAATTTCTTGTTAAATATTATATATATATAATATTTAACAAGAAATAATATTATATATATATATATAATATTTAACAAGACATTTTATTGTTAAATATTATACATATGTAATATTATTTCTTGTTACAATTCACCTATTGTGTTCAAATATAAATAAAATTTCTTGTTAAATATTATATATATACATTATTTCTTGCATGTTCTCCCCGTGCATGCGTGGGTTTTCTCCGGGTATTCCGGTTTCCTCCCACATTCCAAAAACATGCTAGGTTATTTGGAGACTCCAAATTGTCCATAGGTATGAATGTGAGTGTGAATGGTTGTTTGTCTATATGTGCCCTGTGATTGGCTGTCGACCAGTCCAGGGTGTACCCCGCCTTACGCCCGAAGACAGCTGGGATAGGCTCCAGCACCCCCCGCGACCCTCGTGAGGAAAAGCGGTAGAAAATGAATGAATGAATGAATGAATATTATTTCTTGTTACATTTCACCTATTGTGTTCAAATATAAATAAAATTTCTTGTTAAATATTATATATATATAATATTTAACAAGAAATAATATTATATACATATATAATATTTAACAAGAAATTGTATTGTTAAATACAAGAAATAATATTATATATATATATAATATTTAACAAAATATTTTATTGTTAAATATTATATATATAATATTTCTTGTTAAATATTATATATATATATATATATAATATTTAACAAGAAATTTTATTCATATTTGAACACAATAGGTGAATTGTAAGAAGTAGTTGTAGTGAAAGAAATAATATCCAGTATACTGTACATACGTAGTATATAGTAGCGACACACCGACAGTCGTTCACATAACATTCCGCCTGAATGACTTAGTGATCTCAAACAACAGCCTTCCTTTCTTCCTTCCTTCCTTCCTTCCTTACCTCCTCCCCTCCTTCCTTTTTGAAAGGGGCTTTTACTTGGGCTCCATTACGCCCACGTCGCTAATCTTTCAGGCTTCGCAGGGGTCAAGGTTCAAATCCTACAATGTGATTAGTTTGCTGAGGGGTCAAAAGCAATAAATAACACACACGGTCACGCTGCCAAGTGTGAAAGATTAGCAGAAAGGCTCTTTTGGCAGTCTTATTTACATGTCAACTGACGTGAGAGATGTGCTAATCTAGCCATCATCTGGCCATTTTAAGACAACTCATAATAATGATTCATATTCAAACGCAAATGTATAATATTTATATATTTGCTTTCTCTCGAGTCACATTTTTTGCTCTAAAGAAAAGTGTTCATTTCCACAATCAAGAAATGAATAACTTACTTAAAAATAGAAATATAAATAATATATGGAATACATCTCTTAACTTTTTCCAGGCTGCATAATGAAAATCAAAATATATGGTATCACTTTGATATTTTTTGGTATTTTTTTCAATTGAAGGCTTGAAGGATTTTTGCATGTTTGTCACACTTGAATGTTTCATAACATCAAACAAATAATAAATAAATATTAGTCAATGACAAATCAAAATGCATTTTTTAAATGAAACTCATTATGTTATTATTTGTTGTCATTCAGCCACATTGGAGGCTTTTCCAGCATCAAGGACTTTTGAAGGTCATGCCACAGCATCTCAATAGGATTCAGCTCAGGACTTGGACTCGGCCGCTCCAAAGTCTTCAATTGTCTTCCGGGTCCTGAAGCGGCAGACCATCGCACTACCACCACCATGTTTTACTGTTGCTATGAAATGCAGGCCGTTTTTGCCCAGTGTCTTTCTTAAGGCGGAGTCATGAACACTGACCTTGGAACAAGTGGGGCCTGCACTTGACTGGATGTTGCTGTGGGGTCTTTTGTGACCACTCGGATGAGTCGTGGGGCGGCCACTCCTGCGAAGTTTCACCACTGTTCCATGTTGTGACCTTTCATGTATAATGGCTCGCACTGTGGTTGGCTGGAGTCCCAAAGCACACCAATAGATCTTAATTACTTTCTTTCTGGTGGGGCTAATCACCTTTTCACACGAGGCATGTCGGTTTGGATTTCTTTGATTTTTTTTCACCACTAATAATCAAAAGTTTTCTTTAAAAACTGCATTTTGTGTTCAGTTGTTTTGCCATCGACTAATATTTAAATTAGTTTGATGATCTGAAACATTTAAATGTGACAAATATGCAAACAAAAAAGAAATCAGGAAGTGGCAAACACTTTTTGGCACCACTGTGTTATTAGCATATTGGCATGAACACTTCAGCGTCTCTGTTTTTTTTTTTTTTTTTAATTTCAACTTCTTTCTACAATTTACCGCAGGCTGATTAAGAACACGTTTCTGGCTGCAAATGGCCCCCGGGCGGCACTTTGGACACCCCTGACTTGAGTCATAAATGAATATACAGTAAACCTCGGATATATCGGATTCAATTGTTCCCACTGGTTTTGTCCGATATAAGTGAAATCCGTTATATGCGTATACCGGAAAATGTCCGTTTTACGCATATATCGGATTTATATCCGGTATATGCGTAAATGGGATTTTATCCGTTATAAAAAGGCACTTCCTTGACTATGTTTCCAATGTACCTGGACGCGCAGGCAACGCTGCAAACGCTGCAAATGACGTCGTATAGCGGCCTGTCACAATTCGGCGAATCGGAGCGCCACGATGCGGCCATCCGATATATGCGAGGGAAATTTCATGGAAATGCATTGGAACGGGACTGGAGATTTTGTGCGAAATAGGCGAAATCCGTTATAAAAAATCCGATATATGCAATGAATTTTTATTGGAAATGCATTACAGAAAAATCGGTTCTTTTTTATCTGTCCGTTGTGAGCGAATTTCCGATATATCCGAGTCCGATATATATCCGAGGTTTACTGTACTGAATTTACTGAATCAAGGAGTACACAGGATTGACTGTGGCTTAGAGGAGGAGGACTACCAGAAAGAGATCTGTTTTGACTAGATTCCACTACCCTTAGTCCTCCAGACCCGTGACATTTAATCTCTCTAAGACCTCATTTACTCTGTTGACCGGGTAACAACATTCCTCAGATAAACAACAAGCCTCGCTCCACGAGGTCCTGGCAGCCGAGGCCCGCCGTGTACCATCCCGGCGCACAAACAGCACCCCGACCTCGCCGAATGTTCTTTTACATATTTTCACTTCTTGCGTCAACAAGTCTTGGGGTTCACCTGCGGTCGGGTTGTGGGTATCGGAAGAAAATAGGCATCGTAAGAAGGAACAGTATTGTGCGCAAAGAAGCTGCTCCGGGGTTTGACTCCGATGATATTTGCTATGCAAATCTAAAGGAACACGGTGTGTACCTTCCTCACCCCTGGCAGGTGCTTTACTTCCCGGATGCAAGACCGAGGCGGCACGGAATGTTTGTAGTGCTCCTTGACCAGCCGCCATCATATCTCAACACACAAATATTCAACGCCGAATACTGAAAGGCAATTGAAATTGTAAAATGAACAAATACACACTATCGGAGTCACGGTCTAACCTTTAGCCTGGTTGTCAGTTAGCGCTGCCAGTGCTTAAGCGGTGCCCAAACTGGTATGCTGGATGCTGTGATTAATGTCATTAATCCGTTCCAGAAGGTCTGACTCAAACCAAAACAAACTCTAACCAAAGCAAATTTTCCCATATAGGACAAGGGTCTCAAACAGTTTGAGGCCCCCCGCCTTGATATGAAAGTTTAATGTTAGTGCGGTCCGCGCAAGTTTGATACGGATGCTGTATGGTATCATGTACCCAGAAAAAATTATTACGTTTGATTAATGTTCATGTTAAAGGTTAAATAACTGTTAATAGTTATCCTCCATATCCGTGTGGAAGTGGTACGTTTTTGGCTATTTAAGTTTAAAGGAAATAACTTGAAGGCTACCGTTTAGGTCGCTAGCTCTCTAGTTTGCGAGTTAGCATGTGTCTCAAGACCCTGCAGTTGCGCAATATGTTGTAAATAAAAAGAGTATAAATGTGACTATAGTCGTGTTTTGTCATGTCTACAGGGCTCTAATAATGCTTTGTTCATTTTAATCAGAAAAAAAATAATTTGTCTACCCACCAACTATATGTGGTTTCTTAAGTTTTATTATTTGCCGTTTTATTATTATTATTATATTTATTTATTTATTACTGATTGATTGATTTTCTTTATTCTTGATTTGTTTATTTATTTTTCATCTTATTTTGTGTAGAAAAATAAAAAATAAGATATTTGAGAACAGTGGAATGTTTTATCAGAGCTTTTCTTGTAGAAAATTGGAACCAAAGCGAAGTTTTTTTTAAAAAATTGTTTTTAATAAATGCGTTTTTTTTTGGGGGGGGGGGGGGAATCTGATGCGGCCCAGTCTCACCCAGACCCGAGCTCCAGTGGCCCCTGGGTAAATTGAGTTTGAGACCCCTGCCATAGGAGATCATGTAAACCCAATTAATCCGTTACAGACACCCCATTTTTACCTACATTAGCTGAAATAAACACATTATTCTACTCAGAATCAGAATTACCTTTATTGTCATTGTTTTGCATACAAAATTTGAGTGCCACTCCATGGTGCATTTTATAGAAAGTAAAAATAAAACAAGGAATAACAATATAAATATAAAAGTGGCAGGTGCTGTTCAAAATAAGTATAAATATACGTATGTACATCAAAAACAATAACCTATACAGTAACAAGATGTAGAATTGCAGTCACCAAAATGTGGAATTTCAGTAAATATATATATATCCAGTAATATTGCAGAAGTGTCCTGGTGAGGATGCCTTATGAGATGTTTGGTGACGGCTACGTTTACCTCCACATGCTAACAACATGCTACAGTAGGTTTCAATGCTAATGTTTGGTCTCACTTTACAATAAGGTACACAAAAATACAGTAGTTACTACAGTAGCTACTGTAGTTGTTACTGAAGAACAAATGAAGAACTAATGACTAGAGTGGTTACTGAGGAACTAAGGCACACAGTACATTTGGATCAGTTGTTGAGGAACTCATGAAGAACTAATGAATGAATGACTTAGGCACATACATGTAGAGTAGTTACTGAGGAACTAAGGCACATGCATTTAGAGTGGTTATTTGAGAACTAAAGAAGAACTAATGACTACGGTACATCCATCTAGAGTAGTCATTGAGAAACTAATGAAGACCAAATGAGGAACAATTGAGTTGAGTAGTTACTGAGAAACTAAGGCACATGCATGTACAGTAGTTACAGTACTGAGGAACTAACGAAGAACTAATGACTAAGGCACCTCCAGTTAGAGTAGTTACTGAGTAACTAATGAAGAACTAATGACTACGGCACATCCTTTTAGAGTAGTTAATGAGGAACCAATGAAGAACTAATGATTAAAGCACGCCAATTTAGAGTAGTTATTTATTAACTAATAACTAAGGTACATCCTTTTTGAGTGGTTATTGACTAACTAATGACTAAGGCACATCTTTTTAGAGCAGTTAATGAGGAACCAATGAAGACCTAATGATTAAAGCGCAGCAATTTAGAGTAGTTATTTATTAACTAATTAACTAATGACTAATGTGCATCCATTTGTTGTTATTGAGGAACTAATGTGAACTAATGACTAAGGCACATCTTTTTAGAGTGGTTATTGAGAAACTAATGAAGAACCAATTGGAGTAGTTATCGAGGAACTAATGGTGAACTAGGCGCATTCATTTAGAGTAGTTATTGGGGAACTAATGGTGAACTAATGACTAAGGCGCATCCATTTAGAGTAGTTATTGAGGAACTAATGTGAACTAATGACTAAGGCACATCTTTTTAGAGTGGTTATTGATGAACTAATGAAGAACCAATTAGGGTAGTTACTGAGGAACTAATGGTGAACTAGGTGCATCCATTTAGGGTAGTTATTTGGGAACTAATGAAGAACTAATGACTAATGTGCATCCATTTAGAGTTGTTATTGAGGAACTAATGACTAAGGCACATCTTTTTAGAGTGGTCATTGATGAACTAATGAAGAACCAATTAGGGTAGTTATTGAGGAACTAATGGGGAACTAATGACTAAGGCGCATCCATTTAGAGTATGTGTTGAGGAACTAATGAAAAACTAATGACTAATGCACATCCATTTAGAGTAGTTATTGAGGAACTAATGTGAACTAATGACTAAGGCACATCTTTTTAGAGTGGTTATTGAGAAACTAATGAAGACCCAATTGGAGTAGTTATTGGGGAACTATTGGTAAACTAGGTGCATCCATTTAGAGTAGTTATTGGGGAACTAATGACTAAGGCGCATCCATTTAGAGTATGTATTGATGAACTAATAAAAAACTAATGACTAATGCACATCCATTTAGAGTAGTTATTGAGGAACTAATGTGAAGTAATGACAAAGGCACATCTTTTTAGAGTGGTTGTTGATGAACTAATGAAGAACCAATTAGGGTAGTTATTGAGGAACTAATGGTGAACTAGGTGCATCCATTTAGAGTAGTTATTGGGTAACTACTGGTGAACTAATGACTTAGGCACATCCATTTAGAGTAGTTATTGGGGAACTAATGGTGAACTAATACTAAGGTGCATCCATTTAGAGTAGTTATTGAGGAACTAATGTGAACTAATGACTAAGGCACATCTTTTTAGAGTAGTTATTGGGGAACTAATGGTGAACTAATGACTAAGGCACATCCATTTAGAGTAGTTATTGGGGAACTAATTAAGTAATGAGTAATGGTAATGGTAATGGTTTTGTAGGTTCGTTCCTAATAACTAATGTACTTGTATATAGTTATTGTTTTGTGGTGGGAAGCAGAAATGAGTGTTATGGATGTAAAATGAAACAGGCAGAAACACTAAGTGTCACCCACAAGGCGCCGCCGGGTTGACAGACTGTTTAGCAGGAACCGGAGATGTTTATGCATGGATGGTTGCAGCCGAAGACGCAGCCACTCCCGTCACATTTACATACCTCAAAGGATGACGGTCTTCTCTTCAAGCCATAAAATTCAAAGGTCTTGCACCCTGGTCTTGTTACAGTCCATGGTCTTTGTCTTTGGTGCTCTCCATGTGTTTGTTACCTCGTGGGTCTCTCTCTACCATAGCAAATATAAACAAACGCTGGAATTTGCTACGACATATAAAAATTGCAAATGTTTTGCCAGAGACCACCGGGCGTCACATCAGCTGCTCGGAGAGTGTGGAGGAATACCTTGTTGGGCCACACCGGGTGGCTCCTCCCCCTCTATATAATCTGGTTCACACCGGCCGCTCGGAGCATGTGTCTGAATATAGTGCACCTTGCTGGGCCACAGCAGGTGGCTCTATACTCTGGTTCTCCTCATAGTAGTGATGTGGTGGTAGTCATGGCGCAGTATTTATCAGTGGTACCTCCTGCCACTGATAAACATGTACTATACATACTGTAGGTATTTGTTATTATTTTGCAATGCTGTAAATGTTGTAACATTTACATTTCGTAAATAATGTTCTTTACATATATGCTGCGTCTATACATATATTACAATAGTATGTAAATGTTACATTACTATATTAAGAACGCCATATAATAATGTAAATGTAAAATGATTTGTAATTGTGCTGTATTTAAATACATTAGATTATATACATACTGGTACATATAGGCATTGATTAGCTACATATTAATAAAATGTATTTTACTGCCGTCGTTTGTAAAAAAAAAAAAAAAAAAAAAAGACACTCCCGTTTGTTTACCTTCCTCTGGACAAAGAGCGCCGGTGTTCCCGCTGATCCGGCCCGTTTCCCCGTTGACATGAATGGTTCCAGTCCGATCCGCTCCTGGTTTTGGCGGCGTCCGGCGCGTGTCCCAGCTGGGGTGAGTGGCAGGAGTTGTTTACTGGCTCACACAAGGAGACACGCAAAGACACGACAACCTGACGGCGGACGAGCGAGCTCCACTCGGAACTTTTTACGCATCTTTTTCTTTTTAAAACTATTTCTGTTTTGTACCTCATCACCAGTGCTGGAGACTACGCAGCTATTTCACGTGCGTGTGTGTTTTTTTCCCCTTACATTTCACACCGAAAGCTGGTTTGTTTTGGATTAGCTAGCTAGCTTTAGCTGCCCCCCCTTTCCTCCTCCTTCTTCGTCTTCTCCCATCGGCTAATCTGACGGAGAAGAAACAAGACGACTTTTTTTACTACGAGGTATTTGTGTTTGGGAGGGAAAAGGAGGCATTCATTTTCCAGGTTTGTCCCCTCTTTTGGATACTTTCCCCTTCCGCTTGGAGCTTTTATGAGGGCTTGTATTGGCGGCGTGGTGCTGCCTCGAAAAGGGTGAAGGAGTTCATGGGATTGTCGTAGTGTGTGTGCTGGAAGGGAAAAACATCCACTTCTTCCACGTTTCTTTCTCCTAAAAGGATTTTTTTATCCACAACTGGAGACACAACTTGGAAGCTCCAGCGAGGAGATAAATGAACGAGAGCTATCAGCTACCAGTCGGATACTAACGCCAGTAAAAGTGGACAAGAGGACACATGGATGCAGACAGTCGCCTTCACTTATGGAAAATGAACATTTTCACTACAACGTGTATCGCCACCATAGAGGACCACCTCAATTAGTGGTCTGCGTTTTCATTTCAAGGCGCAACACCAAGAACTTGTCCGGGGAGACCCTTTTTATCACCGAGCCCCGTTGACGGGGTGCAGCTTTGATTTAAGTACTATCACCGTTGAAGAAATACGTTTGTCACACCATTGGAGGTGTTTTCCTCTCTACAAGATGAGGCTTCAACTGGGGGCACAACTTGTGCTTTTTCTGCTCATTTGTAGCTGCATGATAAGCCAGCATGGACTCATTAAGGGAGAAAGTAAGTACACGTTTTATTATTTTTTTGGCATAAATGTACACATCTGTGTATTTTTTAAACTTGCTTGGGTAGTACTGAATTGAATAGTGTTAAGGTGATTCTGGTGGTTTTTATAGCAATGTAATATACAGTACCTTTTGACACTGTTGATATGAACTGTTAAAGCGCATGCGCACAAAGGTTGTTTAGGGCCCTATGTGTTTTTCGCCTCTCATGATCATGGCTGCCCGCCATTAATTACAATCCCTGCGTAAAGTTTTGGAGGAATATACCCCCCACCCCCAATGCCGTCTGCTTCCTCCCCCCGAATGGGGACTCCTCGCCGGGGACAGATTAGCCAGGTTGGGGGGGTGAGGCAAGCGGCCATGCACGGCTAGCTGGATAGCTAACTAGCTCAGGCCTCCCACAACGTAAACAACACATTATGACCAAAGAGGAGACGGTGGATTAGCCACATTAGCACGGTCAAATACAATTTACTGACACACCGCTTCCCCCAGTACAGGAGGTGCCCTTTTATCAATGGATTCAAAGGGGGGGGGGGGGGGGGTGTTGATCGTAGCATAACGGAGTCTGACATTAAAGCGTGCGTTGATTCGATTCCCACCGTTAACCGCTTACATGGCAACGAATGGCTCACTTGCTCTACTCGCTTACCTATTCAAAAATATCAAATTTAAAATGTTCTCTTTTCTTATGTGTTGGGAGCAGCGTCTCAATGTTCACACATGCAAAAAACAAATTCACATCACAATTAATAATAACGCATCCTTCCTTATCCAAGTGTGCTCAAGTCTTTAAAAGGTTAAAACACGTTTTGTAGGATGTGCTAAATTAGAGGTTTTCAGTTAGAGCAGGGTCTCTGCTGCATTTTAATCACAGCAGACCTCATTCTTTGCCAAGAAAGTATATGTTAGAATATCCTACAATGGCAAACTATAAAACTGAACCAAATTTGCAAGTCTGAGGCGCAGCAGCCTGAAAAAAGACTTACCAACCCACTAAGATAACCTATGAAATCTGTTTTATTTGTTCAAAATTATTTTTTTTCAAGTTTTTGAATTATTTTTTTCTTGTAGCATCCCGAGTGTGTGCTTTTTCAGTAAATGCAAAAATACAGTAAACCTCGGATATATCGGAAATTCGCTCACAACGGACAGATAAAAAAGAACCAATTTTTCTGTAATGCATTTCCAATAAAAATTCATTGCATATATCAGATTTTTTTATAACGGATTTCGCCTATTTCGGACAAAATCTCCAGTCCCGTTCCAATGCATTTCCATTAAATTTCCCTCACATATATCGGATGGCCGCATCGTGGCGCTCCAATTCGCCGAATCATGACAGGCCGCTATACAACGTCATTTGCAGCGTTTGCAGCGTTGCCTGCGCGTCCAGGTACATTGGAAACATAGTCAAGGAAGTGCCTTTTTATAACGGATAAAATCCGATTTACGCATATACCGGATATAAATCCGATATATGCGTAAAAGGAACATTTTCCGGTGTACGCATATAACAGATTTCGCTTATATCGGACAAAACCAGTGGGAACAATTGAATCCGATATATCCGAGGTTTACTGTACTTACATTTATTGATTAACTCCATCATTGGTCATTTTTGCCCCGTATTTGAGAATATGGATATCACCTGGCTAACTTTTGTCATAGGATGTCAGCCTATGTCTACACGTAGCAACATGTGCCAATCTGTAATGAAACTAACTCATGCTAATGTTTTTGTTTCACGAAGGCGTAGTCACCGACGCAATTCCAATTGCGATATTTTTTTTTCTGACACCACTCTTATTTTGAAGTCTGGAATTGTGTTGCGTGTGCTCAGAATGTCTTTTGATGACCAAGGATAAAGGTACCTCTCGTCACTAAGAACGGCCACCGTAAAACGCTCGTTTTGTGTTCACAAGCAGTAATCATCCAACCAACACACTGACAGCCACACTAGCATGCTCTGCTAAACTAAACTCACCCCACTAGCTTCCATTCATGCTCCGTAAGAGGTGAGTTTCAAAGTTTTTCAAAAACCTTTGTCACAGTTGGGCATGTTAAATCCAAGAGGGCGAATGCTACTCCCCACACAAGCGCTCCTTCTCCTTGAGATTCAGCATCTAACAGTAGATTCTGTTTTTAATGGCCAATTATGCGGACATCATAGAGCCCTAATAACTGTAGTTATGTTAAAGGCACAATTAATAGATTTTTAGTTTCTACAGTGAGAGAGTGTAAACAAAAGCACTCATGTCAGCCCCAATACAGCCATGCATGTAATAAAGACAAGTAAAACAAAAATCCGGGTCGCTGAGCCAACTCGCCCTGGCTGGCGAGGCTCGCGGTGTCGGCTGTGGCTGTGTTTGTGATGCTCCTTAAGTAAAGAAAACTTTTCAAAAGTTGATCGCATGTTGGTGGGAATCCAGATCCAGTTTGTTTGTGAAGCCTACTCGTGTTTCTGAAGAGGTTAGATTAGTATTACAAACATGTTGCACAAGGATAGCCAGCGAGTACTTCATTGTGGAACAAACCCCGATAACGTACGAGTGTATGCCTGATCTTTAGACTCTGGCCCGTATTGGTTAAAATGGCCGCTTCCTTCACCAGCCAGGTTCAAAGCAAGCAAATGTTGTGGACACTTTACTGAGGTCATGTATGCAGACAGAGCAGACGCCCCCGCGCCCCCACTCCCGAAAGGGGTCTTATGAGAGTGGGCTACTTGTACCCCTCCTTCCTCATTCTTTGGCTCCCTCTCTCTGTCTCTGTGTCCCTCTAAGGGAGTGGGGGGTACATGCCATTGGCTGCTTCTGGTGCCTTATTTACTCAGTTCTCTGCTTAGTGACCATATTTGGCACTCTTGAGATGTTTACGCTGAAGAGGGTGCGGGTCAACAACCAAAATACCCAGAATAACCAATTCTAAGAATACTTGGTTCTGAATGGACGCGATAGCTCTACATCAGTCATGGCAAAGGCGGGGGTGGGGATGGGGGGGCTTTCAGGATTGATATATTTACCCCACTGCGGTTGTGATGAGCTGACTGCGTTCTAGATAATGTTGGAAAGGCTTTTTTGGCTGGCTGTTTTTAATAGATTTGGACATGGTTGTTTGCCGTAGTTATCAGCAAACGGGTTTCTGAAGTAACTGCTGAGCTGTCTCCCGGACCGACTTGTGAAAAACAAGTTGTGCAACCAGGAGCCTGGCCCCCTTCTTGTTCCCCTCAGCCTCGTACACGCGGCGCTGTTGGACAGGGCCAGTGTGTATGCACGTATTTACGCTTCTGATCTTATGGATGTTTTCCACAGCCTGACCTTCCGGCACTGAACTCTTCTCTCTGACAAACACACAAAGGTGACACAAATTATCAGTATTAGAATATGATGCATCATGACCTTCAGGGTATAGAATCAATACAACGGCATCAGAGATTACCTCAGCTATGCTGTTTATTGTCGAAAAACGTAACACCAGTTGGCTTTATATAAGCATAAATCTGCTTAATAGACATTATAGAGTTCATAAAATCTAGCTAATTACTGTTGGTGCGTGAGTGTGTATATAATACAGAACAGTGAAGAAGAAAGAAACCTACAAATCAGCTTTTCATTGGACAAGGGAAATGTGTTTTGGTTAGTGTAGGGTGTTTGATTGTAGAAAAAATGTAAATCACCTAATTGACCATTTTTCAAATGTCATTTTTTAGCTGTAAAACAATTTCTTGTATTAATTTTAGGGGAAAAAATACACATACATCTATTTTTAACAATACTTGTGAAAAAAGTTTATGATATGAATTCATTAATTCTGTGTAACATAAGAAAAAATAAAGAGTACTGCTGCTGGTTGCAGCTAAGTAATCCACTCCATTTGGTTTCAGTGGCTTCAAGACGCAATGATAAACTGATTATTACAGTCATCCTCGATAGATATTGTAATGTATCAATTACAACTGCAGCAATTAATCATTTTGCGGAAATATAAATATCCTAAGATGTCTGTCTCCCAAACAATATTTTTCATTTTCTTAGTCATACATAAAAACAGACCTATTATCTTATGAAAACAAGATATACATCCACGTCAGCTTTGGCTGGAAAACAGTGATGGCTATTTTTGACTCTTTTCTGGTATGTTCCCGACCAAACTGTTTATCTTTGGTTCATGTTGGTTTGGTCTGTCATTCCTCACTGTATCGCAGTTTTTCAAATAATACCAAATGGTCACTGTTACTGCTACTACTAGTCAAAAAATATTGAGAGACACACACGTAAAAAAGTTCTCCCCTCATTCAATGTGGAAGTGGTACATTTCTGGTTTCTTTGCCCTTCTTCCCCACTCCATTTGAAACACTCCCTCACTCTCTTGTAGTAGTTCCAGTTCATCTTTCTAGTTAGCGCCCATGTGATGAAAACAGAGAACAACAGGAGTGTAAAACTGGGCTGTTATTTCATGTGCGCTAATAATGTCAAAACCCGTATTTACAAAGTCATAAACAAGTTTTCCATGCTCTAACTTTGAAAACATTCAGTTTATTCATATTGAATCATATTTGGCTGAAATTCACTCATCGTAATCGAGTCTGGAACCAATTAACCACGATAAACAAGGGGCAATTAATCTAAACGACAATCTTTACATTAATAAATATTATTTTTCTATCAATAGATGTTATTTGTAATACGTGGATTATCAAATAATTGTTTCACTTTTGTATTATTATCATTGGTAACAGTTTAGCAATAATACTGCAATAGCGACTACTCTTTTATTTCAATGATATATTATGCTGTTTGGGCTGCTTCACAAACAGAAGACAAAGAAATGAGCAGTTTCTCAGGCCACTCTCATGCTGCGATGATAACAAAACACTGCAGCTTTGCTATCGTACTACTGCACTGGGGTTTTGTTATGAACGTACTTCTTCCTGGCTTGTTCACTCTGTTTGTCTGAATGAACAAGGGAGCTGTGTGTTCAGGCTACAAGGAAGGTCCATTTGCATATCGTACTTGAAAACAAACAAATTTAAGGAAGATCCAGAGCTTTGTGTGTGTGTGTGGCTTTGTTGCCCATTTGTAGGCTCTGAGAAGTACAGTGGCATTTTCTGACAATGCTGTGCATGTTGTGGAATGTGTTTGAAGTGGCCCACCATGCCTTTGCTATTGTCAGTGTGTATCTGTGTGTGTTGTGTGCGCACCCATCAGTATGTATCCCAGTCGCCCAGTGCTGTCTGCAGGATCTCATCGCACATCTCCCGTACAGCCCACTTCCAGGCACTGTATGTTTACATTGTTAATATGTATTCATGCATGTTTGTATGTACGTATGTGTGTGTGTTTTGGGAAGCGATAGTTATGGATGCGGACAGCGTGTACTGTATATGATCAAAGTCCAAACCGTTTATGTGGACCAACTCAACAAGTCCTGGTCCACAATGTTTGTTTTATCACAAAAACATGGCCGCTTAAGCTGACGTAGACAACTTCACTCACAAAAATGTATGAATTTATGAATCATGCTGTTTTGTGGTTGAGCCTAGCAATAAATACTGTATTTTCCGGACAATAAGTCACACTTTTTTTAATAGGTTGGCTGTTCCTGTGACTTATACTCCAGAGCGACTTATAAATGAAAAAACTGTTTATGTTACATAAACACTGGACACCTTTTCTGTTCATGTTTATTTTTGTGTAGCTGAATAACCATTGTGTTAGCATATCTTACACCTATTCAGCATATTCGCTATTCTTTTATTGTTAGATATTGTTGATATTCAACCTAATACTCAATGGCGGTATTAGTTTTGGTCTATATCGCCCAGACGTTGATGAAATGGGGTATTGGGTCCTGAGGTGTTTGGCGAGACACAAGAACCAGACTTGACTGTGGGAACAACAGGCTTTTATTAGAGTTTAGTTTGCATGATCTCACAACAACGCTAATCATAATCATAATGCTAATGTTGTGGCTGTGACCCAGCTGAAACTCAACTCTGAAACAACGTCACTTCCTGTCAACACGTCCGCAACACATTTATTGTTCATTCATTCATTCATTTTCTACTGATTATCCTCATGAGGGTCGCGGGGGAGCTGGAGCCTATCACAGCTGTCTTCGGACGAGAGGCGGGGTACACCCTGGACTGGTGGCCAGCCAATCACAGGGCACACATAGACAAACAACCATTCACACTCACATTCATTATACATAAATGGGGTCCACTGTCTTGAGATGTTATTGGATTGCATCTTTGAAGTTGAAACACAAGAAGCAAGAAGTGGGTGAAGTCTGGCACGGGACCATTCCAACCGTCTTTGTTGAAGAAGAATTTGTATCGAAAGTGGTTTATTTGTTCCAGTTTGTGCATTTGAATGTCAAGGTGTTTAGCTTGGAGCCTGCGGCGCCGCTAACTGTCTGTTCTGCCTACCTGCTCTTGTGCTTTTTGTGTAAACAAAGCATCCCTTTTGTATACCGCTTGTCCTCATTGGGGTCACGGTGGGCTGAAGTCTGCCTCAGCCAACACTGGATGAGGGGCGGCGTACACCCTGGAATGGTCACCCATCAAACACACGGCACACATAGACTAACAACTATTGACCTGTCTTGGCTTGGACCTATCTGTGGACAGATTTCCTGTTCTTTAGGTATGCCGGACTCCTCCCACACCCCTAAAACATACTTGTTAGACTACATTCTCCATAGGTGTGAATGTGAATGGATGGTGGCCGTTCCCATAGGCTCCAGCTCACCCGTGACTCTGAAAGCCGATGCTGCATATTTACCTAATTCCACCGCACCGCCAGGGACAGATTTCCAATGTATGTTCACATAACCACCACACGGCCAAGTTGTTGAAAGAAAATATTACCTAATAGCAATAAATACATACTGTATTTGTTTACTACCTTTAAATTAACCCAGCCTTGAGCACATCAATGGACAGATGTATATTTCATTTCATTGTTTACTGCACCTGCATTTTTAGCCACATGGCTAACATAAAACATAAACATATGGCTATATGGTTCCAGCTGTTGGGACCACCCATGAACATCCCAGAAGCTGGGAAGGGGAAAGTTTTGAAATGGACTTATAATTTGTCCTCAGCCTGCCAGTCTTTCCTTAGGAGCGATTGGATGAAAGGATTCCCAAGTGTCCGGCTCAGCATAACGTCAGGCTGGGGAAAGAAGTGAGCAGTGAGAAGACGTACACGTGTCTTTTCAGCACGCTGCTTTCACGTTGGTTTCATTTCAGAGCTTGTCTGATGCCACCGGGCCCCGACTCCCATTCCCCGATGGAGAGCTGTGGCCTGTTTATGTAAACCTCCGCTCACTGCACAGAAATGTGGTGTCGATGGGGGGGAGGGGAGTGCACATACACACACACACACAGAAGAGAGCACACCGTTACGCCATGCTGCAACAATTTGACTTGATGGTCCTTGTTACTGTTGACTTTTTTTTTTAAACCATTGGTGAATTTCCGCTGTAAAATCGTCCTTGTTACACGGAGATCATCAGTTCAAGACCAGACACGAAGATAAGCCTGTGTGCATGTCTGAATCATTTTCAAGGCAACCCCCCCTTTTTCTTCCGAAAAGAAAGAAAACACAACAATCCAAATAAAAATGGAGGACAGGGCTCTACATTAAAAACAAAAATGACTTGCCCATGGGGAATCCTTAAAGTGAGCACTACTTGCCGGAACTTGCCCCATGTAAAATGAAAAGACTGCCATAATGATATAATATATCAATATATACTGATAATTAATCAGATAATAGTACTGACTCATTGTATTTGAAGGAATGTCTGAAAAATTGTGGAGATGTATGTTAACATGGCATGCCATACTACCTTACACATTGTAGTCGTGGTAAGCAGTGATACAGTAAACCTCGGATATATCGGACTCGGATATATCGGAAATTCGCTCACAACGGACAGATAAAAAAGAACCAATTTTTCTGTAATGCATTTCCAATAAAAATTCATTGCCTATATCGGATTTTTTATAACGGATTTCGCCTATTTCGGACAAAATCTCCAGTCCCGTTCCAATGCATTTCCATGAAATTTCCCTGGCATATATCGGATGGCCGCATCGTTATGCTAATCTTGTTGATGTCACTGGCTATTGTCTTTCTCCTGGCTCCAGATTTAGGACAAATATAAAAGTGAGTGACGTCAATAATACTAGCACAGCAGTGAATGAGATCTTAACCTCACTATTGGAAATAACGTAGGCCTGACGGGCGTAACAGGGCCTAGCTTAATTAACAATTTGTTATGCTCAGAGTCCAATAAAGTTAAATTCTCATTACCTTGCGTCTCTTTTCATTGCCCAGTCCAGGTACATTGGAAACATAGTCAAGGAAGTGCCTTTTTATAACGGATAAAATCCGATTTACGCATATACCGGATATAAATCCGATATATGCGTAAAACGGACATTTTCCGGTATACGCATATAACGGATTTCGCTTATATCGGACAAAACCAGTGGGAACAATTGAATCCGATATATCCAAGGTTTACTGTATTTATAAGTTGTGCACCACAATGAAACATTATTGAATAGACACATTTGTGTAATGGTAAAGTGTTTTTTATCCAGAAAAAAATGCTCAATGGTCAAACAATAATTTGTGAAGCAAAGGTGAGAAAAATCCACAGAGAAATGGAAGCGCTAGATTTTGTAGCTTGTGCAAAATCAGCACTTGGTATTTGATCTAATCGGCGGTGTTTCATTGTGACCACTTCAAATTGTCACAGCAATGTGATTCACTCACCTGTGCCATCATTTGATTTGCTGCCGCTAATAAAATACTTGTTTAGGAGGCACTGGTTCATCACTTTTTGCTGTTTTCCTTCAGAAGTTGTTGAAGAATTAGACCATGTTGGCAGGGACGCCATGATATATGTTTTTCTAGTCAAACCATCGCTGATTGGTTGATCGCGAACAAGAACTGGTGTGGGTAAAACACGGACCGCGGTCTAAATAAACGATTCTGATTGGTCCATTTCAAGATTTGCAAGTATTTGTTTGCAAATTACCACCGGAATTACGCAGTCCGTGTTTTACCAACACCCAACAAGAACCGCTTTTAAAAAAACTCTTGGCAGTATGGCATGCCAAAGTGCACTTGCCCGACGGGAATATCACTGATTGGATTTACTTGCCCGAATTTCGTTTTAACTTGCCCCGGGCCATCGGTACATCATTATTGTCGAGCCCTGGAGGAAAACAATGTCAACAAACTACTTGAGGTAGAAAAAATCCTTCAGCCTCGGACTTTGCTCTCTCATTGAAGCAACTTCAAGTCGGTCCATCTTGCCCTTTCGACACAACTAAAGTTAGCTTAGTATCTTTAGAAATGTCGATTTCCATGTTCCAAGAGCCAACTTTAGTTGGGGAGGGTGCAGGTCTGTGTTTGGGATGAGATTCTTCGCTGGGGAAATACTTCCCCTTTCAAACATTTCTGTTTCTCACAATGACAGAATTTAATTCTCACATTACGTCAATTTCGGTAAACGGCAGATTCTGTTTTTATTGTCCAATTCTCCGATTGCAGTGATTTAGAAATCACAGCGTCATAGAGGGAACAGTACGTATTTTGCCGGTACATATCATACGGAACCCAGCACTACCACAACTATTTTTAAGCTTTTAAAGCTAAATTTAGTATCTCACTGGGTCGTATGCAGGTGTGAGAGGAGCACCTTGGCGAAATTTCATTTGATGTAAAACGTGTGTCACCTGACCAGACTGTTGAATGACTAAATGAATGTGTGTGTGTATGTTTACTGTGTGTAACTGAACCCGGTGCCTCCAATGTATTTTCAGGACTGTCATATGACTGAGAAATGGTCCTTTGACACACAGCCCAACGACACACACACACACACACACACACACACACTAGTGTTTCCACATTATTTTGCCTATAAAACACTTCCTAATGTCTTTACCTGGATTCGCTACATGAATAACGACAGGCATTGCCATAAACGCTGATATTTTGAGGCGAAAGTGTAACATTTCACATCTGTATTGCCTTGCTTTTTTGTGTCCTGAAAAGGAAGAGAAGCCCAATGTTAGGAAAGGATTTATTTAATTCAGGTTATTTGTACCTGAGGGGTTTGCACTGCTCTCTTATGGTCACATGATCAAGTAATGCTTGTAATGTAATGACAAATACAATTAAATAAATTAATAAATAAACAAAAATAAAGGAAATAGAAGTGGAAAGCACTGTAGTTGGGATAGCAGTGACAAAAGGGAAGTAGTAAGACTCAAATGTGATTATTTAATTTGAGGTATTTTAAAGAATATTTTTGTTTTTTCTCTCACATTTGTTTTTTAAACAATACCATAACATTGATGTTTTTTATATCCATGTTAGCTTGTGATGACTGGTGTGGTGACTGTATAGTTGGAGTGGTTTCATTCTCTTTTCTTTTGTACTGGACTATGTACGATACAACGACTAGTAATGAACTGGTTGCTCTTGGCACGTAGTTGGGTGCCTCAAGCTGGGTGAGGGTGGTTGGATGTGTAGGAATAATATATGTTTTGTTGGGATGAGGTTGGAATTTGGGTGTTTAGGGGGGTGAGACTAGATAAGTCTATACATAGGTATTTTTATTTGTGTTGATTTATGTTTGGTTTGTTGTGCTTTAGATGATGTTAGAAATAAAGAATAAAAAAATTAAAAAAATAATAGTAATACAGGGATGTATGGGGAAACACTGCTTTCACCTTCCTACTCTAACTGCCATGCAAGTGTAAAAAGAAGTTAACCCCCGTATAGTCAAAGCGAGCAAATGTCTGTGAGACTTGCCTCTTCACACCAGAGCTAGCTTGCGAATCTGTCCTTCATCCTTTAGTCATGATTGCACTAAGCAACCAGGACACCCAAGACAATAACATATTCATGGTTTGGGGGGGAGGTGGGAGCCATGCATGACCAAATACAAAATAGTATTTAATTACCCTAATTTTGCCTGATGTAATTTATTGTCTTCTCTTCGGGGGTGTTTGTTTTTGGTTGGTTAGCGGTGCTAGCTTGTGGACTTAATAAAGAAAGGAGTCATGTGGATCCATTTCAATGAAATAACAATGAGCAAGTTAATATTTACAGTATGTGTGGCTCAGTCGTGTTTGATGTCCCGAGGTCCTGTGTGATCATTAATATTTCTCCATATCGTTTTCACGCTGGCGTTGGAAGGGATCATAAAATAGTGGCGCAGGTTAAATATTGAGCTTGCCGCGTCACCCTTCCTCCATTATATGCGCGTTTCAGCGCCACGCCTGTGCCGCGTCCTCTCTCCCACCCCTTCTGTCACCGGGGTAAGAGAGTTCACTCTTATCCACACTGCAGATGCACAAACACACACTGCTCTGCACGGGATGGGGGACAAAAGGTCCTCCTTGAAACCTTTTTCAAGGCGAGAACGCCACGCGTTTGACACCTTGCAGGCTCTCTTACCGCTCCGAGTTTTTTTGTTTTCCTCTCTTGTCGCACCATCTGGGGCGGAGGTGATGCTGAGCATGTACACCTGCACGTAGTGCGCAGCAGCGCTAGCCTGCGCCTACTTTGTGATTATGCAGCGTGGCCGATGTCGGCGTGTGTTTGTTAATGTGCTCGTGGACGGCGAGCGTGTCAGGGTGTGTTTGTGTCCCCGGGAAGTAGCCTGAGATGGGTTGCCATGGTGACAGAAGCAGCCGTGCTTGTCATAGTCGCCCCTTACACTTATTGGCCATCCCGTCTGCTGTGATGACTGCTTTACTGTATGTGGCGTGGCGTGGCGTTCGCAAGGAAGAAGGACTTGCTTGCTTGTTTGCTGAGCTTGTGAAAAATCCTTGCAGTCATACCTCTGTGGGCCACAGCATCTTTACTGTAAGAAATACGCTGTTGTTTTTGGCAGCCATTTTAGTCTATGTACTATTTCGTATGCTATAGTTTAGGTCAATAAAAACTGAAACCATTTTAGTGTAGAATAAAAAAACAATGAAGAAATCAAATTTTCCAGTAAGAATTGCAAATTGGACAAAGAGGAAATGCATTCATTAAAATTATAAAAACCTTGTAGAAAAGTAGCTGCTAAAATAAAAGTCAATTCGCTTTTTGATATAAATATAGGAAAAGTAAACATCCATCTTCTTTATAACAACCCCCTATCCTAAACTCTTCCTTGGCTCGTCATGTTGCATTTTCACCATGAAAAAAAGGTTGGGGAACAAAACAGGTTGGTTATCATCGTTGATGAAAACAACAGTGAAGAAATAGCACCAATATGGTTATACAGTCTCAATGGCTTTGATGTGCGGGCTCATGAATTCCAAAGCTCATAAAGTCCAGTTTTATTAAAAAAGAAAATATATATCTATATAAAACATGTCCTGAGTTTAATTATAAAATATTAGCAAGATTGAATTTGATCTTTTCCTTTTTAAATTGATCCCGGGTGCGTTCTTTCAGCGCATGCTCAGATATGACGTAACACGCAGATCCAGACGTTCTTCACTTTTAAAAATGGAGGCCAGCAATCGGCACTGGACTGCTGCGGAAACTTTGTTTTTGATCCAAACTAAATTTCAAGACTGGGCCAATGAAAAACCGGCAATACGGAGTTATTCCAACAAGTGAAAGAAAAACTTGGGGAAGTCGGTATCACGTGATGTTGATGTTTATGCTTTACTGGGCATGCCCCATTGACTATTCTGTTTATATAGTGGCGCATGCAGACAAGAGATCGTAATATTCCTTTCCATGTATACTATTGTTTTCGGAAAGGTCATTCGGAAAGAGAAAAACTCCTCATGTAAACGTGGCTATTGTCTCATCCTCCCATTCAGAAAGTAACATCCCCGTAAAAGGAGAGGTGGCGCCCCCCCCATACTAAGTTGTGAGAACGCACATGCTCCTTGTTCTTGCTGTGTTACGCGAAAGCACCAGAGTTAGCTAACCAATCCACTCAGTGAATCAAAAACAAGGAGTCTCTTGTCGCACAAGTGTAAAAAGAAGCTAACGCCAGCAAATAAGAGTCAAATACGTACAGAAAGCCACAGAAGATGCAGAACTTGGACGTCATGCTCACACAAAAAGTATGTCAAACCAAACTTTTGAATATGAAGCTTTGTATGCAGCGAGTGTATGTGTTGTACAGTAAACCTCGGATATATCGGATTCAATTGTTCCCACTGGTTTTGTCCGATATAAGCGAAATCCGTTATATGCGTATACCGGAAAATGTCCGTTTTACGCATATATCGGATTTATATCCGGTATATACGTAAATGGGATTTTATCCGTTATAAAAAGGCACTTCCTTGACTATGTTTCCAATGTACCTGGACGCGCAGGCAACGCTGCAAACGCTGCAAATGACGTCGTATAGCGGCCTGTCACGATTCGGCGAATCGGAGCGCCACGATGCGGCCATCCGATATATGCGAGGGAAATTTAATGGAAATGCATTGGAACGGGACTGGAGATTTTGTCCGAAATGGGCGAAATCCGTTATAAAAAATCCGATATATGCAATGAATTTTTATTGGAAATGCATTACAGAAAAATTGGTTCTTTTTTATCTGTCGGTTGTGAGCGAATTTCCGATATATCCGAGTCCGATATATCCGAGGTTTACTGTACTGTAATACTGTATGCTACCTTGACACACGGAAGCACTGATCTGTATCCATCACAATTTTGTAGCATGTATCAATTCTGCTCAATTGTCATGTTTTTCCAACTTTAACGACTTAGTAGATACGGCATGTACGCTTCAGGGTGGAAGTGTGTGTGTGTGTGTGTGTGTGAGAGAGTCACATGCTTCCAGCTGCTATAATGTTTAACCGCTTGCCAAACACGATGACCTGCTTTGCCCTAAAGAAAGCCAATAAGGACAAGTGAGTAAAGGAGAAGTAAGATGTGGTCCTCTAATCTAGACACATAAATAGCGAGTGTGGCCATCTTGCATCCAGGGTTTCTAATTGACTCCGGGTTTAGCAGCCTCCATACTGAATGATGTCTTACTGATAAATGAGCCTGTAATGAGCGGAGGCGATTTTTACAATACCGTTGAGGCTCCAGCCTCCACTCCAGGAGCGGCAGTGTCAGAGACAAGGTAACATGGGCTGATTTGCTGGCAGGACGGCATCTCCACTCTCAGCATGACGTCAGTATTCCATCCATGCCATACCTAGCAAGCCCATGGGTATCCTGCACGGAAAACCCACCAAATGGGTTAGCAGTTAACAGCTTACTTCTTCAAACTTCTTCTCCTTTATCCCGTGTGAAGGTAATATCAAGAAAGTGGTGGTGGGTGGAGGGCTAAGCGATGGAAAAGGCAGCAGGACGGGGGGAATTCTGGAAAGAGAAGTGTGTGTTTGTGTATGTGTGTGGTTTTCCGGCTGCAACCGGTGAGACTTTGGTGGTCGATCCGTGCAGACAAACGGAACATTAAACAGACCGACCCCTGGGCTTTACCTCTCCAGCCGCCATCCCCTTCTTGCTGCTGCCTCTTTTTCCGGTTCGGTTTTTCAGTTTGCTTACCCCCATGTAAGCCCCCCCCCCCCCCCCCCTCACATTTTCCAGCCCATTTCTTCTACCTGCCCTCAACATAACCTCATGCCAGATGTAAACACGTGCAATGGCTCCTTTCTCATTTGACGGCTTTTACTTTCTTTTCAATCAGGGGTGCTTGATTTGGTTGGCACTGGAGTTTGATTGCTGTTTTCACACCTGACAAACGGGACTGACTGAATCATGTTTGATCATGACGGACTTTTAGGCTCTGTCCACAGGCGTATGTTCCTGGGATTTAAAAAAATAATGTTTTGGATAAAATTAGCATACAGACTGTACCAGATGAGTAAATAGTTGCACTTGATCGGGAACGGATCACTGGGTGAAAACGATGTAATGGAGAACAAAGCATCACGGATGAACCAGATCGTCGTCTTCAGCCTGTTTAGATTGTCTGACAATGACCCGGAATTAGTTGTGTGAGTCATTTCGGAGTATAAGACAAGAAAATGTCAGGAGAATGTCCACCATTCACATGTCACATTGGTCGCGTGACAGCGGCCTCATCCTTTTTGCTGGTCTGCGCGCCAACGCACTGCTTGCGAGCGTTCTCTTTTTAACAGTCGAATACTTTCCTTGTGCTGCCGTGTATAAAACACCATCTGATGTCTGTTTTTGACATGAAAAGGTTTGTGACAAGGTAAATGTTTTCGTGGTCAAGGAATCTAAATATGTATAAATATGTAATTAATGTAGACAGGGCTCGACAATAATGATGTACCGATGGCCCGGGGCAAGTTAAAGCAAAATTGGGGCAAGTAAATCCAATCATTAATATTCCCGTCGGGCAAGTGCACTTTAGCATGCCGTACTGCCAAGAGTTTTTTTAAAAGCGGTTCTTGTTGGGTGTTGGTAAAACACGGACTGCGTAATTCCGGTGTTAATTTGCAAACCAATCCCTGCAAATCTTGAAATGGACCAATTAGAATCGTTTATTTAGACCGTGGTCCGCAATCCACAATCCGCGTTTTACCCACACCCGTTCTTGTTCACGATCAACCAATCAGCGATTGTTTGACTAGGACAACATCTATCATGGCGTCCCTGCCAACATGGTCTAATTCTTCAACAACCTCTGAAGGAAAACACCAAAAACGGATGAAACAGGGCCTCCTAAACAAGTATTTTATTAGCGGCAGCAAATCAAATGATGGCACAGGTGAGTGAATCACATTGCTGCGACAATTTGAAGTGGTCACAATGAAACACCACCGATTAGATCCAATACCAAGTGCTGATTTTGCACAAGCTACAAAATCTAGCGGTTAAATTTCTCTGTGGATTTTTCTCACCTTTGCTTCACAAATTATTGTTTGACCATTGAGCATTTTTCTCTGGATTAAAAACACTTTACTACAGTAAACCTAGGATATATCGGACTCGGATATATCGGAAATTCGCTCACAACGGACAGATAAAAAAGAACCAATTTTTCTGTAATGCATTTCCAATAAAAATTAATTGCATATATCGGATTTTGTATGACGGATTTTGCCTATTTTGGACAAAATCTCCAGTCCCATTCCAATGCATTTCCATTAAATTTCCCTCGCATATATCGGATGGCCGCATCGTGGCGCTCCGATTCGCCGAATCGTGACAGGCCGCTATACGACGTCATTTGCAGTGTTTGCAGCGTTGCCTGCGCGTCCAGGTACATTGGAAACATAGTCAAGGAAGTGCCTTTTTATAACGGATAAAATCCGATTTACGCATATACCAGATATAAATCCGATATATGTGTAAAACGGACATTTTCCGGTATACGCATATAACGGATTGAATCCGATATATCCGAGGTTTACTGTAGTACACAAATGTGTCTATTCAATAATGTTTCATTGTGGTGCACAACTTATAAATATCACTGTTTACTACGACTACGATGTGTAAGGTAGTATGGCATGCCATGTTAACATACATCTACACTATTTTGGAGACATTTGCAGACATTCCTCCAAATACAATGCGTCAGTACTATTATCTGATGAATTATCAGCATATATTGATATATGATATAATTATGGCAGTCTTTTCATTTTACATGGGGCAAGTTCGGGTAAGTAGTTCTCACCTTAAGGATTCCCCATGGGCAAGTCATTTTTGTTTTTAACGTAGAGCCCTGGTAGGGCTAATATTTCTGGTGTAAACGGCAATGTGGGGGAACTATGGTGCTTGGCGGAGGTCTGTGCTCTCTGTGCTTTTAATACGGTGTACTCCCAATTTCATGCCATATAATGATATCAATTATCATCCGGACAAATCTGTTAATGTAGTTCCACCACACCTCCTTTTGTCTAGTCTTTCTATCGGTGTTTTGAAAGTACAGGAGTAGTGCAGCGAGCATGCTGGAAATATTTCAACTCCTCTGCGGATTGGAAAGAAGCTTCTGTTGAGATGCTGAGGCCTTACACTCAGCAGACAGACAGGTTTAGTTTAGAAGCCATAAAACGGGATGGAAGAAGCTGATATGGCAAAGCCATCATGCAGGCAGGCAGGCAGGCGTAGCTCATCCAGATTCATGTAGCTCTGGTTTGCGGCTCGGAGCGTTGGCGGAGCCTGGCCCTGCAGCTGCTGCCGTGTGGCTGCAAGTCAAGCAGGCCAACCGGGCCCCGACGGCCTCCCTCTCGGGCCGAGGCTCACCACACCAAGACTGTGCCGCGCGCTCCACTCGCTAAACGTGGGAAGATGAAAAGGAACATCAGATGTTTTCTGTATTACTCACACTGTGTGAGTAATACACACGTGTGTCGTTTGTGTGTGTGTGTGTGTGTGTGTGTGTGTTACTGTGTTCTAAGCACAGTCTGGCCTGCAGTTGATTACCTTGCTCCTGTTTCCTAGCCTTCTGTCTGTGGCCAAATGTGTTGACTATGTCAGGAATGCTCCCCCTCCCAAAAACTTTTATTTCTTTGAAGCACCACCTGGTTCATCCGTTATGTCCAGCAGAGCCGGAATTTTTGGGATTTTTCTGTCTTTGCTTCACGAGCTGTCCAATTCTACGGGAAGAAAAGATTTGGGGAGGTAAAAGCAGCCGCCAAGCGTGTCTTTGCTGCTTTACCAATCACACGTAACATCAAACTCATTTAGGAAAGACAACATGTTGTGTGGCGCTTTGCAGACGCATCAGAAAGACTAAAAAGGCCCAGAATGAGGAAGCTTGGATGTCGACAGTACCTGATGGATTCAATTGTCTGGGAATTTAGGACTAAGGACTATGTAACAGTTGGCAATGTTTGTATCCTTAATGCCTGAGAAGATGCTCACTCTCTTCCATGTTCATTTTATATACAGCCAATGCACAAAGACACATGCAGAGTGATGCCTCTTGTCATCCAGTCTGAGAGACTAACAGATTATTGCCATTTATGGAGGGCTCAAAATTACCCACCTGTTTTTTTATCAATCAATAAATCGATCCATTATTGTGACAGGCCTATTACAGACTAATAGTCTGTAATTTATGTCATTCAAGTCAGGTCACGGTTTTGCTTGGATCCCAGTCTGAAGTTTGTGTCTTAGTAAAACTAAATAACCAAACACGGGCCAATTGCGGTGAACCTTTTTTTTAATGAAATTTTATGTAATTCGAACAAGTGCGGCATTTGATTTTAATTGGCTTCATGCTCACCCGTCCGTTGTGTCACGTCTTCCGTAGAGATTTAGTGTGGATTGGTGTCTGAATGCAAATATTATGATGGACAAACAGAAACACTACAAAACAAAAGAGTTCCAGGCATCAGAAAGAAGAAGGTATGGCAGAATAACGTTGTCATTTACTGCTGTACCCCTGTATTTCGTTATAATTTTGTTGTTTGAAGGTCTCAGGAAAACCCACTCGTGTAAAAACCAAAGCGTTTTTTCCATAGGAAGCAAAGGGAATAATGTAAATCCAATTATTCAGTTCAAGACACTCAAAAAATATATTTGTACAGAATGTTATAATATTACAGTAAACCTTGGATATTTTTGATTCAATTGTTCCCACTGGTTTTGTCCGATATAAGCGAAATCCGTTATATGCGTATACCGGAAAATGTCCGTTTTACGCATATATCGATTTATATCCGGTATATGCGTAAATCGGATTTTATCCGTTATAAAAAGGCACTTCCTTGACTATGTTTCCAATGTACCTGGACTGGGAAATGAAAAGAGACGCAAGGTAATGAGAATTTAACTTTATTGGACTCTGAGCATAACAAATTGTTAATTAAGCTAGGCCCTGTTACGCCCGTCAGGCCTACGTTATTTCCAATAGTGAGGTTAAGATCTCATTCACTGCTGTGCTAGTATTATTGACGTCACTCACTTTTATATTTGTCCTAAATCTGGAGCCAGGAGAAAGACAATAGCCAGTGACATCAACAAGATTAGCATAACGATGCGGCCATCCGATATATGCCAGGGAAATTTCATGGAAATGCATTGGAACGGGACTGGAGATTTTGTCCGAAATAGGCTAAATCCGATATATGCAATGAATTTTTATTGGAAATGCATTACAGAAAAATCGGTTCTTTTTTATCTGTCCGTTGTGAGCGAATTTCCGATATATCCGAGTCCGATATATCCGAGGTTTACTGTACCATAATCCCTCCCTTATAATGGTTAATTGGTTCCAGACCCGGGCGTGATAAGTGAACTTCCGTGAAGTAGAATTCAATAGGAATAAATAGATTATACAAACCGAGTGTGACCGGTACATGAAAGTATGCTGAGAAATCGGACTGTACAGTCTGGATTTTTTGGACTTTTTTTCCTAATAGAATTAAATGAACTTAACGATACTGCTGGTAGTCTAACCATCATTAGGTATTTGATGGTCGGGATCAATTCCTGTCAGCGAAAGAGTAGGTCTTCAGAGGCTGCAGCCCTCAACCACTCTGTTTGTTTTTCCCCTCAGAGCCTCCATTCCAAGGGTCAATCCGGGCCGACAGAATAGCGAGTCATTGTTTTCAAAAACAAGTGTTAATGACCCATCACCTCGCCCTCGTGTCTTTTCATTGTTTTAGTTCTTGTCCTATTGACTCCCCCAGCCTGCACCAGTCCTTCCAGAGGCAGAGGGTAGAGAAGAGGGAGTCGAGCCAAAGTCACCAGTGCGATCTGGTTTGGGCCTCTTCTTCTCTTGGCAAGCCATCTGAAGGCACGGGGTCTGCCTGCGTGTTGCTCTTTTTTTCCGCGCCACAGCCTGGCCCGGTGCCACAGCTGTAACGGGACCCAGCATTTGTATATAAATAGGCTAGCCCAGCTAGCCAGAACAGGTGCTCCAAACCCACAAACTCCCTCTCACCCTTCTCAGTCCTCCTTGCACCTTCATGCCTTGTCCTCAAGTGTACATGTGCTGGTAGCACCCTAACCAAAGATGTTAGGGTGAGGACACGGCAGGGTGGTGGGATCGGGTCCAAGGAAGAACCTGGTCAGTTTTCAGGAATTTGTGTGCTGTTTGTTGTAACCTCAAAGGGTCCCAGACATGATTTGATTACCTTTGCTTAAATATGCTATATATTCTTTGTAATTATGATCTACACCGATTTCTAAAAGGCAATGATCAATTCGCCAAAATGACTTATAGTTCATGATGGCAGCCATGACGAGCTAGCGTTTGCAGTTCAACCTTATTTCCAGTAAGGACGCCATCGGGGAGCATTCACTCAGGTAAACAAACATGGCGGTAGATGAGACAGAGGATGTTTACAGTGATTGCAACGAAGATTTGCGCAACCTGTCAACAGTTTTTGAGGATTAGGAGATGAAATAGAACTTTTAGAACATCGACTTAAGTATTAGGATATGGAAATAAAGATTGGTCATGTTAATTACCCTGGAGTTGCTTATCCTTCAATTATTGTTTTAAATTGGCTGTTAATGAGCATAAAGAGGTATTAAAATTTTTCATATATTTGATTATATATGTGGTTTCATGTTCGCTGCCACCCCCCCCCCCCCCCCCCCCCACATCAAAAATAGATGTTACAGTAAACCTTGGATATATTGGATTCAATTGTTCCCACTGGTTTTGTCCGATATAAGCGAAATCCGTTATATGCGTATACCGGAAAATGTCCGTTTTACGCATATATCGGATTTATATCCGGTATATGCGTAAATCGGATTTTATCCGTTATAAAAAGGCACTTCCTTGACTATGTTTCCAATGTACCTGGACGCGCAGGCAACGCTGCAAATGACGTCGTATAGCGGCCTGTCACGATTCGGCGAATCGGAGCACCACGATGCGGCCATCCGATATATGCGAGGGAAATTTAATGGAAATGCATTGGAACGGGACTGGAGATTTTGTCCGAAATAGGCAAAATCCGTTATAAAAAATCCGATATATGCAATGAATTTTTATTGGAAATGCATTACAGAAAAATTTGTTCTTTTTTATCTGTCCGTTGTGAGCGAATTTCCGATATATCCGAGTCCGATATATCCGAGGTTTACTGTACTATAACATGTATAATGATTTGCAGCGCTGTCACTATCGTGGAATAGTGTTTAGAAGACATTATGTAAACAAGACATGACTTATTCTGTTCTGTGGCAGCGTTGACGCAGTGGTCATTCATCCTTGTTTTGTGTATCGGCGGAATAACATCCCTTAGCGTACTTTCAATTCAAATGCTTCAGTGTAATAGAGTTTCTTTGAAGAAGTCATCAGTGAAATGATCACTACAAATAACCTAACTCGATGTGGACGTCCATCTGTATCTAATTCTCTGCACTTGCTTTGTCCATTGTTGTCTTACACCTTCCTCTTTAGGAAAAGAAAAACATCCACTATCACTGGGAAACTTAACATCCAGCAGCAACACAACATTTAGCCACGTCTACTATTTTGATGAAAAATACACTGAACCGAGTCAACGAGAAGCGTTTGGTTTCTCTGCTTTAGGTGTCACCTTGATGACGTCACTCCCAGAAATGGAGAAACTGCAAGAGTTCGTCACAGGTGGTGCTGTGAATTGTAAATGTCGACAATAACAGCATAGAACATAATTACCAATTTTATATAACATATTTACAAAAGTTGATGAATCATGTCAGGGACTTTTTAAATAACCATTGTCAATGTTCATGCTCATTAACGTCTCAAGAGAAGATGTTTTTGATGAGATGAGGCCGCCTCACATGTATGCCCAATACTTCATTCAGGGCAGCTTGGTATAAAAAGCAGGCTTTGCTACAAACTACCAGTCATTTAGGTCTAAGTTTGATCCTTTTTGTTTTTTCTGAGGGAATAGGCCAAACTAGCATGATAGTTAAATTTGACAACAATCTTAAATGTCATTGTACATGCTTGTAGTGACAATAGAAGGCATTCTATTCTGTTTTGGGCTTGGACATACTGTATGCAGCTCATTAGCATTAACCCTTGTATTATGTTACGGGTCAATTTGACCCGTTTCAGTTTTTGTGTTGACCAAAGTACTGGTTATCCTTTCTTTTTCTTCATGAAATTTTGTGACTTTTCCTCATCTAGGGTCATGAATACAAAAACTGAAACGGGTCAAATTGACCCGTAACATAATACAAGGTTAACTAGCATGATTTGTTAACAAATCATGCTAGTTATGCTAGCATGATAACAAATCATGCTAGTTATGCTAGCATGATTTGTTATGCCATTAGCATTTGTTATGCTAGTTATGCTAGCATGATAACAAATCATGCTAGCATAACTAGCATGATGCTAGCATTAGCATTTGTTATGCTAGTTATGCTAGCATGATAACAAATCATGCTAGCATAACTAGCATGATTTGTTATCATGCTAGCATAACTAGCATGATTTGTTAACAAATCATGCTAGTTAACCTTGTATTATGTTACGGGTCAATTTGACCCGTTTCAGTTTTTGTATTCATGACCCTAGATGAGGAAAAGTCACAAAATTTCATGAAGAAAAAGAAAGGATAACCAGTACTTTGGTCAACACAAAAACTGAAACGGGTCAAATTGACCCGTAACATAATACAAGGGTTAAAGCCACAGACACACCAAGCGGCCGTTCCCAGCGGGGCCCAGTGAAAGCACTTTTAAACAAGATTGTGGCACCTCTAAATGGCTGAAAAATAACTGAATATGGGAGCCTTTAGTGACATATTTGCCCTGGAAGTACTGGTCTACCTTTCTTTAGTTTTCTGTATAAACCAAATTCCCTCTACCCAACCAGCCCCCCTTTCCCGTGCCATCATGCTCCTCTTGGCTCCTCTTATGTTATTTTGCTCCACAATTATTTGTTTTGGAAGTACAAGTTGGTACGTGTTGATCAAAATGCCTCTCATGCACTTTCTTCGCATCACTTTTCACTGTGGAAGCCGCAAGTTGGCACGGCCAGCGCAGGCAGTCGGCCTTTTCCACCAGGACTTTCCACCACAGCTATATTAACAAACAAAAGCATTTTTCTGATTTGAGCAACTGTACCACGGGCAAATCTATCACCTCGTGTGGGACAACATGCGGCCGAGAAGTCAGAGAGAGGAAACTTGTCACAGTCCAGAGATAGACAGCCACCTGGTTTTATGCTACACAGGTCTGGTTTCACACTAAGCTAACATGCGGCTACCCTTTGCTGCAGTGAGAGGAGGCGGAGGCGAGGCTGGGCCGCAGAGGGCTCCAATCTGACACTCCAAAACTGACTAAGTGATGCAGCGCCGGGCCAGCCGACCAGCATGTGTTGGTTGGCTGCGTAGTAGATTCTTAGTAGGGCGCACAAGTTTAAAAATAACAGATGAATCCCTCAGAAATTGCAGCGACGAGGCTGCGGCGTTGAATGAAACCCCAAGACCATGCAAGGGAAAGGTGCTGCATGCAGTTCTCATCACATGCGGGCTCAATGTGAGAAGACATTTATCGTGTTAATCACTAACATTGATTAACATTTAAAACATTTAATGGATGTTTTTATTTTTGTATATGGTATGATGTATTTATTTGCAGGAACTCATACAGTTGAAATGCACCAGCGTATGCATTCGCTTCTTATTCATTTTTATCTGTAAGGATGTTGCTTTGCATTTGTGTTTGTCTGACACTGTCCACACCTCCTCCTCCTACTCCTCCTCCTCCTGCTTTTCTCATTCCCGCTGCCAAATGAAGTGTCAAGCGGGACGGCAAAGAAGAGTGGATGGCCCACATTTGCCTTCTCTTCTCGGGGGTCTGCTGTGTGGTACAGTACATTCCAGTCCACGCTCCTCTTCTGTTATTCCTTTTCGTGCCGCAGCGCAGGCCCCCTTTTTTTGTGGCCCGCCGCCCCTCCAGGCTCATTAGAGACTGATTGGGTTGTTATTGTAATTAAGCGCTTTCGTACAGTCAGTGAGCGCACCACGCTGTCTGCGTATGGGTGGTCCTCTGTGGGAGGGTGGATGATGGAGGGGTCACGGTCACTGTCCAAGGAACCACCCCCCTCCTCAGCACGTATCTCCACCTGCACGTAGTCAGGTCAGGAAGACTGACTTGGGAATTGGCTTGTATTTGTATTCCAGAGCTTACTTCTGTCCGTACCGCCATCTAGCTCTAGATCTCGGATTGAGATGCATGTTCATTTTTATATTTGTGTCCTTGTCCCCCCCCACCCCCAACTGTGAGGCCGTTTGTGTGTGTGCTCACATTGGCGGTCATGTAACAGTGATCCACAGCGGCCCTCCATTCATGCATGTGATCACCAACCGTCCTGAAGGTCCCTTACGTCATTCTGCGTTCCTGCCTGGGCTCAAGTTCCACTCTCACCCCCCCACCCCCACCACTCACTCCCGTCACGTCTCTCTCTCGGCTAACCCCCGCCCCTTTCCACCCCTCTTCTCTTCTTTTGCCACCTCCCTGTTTCGCTTTTGGTCCCTATTTACACTCATCGCCTCTCCTGTGTCCATAGGGACGAGAGGAGGAGGGCACGGGGTTGTTATTTTGGAGGCCACGAGTGGCAAAGAAGTCGTCATCCACATGAAATACTTGTCAGAGTATTTGTAGGCTTCTGCTGAATGCTTTATATTTGAAGAGCTTGCAACCAAAAGGCGCTAAATCCATTTTGACTGATTTCGAGAAAATCAATGATTTTTAACTACGCACATATCAATCTATTTGGTCATCAAGTCTATATTGCAAATGAAAGAGCTATCAATATAGGTCATAAAAATGCATGCTATAAAAATCCTGCACACACCATGCATTTTATATATTTTTTTAAATTAATTTTTTTCCCGGATTTAGCGCCTTTTGGCTGAAATAAATTTGAAGTCACCTTTAACTTCTTCAATGGCATTGTTGTAAAAGAATGTAAGGTGCTTTAATGTGCTATGCTAATAAAATAATTACAACACAGAAGCCATTCTCAACATACAATACAAAATAATTATTATGAATTAAATGAATAAAAATGTTATTAAAAGCAGTGCTCATATTTGACTGCACCATGAAGGTGACAGTGACAAAAATCATCTCATTCCAAACTCTTTACATTATATGTTTTTTAGTACAAGTAAAATAATGTTTCTCATGAAAGTTGGAGGTGTCAAGGTAGAGACATGCCTTTTATGGCGTAAAAAAAACTTCCATGTTACAGAATACTGTAAAAACACAATTTGTGTTCTCCTGAATTGCATAACATACTGTAACTATCATGCGTGTACTTAATGTACACAAACAAAACAGGATGCGCACTGATACTGGCTTTCTGTATGTGCAGTGCCAATTGTATTCTTCTCTCTGATTGGTCAGATTATCAATAGATGGGAAACTTGGGCCAATCAGAATAAAGAATAAAGAAAGGGATTTAGCTCCTTTTGGTTGAAATCTGAAATGGAAATAGCGCCTTTTGGTTGAAAGCATAAATTTCACATCACTTTTTTTCATATTTTTTAAAATGATTTCAAGACCAAAATATGTGATTTGGATACACATGACAGAGGTCTATTAAACTCATGAAAAACATGCAACTTAGTGAAAATTGGATTTAGCGCCTTTTGGTTGCAAGCTCTTCATTTGTATTATTATTCACAAAAATGCTTTGTGTAGGCAATAAATATGTAGAATTACCTTCAGTATGCATATATTTTGACTAATACTAGGCCATATTCAACCAGCATGATTTATTAGATATTTTTTGAAAAACCATGACAGAGTAAAGCGGTGAAATTCAAAGTAGTGCGGGATTACTGTAATATGTCATGTAGTGTGTCTTTCCAAGTATAAGAAATAACAGCCCCTCTCCGATTAGTGCCTGCTTCCAATGAATATCCTCAATGTAGTGTAAGTGAATAAATGGTGAGCTATGATTACAGCATTTACGGTAATGCACAAAAACAAGACTCCATTTTGTTCCAGATGCTCCCCCACCGCCTTGTCCGTGCAGCTCCGAAACGGCAACGAAATTCTCTATTAACTGCTTCTTAAATGCGGAAAGGGCACATACTGTATGTTCCCTTTGGCGTGGTACAGAGGTGTGTTCCACCCTGGACCTGCAGATGTTGCGTGGCATAGCTGATGTTGTCGCGCTGCACAGCGGGCATCCGGCGAGCTGCTGCAGGCAGGCGGCGAGTACTTGGCCTGCAGCGCTGGTCGATGCGTCCGGGCGATAAGGCGGGAGGAGCAGAGAGGTGTAAGGTTGCCGTTATCGCTGGGAATGACACCGACTGCTGCAGTGGAGCAGTGTGTTGTTTTGGGTCCTCTTACGGAAAGTTTGATGAAGGGGGCGTGGCCGACGCGTGCTGGTGCGAGTGCCTCCCCCGGTGTTGTCTTGAACTATAAATATCTGATGAGTCGCAAGTGTCCTTTTTAGTTGACTTTGATACCAGTTAATGGAGCCGATGGTGGTGTAGTTGATTTTGTGGCGTCGATGGTGGTGTAGTTGATTTCGTGGAGCCGATGGTGGTGTAGTTGATGTGGGACGTGCTTAAAGGGGACCTATTATGCTTTCTCCACTTTTCTGACCCATAAATGTTGTTGTAATGTTGTGTTTTTTCTAACTGTGACGTAACAGTGAACCGGTCTTCCTTATATGGGCGTACCGGGGTACAAGCTCTGCAGGGGTGGAATACATTAGTTTTGGAAATCCAAGGAAATACAGCTGGAATAGGTGCAGATTCTGGAAGATCTAGAATGCTTTCTGTGCCGGTCATTGTGTGTTGCTCTATAGGAGTCCACAACTCAATTCAAAATGAGCATAATCGGTCCCCTTTAAGAAGGTTACGCAGAAGTACATCACATTTACATTTGCACAGTTCAAAAGAGTAGGAAGAAGCGGGAGTCCCTTTCATGCCTGACAGTTTGATCGCTTCCAGGGTTTAACACGGAGCTTCAGAAATAGTGTGGCGGGCTCACCACACACTGGCTCACAGTGCCTCAGGCCACTAGCCAAAGGTAACGCTACATATTGGAGCTGCCGCCACCGCTGCTGTATTTTGGTTTTGACGCTAGGTGTAGCGTTCCTTTCTATGTTGCTGTGGGAAATCAACGCACACAGGAAGGAAGTTCTGCTAATGCTGAAAATGAGCAAAATACTCATTACCACATGCTAACAGCATGGATTTAAATCGGGGGTCTCAAACTCAACTGGAGCTCGGGTCTGGGTGAGACCAGAAGTTCTGTGGATAACGCTAGCTAGCGAGCTGCCGCCAGTGACAGCTAGGCAAAGCGTGTAAACAATGACGCAAGAAAGGTCCGACAGCAATAGGTTTGATAAGGGAGTGATCAAACACGCTGGCATTCAGATTTTACAGACTAGTTGTTGATTCTTGCGCCAATACGGGGACAAAGTGCGTCCCTTGTGGGCTCAAAACAGGTGCTGGCAACCCTACGTGACACAGCACACACAGAGGGTTTGCCGCCGCACGCCAACCCTTTTTGTGATCTTTGAAAGGCATATTGCGTAATAACAGAATAAATAAAGGAGTACAAATTGATAGCAAAACTTGTGACCTTTGTGGTGAAGCATTGCCTTTTTTTAGGCAATAAACGCTTATGTTTTGCTGCCGGAACATGACTGGATGATTTCTGACCTGGCAACCAAGGCGGGACCCGGCGGTCCAAGCTCAGGGCCAGAGACCAACCTCCCCAGCCCTTCTCTCCATTTTTCAAGGGGACAAAAGTAGTCAGTCAACATGGCTGCCGGTGCCGGTTGGCAGCCGCCAGAAAGGTGCTGGGACCCACCCCCTCCTAACTTGGGTGAACTTTTTGGACTCTTAGAAAATACATGTGTCGCCTGATGCCGGCATGTTGTAGTCAACAAGCTGCTTTTATTTGACAGTCATTTGATTACAGACTTTACTGGCCGCAATCCATTTAGCCATCTCTTAAAGCTTCCCATTTATTTTACGCTGCTGGTCAAAGTTTGTACATGTTTGTTTTGCTAACCGTTAACAGATTGGGAAGTTAATCGGTAGCTTCATCCCTCTCATTCATGTCAGCCACAGTCATGCTGATACTTTACATTTTGCGAGTAGGAAAGAGTCGCATTTCTTGATGGATAATACAATTTCTTCAACGTTTCACAAAAATCCCATCATTTTACAAAATGTAGGCTATGTCTACCTTTCAGCGTGATTTAAATGTGGAGCTGTTGCTGGAAAAGTGCACTTTTTGGGATGTTTGCCCATTATCCGCAATCCAAATAGCTAAAAAGGTCATTAAAATGGGACACAACTATTCTATATTATAGAAAGTCCAGTTCTTACAAGGTTTTACAGTTTGATATCCGTGCTGTCAGCCTGGGATAGGCTCCAGCATAGCCCTGCGACCTTAGTAGTCAGTATAAGCGGCATAGAAAATGGATGGATGGATTGATATTCATTAGCGGCGTGAATCTCAGCACTGAGGACGATTCGATACGCATCTCGATGCACTGCCAGCGATACCATACTTTAACGATACGTGTAATTTTCTGGCGATACAATGCAATGACTTGTTGCAGGGACGGACAAATATTAGGAAAGCAGTGGAAGATCCACTTGTTCTGACCTGATTTGCTTGGTTTTTACCCCGGTGTCTGATGAGGAACTAGACAGGGAGGCGGCGGTAGACTTGTCCGTGTTGTGGTGTCCCCTTTTTAAAGGGGGGAGGGGGGTCTGCATGTTTGCAGTGCTGCCGTTGTACGGCTTCTTAAAGCGACATTCTTTGCAAATGACAGACGTTTTGTCAAGCTTTACGCCGTTCTTTGCGAATCTGTAGTGTTTCCAAACATACCATTTAAACGTTGCGCGGGGGTTAAATATAGAAACTTCCTCGCTGCTGCTTGCGTGTGAACGTCCATGCTGTTTTACTTAGTAGCTGTATGTGCCTCACAGCTTCCATCCGTATTCAATACAAAAGGCGAAATAATGATGGTGCATTCATTGCACCTGGGGAACAGCATATAGGGTGAAGTTTTACATTAATAAAACAGCGCTTGCATTGGATTTTACAGATACCCACAAACACATCGAGATGAATCTAGATTTCACCCGTCAATTGCATCCATAGCCAGTGAATGAGCCAATGCACTCACATCACGCACATCTGCATCGATGTATCGATTAATTAATATCGATTATTGTCCACACCCTTAATATCCATGCTGTAACATGCATTCATTATCACATGTAATACTTGGAGTATTTTGCTCACTTTCTTCCTGGGTGCATTGATGTCACAATGAACGCTACATGTAGCATTAACTTTTCCAAACTCAAAAACAAAATTACAGCAGCAGTGGCGGCAGCTCTAATATGTACTGTTGCCTTTTGCTAGTGGCCTGAGGCATTGTGAACGAGTGTGTAGTAAAGCTAGTCGTTATAGGCGTAACAGTGTTAACTAAAAAAAACGCCCTCGGAGAGCATAGACCTCTGCCAAGCGCCATATATGCTAACATTAGCATGCTAACACCCGGCATAATAATGTGTTTATATATGTCTCTTCCTATGAAAACAGCTACAAATGCTGCTGTGCTAAAGTTAACACCCCACATAATAGTTACTGGTTGATTGGTGTTTATATACATATAAGTGTCAAACTATGAAATCAACTATTGTTAGCATGCTAGCAATGCTAAAGTTAACATGCTAACACCTAGCATAATAGTGTTAAGTCTTATATGTGTATAGACTTACATATGTCTGTGTAGTCTTATATGTGTCTTAAAACGGCTCAAATTCAACTATGCTAACATTTATTTTCAATTATAACATGCTAACCTTAGCACACCTTGCATGATAGTGCGAAGTGTTTATATATGTGTCTGCCCATCAAAATAGCTAAAAATGCTAGTATGCTAACATTAGCATGCACAACATCCACAGCTCATGTAAGTACTATCTATATATACTATCTATTGGCTCAAAGGACATTTTCCATCAAGTCCTGTGCTTTTATAAATAGTTTATGAGCAAGGGCGAACAGGTAGCACCAAATCTATTAGTGGCAGCCCACCACGAGTACATAAATGTGTGGGAAACGCTGGTGATGACATGTAAAGTTAACATATTATTGATATCATTTTTGCAAAGAAAATGGAAGTAAGCAGGCTAAATGTCAAGATAAGAATGATTTTCCATCCTCCCATCATTTATTTTCCATACAGCTAGGATTGGGGAAAAAAAGGTGTGAAATTACGGCTGCATGCCCATGCCGCTCATATTCGGATTTCTCCTTATAAATATCTGCCCTACTATGAACTCCTCCGGTGCGAGTGCCTGCATGCTCGTCCATACGCTGAAACAAATGTGGGTTTGTGTGTCTGGGAGCTTCAGCTGAAAGAAAAAGCATGAATGAGCGTTCATAAGCATTTCGCTTCCGGGTCTCCTTTCTGTTAACCCTCTCGCATCTGCATCACTCTGGTCAGGGGAGGTGGCAGACTAGTTTCATGTCCTCTGGAAGAAATATATGCTACTTATACTCACCAGGGTATGCTGGAGCCTATCCCAGCTGTCTTTGGGCAAGAGGCGGGGTGCACCCTGGACTGGTGGCCAGCCAATTAAGCTAACAGGCATGTTTTTGGTATGTGGGAGGAAACCCCCCCACACACAGGGAGAGCATGCAAAATCCACACAGAGATGTCCAAACCAAGACTCGAACCAGGTCTTCCAGATCTTCTAACTGTGGGGCCAACATGCTAACTACTCGCCACCGTGCAGCTATATCCATATTAAGTAAAATAATGATAACATATATATATATATAAGATAATAAGAACATCATCGTTCTATCTGCTATCTCCTTCCACTGTAGCACCATGATGGCACGGAAATAGGAGTTGAGAACAACAACACAAGAGGGAGTCTCCCATCCCCGTTATGAATACTTCAACAACACTGTGTTAACTTTCCCCATATTTGATCAAGGAAGTGTAGCCAAATGCTAATCGTTGATATCCACACCACGCTTACTACTTTGGCAAATAAACAACGCTTGTTGACTTAAGCACATTTGCTCTTTTGGCAAGGTGAAAAAGTTCAAATAAGGAATTCCTTCTTTTAAATTCCCATACAGTTTTAGCTCTGTCAATAAAAGTAGGAGTGCCCGACATTTACGAGGGAATTATGACGTCATACTGATAACATTAAAAATAGCTCAGTAACCCATCATTGAAATCCGTTATATGCGTATACCGGAAAATGTCCGTTTTACGCATATATCGGATTTATATCCGGTATATGCGTAGATCGGATTTTATCCGTTATAAAAAGGTACTTCCTTGACTATGTTTCCAATGTACCTGGACGCGCAGGCAACGCTGCAAACGCTGCAAATGACGTCGTATAGCGGCCTGTCACGATTCGGCAAATCGGAGCGCCACGATGCGGCCATCCGATATATGCGAGGGAAATTTCATGGAAATGCATTGGAACGGGACTGGAGATTTTGTCCGAAATCCGTTATAAAAAATCCGATATATGCAATGAATTTTTATTGGAAATGCATTACAGAAAAATTGGTTCTTTTTTATCTGTCCGTTGTGAGCGAATTTCCGATATATCCGAGGTTTACTGTACCACACTGGCGGCACGGTACGTGTGCCCAAATACGGAGCACCTTGCTGGGCCATGCCAGGTGGCTCCTCCCACTCTATACTCCTGACCTCCATAGCGGCATACCGGCTGCTCGGAGCATGTGTCCCAATATAGTGCACTTTGGTGGGCCACAGCAGGTGGATCCCTCCACTCTATAGTCTGGTTCTCCTGGTAGTAGTAGTAGTAGTAACGTCATGATATTTGGTTAGGACAAATCAACAGGTACAAATGGTAAATCCTAATTTGTTCCAGTCCTTCATACCTCCTGGTGTGTACAGTTAAATGCAAGTTTAGCAAAAGTCGATAGAAAAAGAAGTTATCTGTTGTCTGTGTCATATTGTTGAAAGGTCTGGTCTCTCGGTTTCTCTACTAAGAATGTGTGCCGTCCCTCTGTCTTTTCAGTTTGTCAAAGTAAGGACATCCGCAACAATGTGACCAACCTGCAGACGCTGGAGAACTGCACCATCATCGAGGGCCACCTGAAGATCCTGCTCATGTTCAAGACCAAGACCGAGGACTTCCGGGGCCTCAGCTTCCCGAAGCTGCTGGTGGTCACCGACTACATGCTGCTCTTTCGCGTCTACGGCCTGGATTCCCTCACCGATCTCTTCCCCAACCTGACCGTGATCCGCGGGAACAACCTCTTCTTCAACTACGCCCTTGTGATTTACGAGATGCTGCAGCTGAAGGAGGTGGGCCTTCACAGCCTCATGAATATCACCAGGGGGGCTGTGAGGATAGAGAAGAATCCAGACCTCTGCTACCTGGCCACTCTGGACTGGTCCAAGATCTTGGACTCGGTGGAGGACAACTACATTGTGGAAAACAAGAACGACCGGGAGTGTGGCGACGTATGTCCCGGCACGGCCCAAGGCCAGACCATCTGCCCACAGAACACCATCAACGGACACTTCAGGGGGCGATGCTGGTCCCAGAACCACTGCCAGAGAAGTAAGTTTTGCACTCAGCCACAATGTCGCTGATATTTGAACGATATCAGTTGTCGATATCGGATCAGGGCACCCCTAATGAAAAGCATCCTTTTTAAACTACCTTCAAAGCCAACATGAGATTTTAACTTCTTGCTATCAGAGAGCGATGAAATCTTTTTTTCCCCATTTTCCTTTTTTAGAATTCAGTCTTTTTACCTTTTGCTCTTATTTTGCCAGAGTGTGTGCTTTTTGGGTTAGTGAGTAAAATTCCAATGCAAAAATCCTTACATTTATTGATGCAATACATCATTGGATCATTTAGCCCACGAATGGAGACGTGTGGAGCCTGGCCATGTTTTCTAAAGGGATTTTCCCCTCTGCACGCTCTTATTTTGAAGGCTGGAAATGTGTTGTGTCTGTTGAGAATGCTGCTTGATGCTTAAGACGAGCTGGGTGCAGGAGTAAACATGCCGGAACCTGCACGCCATTGCAAAACGCTACATTAAAGCTCACATCTCCACTAGCATGCTCTGCTAAACTAAGCTAACCCTAGCTAGCTTCCATTGGCGCTCCGTAAGAGAGGGTTTTTTTGCCATCTTTTGCAGGAGTTTAATGCAGGAGGGCGTAGGTGAGTACAGTAAACCTCGGATATATCGGAAATTCGCTCACAACGGACAGATAAAAAAGAACCGATTTTTCTGTAATGCATTTCAAATAAAAATTCATTGCATATATCGGATTTTTTATAACGGATTTCGCCTATTTCGGACAAAATCTCCAGTCCCGTTCCAATGTATTTCCATTAAATTTCCCTCGCATATATCGGATGGCCGCATCGTGGCGCTCCGATTCGCCAAATCGTGACAGGCCGCTATACAACGTCATTTGCAGCGTTTGCAGCGTTGCCTGCGCGTCCAGGTACATTGGAAACATAGTCAAGGAAGTGCCTTTTTATAACGGATAAAATCCGATTTACGCATATACCGGATATAAATCCGATATATGCGTAAAACGGACATTTTCCGGTATACGCATATAACGCATTTCGCTTATATCGGACAAAACCAGTGGGAACAATTGAATCCGATATATCCGAGGTTTACTGTATTTGCGATGAGATTCCGCCACAATTGAACTTCTCCCTCACACAAACAACATTACGGCACTTTCCGCAAAGTACCGCATTTAACGGTAAATTCCGTTTTTGTTGGTCAATTCTGCCATTCTGTCCGCGTCTGCACTAAGGCAGGAATCGTAGAATGGGGAATGATCTAGACTGGGGTGGCAGCGAACTCTGAGCGGCCTGAGCCACATTGTGTTCTTGTGTTGGCGGCATGCATGTTTACGTTCTAAAGTGGTACGCAGCCTCTTATCTCCCAGCGTGTTTATATGTGACATTAATGGCTATAATGATTGATGTAACGCGCTTGTGGAAGCCACCATGCGAGGAGTCCAGCGATACACGGAACATGTCAATGGGTGGAAAGCAATGGGTTTGTTCATTGCGGCTTGAGTTAAGCCCTCTGATTAGCATCCATTGACTGGAGCGTGTGTGTCAGAGGAAGTGATTCATAATTACAGGCCGGCCATCTTTTTGAAGTCTGAAATGACTCAGGCGTTATTGTTGAGTCAGGGATCTGTGCCGTTCAAGGTAGGCATTGTGGAGAAAGACTGCAAGCGAGAAGAGTCGGGACAAACAGCATAGTACACATCTTTGTTGGTATTTTCTTTTTGCCTTTCATTCCAAAAAAGAACTGCGGCTTTGCGCGGCAGCCTGTCAGCCAGCCAGAGGGCCAGCCGGCCAGTCGGCCAGTCGGCCAGTCAGTCTTTCCTCTTGTCGCATAAACACAGAGAATGGCGTCTATTGTAAGACACGCGGAGAGAATGCTTATTATTTTTTTCAAGGCGATTATAGCTTATGTTGTTTTTTTTCCCCCTCGTCCGACTCTGTGTCTGAACACAGGCTATGTTCAAAGCGTAACGACCACGGCCGTGTTTATACTTGAACTTCAACTGTCACAGCCCGCATATAATGTTGGCTGCTCGCTCGTCTTTCGGAACTTTCTGCTGGGCGGGGAAAGTCAGGAAGTTGACCTTTTGTGTCTGTGCTGCTGGCGTTGCTAACATGTGGACATGTGGAACAAGACTCTTGTTTGAAAGACAAATAGCTGGGACCATTGACAAGGCTGCAGCAGAGGGAAAGTGTGTGGGTGAAGAATGTCAACTGATAAACACGGCTGTGTTTATGGTACGTCAAGCAATGTCTGTGCATGTGCCTTCATGTCTCCTCTGCCTCGGATAGGCCAGCACAGGAGGTATGACGGGCATCATGTGATCAGCACCAGTGGAGTGTGTGTGTGTGTGTGTGTCTCCACTTATTGTAAATGTTTATTGATGTTGGCGTACATGCATGCTCATGTCCCCAATGGATATTAGAGCTGCAAATGACATTTGCGGCGCCCCCTGCGGGTTTTGCTCAAACTCCTGTGGAATACATGCTGGCATACACGTAACGCAATATCCTGACACTTCTGTAATTGTGACTGATGGTCGGCCATGTTTTTCAGCTGATCTTGCTCAAATTGAAAACACACCCTGAAAGGTGTGTACCAAATTTCTTGGTGTTTGGACTAAATTCCATAAAGCATGGGTGTCAAATTCAAGGTTGCATTTTTGAATGATAACGGTAAGTTTGTTGAAATGACATTCATAGTTCCCGACTTGATGACATGACATGACATTGACTTTACGCTTCGAAAAACGGAACAATGTAGAACACAATCAACAACAACATATAACGTATCTAAGCAAAGCTGATGAATCATGTCTGGGATCCTTTAATCTGTCTTGCTAAATGTATTTGAAGAGCTTGCAACCAAAAGGCGCTAAATCCAATTTTCACTAAGTTGTTTTTCATGAGTTTAATAGACCTCTGTCATGTGTATCCAAATCACATATTTTGGTCTTGAAATCATTTTAAAAAATATGAAAAAAAGTGATATGAAATTTATGCTTTCAACCAAAAGGCGCTATTTCCATTTCAGATTTCAACCAAAAGGAGCTAAATCCCTTTCTTTATTCTTTATTCTGATTGGCCCAAGTTTCCCATCTATTGATAATCTGACCAATCAGAGAGAAGAATACAATTGGCACTGCACATACAGAAAGCCAGTATCAGTGCGCATCCTGTTTTGTTTGTGTACATTAAGTACACGTATGATAGTTACAGTATGTTATGCAATTCAGGAGAACACAAATTGTGTTTTTACAGTATTCTGTAACATGGAAGTTTTTTTTACGCCATAAAAGGCATGTCTCTACCTTGACACCTCCAACTTTCATGAGAAACATTATTTTACTTGTACTAAAAACCATACAATGTAAAGAGTTTGTAATGAGATGATTTTTGTCACTGTCACCTTCATGGTGCAGTCAAATATGAGCACTGCTTTTAATAACATTTTTATTCATTTAATTAATAATAATGATTTTGTATTGTATGTTGAGAATGGCTTCTGTGTTGTAATTATTTTATTAGCATAGCACATTAAAGCACCTTACATTCTTTTACAACAATGCCATTGAAGAAGTTAAAGGTGACTTCAAATTTATTTCAGCCAAAAGGCGCTAAATCCATCATTTCAGCCAAAAGGCGCTAAATCCGGAAAAAAATTAATTAAAAAAAAAAAATAAAATACATGGTGTGTGCAGGATTTTTATAGCATGCATTTTTATGACCTATATTGATAGCTCTTTCATTTGCAATATAGACTTGATGACCAAATAGATTGATATGTGCGTAGTTAAAAATCATTGATTTTCTCTAAATCAGTCAAAATGGATTTAGCGCCTTTTGGTTGCAAGCTCTTCATTTGTTCTGTCCGTTTTTACAGAAAATTGGAACTTTCCTTTCAAAGTCCATTTAAAATGAATTCTAATAATAATTGTATAGCCACATTTCTTCTCAAATGTCTTATTTCAATAAGAGTCCAGAGTGAAAACCGTAGTAGTTGTATAACAACATCTACCAGCACAGGCAGCACAGCAGGGGGTGCACGTTTCGACACATTTTCACCCTTTTTAACATTTAATGCTGGCTTCATGTTAAATAGCGGCGAAATTAGTCGGCATTAAGTTTTAATTGTGCTGTAAAAGCTGTAAACCTCAGGGACACACCATAATTCATTGGTGTTTTCTGCTTCATTTTTTTTAATGGCTCGTTAATGGACCATTGAGTTAGTTCTAGTTAATTTAGTCAAATGCTCTTCTGTAGTCTGCTTTTTATGAGTGGTTTTAGAATGTGGTTCATCTTGATGTCCTTGTGGTTTCATATTGAGAAGTAGAATTGTAGCTGATTAAGGTCTTTCTTGCGCACAACAATATTTCATCATGTATTGCTTCGGGATGGGAAGTTCCTCGCGGGTCAGACTTTAAAAGACGTGTATCCGACCCGCAGCTGGACGTAAGCCAAGCAGATGAATGCACAGATTTAATAATACTCACAGATGAGCCAATAAGAGAAGACAGACTCTGCTCTTGGATAAAAGTTTGTCTGCTGTTGGGGCCTGGCGCAACATGTTCAGTCTCACACACTCTGCATGCTTGCACAACACACACACACACACACACACACACACACACACACACACACACACACACACACACGCAAGCAGGAGTAGAGAATGTGTTTCAGGTCAAAGTGAACTTGTTTTCCATCTCACACAAACACACGGTCGTCCTCATCAAAGCGTCACACTATACTCTTTGAAAAGCCAACAACAAGATGGCGGCACACACACACACACACACACACGCAGCGACTCAGTATTCTGTTTAACAAGCGGCAGCTAGTTTGTATTTTGTGTGCGTGTGTTATGTGTAATTGAAATGCAAAATGCAGACCTGGCCCGGGGAAGTTTCTGTTGTTCAAATCCAAGTTGTCCACAGAGCCACATAAGCTAGTGCTAGCGTAGCACCGGAAAGCTACTAAGTGCTTATCCTGAAGGAGCTGTAATGGTGGCAGATTTCAATCACACAGCCTGGATAGGGTTTACGCTACCATCGATAGCACATCGACGCGTCACCATCTCCATAGCTTATCAATGACTGAACGGATGGAACCGCACGCCCGAATAAGACATGCAGGCCCAGTTTCAAGGACGCAACACAGAGTACCCTGTGCCAGTGTGTCTATTTGGCGTTACACTGCCGAACCTCCACACTGTGTACGAAAGAGAAAGGCAGCAGATGCAGATATGCCACCCACCCTTTAGAGAAGAGACACCATGAAAACCCAGACTAAGTCAGACCAGTACTAAGGAGCAGCTTTCCCCCAGGGCTGTGTTGTCATAGCCAACATGAGCAATGACAGGATGACCATTCCTTTAACGCAGGGGTCTCAAACATGCAGCCCACGGGCCAAATGTGGCCCGCAGGACACTAGTTTGAGGCCCCCGCCTTGATATGAAAGTTTAATGTTAGTGCGGCCGACGCAAGTTTGATATGGATGCTGTATGGTATCATGTACCCAGAAAAAATTATTACGTTTGATTCATGTTCATGTTAAAGGTTAAATAACTGTTAATAGTTATCCTCCCTATCCGTGTGGAAGTGGTAAGTTTTTGGCTATTTAAGTTTAAAGGAAATAACTCGAAGGCTACCGTTTAGGTCGCTAGCTCTCCAGTTTGTGAGTTAGAATGTGTCTCAAGACCCTGCAGTTGCGCAATATGTTGTAAATAAAAAGAGTATAAATGTGACTATAGTCGTGTTTTGTCATGTCTACAGGGCTCTAATAATGCTTTGTTCATTTTAATATGAAAAAAATCATTTGTCTACCCACCAATTATATGTGCTTTCTTAAGTTTTTATTATTTATTTATTACTGATTGATTGATTTTCTTTATTCTTGATTTGTTTATTTATTTTTCATCTTAATTTGTGTAGAACAATAAAAAGATAGATATTTGAGAACAGTGGAATGTTTTATCAGAGATTTTCTTGTAAAAAATTGGAACAGTTTTTTAAATTTTTTTATTTTTAATAAATGCGTTTTTTTGTTTTTTTTAAAACCTGATGCGGCCCAGTCTCACCCAGACCCGAGCTCCAGTGGCCCCCAAGTAAATTGAGTTTGAGACCCCTGCTTTAACGTGTGTGTTTAGCACTAACAGGCGTCATCTGCCTCCATCGTCATCCTCAGCCGGTCACCTTGCTAATTAATAAAGGTTCTCGGGGTCGCTTCACTTCCTAGCTATCAAATCAAACCAATCAGACATGCTGGAGGGGGGCATTTCAGGGTTGGGCGAAGCAACAATAATGCAATGGCAAACATGGCGGAAGGTTTCACGTTTGGCTTTCCGAAACACGCATGCACTCGATACCGCCACGCAATATCACCACAGGGGCAAACGGTCAACCTGAAGCAGGCTAAAGTTCCATTTTTGCCATTCAGGTAGCTTGAGAATTGCACACTTGTCGCCCCGCTGCCCTCAAAGTGTTGCAAAATATCACCAAAAGATATCCGTCTGGAGCAACAGGAACTTTAACCCATATTCCAAATCTGGTATACAGTATTCCTTCTTTCAGCTTGTATTTCATTCTGCTGTATGCAAAGCAAAGAAATACTCACCTGTACGCATGTACAGGGTCAGGAAAAATGATCTGACACGTTTGTAGGTTCATTAAAAGGCAAATAAAGTCAAGAAACAAAAAAGTGTTTTCATTTTCACAAAGTACAGTAAACCTCGGATATATCGGACTCGGATATATCGGAAATTTGCTCACAACGGACAGATAAAAAAGAACCAATTTTTCTGTAATGCATTTCCAATAAAAATTAATTGCATATATCGGATTTTTTATAACGAATTTTGCCTATTTCGGACAAAATCTCCAGTCCCGTTCCAATGCATTTCCATGAAATTTCCCTCGCATATATCGGATGGCCTCATCGTGGCGCTCCGATTCGCCGAATCGTGACAGGCCGCTATACGACGTCATTTGCAGCGTTTGCAGCGTTGCCTGCGCGTCCAGGTACATTGGAAACATAGTCAAGGAAGTGTCTTTTTATAACGGATAAAATCCGATTTACGCATATACGGGATATAAATCCGATATATGCGTAAAACGGACATTTTCCGGTATACGCATATAACAGATTTCGCTTATATCGGACAAAACCAGTGGGAACAATTGAATCCGATATATCCGAGGTTTACTGTACATATAATGCCATTCTGTTTCATTATGTTTGAAAAATTAAATCCGTTCTGGCAGTGCGAGTTTGGACGGTTGGTTTTGGTTTCAATGCAGATCCAATAGCTCTGAAGTTGGTAACCCATAACAAGATGGTGTTTGGAGCTGGTACGGGATCATGTCTACCAAGATTGAAGTGCAAACGGAACACTTGTTGTGTTGCATTTACAGATTCGTTTGTTTTGATAAACGTTTCCACAATGAAAGCGCCATGCTCGCCAGTCCAATTCATGGCAGCAACTGACAAAGAAACAAATAACAATGGCATTATAAAGAAACGAAGCAAAATGAAAAATATGAAAATTGTTCCTTTACTTTATTTGCCTTTTATTTAACTTTAACAAATGTGTCAGATCATTTTGCCTGACCCTGTACAATGGGCTGCGATGTTTTGTGTGCTACAGTTAGCACATGATGATGCTAGCTCACAACGGTCTAAAAAGCTTCTGCCCGGAGAAACCCCCACTACGTTCATCTTAGATATGATTTCAAATGCTGGATGACGAGTCAGATGTACGTTTATATAAACACAGCAAGCTTGGAGTGTAATTACAGGGGGGGGAACAGAGAGAGTGTGTGTGTGTGTATGATTGCTGGTAATTAAATTGTGGTTTACCATAATTGTATTTGATAAAAACACTGCTATAAGTCCTTGCTAGCATTATTTCAGGAAGTTGAATCTGTAATCCCACAAACACAGGACATGCTGAAACAGGATGAGTATTAGGTCATTGAAAGAAGACTAATACAGGAACAAGAACCATGTTCTCTCCTTTGGAGGACATCACTTTGTATACATTTATAGGGGCTGTCCACACAGAGACATTGTCTGGTCGAAATGGCAAAGTATTTGATGGTTTCATTCTCACAGATCATCCTCACGTTCTGGGCAAAAGTGAGCTTTGAGGACAAACCAAGATAATATTTGAATATTTCTACTGGAATGACGTATACATGGAGCCAAATATTCCAGATGCATTCGGTTTATTTGCTGAAATGGAAATAATTGAATCTTTGTATACACCTCATTCCCAAAGAAAAGTGCCAATCCGAATGAACATATAATCTGATTCTCATGTGTGGAATATTCCTTTCCCCAATCCGATCGAGGTATCTTGTACCCGCTCAAACGGAAAGTTGTCGTTCTTCTTTGTGGTGTTTTTCTTCTTCTGTTTATGTTATGTTATGTTGTGTATTGGCGGTTGGCAAGCAGCTTTTGTGTGCATTAGCGCCATCTGTGGAACAGAATCTAAACCCTTCTATACTTTATTCACAAGTCCAGTTTTATTAAAAAAGAAAATATATATCTATATAAAACATGTCTTGAGTTTAATTATAAAATATTAGCAAGATTGAATTTGATCTTTTTCCTCTTTAAATTTATCCCGGGTGCGTTCTTTAGGCGCATGCTCAGATATGACGTAACACGCAGATCCAGACGTTCTTCACTTTTAAAAATGGAGGCGAGCAATCGGCACTGGACTGATGCGGAAAGATCCAAACTAAATTTCAAGACTGGACGAAGGAAAAACTGGAAATATGGAGTTATTCCAACAAGTGAAAGAAAAACTCGGTAAAAAGTCGGTATCACGTGATGTTGATGTTTACTTTTTACTGGGCATGCCCTATTGACTAGTCTGTTTGATTATAGCGGCGCATGTAGACAAGAGATTGGAATATTCCTTTCCTTGTATACCATGATTTCGTAAAAGTCATTCGGAAAGACGAAAAACTCCTCATGTAAACCTGGCTAGCGTCTCAAACTCCAAATTGACTTTGTCATAAGTGATGACTCTATCCACATTTATTGGCTCACGGTACGATGCGGATCTGATCTTCTTATTAGTTATTGGTTTTCCTTTTCATATGCAGAACATTTGGCTTTAGAACCATATTTCAGTTGCCTCTCATTTTTTCAGTGGTGGATTACAGGCAGTAGAATATTAAAAATACCTGTTTGGATAATAATACCCGAAGCACTCGTTTGGTGCGCACGTTTGCTTATTAGCATCTTGGGGCATTGTCCGGGGTAGTTTTAAAATGTTCTCCTCCCCTGCCTCAGTGTGATAGTGATAGACCACATCAAAGTGTATTTATATTACACCTTACAGCATCCTAATGGGGCCCTGACTGACATATTTTGTTGTTTTTGTTGTTATGACATACCATATTTTCAACTCTATGATACTAAAATGACATCATTTTTCCTGATACTACCACTTTATAACTTTTTCTAGTGAGAGTGCAACTTTTTTCCCGCTACTTTATTCTCGTATAATTGAAGCTGTTTTTTTTCCCCTCAAGTATTTATATTTTCTTCTCGTAATTATCACTTTATTCCATCATTTAGACTTTACTTTGAAAACCAAACTTTTCCTGCAGCCTAATTTTGTAGAAATTACAGCTTTTTATTTTATGTGTTTCAAAAATGGCATTCTTGGAAAATTGCTACTTCATATTTTGACTTTATTCCTCCCCCCATTTCCCCCCATCTCATAACAATATAACCTTTTTCCAACCAACTGTTACAAAAATTGCAATGTTTTTGTTTTGTTTGTTTCTGATAATATTACAACTTTGAAAGAAGTCTTTCTTTCTTCTTTCAACTTTATGCTACCAAAATGATGTTATTTTCCCCACAGTATATTTTTTTTAATTTGGACTTTTTCTTGTTGATTACAGCTTTTTTTCTACTGATTTTTATTTTTTATTTTTATTTTTATTTTTATTTTTATTTTTATTTTTATTTTTATTTTTATTTTTATTTTTATTTTTATTTTTATTTTTATTTTTATTTTTATTTCTATTTTTATTTCTATTTTTTAAGATTAATTTTTTTATTTGCTTGTAAAAAGGCCTGAAATGTGCTGGTTTTTTTTCTTTTACATTTTCTAGTTAAATGCAATTTTAAAATTACCGCAGGCTGCAATTGGCCCCCGTGCTGAACTTTGGACACCCCTGTGGGCACATGACGAGTGACGCCAGCACGCTTTGCAGTGATGCTGCTCCATCGCAGCACCTTTGGGTGCTTACCTTACGTCAACACGCTCGGTATAGACGCTCAGCGGCCGGTGTTTGAATTACCATGAATATCTTATAAAGGAACAGGAGGCAAAGAACTAGCAGCCGGTTTTTCCTCCGGGACCGTGTCGAGCGTCCCGAATTGGCTTTGACAAGCCAGCATCAGTACCGCATGCACGTCCTCCTTGGTGTGTGAATTTCCCCCCCGCCCGTTCTGTCAGCGGCAGGCACCCCTAGGGGATCTGGAAAACTCTCTCCTCCAGCTCATCAATGGACCGGCACGCCCACATCCTGCTCTGCATAGATGCAGACAACACTACGCACCGGCACGCGGCGCCAAGTGGAGCACAAACGTACGCACCAGCCTAAGTGGAGCACTTTGGCCGACGCCGCTGCCCACCGTTGTGACGGGGGATTGGCTGCTCGTGGGGATGCGAGGAGCCAATCATGTGGAGAGGATGAGCGTGTCTGAGGACACACATGAGTCGGAACAATCCTTCCCTCGCCTGTCATGTCTCTTTGTTTGAACTAACGCCGCTTTCGCTTGTGCTACACGAGCAGACAGACGTTAAACATGGCTCCCCAATGAGCGTAACAGTTTGATTTCTTTTGCTGGTGGTTTATTTATGTTCACATGCGCCTCCAGTCATCTGCGTAAATATCGGAGCTGTTGAGGAAAAGCTTGTCGGCGACCAAGCACTCGCTAAAAGCGTGGGACGTTTGTAAGGACTTCCTCATTACTTCCTGCCTTTGTCCACAGCACATCCCACTGCTGAGCTGCACAACAGGGCCCGAGGGGAAGGCTAATGGGCAGCGAGTGGGAGGCGGCGGGATATTACTTACATATGAGAGACGGTGAAAGGAAAGATAACTGCTTTGCAGTCGCCCATTCACAAAATCCCCGGCTCAGATGGAAACGTTTGCTTCGGCTCTCGGTTTGCCGGCTTAACCCAAGCGCAAGCGAAGCTTCCTTCCTTTTATGCCGCTCACTTTGAGCTGGTTTGAATAAGGACAACTGAGACGAGGGGGAATATTAAGTGTTTGTGTGTGATGTCGGAATCTAATGTGATGATGACAATCTCCTTCCGGCCCGGATATCTGCACACCACGGACAGATTCAAACTGTCAATAAAATAATGTCAATCAAAATAACACAAGGATTTGTCAACAAAGGTTTCTCACAATTCTGTTCAGAGCAGCCGGTGTTGGGAGGGGTGTTGTCTGTATATATATTGTTTATATATATATACAGTAAACCTCGGATATATCGGACTCGGATATATCGGAAATTCGCTCACAACGGACAGATAAAAAAGAACCGATTTTTCTGTAATGCATTTCCAAAAAAAATTCATTGCATATATTGGATTTTTTATAACGGATTTCGCCCATTTCGGACAAAATCTCCAGTCCCGTTCCAATGCATTTCCATTAAATTTCCCTGGCATATATCGGATAGCCGCATTGTGGCGCTCCGATTCGCCGAATCGTGACAGGCCGCTATACGACGTCATTTGCAGCGTTTGCAGCGTTGCCTGCGCGTCCAGGTACATTGGAAACATAGTCAAGGAAGTGCCTTTTTATAACGGATAAAATCCGATTTATGCATATACCGGATATAAATCCGATATATGCGTAAAACGGACATTTTCCGGTATACGCATATAACGGATTTCACTTATATCGGACAAAACCAGTGGGAACAATTGAATCCGATATATCCGAGGTTTACTGTATATATATATATATATATATATATATATATATATATATATATATATATATATATATATATATATATATATATATATATATAATATATATTGTCTATATATTAGGGCTGTCAAAGTTAACGCATTAATGACGTGTTAATGGAAGTTTCCTTTAATGGCGGCAAGTTTTTGGCACAATTAACGTACACGTCTCCTGTTTGACCCTCGGCCTCCACCGTAGTTTGTTTGGTAACTCTGTAGCCGCAAGCTGGAACAAATATTGATGGGAAAAGGAGAAAGAAAAGAGTATTTAGATTGGTAAAGTTAGCTTCAAAGCCCTGGCAGATGGCTCTTGTAGCAAGACCAAAGTTATTTGTATCTACTGTGGCTGTGTTTGACTTATGACGGATTCCATGGCCTGCCAGAGACTGGAGGAGTGCAGGTATTGTTTTTATTGTCATATCCAGTGCTACCTGTATGCTACCTTGGCATAAGAGTGGCCCAACTAACCAGTGCTAACCACATTTTGACATCTCTCATTGAACTGCCAGCTAAATTGGACTTCCAGCTGCTATTGACGGGCTGTCAATGTGATGACCTTAGCTGAAGTCCAGTGTTTTGCTAGCGTTAGCCATTTAGCATGGAACTACAGTAAACCTCGGATATATCGGATTCAATTGTTCCCACTGGTTTTGTCCGATATAAGCGAAATCCGTTATATGCGTATACCGGAAAATGTCCGTTTTACGCATATATCGGATTTATATCCGGTATATGCGTAAATCGGATTTTATCCGTTATAAAAAGGCACTTCCTTGACTATGTTTCCAATGTACCTGGACGCGCAGGCAACGCTGCAAACGCTGCAAATGACGTCGTATAGCGGCCTGTCACGATTCGGCGAATCGGAGCGCCACGATGCGGCCATCCGATATATGCGAGGGAAATTTAATGGAAATGCATTGGAACGGGACTGGAGATTTTGTCCGAAATAGGCGAAATCCGATATATGCAATGAATTTTTATTGGAAATGCATTACAGAAAAATTGGTTCTTTTTTATCTGTCCGTTGTGAGCGAATTTCCGATGTATCCGAGTCCGATATATCCGAGGTTTACTGTACCACAATGATGCACATTAGCACTCAAAGTCATCAAATCTTACCTTTATGCATTCCCACATCGTATCAGCATTCGGGAGCAAGTATGAGGTGAAAGAAAAAGGGGGTAAAATACATCCCAGGGCTCTACGTTAAAAACAAAAATGACTTGCCCATGGGGAATCCTTAAGGTGAGAACTACTTGCCCGAACTTGCCCCATGTAAAATGAAAAGACTGCCATAATGATATCATATATCAATATATGCTGATAATTCATCAGATAATAGTACTGATGCATTGTATTTGGAGGAATGTCTGAAAATTTGTGGAGATGTATGTTAACATGGCAAGCCATGCTACCTTACACATGGTAGTCGTAGTAAGCAGTGATATTTATAAATTGTGCACCACAATGAAACATTTGACACATTTGTGTACTAGTAAAGTGTTTTTAATCCAGAAAAAAATGCTCAATGGTCAAACAATAATTTGTGAAGCAAAGGTGAGAAAAATACACAGAGAAATTAAACCGCTAGATTTTGTAGCTTGTGCAAAATCAGCACTTGGTATTGGATCTAATCGGTGGTGTTTCATTGTGACCACTTCAAATTGTCACAGCAATGTGATTCACTCACCTGTGCCATCATTTGATTTGCTGCCGCTAATAAAATACTTGTTTAGGAGGCACTGGTTCATCACTTTTTGCTGTTTTCCTTCAGAAGTTGTTGAAGAATTAGACGATGTTGGCAGGGACGCCATGATAGATGTTTTCCTAGTAAAACCATCGCTGATTGGTTGATCGCGAACAAGAACGGGTGTGGGTAAAACGCGGATTGTGGATTACGGACCGCGGTCTAAATAAACGATTCTGATTGGTCCATTTCAAGATTTGCAAGGATTGGTTTGCAAATTACCACCGGAATTACGCAGTCCGTGTTTTACCAACACCCAACAAGAACCGCTTTAAAAAAAACTCTTGGCAGTACGTCATGCTAAAGTGTACTTGCCCGACGGGAATATCACTGATTGGATTTACTTGCCCGAATTTTGTTTTAACTTGCCCCGGGCCATCGGTACAACGTTATTGTCGAGCCCTGCATCCAAATACATCCATACAGCCCTCTTTGCATCCGATAACGGTAGGATGGTGCGTTCAATGACCGTCGAAAAAGTTGGACAAATCGCATTAAACATTCAAAATATGTGGAAATTGTTAGAGTATTGTAATAAAATAATATTTACCATAATATAATGATGAATTTTGATATATTTCAATGTGTTTTAAAAGATAAATGAAATGACAATAGGTTTGCAATTTGGATGAAATGTTTTATGACTATAGCCCTATGTTTTAGGTATTTTCATTTGTACATTTCATGAAGACACAAATAAACAAAAACATGTTAGTGTGAAAGGTCTCACTCACTCACATTTTGTATTTGCTGAACGTTTGTGGGCGACTTAAAGAGCTAATATGCTAATAATAAAGAAAAATAATCATACAAAAATATGCTTGCTTACTGTATTTTTTTAAATAATGCCCCAAAGTTCCAAAATTGATATCCCTTTACATAAAATTGGATGTAATTATTGTAGTTGCATCGAATCGTTTACCACAGAGATTTCCCCTACTTATTATAGATAAAAACTAATATATATATATTATATAATATAACATGTATAAGACAGGCATAGACAGTACTATATAACATAACACATATAATACATACAAAAATTAGGTGAGACACGTTATTCAGGTAAACGTAACTTCTTACAGCGTGGTGGGTGTTCAAGTAGCAGACCGGTCGTTGTTGCGTGTTTTTACCGGCTTAGCACAGCTACTAGTGTGTTCTGTACTCGAAGTACGCAAGGCTTATGCTTCATCAAATTCTTAGCATTTCAGGGGCTGCTTTGAGGTGGGACGGCGGGATGTTTGGACGTCTAAAATTCTCAAGAAGTGTGTTACATCACCTTCATGGGAAAATGTGCCGTTTCCCACCGCTTGAGCAATTGTTTGAGGAGTTTTGTGTGTGTGTCCACTTCTTGCTCATCTTACAAATCATGTTTGGAAAAAGAGGATGCTGTTTTCCACCTATTATTATTTATCCCCTGCTGCTTTCTGCGGGCCGCAGCCAAGACAGCTCGGACTTAAGTCTTCCAAACATGCGGCACTTAGATGGCTCTCCACCGTCAGTGCTGGAAATCCACGTTGTTTCTAAATGTGATTTTCCTCAATTGAATCCTCGTGTGACCTCTCCTTCCTTGAAGTTCCATCCAACAGTTTTTTCTTTTTTTTTCCTCCAGACATCTCTGTCCAGACCCAACTGACTTCACTGAAAGTTGGTTCTTTTCCTTGAACCGATGAACAGGTTTTGCTCCAAAATGGTACATTCTCTCATTCTCAGCCCTTCTGGGAATGGCTTTCATGTCCTGGGAGCTAGTAGGCTTCCCGGTACGCGGGGTAGAAATCGCCCTTCCTGTTTTGGTTGTCCTGGTACACTGCACAAATCATTTGTCCACTTCAGGCCGACGTAAATGCAGACGAGTGTTGGTCGGAGAATGTGACCCTCGGTTGTCAAGGGTGTGCACGTACAGAATGAGGACAATATTTGTCTTCCAAATTTTTGCCAGTAAACGATACTATCGTTCCTTTGAGACCATTTTATTCCATGAATGCAATGATTATTCTGTATAAGGCTTAATAATGTCATCTCATTGTATCAAAATAATTAACTTTAATATGACCCTTGTGAGGAAAAGCGGTAGAAAATGAATGAATGAATGAATAGTATTTATAAACAAACAACATAATACAATAAACAAAGTTCATTCATTCATTCATTCATTTTCTACCGCTTTTTCCTCACGAGGGTCGCGGGGGTGCTGGAGCCTATCCCAGCTGTCTTCGGGCGTGAGGCGGGGTACACCCTGGACTGGTCGCCAGCCAATCACAGGGCACATATAGACAAACAACCATTCACACTCACATTCATACCTATGGACAATTTGGAGTCGCCAATTAACCTAGCATGTTTTTGGAATGTGGGAGGAAACCGGAGTACCCGGAGAAAACCCACGCATGCAAGGGGAGAACATGCAAACTCCACACTGAGATAGCCGAGGGTGGAATTGAACCCTGGTCTCCTAGCTGTGAGGTCTGCGCGCTAACCACTAGACCGCCGTGTCGCCCAATAAACAAAGTTTTGCAATATATTTTCCCATGGCTATGGCTTCAAATCGCTGCACCGTAGCAAGCTTGTTACGCTACACTGCTACTGCTAGCCCTTTCAGCCCTTGCCGATTAGATTTTTTAAAAATAGTCTTGGCGATCTGATCCGGTGCTGATGCTGATGAAGGGGAACTACCGCTGTAGCTACTGCTCCTAATGTCCAATGTGAAACTAACGCCACCCTGGCACGCCACGGACATGTCTGACATGTTGTTTTTCCCTCCAGCTTTGAGGCGCGTTGCAGCATCTAGCATGTTAGTGTGGCCCGGAGTTAGATACGTGATACGGTGACCGGATCGGCCCAATCTTGTGGTGGAAGGCGATATCTTTCATCCGACCCTGAATCGGACACCCCCACCATAAAATGTTTTCTCGTAGAGGGCTTTATAGTGGGAATATGTCCCATGATGTTGGCATGACGAATGTTAGCTAACTCATGCAAACCCATTTTCTCTTTTGGAAGGAACAGAAGGGAAAGAAATACAGTAAACCTCGGATATATCGGACTCGGATATATCGGAAATTCGCTCACAACGGACAGATAAAAAAGAACCAATTTTTCTGTAATTTCGCCTATTTCGGACAAAATCTCCAGTCCCGTTCCAATGCATTTGCATGAAATTTCCCTCGCATATATCGGATGGCCGCATCGTGGCGCTCCGATTCGCCGAATCGTGACAGGCCGCTATACGACGTCATTTGCAGCGTTGCCTGCGCGTCCAGGTACATTGGAAACATAGTCAAGGAAGTGCCGGATAAAATCCGATTTACGCATATACCGGATATAAATCCGATATATGCGTAAAACGGACATTTTCCGGTATACGCATATAACGATTTTCCCTTATATCGGACAAAACCAGTGGGAACAATTGAATCCGATATATCCGAGGTTTACTGGATATTATTATATTCATGTTTTAGATCATTATTGTGCATGATCGGCAAAATTCCTCAACAAGTGCAGTTTTCCTTTGAAATTCGGTACCAGAATTCAATGGTTTATCCTTGTTGGCCTTAATATTCATGAAAAATGTCAATTTTCTTTTGCAAGCCTCTGCAAGTCTCTGATGGAACTTCCACTTAAGAAGGCTGCACTTCATCATTTGATGTGGTTCAAGTCCTGAGTGCATATATTGTGAATGTAAACTACAGCTTGAGTGCTTTGTGGAGGCAGCCAGCCTCACTCGCTCTATCTCTCTATTTCTGTCTGCCGGAACACTCCTGCAGATGAATAGTCATGTAAAATCTTACATTCTATAAATTCCATTGGCTGATGCCTGCGCCGCCCCCTTCTCCACACCATGGATATAAAAGGTGCAGTGATAAATACTTTCCTAAATGCATCAGTGTGTGTGTGTGTGTGTGTGTGTGTGTGTGTGTGTGTGTGTGTGTGTGTGTGTGTGTGTGTGGTATTGGAGTAGTGACAGTTATAAGACTGCAGTAAAAAATGGCTGTTACACTTCCACAGTCATCTCTATCTGTGGCTGCAGTCACAGATAGTGATAGAGTCCAGCCTTCCCCTGTGCCCTTATGAGGAGGTGCCGCTGCTAATTACTCTTCTAACATAGTCAGGACGTGTAGCTGGATGGTTGTCGGGGAAAAGCCCTGAAAAGGGGTCACTCACTCACGCACACACACGAGCAAAACAAGAAGATGAAGTAAGAACAAATGCCTTTCATTGTCTTTCTTTTCCGTCTCCATTTTTCTTCCCTGTTGCTCCACCTTATGGGAAAGATCCTCCCTTTTTGCCTTTTTTCTTTGCTTTACGACACCCCCGCCCCCGTCCCCAGTTCCTTCCCCCTTTGCATGCTGTGGTATGCAGACATGCAGGAATTTCTGGGCCTCAAAATGATAGACCAAACTTGTCAGCCCTGGCTCCTGTTACTAAAGATGGCTGCGTTTGCCCCGGGTTCCTCTGATTGGTGCGCATGGAGCTCCTCTCCATGTGATTGGTCATAGTGTATTTGTCCGCAGAGCCCATGCTTGCTGGCAAAAAGTCTGAATTTCAGCTTTTGTGTTTGCCTAAGACACAGTTTCCATGTGTAAGCGTCTATATGTGTATTCGTTGATCATCTGAACATATCTACACCACCGGGAGGAGCACAGTGGGACACATGAGCAGATATTAGACCAGGGGTGGGCAAACTACGGCCCGGGGGCCACATCCGGCCCGCCAAGTGTTTGAATACGGCCCGCCCAATCTTTCAAAAGTATTTAATTTAAACTCAACATACAACCTGGCATCATGGCCTGAGCCAACCTTTTGATGGTTGTATCAATTTCGTTGTTTGACATGGTCTGTTGTTTACAAAGTGCTCCTGAAAAAAGAGACACAAGCACATAATAATAATAAAAATTAAAATAATAATTATTATTATAACTATTATGATTATTATATTTATTATATTAATGCTAATTATTATATTAATTATATATAATAATATTGTTATTTGCATATTTTACATAATATAATAATTATTATTTTTATTTTATTTTAATTATCATAATATTTTATTATTTTTAAAATATTTAAATATAAATATAAAATAATAAATAATAATAGCAGATTGCATGACAATTTTACAGATACAATAATACCAGGTGGACTGTTACGTGTAAAATATATAGTCCCCCCCCCCCCCGAAATGTGGCCCGCGAGTCAAAAAGTTTGCCCACCCCTGTATTAGACGTACTCTAATTGTAATCTACATGGAATCTGGAGCAGGGTTTTTTTTTTTACAGGCAGGATATTTGATGCCATTCATGGCCAAAATTTTGTACCGTCAACGTCAGCCGCTGCGTACAAGTAACAGCCTGTGCCCCTGCCCCTTGCCCAGTGCAGTATTTCCACTGAGTAATTGCGCATCAGACGTGCAAAACATCCTGTTGTGCCGCTCCACGTGTGGAAATGGCAACTGCAGACACATCGGAGGATATTTTCAGCTTCAGGCGCTGAAAGGGGAGCACTTGGCGAGTAAAAAGCCCTTAGAGTTACAGTACGTTGCTGCTTGGTGTCGAGAAGCAGCCTGACAGCTTTAGGCCTGTGTAGCAGTACCTGCTACTCCTATCACTCCTGTACACTGAAAATGCACAATGTAAACATCAAATTGTAAAGACCACTGAGGAAGACAAGAACACAAATGCCCCCCCCCCCCAAAAGAAAATCCTACTCTGCAGATTACAACCTGCAAGTCGTGACACATGCAACGGAAAGCAGGTTTGGAGTGAACGAGGAACTTGTCAGGGATTGGTTAAAAGTGAAGGATACTGTAACTGCAGGGAAGAAAACCCAAAAGGTAATTGCATTGTAAAAGCTAGATGGCCACACCCGGAGGAACGCCCAGGTAGGTGCCAAGGCGATGAATATAGATGACTTTGCGGGCTGTTTAAGCTATAGTTGTGTGAATAACTTAACACGTTACGTTAGCCTACCACCTATTCACGTCACCTTAATCAATGCTTATTTAGACTCTTGTTTTGGTAATGGTAAATGGTTTAATTTCATTTGAACATGCATCAGATTACAATTGAGTGCATCCCATAATCAGTTCCCAGTTCCACATGTCCAAAAGGAGTAGGAAGAAGCAAAGCTTATTAAATCCTACCCCTCCATCTGGTACTTTTACAATCAGTAACTGTTACATTTGTTCACTTCCTGCTTTCCATAATACAGTTTAAGGGTTTTTTTTTTTAAATAATGCACCTCATACCGAAGTACAAGGTGATATGAGCATCCAATGCCATAATGTGTACCATAGTAAGTGTCAATATAGTGATATATATAGCACATCATGACTGGTTCAAGACTCTTCATCTTTGTATTTAGCAAACATCTGCTTGTATTGTTTCTTGAATCGGCTCATCGTTGTGTATTGTTTGACTTCCTTACTCAATCCATTCCATAGTTTGATTCCACATACTGAAATGCTATGGCTTGCATAACGTAGTCCTAGCATAGAAGTATTTCAAATGTACTTCTTCCCTGAGATCATATTTCTCCTCTCTTGTAGAGAAGTATTGGATGACATTTTTAGCTAATTTGTTATTGTTAGCCTTATGCATTATTTTAGCTGTTTGAAGATGAACTATGTCAGCAAGTTGAAGTATTTGTGATTTTAGAAATAAGGAGTTAGTATTATGAATTATCCTTACTGACCTTTTTTGCAGTACATTTAACGAGTGAAGATTTTTTTTTTGTTATACAGTAAATGTCAAGTTCCTTCTAGCCTTGCGCATCCCCTGAACTTGAAAAAGGGGGTCCAAGTAGCCACACTGAGGAAAGACTGGATCCACTCAATGCTTTTGCTGTTTTGGGTTTTATTTAGTGAGGCACAGGTCTTGTTGTGACAATGTACAGCACAGTACAGCACAGCGTGGTGTAGCTCAGCAGTGTTGTAGCACATAGCACATAGCACGCATAGTGCATGGCACGCATAGGTGAAAACCTTCAAATAAAAAAAAAAAAAAAAGAAGGGGAAAGTATAAGTATACACAATATACACATTTCTAAACATATATAATATGCACAATAATATACATATGCAAGTATTTATATAAGATATAAATCATGTTGTTCAGCAGTATATTAACCATTAAACATTTTAACAACGGTTGGAAATAATCTTGTCCCCTTAACCTGCATTTATTAACTTATTCTTTACTTCATTTCTTTCTTAATTATTTTGTTATTTTATTTGATCTATTTATTAAACTATTTGCATTGCGCCTCTCTTGTCAACTAACTAAAATTATTACTATAAAGGCTTCAAATAATATAAGCACACTGTAAAGAAATGAGCATAGCGCGTTCTTTCGAAGCCCAAAGCTCGCTGATCAGCTCAATTGGTGCCAATTAAATGAACCACCGCGAGCCGCCGTGTGCACCTACGCGACACAGGCGATCGACGGTGTTCCAGATCCCACTTTCTAACTAATTGTACCGTGTTAACTTTTAATCCAGTAACGATAACTAAAATGAGGCGCGCGTCACCGGCGGCTGTCTCATCCAAAAAAAAGCCGTGCCTTACGTGGCACGGGCGCGTCAAACCACAGCGCTAATATTGAAAGGAATTTCTTACCGGCTGCCTCTTCAGTGTTGTATAGCTCCAGTTTGCGCAAGGTTTGGGGTGCAGTTCTGACTACCTTCTCGATACCACTTGTCTGCAGCCTTACCTGCTGAGAAAGGAAGTGCCCTAATGCAGACGCCCAGGTGCGCTTAAAACTGATTCCCACTTCCGGTTTAGATTTTCCCCACCTGATCTCCCGTGTTTAATTTAGTAAAATAACGTGCTAGGTACAACGAAAATTTATTATTCCCTTAATGAGGGCTATGAAAAGTATTTTTTATTTTTATTTATCTTTTTATTTATTTTTTTCCTGTCTGCCTTATCTAAATTATTTTGGACAAGGGTTTGACTTGACACCTCCCACTCGATCTACCCAAGGGACATCGGGGAGATCGCCAGTTTTTTGAAGTCAAACATTTAGCTGCGGGTCAGTTGGAATAGTCTGTTCCTCCACAGGTAGTATCACCACCAGTCGCCTGACATCCCGATGAAGAATGGTGCTGTGCATCTTCTCTCTCGGTCCGTCGCAGGTCGGGTGGGTTCTCTTGGCCTTTACGAGGGGAACACAGTAGCTTGGGAAGACCTTCACATCCACGTCTCTGACAATGCCTTTGTCATCTGGATTTGTGCTTACAACTCTGCCCAGCTTGAATTGTCCTCTCAACGCATTTTGGTCAGCAATCCATACGATGTCTCCAATTTTGACGTTTCTTTGAGTGGTGTGCCACTTACTCCTTATGAATAGGTTGGGGCCTGCTAATTGGCTCCAGCTTCTCCAGAATTTGTTGACCTCCGATTGCATTACTTGGAGTCTTTTGTACGGGTAATTGGAAACGTCGAATGATTTCAGGTCCCCGCTCTGCGATGCTCGGCCAAGAAGAAGACTGTTTGGTGAAACATACCGGACACAATCCTCTCGACTCTGAACTCTTGCATCGATGGGGCGGTCATTCACCAGGTTGGCCGCCAACTGAAGTACTGTCTGGAACTCACTATAGGTGAACATAGAATCTCCACAGACATTCTGGAGTGCTCTCTTGAGGGTACGCACGGCAGCTTCTGCAGCACCGTTCCGATGAGGGGAGTCTGCAGGGTGGATTTTCCACATCCACTCTGTCCCATTCTTGGCTGCCGTCTCTTCCAGACCTTCTCTGTTCTGGCTTCCCAAGAATTTATATAAATCTTCCAGGACATGTTTTGCTCCTATAAAATTCGTGCCTGGGTCAGACCAGATCTTTGATGGATGCCCTCTGATTGCAGTGAACCGTTGGTAGGCCAAAAGGAAGCTTTCACTGGATAAGCTGTTGACCAACTCTGCATGAACGGCTCTGCTTGCCATGCAGCAAAATATAGCACCCCAGACTTTTAGGCTTACCCTCCTCTTGACGTCGTCCCTAACATGGTAGGGTCCAAAGAGGTCTACGGTCGTAAATTGGAATGGTGCAGCAGGCTCTGTCCGCTCAGGTGGCAAGTCTCCCATCACTTGTTGGCATTTTACCGCCTTTGCTTTTCTACAAAGAACGCAGCCGTCAACAACCTTCTGGGCTATTCTCCTTCCCTTGACAATCCATGCCTTCCGTCTCATTTTTAGCAGGGTACCAGCTACGCCTTCATGACCTTCACCGTGGGCTTCCCGAGCAAGTAATGTGGACACCCATGCTCCATACGGCAGGAGGGGTACAGCACTTTTGTCTTCTTTGAAGATCTGCACACGTCCGCCCCAGAGCAGCAACCCAGTGTCTGCGTCTTTGTAGACCACTAACCTGTTGGTAGTAGTATCCGGGAAGGTAGCGCCCTCTTGTGCCGCAAGGAATACGTCTCTTAGGGCATCCTCTCGCTCTTTCGCAGAGATGACGCCTGTTGAGGGGATTGCCTCCCACTTTGGACTGCCTGCTGCTGGATTCTGTCCTCTGAACCTCTTAGCGGCCCTCCACATCCATGCAACTGTTTTTACTAGTCGGGTCAAACTGCTGAATCGCTTGATTTCCACTAACTGGATTGACGCTGGCGCAGGTGGTCTTGAGTGACTGGTGGTTTCCTTCCTTTGGGTTGGTTCTTGCGCCTGCTTCTCTTTACTGGATCTTGTTATCGCAGCGAATGCCTTCCTTTGCATCTTTTGGATGTTTTCTCTGGCAGTTGAGGCCAGATCTTTTGCAGTTTTTGTTGGCCATTCGTTGACCGGTAGGCTGAGAAACCTTGGCCCGTTCTGCCATCTTGAGTCTTTGTCCAGGTCTTCTGGGCCGGCACCTCTGGTGATTATGTCGGCAATGTTTTGTGAGCCCGGAATCCACCACCAATCTTGGATCTGCGTCGTGTTTTGAATTTCTCCAATCCTGTTGGCAAAGAATGTTTGGTAGCCGTAGCTTTCCCTCTGTATCGCTCCAAGGACAGTTTGGCTGTCAACCAAATGGTACCACCTTCCGACCTCAATCTTGCTGTGCCGTTCAAAGTATTTTTTCAGGCGTGAGGCGAATACAGCTCCACATACCTCTGCCTTTACAGCGTCCCCTTTGTGGTCCAGGGGAGTTAATTTGGCCTTGGACTCCACTAGTCTAATGATTGGACAATGCCTGGCCTCCCACCTTAGGTAGAGTACTGCTCCGTAAGTGTGCTCACTGCCATCAGAGAATGTAATTGCCAGTGGTTTCCCAGACACGCCGGGGGGAGTTAGTGCTCTGGGGAATTTGATCCTGTTGAGTCTTGAGTATTCTTCAAAGAGATGGACTGCATCTTGTCTGAGACAATCTGAGAGTGCCAGGTCCCATGTCAGCTTGACGGGGCAACTGTCATTTTTTGCCTCTTGGAATGCCCTCCGTACAAGAATGGCACCTTTCTGTTTAGCCGGCGTGACTAGGCCCAGTGGGTCATATAAGCTCGACACCTGGCTGAGCAGCTCTCTTCTGGTCAGAGGGTTTGGTGTCTCAGCTTTAATTTGCTCGGGGAGAAGGTCTTGGCCGAGTCTCATTTTTCTCCTCCTCTTTGAAAAGTTGATGCCCATCATCACGTGCAGTTCGTCTTCCTCCACCAGGTAGCCCAACCCAAGTGCCTTGTTGTCGTCGTCTCGCATCTGATTTGGCAACACCAAGGTCTCCACAGTGCTCGCCTCTGTGCCAGCATGGATGTCCTTCCTCCCACTTTGACCCGAGAAGGCCCAAGGCTTCAGCTCAAATCCTCCTGCTTTTAAGATCTTCTGCACATTGGCCGTGATGGCTCCCAGCTGTTCGGGGTCGTTATGAGAGGTGAGAATGTCGTCAACATAGCTGTCTTTGTGGATTACCTGCTGCTCCTCTTTGAGGTGCGCGAAAGGGGGAAGGTTGGCAGTTTCACGCATTGCTAGTTGCGCGATACACCCAGCTGGTTTGTCGCCTATGTTCACTCGGGTGATTGCGTATTCCTTGAGTTCCTCCTTTTCAGAGTCACGCCAAAGGAATCGATGTAGGTGTACTTCCTGGTCCTCCAACCAGACGGAGTTATACATCTTTTTAACGTCTCCGAGAGCAGCATAGGCTCCACACCTGAATCTGAGGAGGACAGCACGGATTTGGTTTAGAACGTCTGGGCCTTTCATCAGCAGGTCATTTAGGCTCCTGCCCCTAAATTTCTGACTGCTGTTCCAGACGAGTCTTACCGGGGTTGTTACCGAGTGGGGGTTTGGTGCAACGAGATGGCTTACATACCAGATGGGCCCAGTCCAAGCGTGGATCTCTTCCCTGGTCAACTCCATAGCAGCTTTGCGGGCGACCATCTCATGCACTTGTTCAGCATACGCAGCCTTCCATTCTGGTTCTTTTGCCAATTGTTTCTCTGTTCGGAGAAAGGTGGCCTCAACAGCGCTCTTGTTGTTCGGTAAGGAGGCTGGGTCTTCCAACCAAGGATATTTGGCATGCCAGTGGGGTTCCTTGCTGTGGTCATCCCCTGTGATGTAGGTGAGGCCTGCTTTCACAAATTCCAGTTCCCTTTCCTCCGCAAGAGTCATTTCTTTGCCACCTGGTTGGCAGTTTCCACAGCGGCAGCCTCCACACTTCGGTTCACAAGCTGCACCAATGCTGTCCCACTTCCACCAGTTTAGGAAATCGCGTTTACTTGTTAAACTTCTTGACATCTTCTGGCTTAGCAGAGATTCTCTATGGGGCCCTCCAACGAGCTCCTCGTACTTCATGGCGGCTGCCCTCATCGACCGCGCGAAATGTGTCTTGGACATGTGGGTAGCGACGTGAATGTCTTCAAAGAGTTCTGGATGAGTTCCCCCAACTGTCTTTCCGAGAGGTCCATCCCACAATACAAGGTCTCCCACAGCTCTGACTTGTTGCGGTGCTAGTGAACCCTCTCGGTGACTTATAAGGAGGTTTACTTCTTTGGGTCTCCTCAATTCTTCGAGTGAGGTGTCTGGGAAGAACTTTTGCAGTTGTTTGGGGGTTGCTGTTTTATGAACATCAGCAATCGTGTCCAAACCGTAGCAAACCATCTGGTGTGCTTTGACCGTGCCTCTTGAGGTGTTGACCCTGATTTTTAGGAGGTATCTTTTTGTTTCAACATGAATTTTCATTCCTCCAACGCCGTGCACAACAAGGGTGATGTCCTCGCTTCGGAGGTTTAGTTGACTGGCAGCTCTGTGAGTTATGTAGTTGGTGTCTGAGGCAAGATCGATAAGCGTTCCAATTGACTGTCCCGCATTTGCGGTGACTTCAAGGAGCATCATTAACACTGGGAGCTCTCGCAAACCACAATCCGTCAGAAGAGTAGGTGTATATTTAAGAGTACTAAGGGCCTTGGATGTGCTGTTGGAAAAGACATCCCTGCACTGCTTTGCCAGGTCAGGGGAAAGCTTCTTGAGGAATGCCTCTTGTTCTTCCGTGCTTCTCTTTCTGCCTTTTCCGTCTACAGGACCGACATTACTTTTCTGATCGACAGAGGCTCTCTTCACTTCTGCATTCGGGCAAAGGTAGTAATGGTGTTCTGCTGCGTGTTGATTCCTGCAGTCTTGGTTTCTGCATAGGAATCCAGACTTGCAATCTGAGGGGTCGTCATGAACTTCAAGGCACTTCCTGCATGCACCAAGCCTTTGCACTGCCCCTTTCTTCTCCGGTAGTTTGAGGGATCTGAATTGCTTACAGAAGTACAGCTTTCTTCTGTGCTTGCTATCCCCACAGACTATACAGCCGACCTGGTCATCACCTGCTTTGGTCAGTCTTGTTCTGGCATATCTTTGCTCTGATCTGGGGTCTCTTTTGTGAGGCTCCTCCTCCCTTAGCAACTCCAGTTGCTCATATATAGACTCCTGTGCCTTTAGGAATGCCAACAGACAGTCAAATCTTCTTGCTGGAGTTACACCATTCCCTCCATCAGCTGCGTGCACCAGCCACTCTTTCTTAAGCAGTTCCGGAAGTTTACTTTCAATTGACTTTGTTACAAGGGGATTCTTGATTGCGCCTGTGTCTCCAAGGTCGATCAAGTCCTGCAGTGCTTTCTCCACTGCCTGAATCAACTCGACAATTTTCCGTGGTTGGTTTCCTCTAACGGCTGGCATTTTTTGCAACTCCTCAACAATTTCGATGGCAATAGCTGCTCTGTTGCCGAAGCGGTTCTCTAACACACGGAAAATGTCTTCTGCCGTATTGTATGCAGTGAGGTGAAAGTCTCTGGTAATTTTGTCATCAAGGCTGTCCAGTAATTGCACCTTTTTGACTTCTTTTGAGCCCAGTGGTTCCCCTTGGCTTTGAAGGGCTTCCCAATCTTTTCTCCACCTGGTGAAATCACGTTTATTACCTGAGAATTTGGGAAGGGCTATCGGCTTCAATCTGATTGCCTGCATGGGGTGACTGGGGTAATAGGGTTCTTGTGGCCTTTCTGCATCTTCTTCGCATTTAGCTTGGATGAAGTCTGCCTTCCTGGAGATGAGCTTTGGAACCTGGAGCTCCAGCGCCTTTAGCTGGTTTTGGAGATCCCTCACGTTTTCCGGTGGGATCCAACGCTTCCATTGACCATAGGCTTCTTTTGACAACCTCACCAACTGTTGAAGATGACCGAGCATGTAGTCATATGTTTCAAGTTTAGCGCTTGGTTTCACGGCAGCAACACGCTCATACTCTGCTTCCGCCACTTGAAAGGCTGTGGACAATTCATCACATCCAAAGGTTGACCAAAGAGTCGTTCGGATCAGGCGTCTGACTTCCTTGAGTTTTGCCTCACATTCACTTGCAGTCTTTTCTAGGTCGGCTTTTTGCTGTTCGGGTAATGATACTTCCTCATCTGTCCCTAGCTCCGCCTCCAGTTCTGCAATCAGTCCGGCCTCCATGTTGTCATTTGCCTCCAGGACCCTCTCAGCCTCTTGTGTGATCTTGTCAAAATAGCACTTTAGCTCTTCTTCTGACATGTCTCCAAAGCTTCGTGTAATGTTGTTAAAGAGTCGTGTAAATGCTCTCTTTGCCGTTGTCCTGTCCACTTTAAGTTGCTCCATAGTCTTGGTAGTGACCTGATCAGCCATTTTGATCTTCCGTCCAATTTATTTATTTGTTCTTGACGCAGTGATGATTCCCTTGTTGCCTGATCTTTCCACACACAGGTCAAGCACTCCTGGTTTTTCCAGCTCACTGCCCGGTTTTCACTGTCAAGTTCCTTCTAGCCTTGCGCATCCCCTGAACTTGAAAAAGGGGGTCCGAGTAGCCACACTGAGGAAAGACTGGATCCACTCGATGCTTTTGCTGTTTTGGGTTTTATTTAGTGAGGCACAAGTCTTGTTGTGACAATGTACAGTACACTACGCTGTGCTGTACTGTGCTGTACATTGTCACAACAAGACTTGTGCCTCACTAAATAAAACCCAAAACAGCAAAAGCATCGAGTGGATCCAGTCTTTCCTCAGTGTGGCTACTCGGACCCCCTTTTTCAAGTTCAGGGGATGCGCAAGGCTAGAAGGAACTTGACAGTAAACCTCGGATATATCGGATTCAATTGTTCCCACTGGTTTTGTCCGATATAAGCGAAATCCGTTATATGCGTATACCGGAAAATGTCTGTTTCACGCATATATCGGATTTATATCTGGTATATGCTTAAATCGGATTTTATCCGTTATAAAAAGGCACTTCCTTGACTATGTTTCCAATGTACCTGGACTGGGCAATGAAAAGAGACGTAAGGTAATGAGAATTTAACTTTATTGGACTCTGAGCATAACAAATTGTTAATTAAGCTCGGCCAGGGGTGGGCAAACTTTTTGACTCGCGGGCCGCATTGATATAACAAAATTTCCAGGGTGGGGGGGGGGGGGGCAGACTATATATTTTACACATAACAGTCCACCTGGTATTATTGTATCTGTAAAATTGTCATGCAATCTGCTATTATTATTTATTATTTTATATTTATATTTAAATATTTTACAAATAATAAAATATTATAATAATTAAAATAAAATTAAAATAATTATTATTATATTATTATTATGTAAAATATGCAAATATAACAATATTATTATATATAATTAATATAATAATTAGCATTAATATAATAAATATAATAATCATAGTAGTTATAATAATAATAATATAATAATTATTATTTTAATTTTTATTATTATTATGTGCTTGTGTCTCTTTTTTCAGGAGCACTTTGTAAACAACAGACCATGTCAAACAACGAAATTGATACAACCATCAAAAGGTTGGCTCAGGCCATGATGCCAGGTTGTATGTTGAGTTTAAATTAAATACTTTTGAAAGATTGGGCGGGCCGTATTCAAACACTTGGCGGGCCGGATGTGGCCCCCGGGTCGTAGTTTGCCCATCCCTGAGCTAGGCCCTGTTACGCCCGTCAGGCCTACGTTATTTCCAATAGTGAGGTTAAGATCTCATTCACTGCTGTGCTAGTATTATTGACGTCACTCACTTTTATATTTGTCCTAAATCTGGAGCCAGGGGAAAGACAATAGCCAGTGACATCAACAAGATTAGCATAACGATACGGCCATCCGATATATGCCAGGGAAATTTCATGGAAATGCATTGGAACGGGACTGGAGATTTTGTCCGAAATGGGCGAAATCCGTTATAAAAAAATCAGATATATGCAATGAATTTTTATTGGAAATGCATTACAGAAAAATCGGTTCTTTTTTATCTGTCTGTTGTGAGCGAATTTCCGGTATATCCGAGGTTTACTGTAGTTATATATAGTTAGTTTTGTGTTTTATTGTTATTACTATAAACCGCCTTTCAAGATGAATTGTCTTTTCTTACTCTAAAATACATTTCCCCCTAAAATGTGACTTATAGTCCAGTTTTTTTCTTCTTCTTTGAGCATTTTCTGCTGGTGCAAGTTATACTCCGGCGCAAATTCTATTGTGGACAATACGGTATTTGACGGTTCTAATAGTGCTGATTAATTGCGCCATTAATTGTCTTAACTTAAGCGCCACTCATTTATATTTAATAAATATATTTATCAGGGTTATTTTACTCATCATTTTATTATTTTGACCTAAAAAAATTATTTCCCATGTATTGGTATTACTCCAAAACAAACATCAGATTAAATTCAGATTTGTGTCAAAATTCATTTACAAAAATAAAAAGCACAAAAGACTACAGTATGTGCCCAAAGGTTTCTTTTTGAATCGTCACCTTCATGCTATTATGTAACGACGGTGGCCCTGGCCAATACAACTCATCATAAATCAATTGCAATTCAATCAATTGAAAAGTCTACAGTTAATTCATGCGATTAGTATCGGTCACTCTTGGACGATCAATATCAGAATGGGCAGCATGAACCCTGAAGGGAGCATCCCTGCTTTGGAGTGCATGAGAAAGTGGTACAAATGTGGGGACCGTGAATAGAGACATGAATTGGGGCATCCACGATATTTATTTATGTAGGTAGGAAGTTTTAGGACCTGGAGGTCAACTTCTTCCACACCAAACCCATCCAAAGTCTCTGTAGGGATAGAAAATCTATTTTCTTTTTGGGGTTGTTGGCTAGTTGGCCCCTGTCCCAGCTGACTTGGGACGGAAGGCAGAGTACACCCTGTCACCCTGTCACCAGTCCGTCACAGGACAACCAATAGCACACACTCTTTCATCCACTGGTTGATTCTTTATTGGCGTATCGTAATGCTAGCGCTGTTCATCCCTGCCACTATAATGATGATGGAGCTTGGCTGGCGAAGAAAAATCCATTCTAACTTTGGCTTTGTCCATGTGACTAATTGTTTTAGGAAGCAGCACTCGGTCAAAATGTCACGTTGGCGCCGCCTAATATGGATGCGAGATGACACTGAATGGCACCATAGCCCAGCCCTTAAATAGGCTATGAGCTAAGCAAGCGATTCTCTTACATGTGTGCGTGTGTGTGTGTTTATCAGCAGGCACTATGACGTACAGCCAAGCTAATATTTATCGTGCCTGTTCTCTCCAGGGCCTGACGCTGGGCCTCGTGATGGCATTGTTGCAACTAAAAAAGCTTTGGGACGTACCTTTGACGTGATGTACTCTGCTGTCTGCCCACAATACTCACGCTCCCTGTTCATTGATTTGGGTATTTATTTTGGGGGAGGGACACAATAACGATCAGCTCCATATGAGGGAATTATGACGCAGCCTGTGATGTTAACGGCCTGTCGTAATCACTTTTTTTTTACTTGTAGACAAACAGTTGAACACAAAAAAAACCTTATCAGCCACCTAAAACACCAGTGCTGTAGCATTTGGAAAAGGGCAAAAGGTTTCCCAGAGACCTCCGTGGCATCATATGCCATGGCTGCACGGATCTTGTGCCCGAATACAGTGCACCTAATTTGGTCCAATGTAAATCATTCATTCAAACTTTCATTTTCTACTGCTTTTTCCTCACGAGGGTCTCGGGGGTGCTGGAGCCTATCCCAGCTGTCTTTGGGGGAGAGGCGGGGTACACCCTGGACTGGTGGCCAGCCAATCACAGGGCACATATAGACAAACAACCATTCACACTCACATTCATACCTATGGACAATTTGGAGTCACCAATTAACCTAGCATGTTTTTGGAATGTGGATGGAAACCGGAGTACCCGGAGAAAACCCACGCATGCAAGGGGAGAACATGCAAACTCCACACAGAGATAGCCGAGGGTGGAATTGAACCCTGGTCTCCTAGCTGTGAGGTCTGCGCGCTAACCACTCGACCGCCGTGCCGCCCAATGTACAGTAAACCTCGGATATATCGGACTCGGATATATCGGAAATTCGCTCACAACGGACAGATAAAAAAAGAACCGATTTTTCTGTAATGCATTTCCAAAAAAAATTCATTGCATATATTGGATTTTTTATAACGGATTTCACCTATTTCGGACAAAATCTCCAGTCCCGTTCCAATGCATTTCCATTAAATTTCCCTCGCATATATCGGATGGCCGCATCGTGGCGCTCCGATTCGCCGAATCGTGACAGGCCGCTATACGACGTCATTTGCAGCGTTGCCTGCGCGTCCAGGTACTTTGGAAACATAGTCAAGGAAGTGCTTTTTTATAACGGATAAAATCCGATTTACGCATATACCGGATATAAATCCCATATATGCGTAAAACAGACATTTTCCGGTATACGCATATAACGGATTTTGCTTATATCGGACAAAACCAGTGGGAACAATTTAATCCGATATATCGGAGGTTTACTGTAAATCAGAGACATAAATATCAAAACGTTTTTGATTATCAGTATCTCATCGTCTGAAAAAAAAGTATATTATGCGGCTCTATTCATTTTGGAAAGAACGATAGAAATGTGTCTATATTTATACTTGTTAATTTGAGTGTAAACTGCAAAAATATTGCCAGTGTGCCAAGTGAAAGCATGCGATCTCCCCACCAAAACTCTCCATCCACCAGCCCTATTCATACTCCAGATACCATTTGGAGAAACCAAGGGCTAAAATGAACTGATTTGTATGAGTGCAAAATCACAAGGCGGCCGATAACAGATCTTGTCACCCATGTAGACACTTAAGCCCCCAGATGGAATGCTGCTGTGTGCCCCCTCTGGGCGGCCATGCAGACATTGCAAGGAGACAAGTGCCCCTCTGGCCAATTCTGGCCAATTCTGAACTGATAAAGAAAAGATTTGGGGGCCCAGGTGGGTCCTATCTCAGAAGGAAGTGCAGGGGTTAACACAATCACAGGTTGTGTTGTTATTGTGTAAGAGCAAATCGATACACAACAATAATAGACTCTCCCGAGGACCGGATTGCAAAGCCGTGACACCTTCCACGCCCGTCTCTCTTTGAAAGGATGTATGGATGTGGGAGGGCACTGTCTGGCACGACGGCAACGCCATACTGCGGACAGTATGTGTAGATCGAGACAGATGCTCCCGTCTCTCTCCGCGGTGATGAATTTACCAACTGCGCTCTTTGCGGTCTGGCCTTGTGTTCGCTGGTAGCTGATTGGCTCACTCACCGTTTTCTAGTAGCGCCTTCCAGCCAAGCTACCCTAGCCTTGCTCTCGTCTTGGACTGGCAATCTGTGAAGGAATGATTGATTAAAGTTGGGCACATGATGAATAATACATCAAGTTAGAGTTGAACACAATACGTCGTTGGACCCTTCAAACGGTTGTCTTCCCATAGTAAATCATAGGACTGATGTCTTCTAGGACCCAACTGTTGCCCTTAACTGCAGCTGCTATGACGCACGGTGGAACCTTTAGGTTAGTGTCACCGCAACGTCTGACTCTAACCGAAATGGATGCAAACCGAATCCATTTTTCCCAGATGAAATCATGTAAATCCAATCCCCCCGTTACAGAAAACCAAACATGTAAACACAAAACAAGTTTTTATCCTTTTACTTGCAGTAAACAAATGAAGAGCTTGCAACCAAAAGGCGCTAAATCCATTTTGACTGATTTCGAGAAAATCAATGATTTTTAACTACGCACATATCAATCTATTTGGTCATCAAGTGTATATTGTAAATGAAAGAGCTATCAATATAGGTCATAAAAATGCATGCTATAAAAATCCTGCACACACCATGTATTTTATATATTTTTTTAATTAATTTTTTTCGGATTTAGCGCCTTTTGGCTGAAATAAATTTGAAGTCACCTTTAACTTCTTCAATGGCATTGTTGTAAAAGAATGTAAGGTGCTTTAATGTGCTATGCTAATAAAATAATTACAACACAGAAGCCATTCGCAACATACAATACAAAATAATTATTATGAATTAAATGAATAAAAATGTTATTAAAAGCAGTGCTCATATTTGACTGCACCATGAAGGTGACAGTGACAAAAATCATCTCATTCCAAACTCTTTACATTGTGTGTTTTTTAGTACAAGTAAAATAATGTTTCTCATGAAAGTTGGAGGTGTCAAGGTAGAGACAAAAAAACTTCCATGTTACAGAATACTGTAAAAACACAATTTGTGTTCTCCTGAATTGCATAACATACTGTAACTATCATACGTGTACTTAATGTACACAAACAAAACAGGATGCGCACTGATACTGGCTTTCTGTATGTGCAGTGCCAATTGTATTCTTCTCTCTGATTGGTCAGATTATCAATAGATGGGAAACTTGGGCCAATCAGAATAAAGAATAAAGAAAGGGATTTAGCTCCTTTTGGTTGAAATCTGAAATGGAAATAGCGCCTTTTGGTTGAAAGCATAAATTTTGATTTCAAGACCAAAATATGTGATTTGGATACACATGACAGAGGTCTATTAAACTCATGAAAAACATGCAACTTAGTGAAAATTGGATTTAGCGCCTTTTGGTTGCAAGCTCTTCAATTCCAGATCCATATAAATACACATAAAGGAGGAGCATTTAAAGGGCCCGTACTTGGCTTAAATATGTTATACTATATGTTGTTTGTAATTAGTTCTTCATTACATTTTTGAAAGCGAACGCCAAATTCACAATTATTACATTTTAAGCTCATGGCACCACCCGGGATCAACTAGCTTTTGCAGTTCTGTCTAATTTCCGGAAGTGATATCAGCTACACGAACAAGCATGGGGAAGGATGGGACGCCAGTTTGACAGGCAGTGACCAAACTCTTCATCAGCCCGTTGTGGTGAATTTACCATCAATTTACCAGTAGGAAGCCTCAGGGCAGACCCAACTGGTTGGGGACTGGACAAAGTTGCCAGGTAGAGGGAATTTCAGTAGTAGATAAGCAGAAGAAGATGGATGGAAATATTAATAGTGTTTCCTCACAAGATAATATCATTTTCAATCTAAGGCTATGACCAGTGGGTATGCATTGCTACCATAACTGTTGCAAAAAAAAGCCCCCCAAAAAATCCCCTAAAACATGCACAGTTAATCCTTTGATTCTCAAAGTCTTGCGAGGTAGCCTGAGGTCTCCAGGAATATGCTGACGGTTCTCGTGGCGGCGGTTCTGACGCCGAATATTCTAGTCTAATATTATTCCCCAAAACTTTTGTTGAATTCCAAATTGTGTGACCGAGGGCGTTTGACAATTAGTTTCAATCCATGGGATTTCTTTGCTTGCCTTTGCGATTTTTATCGACAGCACACTTCAGGGGAATTTGTCATTTTATTCTCCTCAAAGCAAGATTCAAACCTCCTATCCCATGTGAACGGGGACCTGTTGAAACAAGAACGGTTGGGAAGTGTTACGTAGCCTTCCTTCCGTCAGAGCCAGCCATTGCTGCTGATAGCCATCCATCACCAGTAGCTGTTTACCGTCTCCTTTTAAGCACCCCCCTTGGGCTACCCGGCTTCTCTCGTTCACACTGATTCATTTTAAACCTCATTTGGACGTTTTCCAATCTCATTACGCGGACGCACACAGACACACACGGTTGTTTACCTGTGGCCGTCCTACGGGGTGCGGCGCTTAATGACGTCTGTGATACGATACAGTCGTGGTCAAAGAAGCCGACCGCAGACAACAAGGTTTAAAGGGTCCCTGACATGATCCATCAGCTTTGCTTAAATGTCGTCTATTCGCTACAATTATGGTAAACATCAATGTTAAGTCTGTCAGTAAAAGCGTAAATGTACGCTTTGAGTTAACAAAATTGTCCGGGGGGCCAGAATATATATTTAACCCTTAGAATTTTTTTTCATTTCATATTCCAGGTATTCCTCAAAAAACATGTTTTTGATATCATGCCATTCACATTTTTAACTTACCTTTTATACATTTTAAGAAATTTTAGTTTTTGTGTTACTACCCCAACCTTCCATAAGTGGGTCAAAAATGACCCGTATGCATTTTCTATGAAATCCAATAAGAACCTTTGATTCTTATCAACTTATCAACTCCTAAATATAATACTAAATATCATACAAGTGATTATTCCTAACCAAAATGGCAAAATTGGCATAAAAACGCATTGATTCTAGTATGGGTCATTTTTGACCCACTTACGGAAGAGTGTAGGGTCCAGTCACTCATGCATCTAAGGGTTAACACACACTATATTACTCTTATAATTCTAACAGTCAGCATTGAATTATTAGTCTAATTTTATCTGTAAAAGTGTCATACGATCAGCTGTATGTTCTCATGTCACTTTTTTCAGGAGCTTTAAACATCAGATCACAGCAAATTACGAAATTGAATTTTACATTTTTTTTTCTGAATCATACATCCGACTTGACTTATGTTGCCAGCTGTTGTATGTTAAAATTTGAAATATTTAGAAGCAGTTGATGTTTGTGAAATAATCACTAATAAATACAATAAATCACTATATTGACAGTTACTATGGTACCCATTATGCCATGGTATGGTCATATCACCTCATACTTCGGTACGTGACAAACAAAAAAACAAAAACCTTAAACCATATTAGGAAAACAGGAAGTGATCAAATTATTATGTAATTGTAGGGTCACATCACCTCGTACTTCGGTACGAGGTACATTATTAAAAAAAAACAACAAAAAAACCTTAAACAGTATTATGGAAAGCAGGAAGTAAACAAATGTAACAGTCTTGAACCAGTCATAATGTGCTAAAATATATCACTATATTGACATTAATATGGTACCCATTATGGAATTGTATGGTCATATCACCTCGTACTTTGGTACGGGATTAAAAAAAAAATAATAATAATAAAAACCTTAAACCATATTAGGAAAGCAGGAAGTGAACAAATGTAACAGTTACTGATTGTAAAAGTACCAGATGGAGGGGTAGGATTTAATAAGCTTTGCTTCTTCCTACTCCTTTTGGACATGTGGAACTGTGAATTGATTATGTGATGCACTCAATTGTAATCTGATGCATGTTCAAATGAAATTAAACCATTACCATTACCATATTGCAGGCTAACCTGAAAATGTACAAACACATGCAAAATATTGATGTACATTTTCAATGTTAACCCAAAAACATGCTAACCAGGGCGTATGCTAACCGAGGTTCCACTTGTTGTTAGATATATCGATATTTTTGTCACACTTAAAACCGCACTTTCTCTCATTCACCATTACCATTACCATGGAAAGCAACTGGCAGGCCGGATTCAAACGCTTAGTGGGCCGCATGTGGCCCCCGGGCCGTAGTTTGCCCACCCTTGGGCTATACAGTAGATGGACCCAATGAATATGAAGCACCCACAGCTTGTGATTAGGTATGCAAACTATCAGAAAAGAGGCAAAAATAGCCGCCACTGTTATCCAAAGTCAAATGTGATATATGTGAACATCTTGTTTTTTGGTAAAGGTAATAGGTCTGCTTTCATGGATGACATGACATGAAAGGAAATAAAAGCCACATTTGAGAGGCTGGAATCAGGAGATACAATGAATGGATTACCACAATAGTTTGACTACAAATATCATACAGTAAAGTCTCATGATATCGATATCGGTTATATCGATAGTACTGCTTATTATGATACTATTTTCATTTCCCGGCAAATTTCTAGTCTTTTATGATATAATTAGTTCCGGTTACTACAATGCCCTTTTCCTCTCCCGCCAGCCAATTTGGTCTGCTTACTATATCGATACAAAAGTAGCTTAAAGCTGAATCGATATTTGCTTAAGGATTTCAATACCACCATTAACGAAATCTGTAAACGGCGTATTGTTTGATTTTCGGCTAACACCGTTTCGGCTTTTCCACCGACGGACGGTAATTAGAGGATTACAGGTAATTAATATGAGGTAAGTATTAAACAATCTTTTGAAGTAAAGGAGTAAATATTTGTATAATTTAGAGGGAAGATTCAGTGAATAGACTTAGTGTTTTCAGATGTGTTCAATATTCTTGGCACTAGCTTTACTGATAAATTATGAAAGTAAACTTACGGTATTGCTTGATCAAAGAAGCAATCTCTTGTTGTTTGAAATAAATCAATACACGTGTATCTTAAAGATGAATATGATAAGTAAATCTACAATACTAGTAAACATCAAAAGGGATGAAAGCAGGTATAAATTGGAGTTGTGAAGCTCGTGAAGCGTTTTAGAGATAAGATCCGCACGAACAATTGAATTATTCCATACATGTATTTAATTGTGTTGTATTCAGATAACTTTTTATCGCTTGCAATAATCACTGTTTTTCATATGTACATGCTGGCGTTCGTGGTTTCTCTCGTGTGTATAGAACAATGTCGAGTGCATTATTGAATATTTACTCAGTCACTATTGCAAGAGTGCGTTATGAAAATAATAAATGTTGAAAAAAAATGTGACCCATCTTTAATGTGACTTTAACCGAATTGTGTTATGTATATGAATGCAATCATTTTTTGCAACAATGTTTATGGTTTTGTCTGCTGAAGCGTGAGGATTTTGCATTGGTTGAGTTTTAGAAAAGAAATTGTCATTAAAAACGTGTAAAGACGTTTTTATTTAATGCATAAGTTTATTTTTCACTTCACTACAGTACAAAAGCATGCTAGATACGCAATCCATGAACTCAAGGAGAAAATGACATGCCATATCAACGATCCCCCATTTATCGCCCACTTTTAATGCAGTTCGGCACAGGATCGGATATATCGATAGTCCGGTTATATCGATATTTTTTCCGACTCCCGAGAATATCGATATAACGAGACTTTACTGCATATGTTTCCTACAAATGTCACATACTGCAAGATATTCAAGCCAAGTTAATGACTCCTGTTTATAAAGCCCCATTTCCACCGGGTGGTCCAGTTCACTTGGGTACACATTTTGCTGTGTTTGTGTCGTAACCGGCCCATTTTCAGTACATCTTTGTCGGGGCAACAGTTGGCTCGGTCCACTTCAGTACACTTGTGATGAAGGGAGTCATCAAGCCACCGTCGAGCAGCTAAGAACAATCAGGGGGTCAGCATGGAAGTATTTTGTTTGCCATGTTTATCCACGGCTGCTGTGTTTCAATGAGGAGCTTATTTTTTTGTCATCCCACCCACACTGCCTGCCGGAGGGCCTCTGCTGACGGCACCTGGGCCCCTCAGGCTAAGCAGGCACCGCCCCAGTCTCCTGACACCCTCTTCCCCTTTCCTAATGCATGTGGTGTTCCTTCGGTCTTTTGTCCCTGTACCCCTCTGTTATGTATTATGTATGTGCATACACGCATGCACGCCAGTACAAACGGCCTCTCCTTTTGTGGACGGACCCCTCTCTTCCAGCAGTTGCCCCGCTGCGTAAATCCCCCAGCCGGGGTTTGTTTTTCAATCAGGCCCCTGCGGGGACACCATGTGCTTGGGCTTGGCATGGAGGCTGATTGAGGACCCGGGCTCGCTGCTCTCCACCGCCTGCAAAGTCCACATTATGTCCAAGTGTAATTTCCCCTCCATGAATTTACGCTAAAAATCTGCCCAATATTTCAAGGAGCTCATTTTGGGTACGTGAAGGGAACAACATGCAAAACATAATGGCACCTAGCTTTAGTGTTTTTCCGGGTACTCCGGTTTCCTCCCACATTCCAAAAACATGCTAGGTTAATTGGCCACTCCAAATTGTCCATAGGTATGAATGTGAGTGTGAATGGTTGTTTGTCTATATGTGCCCTGTGATTGGCTGGCCACCAGTCCAGGGTGTACCCTGCCTCTCGCCCCAAGACAGCTGCAATAGGCCAGTGAGGATAAGCGGCATAGAAAATGAATGGATGGAAGTTCCTTTATTGATGTAAGTGTAGCATGATGCCAGTGACTACAGTACTTACACGGGTGTACTTTGCTGTGGCTGAATAATACCTACAGTAAACCTCGGATATATCGGACTCGGATATATCGGAAATTCGCTCACAACGGACAGATAAAAAAGAACCGATTTTTCTGTAATGCATTTCCAATAAAAATTAATTGCATATATCTGATTTTTTATAACGGATTTCACCTATTTCGGACAAAATCTCCAGTCCCGTTCCAATGCATTTCCATGAAATTTCCCTCGCATATATCGGATGGCCGCATAGTGGCGCTCCGATTCGCCGGATCGTGACAGGCTGCTATACGACGTCATTTGCAGCGTTTGCAGCGTTGCCTGCGCGTCCAGGTACATTGGAAACATAGTCAAGGAAGTGCCTTTTTATAACGGATAAAATCCGATTTACGCATATACCGGATATAAATCCGATATATGCGTAAAACGGACATTTTCCGCTATACGCATATAACGGATTTCGCTTATATCGGACAAAACCAGTGGGAACAATTGAATCCGATATATCCGAGGTTTACTGTATATATTTTATATATTTTTCTCTACAGTTGTTAATTTGTGACTTATTCTTCAACAAATGTCACAACTACAATTCCATCCATTTATGGCAACTTTCACTTTCTCCTGCAGTTTTATGACAACAAACAACCAGAAATAACAATATGTAGCATGTTCATTGTAATGATATCATATGCCCTAATGCAGCAAGTACATAGTTGAAGTTGAATGGGATCAATATTTTATGCGTGCGTGTCCTACCAATAAAGAATGATGACATAGTAGCCACGTTTACATGAAGAGTTTTTCTCTTTCCGAATGACCTTTCCGAAAACAATGGTATACAAGGAAAGGAATATTCCAATCTCTTGTCTACATGTGCCGCAATAATCAAACAGAATAGTCAATGGGGCATGCCCAGTAAAACGTAAACATCAACATCACGTGATACCGACTTTTTCTTTCACTTGTTGGAATAACCCATATTGGCAGTTTTTCCTTCGTCCAGTCTTTAGTTTGGATCAAACACAGTACTGAAACGTCTCTTCTTAAAATCACCAATGATCTTCTTGTCTCCTCCGACTCCAGCCATCTTACCATCCCCATCCTCCTAGACCTCGCCGCAGCCTTTGACACCATTAGCCACTCTATCCTCCTGTCCCGCCTCAAAACCAGCCTCAACATCACTGATTCTGCTCTGTCCTGGCTCCAATCATACCTCACCAATCGTCAACAGTTCGTGCACATAAATAGCTGCTCCTCCTCCATAGCCCCTTTACCTCAAGGCGTTCCCCAAGGTTCGGTGCTTGGTCCTCTTCTCTTCATCCTCTACATCCTTCCACTTGGCAATATCATCCGTCGACATCAGCCTCAGTTTCCACAGCTACGCCGATGATATTCAACTATACATTTCCACCACCTCCATCAACTCCAATATCTACTCCACCCTCACCAACTGCTTAACTGATATCAAAACTTGGATGGAACTAAATTTTCTTAAACTTAACAGTGACAAAACAGATATACAGTACACCTCGGATATATCGGACTCGGATATATTGGAAATTCGCTCACAACGGACAGATAAAAAAGAACCGATTTTTCTGTAATGCATTTCCAATGAAAATTCATTGCATATATCGGATTTTTTATAACGGATTTCGCCTATTTCGGACAAAATCTCCAGTCCCGTTCCAATGCATTTCCATGAAATTTCCCTGGCATATATCGGATGGCCGCATCGTTATGCTAATCTTGTTGATGTCACTGGCTATTGTCTTTCTCCTGGCTCCAGATTTAGGACAAATATAAAAGTGAGTGACGTCAATAATACTAGCACAGCAGTGAATGAGATCTTAACCTCACTATTGGAAATAACGTAGGCCTGACGGGCGTAACAGGGCCTAATTAACAATTTGTTATGCTATAGTCCAATAAAGTTAAATTCTCATTACCTTACGTCTCTTTTCATTGCCCAGTCCAGGTACATTGGAAACATAGTCAAGGAAGTGCCTTTTTATAACGGATAAAATCCCATTTACGCATATACCGGATATAAATCCGATATATGCATAAAACGGACATTTTCCGGTATACGCATATAACGGATTTCGCATATATCGGACAAAACCAGTGGGAACAATTGAATCCGATATATCCAAGGTTTACTGTATCATCATTGGTCCCAAAAACATCACAACACCCACCCATAACTTCTATCTTCAATTTGACAGCGCCACCCTCACTCCATCCCCGCTCATCCGCAACCTTGATATCCTCCTGGACCCCACCCTTTCATTTGAACCCCACATCAACACAACAGTTAACCCGGACTGCATTCTTCCATCTTAAGAACATAGCTTGACTCCGTCCATCACTTCCATTCTCTGCCGCTGAATCCCTGATCCATGCATTCATCACCTCCAGAATGGACTACTGCAACAGTATTCTCTACCGTACACCTTCCAAAACCCTCAACAAACTACAATATATTCAGAACCTCCTCACCTCCACCCGCTCCCGTCAACACATTACCCCTGTCCTCCAAAACCTCCACTGGCTTAAAGTGTGAATAAAGTATAGAAGGGTTTAGATTCTGTTCCACAGATGGCGCTAATGCACACTGCAAGCTGCTTGCCAACCGCCAATAAACAACAGAAGAAGAAAAACACCACGAAGAAGAACGCACCCTGACAACTTTCCATTTGAGCGGGTACAAGATACCTCAATCGGATTGGGGAAAGGAATATTCCACCCCTGGGAATCCCAATATATATTCATTCGGATTGGCACTTTTCTTTGGGAATGAGGTGTATACAAAGGTTCAATTCTTTCCGTTTCAGCAAATAAACCGAATGCAATTGGAATATTTGGGTCCATGTATACGTGGCTAGTGTTGAACCTCAAATAACAAACCCCATTGTTCTCTGCTTACGTGGGAAGCTAACAAGCTAAGCTGTGAGTTGTGTTTGACGTCATGTCATGAACTCACCAGGAGTTATACCCTGACCAAGAGTAGGGTGTCCAAAGTTGTCGTCAGAACATTTCTTCACGGATCTGAAATTGGTAGGCCGTTATCGAGCTGGAAAACTCAATTAGGAATTCCTGTACCGTTCCGCCCTAGAAATAACTTCTACTGTTAACAAAGAGAAGGCTTGTCTGCAGCGTTCTAAAGCGACTATCTGAGCAATGTGAAGTATTCCTCAGGCATGTCCACTATTTCATCTTGTTTTGAAGGCACCGCAGGACAATAACAAGCCTCCTAGGGGGGCGTGGCTTCAGAGCGACTGAGCAAGTGGTCTGTTCTTTTCAATCATCGCTGTCACGGCTTGTAACCTCTGGACGTCCTTCGTGGATCATATCAACCCCCCCCAATCTCTCCTAATATTCCTGTGCGAATCACCTCTGGCCTCCATTCCTATGCCATCACTGACCTTCTGTCTTTCATGGAGTCATCATTGTGCTCTCAAGGTGCTGAGATCTGTCCCATGTTCTGTGTGTGTATGTGTGGATACTGCATTGCTGTATATGCCCAGCAATGATCAGCCTTCAGGGGAAATCAAACATCTCCCGTCTACTCCCTTAATATATTGTGCTCGCAGCAAATCTCCTTACTCTGACAGTTATTGGACTGAAGAATTTAATTGGGGGAGGGTTTTTAGAGTGGCACACGCTGCATCAGCATTAGCATTAGCAACAAAAGCTGGTTTGAGGGCTCGGCTGCTGACCCTCTCGTACAGGGGCGTCAAACTGGTTGTGACAGCAGGTCACATCACAGCTGTTTGCCGTCGGCGGGACGCCGCTTTGGCTGCTGTTTGCGCACAACTGGACTCTCTTCCAAGCATTCTCTCAAGGACAGCTCAACTGGGGGGGGGGGGGGGTCGCAATATCCAAGCGTTAGCAACGGTCCTTCGTTTATGGCGGCTAATTGCTTCCAGACCCAACTGCAAGAAGAAGCAGGCTTTGCTACACGTCTTACACATCTTTTGTGTTCTTTTACGTTGTATGTGATGTATGACAATTTGCCCAGTTCAAGCCCGTGCCCACTCGTATGGAGGACCAAAACTGCCAAAATAATAAATAAATATATAAAATATAAAAGCAAAAATAAATACAAAAATAAAAAACAAGATTCAAAAATTAAAAATAAATACAAAAATAAATATATAAATAGAATTACATATCAATAAATAAATAAAAGCACTCTGCTCTCATATGTATTTATTTCATGCTGCAGACAATGTCAGCTTGAGGGGGCGGTCCTAAGTGTGCCTTGGGTTGAACTGTTCGCCTATTGGTTGATCGACATGTGAGTGCGAAAATCGACTAGGTATGCCTGCAAACAGCCACAGCAAGAGGAAGTCACCACACCACTCTCAATGGCGGTAAATATGGCTGCAATCTCCAGCTCGGACACCGACTTCCTGGTGGACCCCGCCATTATTGTCCCGGTAAATGTATACTTTTCTCCCTGTATACTTCCTCTTGCTGTGGCCGTGGCAGGCATACCTAGTCGATTTTCGCACTCACATGTCGATCAAAAAATAGGCGAACAGTTCAACCCAAGACACACTTAGGACCGCCCCCTCATTTGAATAGTTTTTCCTTCTGCATTTCAAGCTGACATTGTCTGCTGCATGAAATAAATACATAGTGCTTTTATTTATTTATTGATATGTAATTCTATTTATATATTTATTTTGGCTTTTATTTATTTATTTATGTATATATTTTTTATTTTTGTTTTTATTTCCATTTATATTAATTTTTTTGTATTTAATTTTTTGATTTTTTTTTTCATTTTTGTTTTGATTTCCACTGTTATTTATTTATTTATTATTTTGGCAGTTTTGGTCCTCCATACACTCGATGGGCAAGTGCAGTATCAGAGCGTATATGGCAGTTGTGCATAAAGTACACAATAGCGCTTCAAGCTCCAGGCTGTAGGGTTTGCTAAAAATACTTTATTCCAGCATCAAGACTATTATTGTTTTGGCGAAAAATACTATAAGATGGGAACTGTAATCTGTCTCACTCAGCTAATTCTGATTGGATAATTAGTCCCTTAATTAGTGTCCCTTTGCCCGTGCATTGATGTTTTGGCTTGTATCTGACACGTATCCGCTCAACAACCAGCACCCGCTGCAGATTATTCTTCACAAAAGTCACGCTTGCAAGTGATGTCATGGGCCTGTTCTTCTTTAAAGTACCAGCACACGGTGTGCCTTCCAGTCCCTACCCCAAGTCCCGACCCCCAGTCCCCTTCAATAACGCCGAGGGATGCCTGATCAAAAGTAGAGCAAACAGAAGCAAACGACTTTCCAGATCACCCAATTTTCCCACTGACTTGTTTAAGCGTGAATCCAAGTTGTATCGGAGCTGTTTTTCTTATGACTAACACTCTCCGCAATCAGCCCCCGGCTAACTGCACCGGGAGACCCCGGGGGCTGTCTGCTTGGCTGTTTGTCTTGGCCGGCGGAGCTGCGGGTGGAAAGATGGCTCTCAGCGAGGTCAAAGCCGGAGTTCAACAAGCAGTTTCAGGTTTGGAGGGAGGATTACGGTGGTTGGAGGCACTTTCAAAGCTTTCATGTTGTGGTAGCGTTGCTTGTGGAGCGCCTTAAGCCTCGGCGGACGGTGTCCTGTTGGGGTCGGAGGTCAATGAGTCACAAGGGCGGGTCGTTTGCCCGAGAACATAAGAACGATGCTACAGCTTCAGATGCCTGCTACACGTGACCTCCAGCATGTATCCCGTGTTTCCATGTCGCCATGGCGAACGTCCCTCCTAAATGTTTAGGAATCGTTTTTTTCTTTTGAGGGAATCTCGCTCGCTCTTTTTGGAATGACCCGATGTTCTCTCAATATCTTAGATTTCCCTCACCTGCACTAGTCTGCGTGCATCAGTGCGCGTGCACAGGAGTTTATATTTCTGTCTGTAAATCTGCTCGCCGCTGTGCTGTGAATATAAAACAGGGCAGCGAGGATCTGCACTGCAGCTCCCACCACTCCACCGTATCGCTGTACTATTCACTTTCACACAAACTTTTCAAGTAAAAAGAGAAAAAGCCGCACGGCTTAGAGTGAAGGTGCGTTTGTTTTGGGGGAGGGGTTAATTCTGTCACCACAAGAAATAGAACATTTCACGGATAAAGTTGAGGTTAATACAAGAATAAGTACATATTTTATGATCATGTTATATTTTGCTTATTATTATTTTTTAAAAAGATAATACAGTAAACCTCGTATATATCGGATTCAATTGTTCCCACTGGTTTTGTCCGATATAAGCGAAATCCGTTATATGCGTATACCGGAAAATGTCCGTTTTACGCATATATCGGATTTATGTCCGATATATGCGTAAATCGGATTTTATCTGTTATAAAAAGGCACTTCCTTGACTATGTTTCCAATGTACCTGGACGCGCAGGCAACGCTGCAAACGCTGCAAATGACGTTGTATAGCGGCCTGTCACGATTCGGCGAATCGGAGCGCCACGATGCGGGCATCCGATATATGCGAGGGAAATTTAATGGAAATGCATTGGAACGGGACTGGAGATTTTGTCCAAAATAGGCGAAATCCGTTATAAAAAATCCGATATATGCAATGAATTTTTATTGGAAATGCATTACAGAAAAATTGGTTCTTTTTTATCTGTCCGTTGTGAGCGAATTTCCGATATATCCGAGTCCGATATATCCGAGGTTTACTGCAGTTGGTTTGATACTTGGATTTATTGTCTGTCTATGTTATTACAGTAAACCTCGGATATATCGGATTCAATTGTTCGCACTGGTTTTGTCCGATATAAGTGAAATCCGTTGTATGCGTATACCGGAAAATGTCAGTTTTACGCATATATCAGATTTATATCCGGTATATGCGTAAATGGGATTTTATCCGTTATAAAAAGGCACTTCCTTGACTATGTTTCCAATGTACCTGGACTGGGCAATGAAAAGAGATGTAAGGTAATGAGAATTTAACTTTATTGGACTCTGAGCATAACAAATTGTTAATTAAGCTAGGCCCTGTTACGCCCGTCAGGCCTACGTTATTTCCAATAGTGAGGTTAAGATCTCATTCACTGCTGTGCTAGTATTATTGACGTCACTCACTTTTATATTTGTCCTAAATCTGGAGCCAGGAGAAAGACAATAGCCAGTGACATCAACAAGATTAGCATAACAATGCGGCCATCCGATATATGCCAGGGAAATTTAATGGAAATTCATTGGAACGGGACTGGAGATTTTGTCAGAAATAGGCGAAATCGAAACGTTATTGTACAATTTGTATTTTTTTAAAAATCACCTGAAAATATGACATCAAGAGTGGCTTGCTAGTTTGTGTTCCAAGGACTTGCACCTACTGTACTGTGGTGCGTGCGTGTGTACATATGTGTGTGTATGAGAATCATGAGAAAGAAAATGGTGATGCAGATGTCCCGCTCAGTGGATGGATGTTCTCCCGCTGCCAGTCACCCAACTGTCATGTCAGCAAAAGCTGCTGTCTGTCTTCCACGTACCATCCTACCACTGGATGTGTTGTCCCTGTCTTTCCTACGGCGTATCGCGGGTTACGTTTGTGCCCAATGCAGCACTGCAGTTTTCTAAAGCCGGATGAGGACGTATGGTCGGTAACGCCAAATGTGTGAGAAGAATAATGGAGTGGCGAGGCGGGCCATCGGTACTACGCATCGATTTTTACCTCCACCCTTAGCGTCTTTAATGACATCTAGTGACTGTGGATTTCCGGAAGACCAGTTTTGACACGGGGCGGGGATGTGGGCAGAGGAGGGTCAAGAGGAGACGAGGGAGGATGGAGGCCAGAGGACGGGTTTAAAGGAATCGGGCGAGCTGTGAGGATCAGACACAAATGAAGACTGGAGGGGCGTCTTAAGAAAAGGCCCGTTGAGAGCACACAACTAATTACTGCAGACAGTCAATGTCTGGACTCGTCTCCATGGTAACAAGAAGGGCCGACCGGGAGCGTGCTGGAAGACACAGGAAAGGAAATCGATGAGCAGACAGCCAAAGCCCAGCAAAAAAGCAGAGCTCCAGACCTAGCTTTGGTAGTGCAACTCTATCACGTACCGCGATCAAGGGGTGACCTTGCATCATTTACAATCATGTACCGGCCGCAAGGCATGCTGGGTAACATGCTGGTGGGGAAGGAAAGTTGGACTAGTTGGCAATATAGTGTGTACTTTGTATTGCTTGGCCTACAAACACAACACAAAAAGCAAAACATAAGAACGTTTCGGTCAATGTTGACAACAAACACTACATTTGGCAATAAAGATTAAATGCCTTTTTGATTTAAAAATGTCTTTTTTAACTATAAATAAATAAATAAAATATATATTTAATTAAGTTTGACAATGTAAATTTTTGACAATGCTATAAAACAAAATTAATACTACAAAATTATCATAAAAATATAGTTAAAAGTAAAATATATATACAGATATTTATAATAAAAAAATAAAATAAGTACGTTTTTCACATACGTACATTATTTCCCGGCTGTTACGGGGCAAATCAAATCCGGCCCCTGGCCTTGAGTTTGACACCTGTGGCTTGGAATAAGGTCATGGGATTTCTGTATTCACAGAATGGTGGATGGAATCACGGAATTGGCCAAGAAAAACGGGATTTACTGTTTAACGCGGAATCTCGTGGAAATGGAGTAGAGGGAACCTTGGTGTGGGGGAGTATTTCCCTGGCGGACGGTTCAGTCGAGGCGGATACAAACACTAAAAGAGACTGAAGTGGCAATAAATACCGTATTTTCCGGACTATAAGTCACACTTTCTTTTCATAGGTTGGCTGTTCCTGTGACTTATACTCCAGAGCGACTAATAAATGAAAAATGTGTTTATGTTACAAAAACACTGGACACCTTTTCTGTTCATGTTTATTTTTTGTGTAGCTGAATAAGCATTGTGTTAGCATATCTTACACCTATTCAGCCTGTTCTCTATTATTTTATTATTGTTAGAACTTGCCTTCCAAGAGGACGTAATGTCTGTTTTGGTCAAGTAGTTTGGAAAATAAATTACCTGCAAAAAATGTGACTTATACTCCAGTGCGACTTATTTGTTTTTTTTCTACCAAATTATGCATTTTTGGCCTTGTGCGACTTATACTCCAGGGCGACTTATAGTCCAGAAAATACGGTATCTTTTCAAATAGGGAGTTACTTTATTTCGCCAAAATATGTAACCAACTATTGATGGATGTTTTGCAGGAAAATCATTTATTTAAAATATATTTGCACAATTTTCATATTTGGAATGTGCCGCGTTAAAATTAGCCTTCTGCATGCTACACTCCTCCGTGCTCCTCCACACTTCCTGCTGGCTGTGGTGGTGTTCATACACAGGAAACATGCTAGCCGGCCTCTTAGCAAATGTCCTTTTGTCACCTTGTGGCCGTTTTTACGGCTTGTGTCAAAGGTAAATGTCATATTGTATATAAATACGTCTTGGGTTGAAAAAGACGTACAGTAAACCTCGGATATATCGGAAATTCGCTCACAACGGACAGATAAAAAAGACACAATTTTTCTGTAATGCTTTTCCAATAAAAATTCATTGCATATATCGGATTTTTTATAATGGATTTTGCCTATTTCGGACAAAATCTCCAGTCCCGTTCCAATGCATTTCCATTAAATTTCCCTCGCATATATCGGATGGCCGCATCATGGCGCTCCGATTCGCCGATTCGTGACAGGCCGCTACGACGTCATTTGCAGCGTTGCCTGCGCGTCCAGGTACATTGGAAACATAGTCAAGGAAGTGCCTTTTTATAACGGATAAAATCCGATTTACGCATATACCGGATATAAATCCCATATATGCGCAAAAAGGACATTTTCCGCTATACGCATATAACGGATTTCGCTGATATCGGACAAAACCAGTGGGAACAATTGAATCCGATATATCCGAGGTTTACTGTATTTATATTCCAGGCCTCCACGCATGTTTCCAGGTGGAACTTTTGACACATGCTCTATTGGAAGCTCTCAGGTTGCCGTGTTTGGAAAGTGGCTTGCATAATAGCTGTGTGTCAATAACGGCGAGAGGGAGTGGCAGCCGCACAGCGAGGCGAAATAAGAAAGAAAGGCTGCCGAGTCCTGACGACGGTCTTCTCTTTGAATTGATGGTTTTGGGCTGGAGACAACACGCTAAAGATGACAGAGAGATAGCGGCCCGACTCACTGACATCTGACTGACTGACACGTGTTTGGGAGTTGCACATCGAGCAGGCATGGGGTGGGGCTGCGGCGCTTATGAAGAATGCAAACGGGAGTGAATGGATTGTGGGCTAAAAAGTGGGAGTCCATGTTGTTTACACCTCTTACGTCTCTCCAGACCAGGCCCGATGTCTTACATCAGATCTCACACAACATTTATAGCAAAGCTTTTGAAGCTTAGGACTCCCACCGTGGCCAAATATAGTAAATGTGAATCCAGCAGCTTTGCGCATGTGTGTGCGTGTGTGTGTGTGTGTGTGAGAGAGAGAGCGGATGGCCTTGTGCGCTTGTGTTTTCCAGCGTAAATGGCTCTGGGGCGAAAACGTGTTTGTTATTGTTCCCAGCACTTGGCCTGCAGACAACACTGCCAATTAAAGGGGAGGTTTTATGTGTTAAGAGCAGGAAGTGTTGCCGTGTGTGGCTGCACGCCATTGGCTGCCGGCCCTTTCCCAGGTTCCTTCGCTGTCGACCCAGCAGCCGGGATTCTTTACTGCCGCGAGCCCGTCGCAAGGTAAACACCGCCAACCTTTGATCGGGCTTGGCGTTTTAAAAGCGGCCGGGCACATGACGACACGACACGGAGATTTCCAGGCGCGTGCATGTTTACCTTTAATAAGAGATGATAGGACGGCGCCCCTCCCGCCCTGCTTCCTCCTCCGTGTTGCAAAGCGCCTTCCTCCATCCCCCATCCCAGGCGGCATCAAAACAAAACAAGGCGTATGAATGAAAGTGGGAGGGGCCGGCTGGCCTAGAAATGCGGGCAGATAGAGAGATAGTGGTGCAGGGTGAGGCTGTGGCGGCGATGAATGAAGCAGCGTGTTTGGCGTAGCGGCGATCTGGTGTTGGGGAGGGATGCTGCAGTGGCGTGGAGCTTTGCTGACACCTCCTCTCTGCTGGAAGAGGGCAGGGAAAATGTTTTTTTTTTTTTTTATGATGAACCTTAAAAGATTCCTCGACTAGCGCCTGCGGTTGAAAGTCCTATGCAGCAGTAGCCAGGTCTTTGCAAGCTTTGACTCCTCCGCCGCCCCCCCTCCCCGTCTGCTCCAGCAAGGCCAGGGTTAACCCCGGGGGTCTCTCCTGCCTGACATGGAAGAAGCCATTGAATAGCTGCCTCCCCCATCCAGCAAACACATTGGCTGAGGCCGAGGGTGGATCTCGGGCTGGAGCAACAATCTGGCATGGAGTCCCGGCCGGAGCCGGATCGCCCAGCGCTCTCTCGCTCGCTCTGTGTTCTCAGCATGTACACATACCACAGACAGTCGAGAGGGGGGGGGCTGTGAATTTTTCTCTGTGGAGTGTGTTTGCCGCGGTGCATTCACTGGCTCGGGAAAGCTGTAGCATGGTAGAGCCTCCTATACCTTTCTTCCTCCCAAACCTATAAAGCCCCCCCCCCCGTCTCCCCTCCTGCCATGACCCCATCTGTCCTCTGCTTTTGCACAGGCAACTCCACAGGCAGCCCTCCTGGGTGGGAGCAAGAGGGGAGTGGGTGGGAGGGTCCTGGTTGTACCTTTGGCATTTATGAGTAATCGTGTGAGCCGCCATGGCTTGGCATCCCGCAGAGGCGGGCATCCATGGGCCCCATCCCATCGTGCTGTACAGTAGAGCCCCACCTTTCACCAGGAATGGACCCCCTTTTAACATGCAGAGGGGTGTCCCCGGTGCCACAGGCCATGTGTGCCTCTTGGCCGTTTTTTTTTTTTTTTTTAATCCGTGGCACATAGGAAAAGTACACAAAACAAAACCAGCATAAGAATATTTTATTATTATTATAGTTTATTGGATGAAATATTAAGAGAATAAAGTCATAGTAATAGGAGAAAACAAGATATATGATATGATATGATATGATATGATATGATATGATATGGGGGGAAACATAATTTTGAATTGGAAAAATCTATTAAATTATAAATCAATTTTTAAATTAAAGTTGAAAAGAGAAAAAAAAATAAAGTTGCAATTTTAAGCAAATTAGGTTGGGAAACTGTTATAATATTCCAATAATATACGTATTATGAGAATAAAGCCACAACATTATGGATATGTAAATGTTGAAACAACAAAGACAGAATATTATGAGAATAAAGTCACAACAATATGAGAAAAAGAACACAGAAATGTTGATTGTATTTACAAAATAAAACAAAATAACAAGACTATTTTGAAAAGTTAAGTTTATTACAACAATACAACATACAACAAATACAACAAAAGTCCAAAATTATGAGGCGTTCAAAGTGCGAAGTGAGACCATTTGCAGCCTGATGTACATTCTAAAAATTTATTTATGAAGAAAACCAACAAACAAAATAAACAAGTGCTAAAATTGAATTTTTGTATAATTGAACACACATTGTTAGCTAGCTCATGTTAACTCATATTCTGCCATTAGAATGCAGTGAAAAGGGAAATAAATAAGGTTAAAAGCAGGACAGATTTCTCTTGAATAAAGATATTGATTTGGATTATTGTACTTTCCTATCTAAAAATTATAGGTAGATAGATAAAAAGTATTCTAAAAAATGTATTTATGTATTGGTAACTAAATTCAGGTGTGTGTAAAAAAACCTTTCACACAAATGGAGGCTAAACAAAGGTAAAACATCCAAACGCTTATTTTTTGAATATCTATTTGTTGCACGGGTCTGTGTTTGAACCTCCATTTGGGAATCTGTTTGTGTGGGGGTGGGGAGGATGGGGGGTGGATCTCATGGGAATCGGAATGGAAAGCATGAATCCCTAATCAGAGCATAACGTCTTAATAGTGAATTATCATAGACTGTTAAATGTTTACTTTAAAGCTCCTGCAGGAACAGGAAGTGGACGATATTTGTACCTGTGATATCTAATATGTGTCCAGTGTTTTGTTCGTCGCCATTAAAATGTAGCTTCAATATACCCCACCCCATCATAAAGATGATTTATTATGGGTCCTTGTTTTGTTTGTGGCAGTTTGTGCATGTGGTGGAAAGGTCAGTGGCTAGTTTGAGATGTAACGAGTCTCTACTGGGCCACAGATGAGGCAATAACGGCCCGTTTATTAGATCGTTACAGGGCACCGCTTGAACCTGGCGGCTAATCCGATCACATTGACACCGAGCCTTGTTTCCCAATAGGTCAAATGAAAGCTGACATTAGCCAATGACATATCATGTTCAGCCCATTGGCCATTCCACTCGTCTCCATGGAGCTGCAGATGGCGGCTGTGAGCAATCAGCGCTCTCTCTGTTGCATGTTTGCATGCAAATTGCAGCTGGAGCTTGTCTAATAGTGTGCACTTTCACGTTCGTTAGCCTTGGGCTCTAATAGTTCCGATTTGTGCCAATTCTGTTAAAGTTTCGCCCAACTACTTTGTGTCTTTGACGACAGACAGTGAGGGGACAGAACGTAAGTTTTAGACCAAACCTTTCCATATCACGAGAGCCACAGTACAGTAAACCTCGGATATATCGGATTCAATTGTTCCCACTGGTTTTGTCCGATATAAGCGAAATCCGTTATATGCGTATACCGGAAAATGTCCGTTTTACGCATATATCGGATTTTATCCGTTATAAAAAGGCACTTCCTTGACTATGTTTCCAATGTACCTGGACGCGCAGCCAACGCTGCAAACGCTGCAAATGACGTCGTATAGTGGCCTGTCACGATTCGGCGAATCGGAGCGCCACGATGCGGCCATCCGATATATGTGAGGGAAATTTAATGGAAATGCATTGGAACGGGACTGGAGATTTTGTCCGAAATAGGCCAAATCCGTTATAAAAAATCCGATATATGCAATGAATTTTTATTGGAAATGCATTACAGAAAAATTGGTTCTTTTTTATCTGTCCGTTGTGAGCGAATTTCCGATATATCCGAGTCCGATATATCCGAGGTTTACTGTACAAGACCAAAGGATGCAACCCTGCCACTTTTTCCAAAAAATGCAAATGGTCCCCGGATGTTCCGTTGGATGTGTGTTGCTTTGACCGTAGAGTGTACGACAGTATCCATACATGGGGAGTTTTTCTCTTTCAGAATGGAATCTTTCCGAATGACTTTTCCGAAAACATGGTATACATGGAAAGAAATATTCCAATCTCATCTACATGCACTGCTATAATCAAACAGAATAGTCAATGGGGCATGCCCAGTAAAACGTAAACATCGACATCACGTGATACCGTCTTCCCCGAGTTTTTCTTTCACTTGTTGGAATAACTCCGTATTGCCAGTTTTTCCTTGGTACAGTCTTGAAATTTAGTTTGAATCCAAAACAAACTTTGCTTAGTCCAGTGCCGATTGCTTGCCTCCATTTTTAAAAGCGAAGAACGTCTGGATCTGCGTGTTACGTCATATCTGAGCATGCGCTGAAAGAACGCAACCGGGATCAATTTAAACAGGAAAAGATCAAATTCAATCTTGCTAATATTTTATAATTAAACTCAGGACATGTTTTATATAGATATATATTTTCTTTTTTTAATAAAACTGGACTTGTGAATGTATAGAAGGGTTTAGATCAGGGGTGGGCAAACTACGGCCCGGGGGCCACATCCGGCCCGCCAAGTGTTTGAATACGGCCCGCCCGTTCTTTCCAAAGTATTTCATTTAAAGTCAACATACAAGCTGGCATCATGGCTTGAGACGACATTTTCATGGTTTGGCGGTTTTATCAATTTCGTTATTTGATGCGGTCTGTTGTTTACAAAGTGAAAAAAGGGACACTAGCACATAATAATAATAATAATAATATTAAATAATAAATTTATTCTTATTATTGTACATTTATAACGCACTTTAAATCAAATAAATGATCTTAAAGTGCACATATAGCAGATTGCATAACACTTTTACAGATACAATAAATTTGTTATTTGATGTGGTCTGTTGTTTACAAAGTGCTCCTGAAAAAAGGGACACAGGCACATAATAATAATAATAATAATAACAAATAATAATAATATAAAATAATAATAACAAATAATATAAAGTAATACTAAATTTATTCTTTTTATTATAAATTTATAATGCACTTTACATCATAACAATAATAATAAAATAATTATATAAAATAATAATAACAAATAATATCAAATAATAATAAATTTATTCTTATTATTATAAATTTATAACGTACTTTACATCAAATAAATTATCTTAAAGTGCACACATAGCAGATTACATAACACTTTTACAGATACAATAATTTTGTTATTTGATGCGGTCTGTTATTTACAAAGTGCTCCTGAAAAAAGGGACACAGGCATATAATAATAATAATACAAATAATAATAATACAAATAATAATAATAAAAATAATAATAAATTTATTATTATAAATTTATAACTTACTTTACATCAAATAAATGATCTCAAAGTGCCCATATAGCAGATTGCATAACACTTTTACAGATACAATAATTCCAGCTGGACTGTTACGTGTAAAATATCGAGTCTGCCCCCCGTCAATTTTGTTAAATCAATGCGGCCCGTCAGTCAAAAAGTTTGCCCACCCCTGGTTTAGATTCTGTACCACAGATGGCGGTAATGCACACGAAAGCTGCTTGCCAACCGCCAATAAACCACAGAAGAAGAAAAACACCACGAAGAAGAACGCACCCTGACAACTTTCCGTTTGAGGTTTTAACCTCAATCGGATTGGTTAAAGGAATATTCCATCCCTGTGAATCCGATGATATGTTCATTCGGATTGGCACTTTTCTTTGGGAATGAGGTGTATACAAAGGTTCAATTCTTTCCGTTTCAGCATATAAACCGAATGCAATTGGAATATTTGGGTCCATGTATATGTGGCTAATGTAATAGATGTGGCAACCTATATAATGTAGTAACATGAAGGAGACAGAAGGACACAAATGTTAGCACAACTAGCATAGCTATGTTAGCATCATGCCAGGTTAGCTTATTTGGTGAGGAAAAACAATGTGGACAAACTTCCAGCTCTTACATTTGTAGCTGACTGATGGAAGATTATTTTAAGATGTGTAGCGAAGCCTGTTTTTTTGTTTGTTGGTTTTACAAAGCCATCAAGTGATGGGCAGTATCATGTTTACAGAGGGACAGCATTCAAATGTCTACGTTCATGTGTTTATTAACCACCATCTTCCCCTCCCCCGTCTCTGTGCAGTGTGCCTGGACCGCTGTAAGCATGGCGCTTGCAACCTCCAGGGCCAGTGCTGCCATGACCAGTGCCTGGGCGGCTGCTCTGAGCCGGGCAACGCCAGCAGCTGCGTGGCCTGCAGGAACCTCCAGCACGCCAACACCTGCGTGGAGAAGTGTCCCGCCGGATACTACGTCTTCAGGGGCTGGCGCTGCGTCAGCTTCTCCTTCTGCCAGGTCGGTTGTTGCCATGAATTCACCCAAAGATGGCGTGAGAGATGTTTGGTTTGACAACGTCTGCTCTTTCTCACAGGCCCTCCACAACCAGTGTAAGGAGACCAAGAGGCTAAACCAAGGCCGGGAGTCTGGTTGCCATGAATACGTCATCCACAACGGCGCCTGTATTCCAGAGTGTCCTTCTGGATACACCACAATAAACTCCTCCATGTATGTCTGACTCTTAACACAAACACACACACACCACTGATGGCATATTAATATTGGCACCGTATTGGTAGTGGCCATGAGCAGTCCAAGAACGAAAAGGGCAGACCATCCTATGTTAGGTATACACTCTGTTAGGTGCTCATTCCTTACGTAGACATCATCCCATTTGAACAACTGCATAGAATTCCTAATCATTGCCATGATTAGTTATGCTTCCAAATGCAGAAAGACCTTGTTGCCCCATGACTTTCTATCTCCATAATAAGACTGCCTGGTTATTACTGTCACTTTCTTAGCAGCAGATCCTTTAGCATGCTCAAGGACACCATTTTGGATGCTTAATGACGGGTCACAGCAGACCCATCACTGGGTTCCTTTCCGGCGAGGGCCACGTAATGGAAGAATGCAATGTCGATGTTTTGTAAAGGAACACACTTAAATACGATATTCTACAGTACATACAGTAAACCTCGGATATATCGGATTCAATTGTTCCCACTGGTTTTGTCCGATATAAGCGAAATCCGTTATATGCGTATACCGGAAAATGTCCGTTTTACGCATATATGGGATTTATATCCGGTATATGCGTAAATCGGATTTTATCCGTTATAAAAAGGCACTTCCTTGACTATGTTTCCAATGTACCTGGACGCGCAGGCAACGCTGCAAACGCTGCAAATGACGTTGTATAGCGGCCTGTCACGATTCGGCGAATCGGAGCGCCACGATGCGGCCATCCGATATATGCGAGGGAAATTTAATGGAAATGCATTGGAACGGGACTGGAGATTTTGTCCGAAATAGGCGAAATCCGTTATAAATAATCCGATATATGCAATGAATTTTTATTGGAAATGCATTACAGAAAAATTGGTTCTTTTTTATCTGTCCGTTGTGAGCGAATTTCCGATATATCCGAGTCCGATATACTATGCAAGGTTTACTGTATTTAAATGGAAACATAGACTATAGGGGTGTTATTATATGTCTTGGGGGCTCTAATAACATTAACTAATAAGTTTTCTATGCTCTAACTATATTTGATTTCTAAATAAGGAATCATAAAAATGACAGATGCTGCCATCATATTGATTCAATGTGAAGGTGCCCGAAACCACGCCCCCTGATACACAAAATTCCATGCCTAAAACGGTTAGCCATATGATCAGTGAGCTAATTATGAATTAGAAAGCGTTAACATTTGAATCAGTGTTAACATTTGTAGGCATTGGCCGAGTGTTGCTTCGTTTGGAAGCTGGTTGGGATTATAATTCCAAGGTGGCTTTGCTGCCAATAACTGATTAATTTCCTGTTTGAAAGATTACTCAGTGACTTGGAACCTGTTCTCCTAGGCGGCTTAAGTGTGATTATTTCATGTGAAGCAAATGTATTACAGATTGGGTTTTTTTTTTTAATGTATTTAATCAGAGTTGAGGGTTGCTGTGGTCAGCATGGCTGCTGCAGATGTAAGCCTCCAAGACCTTCGAATATGACTCAACATGAAAACAAGTTGAAAAGTTCAGATTGATTGAAGACAAAATATCTGTAGAATGATTTGAGTAGTAAATGGCGTGCGTGGTGTTTGCTCGAGGACCAGTGCGGGCTCTGAAAGCACCATTCCATTCTCACAGGTCGGGGCAGGGGAAAGAAAAAGTCCCCTGTTGTCTTTTTGTGGCCTTGGAAAATGTGACCACAGCTCGTGTAGCAAGTAGCCGGCCAAGATGAGTCTGAAGTGGGAATAGGAGCAATTTCTTGCAGGAGCGACGAGGGGGGAATTAAAAGGACAGCGACAGAAATGAAGCATTTTGCACCAGGGGCCTGTGCGGACCGCGGTTCTTTGGCGTTTTTATTGGCATATTCTAAATATAACATGTGAAAAATCTATGTTAAAATTAAAAAAAGGGAAATGGGCCGTCATTTTACAAGGAAAAAAGGCAAAATATTATGAAGAGTTACAAAAGTTACAATTTCACGAGAATAATGAGATTATGGGAAAGATTGTCATTTTACTAGCATTAGGTTTAAATATTTTTTTATTAACATTTGTAAATAAAATATAAATAATTTTTGTTATGTTGCAAGTATGAAGTGAAAATATTATGGGAATTAAATCAGAATTGACAGTGAAAAAAAAAACCAGCACAAATTAGAAAAAAAAATAAAACAGCTGTAATTTTAGAAGAATAAATTCAAACTGTTTAGGGAAAAAATTATTCTAACAAGAACAAAGATGACATTTTACACACAAACATCATCATCGTCATCATATTGTGAGAAAAAATATCGTATTGAAATATTAAAGAAAAAAATATGATTTTGTAAAACTTAAAGTTATAAAAAGAAAATAGTTTAAATATTATACAGTAAACCTCGGATATATCAGACTCGGATATATCGGAAATTCGCTCACAACGGACAGATAAAAAAAAAAAGAACCAATTTTTCTGTAATGCATTTCCAATAAAAATTCATTGCATATATCGGATTTTTTATAACGGATTTCGCCTATTTCGGACAAAATCTCCAGTCCCGTTCCAATGCATTTCCATGAAATTTCCCTCGCATATATCGGATGGCCGCATCGTGGCACTCCGATTCGCCGAATGGTGACAGGCCGCTATACGACGTCATTTGCAGCGTTTGCAGCGTTGCCTGCGCGTCCAGGTACATTGGAAACATAATCAAGGAAGTGCCTTTTTATAACGGATAAAATCCGATTTACGCATATACCGGATATAAATCCGATATATGCGTAAAAGGGACATTTTTCGGTATACGCATATAACAGATTTCGCTTATATCGGACAAAACCAGTGGGAACAATTGAATCCGATATATCCGAGGTTTACTGTAGTTATATAGTAAAAGCAATTTCAAAACAAAAAGTGACCATACTCGCCAAGGTTGGTCTGGCTGCTCAAGTTTATGAGGTCATGTCAGCTAGCTCACCTGCTACTCTTTACATCCATTCTTGTCTTCAGTCGTGGTAAGCTATGGAGAATGTGCAACGACTTTTCCAGGCAGCCAAGCTCTCACGTTGTTTTATTGACGGACTGTCCGTCCGATACAAGTCTAGCGATACCTGGTGTGTGTCCCTCAGCGGATATCCGGTCACTTGGGTTTACGGCTGCCACAACTCCAGTGTTTATGTGTGGATGCCCAAATGATGAGGGTCTATGCCAGGGGTGGGCAAACTTTTTGACTCGCGGGCCGCATTGATTTACTAAAATTGATGGGGGGGGGGCAGACTATATACTAATTTACACGTGACAGTCTATTTGTACACCTATATTTTTACACATATTTTACACGTAAAAGTGTCATGTAGTCTGCTATATGTGCACTTTGAGATCATTTATTTGATGTAAAGTGCGTTATAAATTTATTTTTATTATTATTATTATTACGACCAGTCCAGGTGTACCCCGCCTCTCGCCCCAAGAAGCTGGGATAGGCTCAGCACCCCCGCGACCCTCGCGAGGAAAAGCGGTAGAAAATGAATGAATGAAATTATTATTATTATTATTATTATTATTATTATTATTATTATTACGACCAGTCCAGGGTGTACTCCACCTCTCGCCCCAAGACAACTGGCATAGGCTACAGCACCCCCCGCGACCCTTGTGAGGATAAGCGGTAAAAAATGAATGAATTATTATTATTATTATTATTATTATTATTATTATTATTATTATTATTATTATTACGACCAGTCCAGGGTGTACCCCACCTCTCGCCCCAAGACAGCTGGGATAGGCTCCAGCACCCCCACGACCCTCGTGAGGATAAGCGGTAAAAATGAGTGAATTATTATTATTATTATTATTATTATTATTATTATTATTATTATTATTATTATTACTACGACCAGTCCAGGGTGTACCCCGCCTCTCGCCCCAAGACAACTGGGATAGGCTCCAGCACCCCCGCAACCCTCGTGAGGATAAGCGGTAGAAAATGAATGTATTATTATTATTATTTTAATTATTATTATTATGTGCTTGTGTCCCTTTTTTCAGGAGCATTTTGTAAACATCAGACCACATCAAATAACGAAATTGCTAAAACAGCTACTTCGACCATCAAAAGGTTGGCTCAAGCCATGATGCCAGGTTGTACGTTGAGTTTCAATGAAATATTTTGGAAAGAACAGGCGGGCCATATTCAAACACTTGGCGGGCCGGATGTGGCCCTCGGGCCGTACTTTGCCCACCCCTGGTCTATGCTGTACTCGGTAGTGCCAATAAAACTGTGTTGATTGCTTGTATACACGATGTACTCAGCTTCGCTACTATGTTATGGATTTCTCGAAGTACGAGGCCCACCTCGAGGAGTCCAGTTCCTCTGAACACAGTGAGCCTTGTGTGAAAGTGCTGTGTCATGTTCATCATCGCATTCAGTCATCCGCCGCTCTATGTCCAAACAGTCTGCATCAACGTGATTATTTGTGGCATTGATTCGGGGTTCTCGTCTTCAAAAAATAGAACAATCCGCTTGTTGTTTGTGACAACTTCAGGCCCAACACTCGATATGTCACGGACGGTATTGCGCTCTTTGCCCCAAAGCGTCCAGTTCAGCTCACCGCACTACGCAGTTTTTGGCATTTGAAATGTCAAACGGTTGTAAATGGCTTTCAAAAGACAGCGGAGGCTCTGTTTGGCTGGGATTTCTGCGCTATTTTGCCGTAGAAAATCTCATCTCAACTCAATTCATCAAAGCCCTCACATTCCTATTTGCTTAGTTTTGTTAGTTGAATTAATTGGAGCAAAAAGCTAAAGAAAAAGGACCAACTTGAGGGTGATGGTACCTAATTGGTGTGGCTTAACAGATTTTAAACACACATTACAATAAAAACTAAATCCATGGATCCATCAGCCACCTGAAATGCTACCATCGCGACGATGCCCGGGACTTGTTCCTATCGCTGTGGCGTTTGAAAAGTGCAAAAAGTTTGAAAAAACTACATGAATGCTAAGAAGCTATCTGTTAGCGATGTAATTGACCGTATTTATTATTTATTATGTCAAACGAAAAGAGAAACGAGGGGAAAAATACAGGATAGTAGTCTCCCTGGGTAGCAAAGTGAGATGACACAAATCCGAAGACCGTTGGACTAAGTGGAATGGGTCACCGCTCATAACAAACATGAACAAAAATTCATTTGATCATTTTGCCGGCCGCCATATATTGCCATATATTGTTTTTTTCACCACCTCTTGCCTCCAAACAGGCAGGAAGTGTGCGCACTCTGTGCCTTGACTCAGTACCTAAACGCCTCATAGAACAATGGCGCACAGAGTGAAATGTCTCACCAGTCGTACAGTCGCTTAGTCTCTGTGGGGGAGGCGTTTTTTCAACCCGACCGCTCGCTCCAAAAGACTAGAACCACAAAGAGGTGATGATGCAACTCCACAATAGAGGACATCATGTATGTACGGTGCAGTTTGAAGCCGATAAAAAAGCCACAAGATGGCAGAACGGCCTGAGTCTTTTCGTTATGAAACAGCGCTATGCAGCAACCAGGAAGTGAAGGAGGTTCCGCGCCAAAGGAGGTTCCGCGCGTGCACACACAGTTCAATTGCAAAATCATTGTTTGTGTTGTTATGTTGTGGCATGGTTGCTAAGATATTTTGGCTAAATATACTACAGTAAAGTCTCGTTATATCGATATTCTCGGGAGTCGGAAAAAATATCGATATAACCGAACTATCAATATATCTGATCCTGCGCCAAACTGCATTAAAAGTGGGCGGATCTTTGATATGGCATGTAATTTTCTCCTTGAGTTCATGGATTGCGTATCTAGCATGCTTTTAAACTTAAATAAAAACGTCTTTACACTTTTTTAATGACTATTTCTTTTCTAAAATTCAACCAATGCAAAATCCTCACGCTTCAGCAGACAAAACCATAAACATTGTTGCAAAAAATGATTGCATTCATATACATAACACAATTCGGTTAAAGTCAGATGGGTCACATTTTTTTTTCAAGATTTATTATTTTCATAACGCACTCTTGCAATAGTGACTCTGAGTAAATATTCAATAATGCACTCGACATTGTTCTATACCAGGGGTGGGCAAACTTTTTGACTCGCGGGCCGCATTGATTTAATAAAATTGATGGGGGGGGCAGACTATATACTAATTTACACGTGACAGTCCATTTGTACACGTATATTTTTACACATATTTTACACGTAAAAGTGTCATGTAGTCTGCTATATGTGCACTTTGAGATCATTTATTTGATGTAAAGTGCGTTATAAATTTATTTTTATTATTATTATTATTATTACGACCAGTCCAGGTGTACCCCGCCTCTCGTCCCAAGAAGCTGGGATATGCTCAGCACCACCGCGACCCTCGCGAGGAAAAGCGGTAGAAAATGAATGAAATTATTATTATTATTATTGTTATTATTGTTATTACGACCAGTCCAGGGTGTACCCCACCTCTCGCCCCAAGACAGCTGGGATAGGCTCCAGCACCCCCGCGACCCTCGTGAGGATAAGCGGTAAAAATGAATGAATTATTATTATTAGTATTATTATTATTATTATTATTATTATTATTATTACGACCAGTCCAGGGTGTACCCCGCCTCTCGCCCCAAGACAACTGGGATAGGCTCCAGCACCCCCGCGACCCTCGTGAGGATAAGCGGTAGAAAATGAATGTATTATTATTATTATTATGTGCTCGTGTCCCTTTTTTCAGGAGCATTTTGTAAACATCAGACCACATCAAATAACGAAATTGATAAAACAGCTACTTTGACCATCAAAAGGTTGGCTCAAGCCATGATGCCAGGTTGTACGTTGAGTTTCAATGAAATATTTTGGAAAGAACAGGCGGGCCATATTCAAACACTTGGCGGGCCGGATGTGGCCCCCGGTCCGTAGTTTGCCCACCCCTGTTCTATACACACGAGAGAAACCACGAACGCCAGCATGTACATATGAAAAACAGTGATTATTGCAAGCGATAAAAAGATATCTGAATACAACACAATTAAAAACATAAATACAAATTCAATTGTTCATGCGGATCTTATCTCTAAAATGCTTCACGAGCTTCACAACTCCAATTTATACCTGCTTTCATCCCTTTTGATGTTTACTAGTATTGTAGATTTACTTATCATATTCATCTTTAAGATACAAGTGTATTGATTTATTTCAAACAACAAGAGATTGCTTCTTTGATCAAGCAATACCGTAAGTTTACTTTCATAATTTATCAGTAAAGCTAGTGCCAAGAATATTGAACACATCTGAAAACACTAAGTCTATTCACTGAATCTTCCCTCTAAATTATACAAATATTTACTCCTTTACTTCAAAAGATTGTTTAATACTTACCTCATATTAATTACCGTCCGTCGGTGGAAAAGCCGAAACGAAAATCAAACAATACGCCGTTTACAGATTTCGCTAATGGTGGTATTGAAATCCTTAAGCAAATATTGATTCAGCTTTAAGCTGCTTTTGTATCGATATAAGCAGACCAAATTGGCTGGCGGGAGATGAAAAGGGCATCGTAGAAACCGGATTATCGTAATAACCGGGTATCGTACTAACCCAGGGGTCGGGAACCTTTTTGGCTACAAGAGCCATGAAGGCCAGATATTTTAAAATGTGTATCTGTGAGAGCCATATACATTTTTTTCAACATTGAATGCAATAAAATGTGTGCATTTTTATGTAAGACCAACAGTTTTAGATATAATGGGCTCTAATTACGTAGACCAGGCACACTACCCCACGCCAATGGGGTGTGGCCAGCACACTTTCGTGAGCAACGCAGTGTCTAATAATAAATCAAATACTTGTTGCCATTAATACAACTTCTGCTGCTGCATGGTTTTGCACCATACTCCGTACATGTATTTCATTCTTTTGGCCATCTTCGTCAGAAGGCTTAGTTCTGCAGCTTTAGCTAGGTGACTATTTGACTAAAGGAGGAAAGTTTATATTTACATGTTGACATCTCAATGACAGAGGTAGACTACCGCATTACCCAGTAATAATCGAGTTTTGGTGTTTGACCTGGAAAATATCATCAGGAAAGATTGATATGGTCGGCCGTATTGCAGTAGAAAATAAATGGACGGATTAAAATGCATAAGAAAGTTGTTTGATTTTGAATATTATTTTTAACAGTCATTTCCGTGATGTTTACTTTAAAATGTTAGCAAAAATACATTTTTATTGTGGTAAGAAACGCTTGAGAGCCAGATACAGTCATCAAAAGAGCCCCACCTGGCTCCCGAGCCATAGGTTCCCTACCTCTGTACTAACCCAGGGGTGGGCAAACTTTTTGACTCGCGGGCCGCATTGATATAACAAAATTTCCGCGGGGGGGCAGACTATATATTTTACACGTAACAGTCCACCTGGTATTATTGTATCTGTAAAATTGTCATGCAATCTGCTATTATTATTTATTATTTTATATTTATATTTAAATATTTTAAAAATAATAAAATATTATAATAATTAAAATAAAATTAAAATAATAATTATTATATTATTATTATGTAAAATATGCAAATATAACAATATTATTATATATAATTAATATAATAATTAGCATTAATATAATAAATATAATAATCATAATAGTTATAATAATAATATAATTATTATTATTTTAATTTTTATTATTATTATGTGCTTGTGTCTCTTTTTTCAGGAGCACTTTGTAAACAACAGACCATGTCAAACAACGAAATTGATACAACCATCAAAAGGTTGGCTCAGGCCATGATGCCAGGTTGTATGTTGAGTTTAAATTAAATACTTTTGAAAGATTGGGCGGGCCGTATTCAAACACTTGGCGGGCCGGATGTGGCCCCCGGGCCGTAGTTTGCCCACCCCTGTACTAACCGGAACTAATTATATCATAAAAGACTAGAAATTTGCCGGGAAATGAAAATAGTATCGTAATAAGCAGTACTATCGATATAACCGACATCGATATAACGAGACTTTACTGTATATGGAGGAATTTGTGTCAAAGTGAAAGTTATGCTTGAAATGTATCTTTTCACAAAAAGGCTATTTTCTGTCTTTTTTTCTTGAGAGCTGATATTTTGCTGAAATATATTTGTGTTCTACTGCTGATTACTGAAAAACGGGAAAAGTTTGAAATGAACTTTTTTTTCTTCTGAAAGACAAGCAAAGCTAATCTTTCTTTTGGTCTACATTGCCCAGGGGTGGGCAAACTACGGCCCGGGGCCACATCCGGCCCGCCAAGTGTTTGAATACGACCCGCCCGTTCTTTCCAAAGTATTTCATTTAAAGTCAACATAAAAGCTGGCATCATGGCTTGAGACGACATTTTCATGGTTTGGCGGTTTTATCAATTTCGTTATTTCATGCGGTCTGTTGTTTACAAAGTGCTCCTGAAAAAAGGGACACAAGCACATAATAATAATAATAATAAATAATAAATTTATTATTATTATAAATTTATAACGCACTTTACATCAAATAAATGATCTCAAAGTGCACATATAGCAGATTGCATAACACTTTTACAGGTACAATAATTTCGTTATTTGATGCGGTCTGTTGTTTACAAAGTGCTCCAAAAAGGGACACGAGCACATAATAATAATAATAATAATAATAATAATAATAATAATAATAATAATAATAATAATAATAATAATAATAATAATAATAATAATAATAATAATAATAATAATAATAATAATAACTAATAATAACTAATAATAATATAAAACAATAATAACAAATAATATAAAATAATACTAAATTTATTCTTATTATAAATTTATAACACACTTTACATAATAATAATAATAAATAATAATATAAAATAATAATAACAAATAATATCAAATAATAATAAATTTATTCTTATTATTATAAATTTATAACGCACTTTACATCAAATAAATGATCTTAAAGTGCACATATAGCAGATTACATAACCCTTTTACAGATACAATAATTTCGTTATTTGATGCGGTCTCTTATTTACAAAGTGCTCCTGAAAAAAGGGACACAGGCACATAATAATAATAATAATAATAATAATAATAATAACAAATAATAATCAATTTATTATTATAAATTTATAACACACTTTACATCACATAAATGATCTCAAAGTGCACATATAGCAGATTGCATGACACTTTTACAGATACAATAATTCCAGCTGGACTGTTACGTGTAAAATATCGAGTCTGGCCCCCCCGTCAATTTTGTTAAATCAATGCGGCCCACCAGTCAAAAAGTTTGCCCACCCCTGATATAGCCCAAGAACACAGTACTCTGTGTGCCTTGAAAAAAACAGTCAAAATCATGAAAAATGTCCAGTACCGAGACGGGCGGCTTTTGGAAAATTGAACGAGTTAATGACGAGCAGGCGAGCCACTGGTGCACACCAGCAGATGAGGGTGTACCAGACTGAAACCGAAGTGGCGGGTGGGAAGGTTGTAGCTATATATCGACTCAGTCAGGCTGCGTGTACGCTCCATTGAACGCAATAATCCCTTTTTGACTAAATGCACAAAACGTCCTTGCTTGTCCGTATCGATCGACATCGATCGGCATCATGCGAGCCAGCGCTCATCAAGGCGGCCCTTCGACATGTCCCACCTCGGCGCACTCATTAGGATGCTGATGTTTTTATTGACAGGCCTCTCTCTCTCTCTTTGCAGGCTGACATGCTCGCCGTGCGCGGGACTTTGCCCTAAACTGTGCGTGGGGAATAAAACTATCGACTCGGTCACCTCTGCACAGGCTTTGAGAGGATGCACCGTTCTCCACGGCAACATGATCATCAAGATCCGAGGAGGGAGTGAGTCCAAGCGCGTGTACACACACACACACACACATGCATAAGGCCAGCTTCACGCCGGGCCTCCTGATCTTCTTCTTCTGTGGTTCAATCACCGTGTCGCTGTGCATGCTGTTCTTTATCTCGGCTTCACAGAGCTTTCAAGTTCTAAAGAGGTTTCTCCATCCAAGCCTACCATTTCCTTGTACTTTTCCCCCTGCAGATAACATCGCTGCCGAGCTGGAGGCCAGTTTGGGACAGCTTGAGGAGATCACCGGCTACCTGACCGTTCGCAGAGCCTACGCCCTTGTGTCCCTTTCATTCCTCCGCAAACTGCGCACCATCAGGGGGGAGCAGCTTGAGGGAGAGTATGTGTTCATGTCTTCACCCCTCCCTTCCTCACAGTGTGTCTAATGGTGGCGTGCCCACGGAGCGAGGGCCGCATCATGAAAAATGAAACGGATATTTTGTAAAGCAACACATTTATTACATATGCTAAGAAGTTGGATATATTTCTAGAAACAAATCCTGCATTTTAGCGTCATTTTAGTTTTTTTTAATTATTATTAATTTTTCAAAAGATTTCAACTTTCTTTTTAATTAATCATTCTGAATTTCTGCTTGCAATACAATGACTTCATTCCTTTATTTTATTGCAAAAATAATAACTTTTTCCCCAACATAATTGTCTAAAAATAACAACTTTATATCAAACTCTGTATAAAAAGCATTTTCACTTATAATAATAACTTAATATGTTAACTCTTTGGTATGAAAATAATATTAGGGCTTTATTCTTGTAAAATTGTGACAATTTTGACGATATTCTCCCAAAATTACATTTCTTTTTGTAAATTTTCTTCTCATAATAATTTGCCCCTATTACCATAATATTGTAAATTTTTTCCCAACCTAATTTTCCAAAGATTACAACTTTACTGTGTTTCATTTGTTTCTCATAATATTATGACATTTTATATATTTCAACATTATGCTACTAAAATGAAATTTTTTTATTTATAGTATATAATATAGCATAGTATATTCATCTAAGTTTATTCTTGCAAAATTTTGACTTTTTTCTTATTATAGTATTAGAGTATTTTGACTTTATTCTTCTGGAATTCCAGCTGTTTTTTCCATTTTTACTCTCCCCACCCCAATTTAAAAATTTTACAAAGATTGCAACTTTTACATTTATGATTTTCATACTACGAATTTGGGAGGGAAATTTCTATATATTTTTTATATTTCAACATTATGATAGCAACACATTTACATATGCTAAGAAGTTGGATATATTTCTAGAAACAAAACCTGCATTTTAGCGTCATTTTATTTTTTTTATTATTAATTTTTCAAAATATTTAAACTTTCTTTTTAATTAATCATTCTGAATTTCTGCTTGCAATACAATTACTTCATTCCTCTATTTTCACTTTATTGCAAAATTATAACTTTTTCCCTCAACATAATTGTCTAAAAATAACAACTTTATATCAAACTCTGTATAAAAAGCATTTTCACTTATAATAATAACTTAATATGTCAACTCTATGGTATGAAAATAATATTAGGACTTTATTCTTGTAAAATTGTGACAATTTTGACGATATTCTCCCAAAATTACATTTCTTTTTGTAAATTTTCTTCTCATAATAATTTGCCCCTATTACCATAATATTGTAACTTTTTTCCCAACCTAATTTTCCAAAGATTACAACTTCACTGTGTTTCATTTGTTTCTCATAATATTATGACATTTTATATATTTCAACATTATGCTACTAAAATGATTTTTTTTAAATTTATAGTATTTAATATAGCATAGTATATTCATCTAAGTTTATTCTTGCAAAATTTAGACTTTTTTCTTATTATAGTATTTTGACTTTATTCTTCTGGAATTCCAGCTGTTTTTTTCCATTTTTACTCTCCCCACCCCAATTTAAAAATTTTACAAAGATTACAACTTTTACATTTATGATTTTCATACTACGATTTTGGGAGGGAAATTTCTATATTTTTTTATATTTCAACATTATGATAGCAACACATTTACATACAATTTTTTCCCAACCTAATTTTCCAAAGATTACAATTTTACTGTGTTTCATTTGTTTCTCATAATATTATGACATTTTATATTATATTTCAACATTATGCTACTAAAATGACAATTTTTTATTTATAGTATATAATATAGCATAGTATATTCATCTAAGTTTATTCTTGCAAAATTTAGACTTTTGTCTTATTATAGTATTAGAGTATTTTGACTTTATTCTTCTGGAATTCCAGCAGTTTTTTCCATTTTTACCCCCCCCCCCCCCCCCCCCCCCAAGCAATTTTACATTACAAAATTTACATTTACGATTCTCATACTACGATTTAAGGGGGAAATTTCTATATTTTTTTTATATTTCAACATTATGATACTAAAATGATATTATTTTTCCTCATAATACTGCATTGTAAAATGACTGCCGATGTGTTATTTTTCGAACGTGACCTGTGGTCTCATGCATGTGTCCACCTCTTCCAGCATCTATGCCTTCTACGCACTGGACAACCAGAATCTGCGTGAGCTGTGGGACTGGTCCAAGCACAACCTGACCATCCAGCGCGGCCGTACCTTCTTCCACTATAACTCCAAACTCTGCATGTCGGAAATCCGGAAAATGGAGGAGGTGACGGGTACCAAAGAGCGCAACCAAAAGAACGACATTGCCGTGCGCACCAACGGGGACCAGGCCTCCTGTAAGATCATCTGAATGCTCTGCTCAGTCTTCCATTCGAAGGACTTAACGCTCCCACATTGGACTATTTGTTCATGGTAGCGCTTTCTAGCTGTCAGTCGTCAGGTTATTATATGTAACAGTAGACCAATATCATAGTCTGACTCACCGGGTCGTCTAACAAAGAACACTAAACTCATCACGCAGCAACTGAACATTGAAAAAGTATACCAGAGAAATATCTCATCTGCTTCCAATGCACGTCTTATCTTCAGTGATCTGTTCTGTCCCTCAGGTGAAACCAAGCTGCTGAAATTCACCTACGTCAAGAGGGCGTCTAACAAGATTTTGGTCAAGTGGGAGCCCTTTTGGCCGTCTGATTTCAGAGATTTGCTGGGATTTATGGTTCTTTACAAAGAAGCGTAAGTATTAGCACATTGGATTGTAGTTTTTGTGTTGGGTTCTCCATGTTGACTTGGGGTTCCCTGCTGTGACCGGCAGGCCATACAAGAACGTGACCGAGTTTGACGGGCAGGACGCCTGCGGGTCCAACAGCTGGGTGATTGCCGACGTGGACCCGCCTCCCCGCGTCACCGACAACAAGGAACAGAGCGAGCCGGGCCATTTGATCCGCCCCCTGAAGCCCTGGACCCAGTACGCCATCATGGTCAAAACCCAACTGTCTGCATCGGACGAGCACCAGGTTCAGGGGGCCAAGAGTGAGATCATCTACGTACGCACCAACGCCTCCAGTGAGTGGCTGCTGCTTCACAAATATTCTACACCTCTTTGTCGGGAGAAATATTTCGAAGACAACATGGAGCTTTAATTAAAAATCATGTTATCAGTGGAATTATTGTCTAAATTTCATGTTGTTTTTTTTTTTGTTGTGGGTTTTTGCTATCAATATCTACAGGTCGTTGTGTGACAAAAACCTCTCATATCTAGGTGTTTCACAAATTCCTTTAAAGAAATAAACATCTCGATTTAAATGGTTTAAATCGTCCTTGTTGGTATCATGTTCAAGTCCCAAGCGGACTGTGCATCAGTGGCAAAAAAGTCACTGTCGTCATTCACATGTATGCTGCGTAGTGCCTTTGACGGACAAAAACTCCTTTAACTCCATTACCTCGGGACAACAATAGCAGGAAAGAAAAAGACAAATCAGGACATGGACTAGAACAGGGGTGGGCAAACTTTTTGACTCGCGGGCCGCATTGATATGACAAAATTTACGGGGGGGGGGGCAGGCAGACTATATATTTTACACGTAACAGTCCACCTGGTATTATTGTATCTGTAAAATTGTCATGCAATCTGCTATTATTATTTATTATTTTATATTTATATTTAAATATTTTAAAAATAACATATTATAATAATTACAATAAAATTAAAATAATAATTATTATATTATTATTATGTAAAATATGCAAATATAACAATATTATTATATAGAATTAATATAATAATTAGCATCAATATAATAATTATAATAATCATAATAGTTCTAATAATAATTATAATAATCTAATAATAATAATTATTATTATTAAAAAAACGATAAAAAACGAAATTGATAAAACCATCAAAAGGTTGGCTCAGGCCATGATGCCAGGTTGTATGTTGAGTTTAAATGAAATACTTTGGAAAGATTGGGCGGGCGGTATTCAAACACTTGGCGGGCCGGATGTGGCCCCCGGGCCGTTGTTTGCCCACCCCTGGACTAGAATGTTAGCAGTAATGTTTGTCCACCTCCATCTTGTTCTTCAGAGCCTTCCGTGCCTCTGGATCCCATCTCCTCCTCCAACTCCTCCTCCCAGATCATCCTCAAGTGGAAGCCTCCCACCAATCCCAACGGGAACATCACACACTACCGGGTCATCTGCCGCAAGCAGCCCGAGGACAGTGACCTCTACAAGTTCGACTACTGCCTGCAAGGTCAGCACGACGAGGGGGAGGCAGCATTCGGGGAAAAAAGATTTAGGATTTTCTTGCTTAAAATTGAGATTGTGACTAATAATGGAATTTACTATTATTTACAGGGCACCTTTTTTGATAGAGATGCAACAAGTCATTGATAAATCAATGATTGATGAATGATCCCATTAATCGACAACTATTTGTAGTTTGTTTTAATGATACAATAAGATTTGGTTACACTTAGTTATCTAATACCAAAGTAGGTGGTATTAGAATCATTGTAGTTTTATTAAATCATTCTTTGCGAAATAGATTAATTAATTGTCCAATTAATCGAAAACTACTTTGGTATTGGATTGTTTTCTTTAAAAAATAAATGTAAATAATAACTTTAAAAACTGAAAATGTTTGGTAGTATTTTTGTTTATTTAAAATCAATAAAAAAAATTGTTTTTTTTAAATCTATCAAAAAATTATTAACTATAACTATTAATTGAATACCAGAATTGTTGGAATTAGATTCATTACTTTTTATTAAATTTTTATTGGTAAAAACCATTAATGATTATTCAACTATCCAGTTGGTTGACTAATATTTTGAAATTGGATTATTTTCTTGGAAAATCTATTTTTATTTTATTTTTTTATCAATCCATAAACACATTGTTTTAAATTTAACTATGACCTGACCATCAAAGTAGTTGTATTAGGTTCATTTAAATTCATTTAATTTAAAGTCATTGTATTTCCTTTAAATATTTTTTCATCAAAAAAAAATACAATATGATTAATTAGCAGATTAAAAAGATTAACCAAATACCAAAATAGCCAGTATTAGATTTAATTTAAATAAAAAAAACAATTAATCCAGTTGCCGATTAATTGGATAAGTTAATTGTTGCATTTTTTTTAGATATATATATTTTGTTTGCATAAGACAGTTCAGGTTGTTTCCACGCTTCTAAACGTCTCTGTCCTTCTGCAGGAATGAAGCTGCCGTCCCGAACGCCAACCCACTTGGACAGCGACGACGAGCAGAAGTGGAACCACACAGACGAGCCCAACATCGGCGGCAAGTGCTGCGCTTGCCCCAAGACGGACATCCAGCTCAAGAAGGAGCAGGAGGAGATCGAGTACCGCAAGACCTTTGAGAACTACCTGCACAATGAGGTCTTTGAGAGCAGGTGGGTTTGGGTTCTGTGATGTTCTAAGTTGGTGTTAGCATGGCATCGCATCACATCACAACTCTTCTGTCTCCAGCCGCCATGATTTGTTTTGCCGTGCCAGCTCTTGTCCTTCAATGTTTGTGGTTGTCATTTATGTGCAGGGTTGTTTTTGTTCTGGGAAGGACAGTGGGTGGGCTGTGGGGTGGGAGGTTCTGATTGTGGACCTACAGTACCCTGTCCACACACACACACACACACACACACATGCTTTGTCGCGGCTTCCCTACGGGAGTGATTACTGTGCTCATTACCATTCATGCCAGTCAGGGGTGCAGTCATGCAGACTGCCGTTTGGTCCGACACACACACCTCTGTGGGATGGGATTTTGAGGCCATGCTGCAATAGGTCAGTGTCATGCACCGCAGTGCACAAAGACCTGGCCGTGTTCCTCTCTTCCATCACGCTAGTGCATTTTGAGGTTTTCCCTTCTGCCTGAGCAGGTTTGAAGTCCATCCTGCAGCTTTGTGCTGCAGACAAGAGATGCTCACGTGTCATACGGAACACAGTCAATGATGCTGGAAAGAGTGGAAGCATCCCTTTTGTTGCAACGACTGTGTTTGCTGCCTTTTCACTGGGCGCCCAACAGGAAGTGGATGTCGGCTCTTGGGAGCCACCTTGTGGAGGCAGTTTGTAGGTGCAGCAGTGGGTTAATGCATGTGGCCAAGACAGGGGTGGGCAAACTACGGCCCGGGGGCCACATCCGGCCCGCCAAGTGTTTGAATACGGCCCGCCCGTTCTTTCCAAAGTATTTCATTTAAAGTCAACATACAAGCTGGCATCATGGCTTGAGATGACATTTTCATGGTTTGGCGGTTTTATCAATTTCGTTATTTGATGCGGTCTGTTGTTTACAAAGTGCTCCTGAAAAAAGGGACACAAGCACATAATAATAATAATAACAAATAATAATATCAAATAATAATAAATAATATCAAATAATAATAAATTTATTCTTATTATTATAAATTTATAACGCACTTTACATCAAATAAATAATCTTAAAGTGCACACATAGCAGATTGCATGACACTTTTACAGATTTAATAATTTTGTTATTTGATGTGGTCTGTTGTTTACAAAGTGCTCCTGAAAAAAGGGACACAAGCATATAATAATAATAATACAAATAATAATAATAACAAATAATAATAAGAAAAAAACAATACATTTATTATTATAAATTTATAACGCACTTTACACCAAATAAATGATCTCAAAGTGCCCATATAGCAGATTGCATGACACTTTTACAGATACAATAATTCCAGCTGGACTGTTACGTGTAAAATATTGAGTCTGCCCCCCCGTCAATTTTGTTAAATGAATGCGGCCCGCCAGTTAAAAAGTTTGCCCACCCCTGGGCCAAGACATGCAACACGCTTTAAACAAAATGAATGAATAACCCTTTTTTTTTTTTAATACTTTATTTTTATTTATTTTTATATTTTTCTAAACAAAACATCAACAGCAATACAAACACAAACAAAAACAAAAAGTTGGCACTGGACATACACAGCACACAATTTGGTTATCCCACATTCCCTGTCATGGTGCAATTCGAGTAATTTCCTTGATTTTTTTTTGTCCGTGAATAGTGTCCATTTCACCCATTTTTCTCCACACATGTCTTCTCCAGTCCTCAATCTATGTGTTAACACTTCCATGTCATGTATTGTGTTCATCACACAAAGCCGGTCCTCCAATATCGGGGGTCTTGGGTTAAGCCATTTTTTGGTAATGGCTTTTTTTTACATGCTACCAACATGATTTTATACAGATACCAGGTAGCCCAGATACAATGTCTCACATGAAAAAGTCACGCTGTAACCCAAAATCCTCTCCATGGTTTTACATACCCAATTCCAAAAAGTACAGTAAACCTCGGATATATCGGACTCGGATATATCGGAAATTCGCTCACAACGGACAGATAAAAAAGAAGCGATTTTTCTGTAATGCATTTCCAATAAAAATTCATTGCATATATCAGATTTTTTATAACGGATTTCGCCTATTTCGGACAAAATCTCCAGTCCCGTTCCAATGCATTTCCATTAAATTTCCCTCGCATATGTATATCGGATGGCCGCATCGTGGCGCTCCGATTCGCCGAATCGTGACAGCCCGCTATACGACGTCATTTGCAGCGTTGCCTGCGCGTCCAGGTACATTGGAAACATAGTCAAGGAAGTGCCTTTTTATAACGGATAAAATCCGATTTACGCATATACCGGATATAAATCCGATATATGCGTAAAACGGACATTTTCCGGTATACGCATATAACGGATTTCGCTTATATCGGACAAAACCAGTGGGAACAATTTAATCCGATATATCCAAGGTTTACTGTAATGATATTTGTAATGAAAAATCTAATTATATTCTAGATGATGTTGTGGTGTTTTGGGTCATAATCGAATAACACCCATAATTGAAGAGCTTGCAACCAAAAGGCGCTAAATCCATTTTGACTGATTTCAAGAAAATCAATGATTTTTAATTACGCACATATCAATCTATTTGGTCATCAAGTCTATATTGCAAATGAAAGAGCTATCAATGTAGGTCATAAAAATGCATGCTATAGAAATCCTGCACACACCATGTATTTTTATATTTTTTTTTTAATTAATTTTTTTTTCGGATTTTGCGCCTTTTGGCTGAAATGATGGATTTAGCGCCTTTTGGCTGAAATAAATTTGAAGTCACCTTTAACTTCTTCAATGGCATTGTTGTAAAAGAATGCAAGGTGCTTTAATGTGCTATGCTAATAAAATAATTACAACACAGAAGCCATTCTCAACATACAATACAAAATAATTATTATGAATTAAATGAATAAAAATGTTATTAAAAGCAGTGCTCATATTTGACTGCACCATGAAGGTGACAGTGACAAAAATCATCTCATTCCAAACTCTTTACATTGTATGTTTTTTAGTACAAGTAAAATAATGTTTCTCATGAAAGTTGGAGGTGTCAAGGTAGAGGGAAACTTGGGCCAATCAGAATAAAGAATAAAGAAAGGGATTTAGCTCCTTTTGGTTGAAATCTGAAATGGAAATAGCGCCTTTTGGTTGAAAGCATAAATTTCATATCACTTTTTTTCATATTTTTAAAAATGATTTCAAGACCAAAATATGTGATTTGGATACACATGACAGAGGTCTATTAAACTCATGAAAAACATGCAACTTAGTGAAAATTGGATTTAGCGTCTTTTGGTTGCAAGCTCTTCAAATGTATTCAGTTACATGCAAACATTTCTGAATTCATAAACATCTCATTTTATGAGCGGCTACCTTTTGTAAACTTGTGTTTCCCCTCCAGACCATCACGCAGGCGACGCTCAGTGGGAGTCGCCAACGCCACCGAATTGCCTTTCCTTCTTCCCACAATCCCCAGCTCTCCCGACGATGCTCCCAAAGCTGCACCCGAGGACGAGGAGGGAGCCAAGGTATGATATACTACATATTCCAATACTACATATTCTTTTGTGTAGTACAGAAGTAGAGGGATGTATCATGATATGGCGATATTGTCGGCAGTTCATTCTCCATACTAATGTGCTAAACTCGCTGGCTTCCACTCGGGCTCCATGAGAGGAGGTTCCGCCAACCTTCGCCGGTGTTTATGGCCATTTCAGTCTGTTTAATTCGCTTTAGTATTTATAATAAAGTATATATAAGTATATATAATATAGTGCAGGGGTGCTCATTAAGTCGATCGCGATCTACCGGTTGATCGTGGCGTGACATTAAAAAAATATCATCCTAGCATCAATGCTGTCACTTGATTGATATACAGGGCAGCCATTCAGATGACAACTGAATGTTGCCCTTCGGGCGACCAATCAAATCAAACAACGTCTCTAAGTGCAGGAGAACTTACGATGTCAGCCTATCAGCCGTCCCCGTTACTTGATTGACATACAGGACAACCAGTCAGATGACAACTGAATTTTGACCTTTAGGTCACCGCTCATGCATAAACAACGATGCAAAGTGCTAAGCTAGTCGGCGAATTGCGTCAGATTTTAAGCCCTCGCTAAACTTTATGGTCACTAAAATGAGTGAAGTAGCTGGACCAAGTAAAAAGGCAAAAACATATCACTTCCATACGGATATGGGAGCTGGACTTTTTTTTTTCACAATGTCTTTTTCGAAGTGCGTTTGCCTGGCTAACCTGGCTATCAGCAGCTCCTGTCCGGACTATGCATCCCTGGCTGATTCAATTCAGTGCAAGTCATCAAAGTAAACTCCGGTAATTACAAAAAATGTTCATAGTTAATGATGTGTGTTTTGCAATATTGGCTCATTTGGTTATGTAAGGTACATCAACATACATTGTACATACAAATAATCCTCAATACATTTGAAAATAAATAGATGTTTATCATTTTTGTAGTGGGTAGATCATTTTGACTCGGTCATTTTAAAAGTGGCTCGCATGCTGAAAAAGTGTGAGCACCCCTGATATAGTGCCACGATTGAGCGGTCCTCAGAGAAGATACTTCCCCACACGAACGTTCCCTCTCCTCTCGATGACAGCGTTTTTATCCACAATTTCTGTGAGATTCAGCGTTTAGCGGTAAAATCTTGTTTATGATTATCATTTCTACCAATAGCAGTCATTTTCATATCATAGAAAGAATTTTTGCCAGTATCCAATATATTCATAATACTAAGAGAAGTCATATTTGTTTTCTGCACAGGTTGAGTTGAAGGTCTTCTCCAAGGAGTCCACCGTCATCTCCAACCTGCAACACTTCACCAGTTACAAGATCGAGATCATGGCCTGCAACCACCCCACAGACCTCAAGCGCTGCAGCATGGCCACGTACATCAGTGCCAGAACCATGCCCGAAGGTGAGACCGCATCCTCCATACTCGCCCTGCACATGACGTGAAATACGTGATACTTCATTGGTGTGGTGCCTGCAGAGAAAGCCGATGACATCCCAGGCCCGGTGAGCCATGAGATCATGAACGGCGAGCCCGCCTCTGTGTTCGTTAAATGGAAGGCGCCCCCCTCTCCTAATGGCCTCATCATCCTTTATGAGGTGTTCTACAGGAAGGTCGGAGAGACTGAGGTCAGTACCTTTTTGTAGGAGTGCAGATGCCATACTTGTGTATAAAAAAACCCCAATGCTACAACCGACTGTGTTTAAATACAAATACAAATTCCCCTCACACAGCATAGGAGCCAGTCGCTGCTCTGTTGCCATAGCGACAGAGGCAGGGCGGAAGACTAGAATGCAGATACGGGGATAGACTGGCATCCTCACTGCACTGCACTTTTGGATTCTATTCAAATATACAGCATGCCTGACCTTCAAATGAAAGTATTTGAAGAGCTTGCAACCAAAAGGCGCTAAATCCAATTTTCACTAAGTTGCATGTTTTTCATGAGTTTAATAGACCGCTGTCATGTGTGTCCAAACACAAATTTTGTCTTGAATTTTGGTCTTGAAATCATTTTTAAAAATATGAAAAAAAGTGATGAAAAAGTGAATTTATGCTTTCAACCAAAAGGCGCTATTTCCATTTCAGATTTCAACCAAAAGGAGCTAAATCCCTTTCTTTATTCTTTATTCTGATTGGCCCAAGTTTCCCATCTATTGATAATCTGACCAATCAGAGAGAAGAATACAATTGGCACTGCACATACAGAAAGCCAGTATCAGTGCGCATCCTGTTTTGTTTGTGTACATTAAGTACACGTATGATAGTTTCAGTATGTTATGCAATTCAGGAGAACACAAATTGTGTTTTTACAGTATTCTGTAACATGGAAGTTTTTTTTTACGCCATAAAAGGCATGTCTCTACCTTGACACCTCCAACTTTCATGAGAAACATTATTTTACTTGTACTAAAAAACATACAATGTAAAGAGTTTGGAATGAGATGATTTTTGTCACTGTCACCTTCATGGTGCAGTCAAATATGAGCACTGCTTTTAATAAATTTTTTATTAATTTAATTAATAATAATTATTTAGTATTGTATGTTGAGAATGGCTTCTGTGTTGTAATTATTTTATTAGCATAGCACATTAAAGCACCTTACATTCTTTTACAACAATGCCATTGAAGAAGTTAAAGGTGACTTCAAATTTATTTCAGCCAAAAGGTGCTAAATCCATCATTTCAGCCAAAAGGCGCTAAATCCGAAAAAAAATTAATTAAAAAAAATATATAAAATACATGGTGTGTGCAGGATTTTTATAGCATGCATTTTTATGACCTATATTGATAGCTCTTTCATTTGCAATATAGACTTGATGACCAAATAGATTGATATGTGCGTAGTTAAAAATCATTGATTTTCTCGAAATCAGTCAAAATGGATTTAGCGCCTTTTGGTTGCAAGCTCTTCATTTGTTATGAAGTGGTGGCACTGGCACATAAGCAGTCTTGGATGCAACAATTTATGCAATTTTTACTGTCGGTGTATTTGGAATCGACAGTACATATTAATGGACATACAATATAATAAGTTGCAGTAAATATGCCAGATACAGCACAATGCTAGTTTTCACTCATAGTCCCCATTCTTAATGTATTTATTTTTTGTGATCCAGGTTCACACAGCTTGCGTGTCTCGACCTGCTTACCTCAAGTCTGGTGGCACCAAGCTGTTGCTCATGCACCCTGGGAACTACAGCGTGAGGGTCCGTGCCACGTCCTTGGCGGGGAACGGCTCCTTCACGGAAACCACCTACTTCTTCATGCCCAACAGTAAGGCTGCATGAGATACTGTCTACAGCGGAATCTCAGTTTTCACCATTCATTCCTTCCAAAAGGAAAACCAAACAATTTTCCCCAACAATAGGAACAATAGGAAAAGGAATATTCACATTAGATTCCTATTATGACAGATCCTACTTGTACTTTCCTCTTTCCTTCCTGAGTTCACTCATTAACCGATGAAACAGGAAGGAAGAAGTTCTGTTTGCAGTACATGAACAAACACACAACAACGATTAGATTAAAGTATTCCTTGGCCGGAATCTGTCTGTCCTATCTCTAAAAGAAACACTAGCCACAGATATTTGGTAATTTCTCTGTCTGCATTCTTTGGATAGATAAACTGCACACACACATTATAACAATTAATCAAAGATTCCCGAGCTGTAATCTGTCTATAATGTCCCAACTCTAAAAGAACGTCTATCCACAGATATGGAGTAGATCGTTGTTATGTGTTCAATGAAGAAAAACATCACCGTCAATCATAATAAAGATGATTATTATGATTCTCTGGCTGGGAATTCCCTGGCTGGAATCTGTCTGTCGTCTCCCAAACCTAAAAGAAACACTACCCAAGGATAGTTTGGTCATTGTTCTGTGTGTATTCTAAGGACAAATAAACCACATGTCAACACTCAGAAACACATATAAAAATAATTCAAGGATTCCTTGGCTGGAATCTGCCTGTAGTGCCCCAACCTTAAAGGAACCACTATCCAGAGCAAGTTGGCCACTGTTGTGTGTGCATTTTATGCATACATATAGTAAACCACACACACATAACAAAGATGATTAAAGGATTCATTCACCGGGATCTGTCTGTAGTGTCCCGACTCTAAAAGACATATTAGCAAACGTGCCTTCAGGCGCATCACAAATGTGTGTTCATTGCAGAGGATCCTGGCATAATCGGGGTTGTCCTTGGCCCAGTCATCTGCTTCTTCCTGCTGCTTGTGGTGGGATGTGTGGTCTTCATGATCTTCAAGAAGAAGTAAGTGTACTTTTTTTAGCAAGCGGGTTTCAGACCCGTGGGCCTGCTGGAGGAATGGAGGAAAAGTGAAAACTCTTGCATGTACGGTACTGTTGTCACTGCGGATGTGTTCCAGGCAAGCAGAAGGACCGACTGGACCTCTTATCGCCTCCTCAAACCCCGAGTACCTCAGTGCCAACGATGGTAAGTACACACAGTAAGCATACAGTGTCTCAACATGTAATACACCCTCGCATTACGCATACAGTAATTCCTTGTAGTATTGCGGTTCGATTCACGCTCCCTTGCAGTTAATTGCAGTTGAATAGCGCCTATTATTAGTAAACAATATTAGTAAACAATGTATGCATAATTAAACAAACGTCAAAATGAAGCACTGGAATGGTGACTCTCGTCCTGTGTGGGTGGATGGGGGGGCTTATTTACTCATCTCTGTGTACTGTACTAGCTCGTACAAATGTAAAGCCATATAAAGCTTCAAGGAAGTAACATGTCAGACCCTGTTATCTTATTTATGTCTAATATGTCTTATTTTCTTAGATTATATCTACTATATTGGGTAATACAAATGTAAAGGTGACTATAGGGGTGTTATTTCATGTCTTGAAGGGCTCTAATAATGTTAAAAAGTGTATTTAGAAGGTTGTTAATAGTTTTTTTTAATGCCATAACTAAAAATATTCAATTTATTAACATTGTCATTTATTTATATTGAATCCTACTATTGAATCCTGAAATTCACTTATTGTGTTTGGGGCTGGAAATAATTAACCGCAATAAACTAGGGATTACTGTATCATTTTTTTACCCACGATATCTTCTCATGGGACAATATTATACACAGAAAGTGTAGAGAAGTCGATACACGGCTATTACACGGCTATTACACGGCTATTACACGGCTATTACACGCTATTACACGGCTATTACATGGCTATTACACAATAATGTCGATGTGTTGAGTTATTTTCATTGGATAGTGAATCTAAGTGTTTGATTTCCATAAGGTGATAATGTAACGTGTCTGTCACTCAACTCAACACCTTTTGTCTGAGCAGCCTACATTCCTGACGAGTGGGAGGTCCCCCGGGAGAAGATCACGGTGCTCCGTGAGCTGGGTCAGGGCTCCTTCGGCATGGTCTACGAAGGCAACGCCAAGGACATCGTCAAGGGCGACCCGGAGACCCGCGTGGCCGTCAAGACGGTCAACGAATCGGCCAGCCTCCGGGAGAGGATCGAGTTCCTCAATGAGGCTTCCGTCATGAAGGCCTTCAGCTGCCACCATGTGGTAGGTGGCCACAAAACACACATACTCCCTATATACCCGGGGTCATGACCAACGTTGTAGAACTGTAGTTACACAGCATTAAAACGCTGTCACTTCCAGTAATGCAGCTAATTAATATGCAGTCATGTTCTGGTCGCACAATTAGTGTCTCAACATGCAAATATCTTCTATAATTTTCAATATGTCCTACTCATGCTCCTCCATCTGAATGATCTTTTTTCCCTCTTGTCACAGGTACGCCTCTTAGGCGTTGTGTCCAAAGGCCAGCCCACCCTGGTAGTGATGGAACTCATGACACATGGAGACCTGAAGAGCTACCTGCGAAGTCTCAGGCCAGACTCTGAGGTTTGAAAGCATGACCAAGACGCACGTTTGTTGGACATGTTGTCATTCATGCATATGTGTGTGTGTGTGTTCAATAGAACAACCCATCAGGCCGCCCTTCACCTTCCCTGAAGGAGATGATCCAGATGGCGGCAGAAATTGCAGACGGCATGGCCTACCTCAACGCCAAGAAGTTTGTGCACAGAGACCTGGCAGCCAGGAACTGCATGGTGGCGGAGGACTTCACCGTCAAGATTGGAGGTGCTGACAATGCTCATCCTCATTATTGGCATACTTTCTGGGGAGGGTCAGTTCAGGTTCATTGTCGCAATACATGGACATCCATGTTGCATCCTGCTGAGACTTGTTTGTAATATTAATCATATATCACAAGAAAACTTACAAAAACAACATGAAAAATGAGCAGTAATTATATGACAATAAGGTAGAAATAGAAAAATAAAGTTGTAATATTGATATAAAAATTTGTAACAATCCAATCAAAAATGTTAAGATAAGATAAGATGTGTCCTTATTCGTCCCACAAAGGGGAAATTCCAGGTTTAGAGGAGCAAAAGTAGCTCCTGTAGTACAGTAAACCTGGGATATATCGGATTCAATTGTTCCCACTGGTTTTGTCCGATATAAGCGAAATCCATTATATGCGTATACCGGAAAATGTCCGTTTTACGCATATATCGGATTTATATCCGGTATATGCGTAAATCGGATTTTATCCGTTATAAAAAGGCACTTCCTTGACTATGTTTCCAATGTACCTGGACTGGGCAATGAAAAGAGACGGAAGGTAATGAGAATTTAACTTTATTGGACTCTGAGCATAACAAATTGTTAATTAAGCTAGGCCCTGTTACGCCCGTCAGGCCTACGTTATTTCCAATAGTGAGGTTAAGATCTCATTCAATAAATCCCAGGGTGTTTTCTGGCAGCATTTGCCAGAATAACCCAGTTTCGTCGGCATTAAAAATGTCCTCTGCTTTAAAACGTCTCAGAATGTCAGCTGGCTTCGGAGCGCCACGATGCGGCCATCCGATATATGCGAGGGAAATTTAATGAAAATGCATTGGAACGGGACTGTAGATTTTGTCCGAAATAGGCCAAATCCGTTATAAAAAATCAGATATATGCAATGAATTTTTATTGGAAATGCATTACAGAAAAATCGGTTCTTTTTTATCTGTCCGTTGTGAGCGAATTTCCGATATATCCGAGTCCGATATATCCGAGGTTTACTGTATATAATAGTTTTGGTATTTTGTTGCATTGACAGTATGATGTTACAGCTGGGAGTTCCTAGTAGGAATCGACCGATATGTTTTTTTTCCGGCCGATGCTGATACCGATTTTTTTCCATCACCCTAAGCCGATGGCCGATTTTGCTTGGGCCGATATTTGTGGCCGATACTGCTTTTGCTTCCTCAATTTATATGAGACAATTGACAATTATAACAAATGTTACAGGTCTCAAGTTGAAACAAATATGTATTGAAATGTAAACATTGAACACAGTAGAATTCAGCTTTTTTAAACACACATTGAAACTGCATTATCAATTTTAAAAAGAGTAAATATTCAACTATGTGCAAAACATTTCTGTCGTAGTTGAAATTTTGTCTAGCATCGATGTGATGACTGCTCCTCCGCAGTGTGACGCACCCCCCGCCCCCGCCCGCCTCCACACACAAACACATGACACTGACACAATTTAGTACGATACAGTAAACCTCGGATATATCGGAAATTCGCTCACAACGGACAGATAAAAAAGAACCGATTTTTCTGTAATGCATTTCCAATAAAAATTCATTGCATATATCGGATTTTTTATAACGGATTTTGCCTATTTCGGACAAAATCTCTTATTGGCAAAAGTGTCGATGGAAAAAAACAGCCCAAGACACGCAGAAATAACGTAGGCCTGACGGGCGTAACAGGGCCTAGCTTAATTAACAATTTGTTTTGCTCAGAGTCCAATAAAGTTAAATTCTCATTACCTTACGTCTCTTTTCATTGCCCAGTCCAGGTACATTGGAAACATAGTCAAGGAAGTGCCTTTTTATAACGGATAAAATCCCATTTACGCATATACCGGATATAAATCCGATATATGCGTAAAACGGACATTTTCCGGTATACGCATAAAACGGATTTTGCTTATATCGGACAAAACCAGTGGGAACAATTGAATCCGATATATCCGAGGTTTACTGTAGTTGGTCAGTTTGTAGTTAAAGTTGCATAGTTGTTCATTCTTGTTCTGCTCAACTAGTGAGAGTGCTTTTATTCGTCTGTTGCGTTGGTATGTGATGTCTTGTTGTCACACCATGACTTAAACTGTTATGCGTAGCGGTCACAAAGTCTGTAAATCATGCGCGGAAAAATATATCGGCGAAGCCATGCATGTATCGGCCGATACCGATTCAAGTAAAGAACGCAAATATCACTCCCTTTCCCTCCTTTATAGACTTTGGGATGACGCGGGACATCTACGAGACAGACTACTACCGCAAAGGCGGGAAGGGCCTGCTTCCTGTCAGGTGGATGGCTCCAGAGTCTCTCAAGGACGGAGTCTTCACTGCCCACTCTGACTGCTGGTAGACTACCACACACACACACACACACATACACACAAAAGCAACAAACGTTCCATACCGTTTTGTGGCGTTTGCAGGTCGTTTGGGGTGGTACTGTGGGAGATCAGCACACTAGCGGAGCAGCCTTACCAGGGCTTGTCCAACGAGCAGGTGCTTAAATTTGTCATGGACGGGGGATACCTGGACCGCCCTGACAACTGTCCTGAGAGGATGTGAGTATGAAGTCCACCGTGACGACTGGGTGGCAGTCCTTTTCCGCTTGAATTCCGTGACGTACACTTAACGCCCCCTTCAGGTGCGGCAGGGTGCTGACTTTTCCAGCACCAATAAATGATGTCACATGGTGCTGTGGAAGTCAGGAGGCTCACCTTGCTTTGTATTTGATCGGGAAAGGCACAGATTCAGTGATGTTTTACTTTAAAAAAATGTTTGAAATGATTTCAGTGATACAGAAAGTACATTTTTGTAGCATAGATGTTGAGAAAAAAATGTCAACCTTAAAAAAATCTTGTGGCACACCACTAACCAAAAATGTTCCAAAATGTCCCCACGACCTCACACGTGCATCAATAAGTCTATGGGAGGAACAAGGTAGGTGTTGCCACACGGACCAATATTACATTGCTCTGCCAGTCTTTACACCACAGACACTCCACAGTAGCCACGTTTTTACATCACCACTTTTTCTCTTTCCCAATGACCTTTCGGGAAACAATGGTATCCATGGAAAGGAATATTCCAATCTCTTGTCTACATGCGCCGTGAAAATCAAACAGAATTGTCAATAGGGCATGCCCAGTAAAACGTAAACATCAACATCACGTGATACCGACTTCCCCGAGTTTTTCTTTCACTTGTTGGAATAACTCCGTATTGACAGTTTTTCGTCTGTCCAGTCTTGGAATTTAGTTTGAATCAAAAACAAACTTTGCTTAGTCCAGTGCCGATTGCTGGCCTCCATTTTTAAAAGTGAAGAACGTCTGGATCTGCGTGTTACGTCATATCTGAGCATGCGCTGAAAGAACGCACCCGGGATCAATTTAAACAGGAAAAAGATCAAATTCAATCTTGCTAATATTTTATAATTAAACTCAGGACATGTTTTATATAGATATATATTTTCTTTTTTAGTAAAAGTGGACTTGTGAATAAAGTACAGTAAACCTCGGATATATCGGATTCAATTGTTCCCACTGGTTTTGTCCGATATAAGCGAAATCCGTTATGGGCAGGCAGGCAACGCTGCAAACGCTGCAAATGACGTCGTATAGCGGCCTGTCACGATTCGGCGAATCGGAGCGCCACGATGCGGCCATCCGATATATGCGAGGGAAATTTCATGGAAATGCATTGGAACGGGACTGGAGATTTTGTCCGAAATAGGCGAAATCCGTTATAAAAAATCCGATATATGCAATGAATTTTTATTGGAAATGCATTACAGAAAAATCGGTTCTTTTTTATCTGTCCGTTGTGAGCGAATTTCCGATATATCCGAGTCCGATATATCCGAGGTTTACTGTATGGAAGGGTTTAGATCAGGGGTGGGCAAACTTTTTGACTCGCGGGCCGCATTGATATAACAAAATTTGCCGGGGGGGGGGGGCAGACTATATATTTTACACGTAACAGTCCACCTGGTATTATTGTATCTGTAAAATTGTCATGCAATCTGCTATTATTATTTTATATTTATATTTAAATATTTTAAAAAATAATAAAATAGTATAATAATTACAATCAAATTAAAATAATAATTATTATATTATTATTATGTAAAATATGCAAATATAACAATAATATTATATATAATTAATATAATAATTAGCATTAATATAATAATTATAATAATCATAACAGTTCTAATAATAATTCTAAAATCTAATAATAATAATAATTATTATTATTATTATGTGCTTGTGTCCCTTTTTTCAGGAGCACTTTGTAAACAACAGACCATGTCAAAAAACGAAATTGATACAACCATCAAAAGGTTGGCTCAGGCCATGATGCCAGGTTGTATGTTGAGTTTAAATTAAATACTTTTGAAAGATTGGGCGGGCCGTATTCAAACACTTGGCGGGCCGGATGTGGCCCCCGGGCCGTAGTTTGCCCACTCCTGGTTTAGATTCTGTTCCACAGATGGCGCTAATGCACACGAAAGCTGCTTGCCAACCGCCAATAAACAACAGAAGAAGAAAAACACCACGAAGAAGAAGGCACCCTGACAACTTTCCGTTTGAGCGGGTACAAGATACCTCAATCGGATTGGTTAAAGGAATATTCCATCCCTGTTCAATTCTTTCCGTTTGAGCAAATAAACCAAAGTGAATTGGAATATTTGGGTCCATGTATACTATTGACATAATGGCTATTGACATAATATTTGCAAATGATGATTAATAAATGTTCATTGTCACGCTTTGTGACATTTGGTGTTGAGTGAGGTCCGATTGTCCTGGTGTGGGGACACTTTGACGTCTGTATGACATGTTCTTCTAGTCCATGTAGGAATGTGTGTCGTCCTCCTCCTAATCTGTGGGTCTGGTCTTCTGAACACGCAGGCACAACTTAATGCAGATGTGCTGGCAGTACAATCCCAAAATGCGGCCCATGTTCCACGAGATCATCGAGATGCTGCGGGAAGATCTGCACCCGTCTTTCCAGGAGGTCTCCTTCTTCTACAGTGAGGAGAACAAGGTCCCCGAGAGCGAGGAGTTCGACCTGGACCTGGACAACATGGAGAGCATCCCCCTGGACCCGTCCTCTTACTCGCAGAGAGAGGAGAGTTTAGGCAGGGACAGCGGGCCCTCTGTGGCCCTCAGGGGGAACTATGAGGAGCACGTTCCTTACACCCACATGAACGGCAGCAAGAAAAACGGACGCATCTTATCCTTGCCCAGATCCAGCCCTTCCTAACATTTCCTCGAAGACGACGTGGACCTGGCCCAAAACCTCAACCATCCTTCTTTCTCCTCCATCCCGTTCTCGTTTCCTCCTTTGTCCTCCTCAACCCACACGGATCTCAGGACTTTTAACTTTTCTTCCTCATGGCTGCCAAACAGGCTCGCAAGGGATGCAAAACAGCACGCCTCTTTTCCGCTTGTGGCGGAAACACACACACACAGAAACACACACACACACACACAAAGAACTGTGAACACAACAAAGCTGGCTGCTTCTGTTCCACCTCCTCAGCACTTGGTGGCTCTCCTTCTCCTCCTGCTAAACTTCCACTCGAGTCTGCTGACTTTTTGTACCAAGATGGTGGCCTTGTGACGCGTGGCCTCCCAAGGAAGACGCCAGTTCCTCAGCTGGCGTTTCCTTCTTTTCACGTTGGATCTCTTTGGAAGGCTGGGATGAATCCATCGTAGAACAAACGGCTCATCCCGAAGCAACATTGGCTTTTTTTTTTTTTTTTTTTTTTTAGAATTCCAAAACAATGCGCATATTGATGGGGTGAATAGTTTTAATTTATTTGCTTTTTTTTCTTTGTTTTCGTACGTGTCCTCACTTACTATACGGCTGAAGGATATTTAAACAGTTATTCATTGGACAAAGGAGTTCCTCAGACTGACCAATAGCTGCTGCTGCTGCTTTCATATATTTTACTAGCTATAGAAATATATAAATTTATATAATATATAGTGTATATATAGAATCTTGGTACCGAGGTATCAATGTTTTATATATATAATATATCATGTTTTTGTATATAGTTCATATTTGTAATATTTTTCATCAAAAGCTTTGTTAGTATCTAGATTATTTTCTTTTCCTTCAAATGTTTTTATTTTTGTAGCCCCCACAAATCCGCCATCAGTGCTCTGGTGGTGAGAGAGCGCCCGGGTGGGAAATGCGTTCTATTTTTGTTGTTCAATCACACTCGGGCCTCCCGGAGGAGACTTTTTATTTTTAAGGATGATGAAAAAAAAGAGGAAAAAAGCTTTAAAAAAAAAAAACAAAAAAAAAACAACTAGGAGGAATGACGTCACATGACGCGTGTGGTGAGGCCTGATGAATGTATTTCCTGTTTGATAGCAGCACCAGTCCTCCTGTGGTCGTCTTATAGGTTCTAGGTTCCCCTCAATTTGTCACGGTTCTCCTCAGCTTCCAGCAGACGACGGCGATAGAGACGATTCCGACATCTTTTCCTTCTGTTTTTCCTTTTTGTTTGTGAATGAAAGGGGTTGATGGAACTGTAAATCCCCCCGCTAGGTGGCGCCACTACACCCTTTTTGTGCTTTGTTCCACTTTGTACGCCTGAGAAAAGCCCAGATATCTGGTGCCTGGGTTGCCGTGTGCTGGTTCTGCAGCCGTGGCGTTTGGGCTAGCCGCACATGCTAACCTACCTTGTAGTGCTGCCTGCTATACTCCTGTCTCCACTTTGCTGCAACAGCCCTCAGTCTCCACTTGGAAAAAAATGACTCCTTCGCGCGGTCGGTAGTTACGTGCTGGCAAGGAACTACAGGAGGCCCTCCGCCTCCCCCCCCACTTTGCTGCAACTGCCCTCAGTCTCCTCTTGGATAACTCTTTAAATTGGACAATCTGACATACTGACAAGTAAACACAGGTGACTCTCATTTTACTATAGCGGCCCTTAGTCTCCTATTGGATAAGATTAGGCTCCTTAGGCCCTCAATCTCTTATTAGATACAATTACAGTAGTCTCTATTACATGGCTAATAGCCACATGCTATAGTGACATGTAAAGTATAGTGATCCTCGTTCATCTCCACTTTGTTGCAACTGCCCTCAGTCTACTCTTACTGTGTCCTGTAGTCTCATTCTGACAAGTAAATAAGACCTTGGTATTACAGTTTGCTTTATCTACCCTTAGTCTCTTGTTGGATAAAATGTGTCCTCTTCTGTGGCAAACAGTTGCGTCCAGTTAGTCCAGTTATTGTCCATACCATGGCCAATGGTTATGTACTGTAATGACAAGTAAATACAGAGGACCCTCTGTACTCCTGTCTCCACTTTGCTGCAACAGCCCTCAGTCTCCACTTGGAAAAAAATGACTCCTTCGCGCGGTCGGTAGTTGCATGCTGGCAAGGAACTACAGGAGGCCCTCCGCCTCCCCTCACTTTGCTGCAACTGCCCTCAGTCTCCTCTTGGATAACAAGTAACTCTTTAAATTGGACAATCTGACATACTGACAAGTAAACACAGGAGAACCTCATTCTCCTCCATTGCACTGCTTCTGCCCTCAGTCTCCTCCTGGATAAAATTACTCCTGACTGAAGCCAATTGTCACATTGTGTCGAGTAAATAGCGGAGTTAAACTTCCCAGTTTGGTGTAGCTGCCCTGAGTCTCTTATTAGACATAATTAACCTCCTCCTGTGCTCAAAACGTGCGTCCTGGTGAGTAAAAACAAGCTCCTCCTCCCGCCACTTTGTTGCAACTGCCGTAGTCTCCCTGTGGATAACATGCATCTCTTTAACTTGGGAAATCTCACATACTGACAAGTAAACACAGGAGAGCCTCATTGTCCACCGCACTGCTACTGCCCTCAGTCTCCTACTGAATAAAATTACTCCTTACTGTAACCAATAGTCACACTCTGGCAAGTAAACACAGGTGACTCTCATTTTACTATAGCTGCCCTGTCTCCTATTGGATAAGATTAGGCTCCTTAGGCCCTCAATCTCTTATTAGATACAATTACAGTAGTCTCTATTACATGGCTAATAGCCACATGCTACAGTGACATGTAAAGTATAGTGATCCTCGTTCACCTCCACTTTGTTGCAACTGCCCTCAGTCTACTCTTGGATAAACATACTCCTTACTGTGTCCTTTAGTCTCATTCTGACAAGTAAATAAGACCTTGGTATTACAGTTTGCTTTATCTGCCCTTAGTCTCTTGTTGGATAAAATTTGTCTTCTTCTGTGGCGAAGAGTTACGTCCAGTTAGTCCAGTTATTGTCCATACCATGGCCAATGGTTATGTACTGTAATGACAAGTAAATACAGAGGACCCTCATTCATCACTTGACCACAGCTGCCCTCAATCTCCTATTGGATAAAACTACAGTAGTCTTGATACCATGGTCAATAGTTGCGTACTATAATGACTAGTAAATACCTATACAGGAGATCTTCATTCTCCACTTCACAACAGCTGCCCTCAGTCTCCTACTGGGTAAAACTACAGTAGTCTTGATACCATGGCCGATAGTTGCATACTGTAATGACTAGTAAATACCTATACAGGAGACCTTCATTCTCCACTTCACAACAGCTGCCCTCAGTCTCCTACTGGATAAAACTACAGTAGTCTTGATACCATGGCCGATAGTTGCATACTGTAATGACTAGTAAATACCCATACAGGAGACCTTCATTCTCCACTTCACTACAGCTGCCCTCAGTCTCCTATTGGATAAAACTACAGTAGTCTTGATACCATGGCCGATAGTTGCATACTATAATGACTCGTAAATACCTATACAGGAGACCTTCATTCTCCACTTCACTACAACTGCCCTCAGTCTCCTATTGGATAAAACTACAGTAGTCTTGATACCATAGTTGCATACTGTAATGACTCGTAAATACCTATACAGGAGACCTTCATTCTCCACTTTACTGCAGCTGCCCTCAGTCTCCTATTGGATAAAACTACAGTAGTCTTGATACCATGGCCGATAGTTGCGTACTATAATGACTAGTAAATACCTATACCGGAGACCTTCATTCGCCACTTCACTACAGCTGCCCTCAGTCTCTTATTGGATAAAACTACAGTAGTCTTGATACCATAGTTGCATACTGTAATGACTCGTAAATACCTGTACAGGAGACCTTCATTCTCCACTTTACTGCAGCTGCCCTCAGTCTCCTATTGGATGAAATGTCTCCAATGATCCCATGTTGACAAGTAAACACAGGAGGCCCTCATTCTCCTTTGTTGGAGTGACTTGAGGCTGATTGTTGTATTATTTAGAAGCGGGTCAGAGCACCAGCGTGACCGGCAGCACTCGAGTGCCACCAAAGCCACGGGAACGCCCTCATTGCCCTCAGTGCCTTCTCAATACGGGAGTCCCTGGAAGAAAAGCATAGCTGGGGGTGTGTCTTCACACGGGGCTGACGCGCTACGAACACTGTGAACATTAAACTACGCTAGCTCCTTTCCATGCTGCCCAGAACTCGTGTGTGAGTTGGGATGTAGCAAAACTGTTAGCAAATAGAAAACGGCGTGAGCGAAGGGGTGGAGCCATGCCACAGCCTACGTTGTTATGGTTATCTCACGGTTATGTTGTGGTTATCTTATGGTTACGGTTTGTGGCCAAGAGTCTACCCCAGTGCACACGGACCAATCCATCAACATGGCATCATCGCCAACGCACTCGAACCCAAACGCAAAACAAACTCTTGAGCTTTTCTGCCTTACACACACAGACTCACATTAGCTTAGACGTCCATAATCCAACATGGAAGGCAAAACCTGCATCAGATTCTTTCAAAGAGTTAGCAAGAAAAATATATATTAAAAATATATATAAAGATAGTATACACACAAACTGCTTAACAAATGTACCAGAGTGGCCCCCAATGGAAGGTTGATGCCACTATGGTAACATTAAAATGGATTTTTATCAAATACATTTCTGCAATGTGGAAGCTCTTTCACCAAATGGACGCTAATCATTATTGAGGTTTGCCAGACAACTTCCTCCTCCACTTTGCTGCAGCTGCCCTCAGTCTCCTCATGGATAAAATGTTTCTCCTGGCCTGCATCAGCCTGCACAACTTCTGTGCTTCGTTTGGGAATTTCAAGTGGCTCCATGACAATTTTACCCCATTTTTTTTATGATTTATTTATTTAACGGTTAGCCCGCCAGCGTGTTGAAGCGTTCTAATATATCTAATACCAACATTCTTTCCAATCAATAACATCTTCAGTTTCGGACAGATTGGTAAAGCCTGTTTGTGGCAGACTGTCTGATAAACGTTCCCAGGTGGGCAAAAACTGGCCTGCGATGTCAAAACGATATTCATGTATTTTTAGCATTTATTAATTTTCATATCAATTTCACATTGGTCTTGTGCTGAGATGTTAGAAGCCCCCCCCCCCCCCCCCCCCCCCCCGATTGGCATCCACTTCATTCCATTTTAGCATTGAATGAAGTCAAGGAAATGTGTGTCAATATCGCACCGGTACCCCACCCCCACCCCGTTGTGGATTTGAACATTTGGATTCGTGAAGCAAAAGCACACTAGCTAGAAAGTTATGGATGGACGGCTACCTTAGCGACCGTTTATATCAGACAGGACCCCCCAACCCCCTCGAATGACCGTCTTTGTTGGAGACAATCAGGAAACTCCTCAGTTCAGCTTGGAATACCCCCCCCCCAACCCCAATCACCCACCCCAACAGTGCCTTGCGCCTGCATAGACAAAGACAAAAGACAGAACGCCCTCCCCCCACCCCAAAAAAAGTCATCATTTTGAACTTGTTTTCCATTTTTTGGTTTTCAATCTTCAACTTTTTGGTGAGTTGGTCAGCCAAAATCTCATCCATCCTCAGCAAACACGCCGCATTGGACCCCCCCCACCCCCCACACACACGTGTTGATCGCCATACACGAAAAAGAGGTAGCTCATCCCGAGGGTTGGTTTTCCATTCTTCCCATCATGTTGGAAACTCGACTTGGAAATGAAGCCAAGTCATTTCTTTGGTTCTTCTTACCCAAAACACATTGGTCATAATAAGAAGACGGACATCCTGAAGTCTTCTTCTTCACTTGGACTCCCATCTTTAGTGGCGCTTGTTCAACTTTGGTGAATAAAAGCTCTCGTTTGCGTACGCAGTTATGGATGATATGGATGGCTTGGGTTTCTTGTTGGTTTGAACACCTGGCGACACTAAAGGTTCCGTCCTTGGACCAACCCAGTCATGACAACCACAACACGGGTAACCATCAATTGGTTATGAGCAGGAACGTTGCCATACCGAAAGGGTAGCGCTGCGGGCTACGGTAGTGCTAGCGACAGATGGTCGGCGACATTACCGGCCTTTTATGGCATACACGATTTGTTTAGGGAAATCAGCTGATACTGATTGGTAGCCGTAAATATATACAGTAAACCTCGGATATATCAGATTCAATTGTTCCCACTGGTTTTGTCCGATATAAGCGAAATCCGTTATATGCGTATACCGGAAAATGTCCGTTTTACGCATATATCGGATTTATATCTGGTATATGCGTAAATGGGATTTTATCCGTTATAAAAAGGCACTTCCTTGACTATGTTTCCAATGTACCTGGACGCGCAGGCAACGCTGCAAACGCTGCAAATGACGTATAGCGGCCTGTCACGATTCGGCGAATCGGAGCGCCACGATGCGGCCATCCGATATATGCGAGGAAAATTTCATGGAAATGCATTGGAACGGGACTGGAGATTTTGTCCGAAATAGGCGAAATCCGTTATAAAAAATCCGATATATGCAATGAATTTTTATTGGAAATGCATTACAGAAAAATTGGTTCTTTTTTATCTGTCCGTTGTGAGCGAATTTCTGATATATCCGAGTCCGATATATCCGAGGTTTACTGTACCGACAATCATTTTGGCAACTATTGATTTTTTTAATAACATTTTCATACAATAAATGATTGTATGTACAATGTACACCTATTGTTTTTTTTTTGTTTTGTTTTGTTTTTTTCAAAGAACGATGATTTAGCATTTAATCCCAAAAGTGAAATCGGAGTGAATTTCCAAGGAAAGTTTCCAAGGTGACGAATGTCGAGTGGCCTCTTCCACCCTCATCTTGTCTTCAGTCTAGGACGACAAGCAAGCATTTATTCTTTTTATTCTCTGCAGTGTTACCTTTTTAGAAAAAAAAAATTTTTTTTTTTCATTTTTAGCCAAAGTCGGGAGGGCAAAAAAAAAAAACACAAATACTTTTTTTTTTTGTTTCTTACTGTAAACTTTTCCTACTCTTGTACATGATGAATTTGTTATCAATGTGTGTATATGACGTCAGTTTTTCTAAATGAATGGGAGAGGATATTTTTATGGTTGTTGACGAGTCGACCCTGTGGAAACACACACACACACAAACACACACTTGGTGGCCTTTTTTTGGCCGCCCGTCTGGCTTTTCAATTTCATGCGGTTTTCAACGTGGGCCCGACAAATTCATGTGTTTTTCTGGTGTTGTTTTCCACTGAGGCGTGTTTAGGTGGTGTTGTTGAGTAAATAAGGTGTAAACTGGACGAGACCACTGCACATCCTTTCAGAGAGGAAGAAGACGAGAACGATGAAATAAGCTACAAAGATTTTTTTTTTTTTTTTGGGGGGGGGGGGGGGGGGGGGGGGGTTCAACTAGTCACGTGACGAATGAAGTACTGCTGAATGATGTGGGTCTGCCTTGTGGACACGTCACATTGTGGCCGGAGCTGTCCAGTGGTCTGCTCCAGTTTGACACAGCAGCAGTACAGTACTAGTAGTACTAGCGGTACTATAGTAGTACTATACTTTGTCTCCTCGGTGCACATACGCTCCTTTCTGTAGTCGCCACCCGGCTGCGTGTAGTCGTGCAGGATACCTCTTTATGTTGGTTGCTCTTTGGGAACTGTTGTGTATGTTTGTGTAGTCCAAAGCCCAGAGAGATGGCTTCATCCCTCACACTGGATCCAATGTGCCATTACCTTGATGTATGTACCGCGTATATCCACACACACACACACACACACACACACACAGAGGCAAACGTGACACATATTGTACAGGATCAACAAAAAAAAAAACATGACAAAAATGTGCCATGACTAAATGAAACGCTTGACAATTTATTTTTTCTATGTTTTCAAAGGAGAGCCAAGTAGTGACATGTACGGAAAATGTTGCAATGATATGAAAATACAAATCTTGCTGTGTGTAAATTATTCAACAATTAATTGTTTATATTAAAATTATGAATATAAAAATGATTCGAGATGTCTTTTCTTTTCTTGGGGGAGGTAGAAGCCATCAGCTCTTTTTAGATCTACTTATTAAATCAACATTTAATTGTAGTTTTCTGGACTTTTGTTCCGACTCAACATGGCAACACCACTTGATGACTAGCGGTGTGTCGGTCATGAACGTACGGGTCAAAAAAACTAGTTGAATGAGGTCACAGACAGTGTCGATCAATCTCTCGGTCTCGGTCTTTCAGTCAGCTAACCCCACCCACCCACAGAGCGAGACACGACGATAGGATAAGACTGACTCTGCAGCCAATCCTAAAAAATTTTGCAACTGAACGGGTATTTTAGGGGCGGAAACTTTGCTCATTCCGTTGACAAAAAAGAACTAGTTCTTTGACCCGTTCGTTCATCATCGACACCAATAGAGCCGATGCACATGCAAATCGATGCATCGATTAATATCGATTAATTTATCCTACCATGATGAAAAGTTATACTTGACACGTCGGTTAAAGGTAAGTATCGACGGGTTTTTGTGCGTTTTGTAAAACAAATGCGATTCAGTTGTTGAATTTCAGCCTCGATTGGAGACATTTTGGGAGAATATGGCCAATCATCGAAATGTCTTCTTTTTGCCAACTCAGGTTTAAGCAGGTCATCGTTTGTTTAGATCCTTTCTCATATTACAAGCCTTGGCAGTTTGTTTTCATAGAATTTAGGGTTTTTTCCACACACACACAATAAAAGCTTTTTTTAGAAAAACGTTTTTTTTAGAAAAACGTTTTTTTTTTAGAAAAACGGTTTTTTTTTTAGAAAAACAGTTTTTTTTTTAGAAAAACGTTTTTGTAAACGTTTTTTTAGAAAAACTTCGTTCTTGTAGGATGCCCACTTTTTTTTCTTGAAAATAAAAAACTGAGCTGTCATTGATAAATATAAAATAGTCATATGATTTATTTTCTTTTAAAAATACAATTACAAAAAATACATTATTTTTCAAAATAAACACATAGCTTATGTCTAGTAAAATTACCACTTTTTTGGAAAATGAAAATTTGGGTATAATCAAATAAAAATTTATTGTCATTGATAAATATTAAATAATAGTGGGAGTTTTTTCTAAAACAAAATGTAAATTTTTTTTTTTATAAAATCTAACTTCATTCTTTTTCCAAATTTTTTCTTGGAAAAAAACACGTTTATTTTCATTGAATTTTTGATAATAAAATTGTAATTGATAAATATTAAATAATAGTGGGAGTTTTTTCTAAAACAAAATGTAAAAAACATGTTTTTTTAAATAAAATCTAACTTCATTCTTTTTCTAATTTTTTTCTTTGAAAAAAAACATGTTTATTTTCATTGAATTTTTCATAATAAAATTGTAATTGATAAATATTAAATAGTGGGAGTTTTTTCTAAAACAAAATGTAAAAAAAAATTTTTTTTTGTAAATAAAATCTAACTTCATTCTTTTTCTAAATTTTTTCTTGGAAAAAAAAACACGTTTATTTTCATTGAATTTTTCATAATAAAATTGTAATTGATAAATATTAAATAGTGTGAGTTTTTTCTAAAACAAAATGTAAAAAAATTTTTTTTTAATAAAATCTAACTTCATCCTTTTACTAAATTTTTTCTCGGAAAAAAAAAAACATGTTTATTTTCATTGAATTTTTCATAATAAAATTGTAATTGATAAATATTAAATAATAGTGGGAGTTTTTTCTCAAACAAAATGTAAAAAATGTTTTTTTTTAATAAAATCTAACTTCATTCTTTTTCTAAATGTTTTCTTGGAAAAAAAACACGTTTATTTTCATTGAATTTTTCATAATAATATTGTCATTGATTAATATTAAATAATAGTGGGAGTTTTTTCTTAAACAAAATGTAAAAAATTTTTTTTTAAATAAAATCTAACTCCATTCTTTTTCTAAATTTTTTGGGGGAAAAAACATGTTTATTTTCATTGAATTTTTCATAATAAAAATATGATTATAAGATGACCTTTTATTGTATAAATACAAAAAAACTTTTCTATTTAAATAAAATCTAACTTCATTCTTTTTCTAAATTTTTTCTTGGAAAAAACATGTTTATTTTCATTGAATTTTTCATAAAAAAATATGATTATAAGATGACCTTTTATTGTATAAATACAAAAAAACTTTTCTCCAAAAAATTAACTTTTTCCCCAATTTTCGACAAAGATATGGCTTTAGTGTACGTAGTAGAACTTTTTGTTGAATAAGATTAGAAGTCTTCTCATTCAGCTCCAAGACATTATCATTTGACGATTGAGTTCATCTTATCACTTTTGTGGCAAAGTAATGACTTCCTGATGGTCATCTTCAAGAAAAAAAATATTTTCTCCAAATTTCTCCCTAAATTTTGCAGAGTTAAATTGAAGTTCCATCCATCCATTTTCTGTGCCGGGTCCTCATTGAAGTTAAGTGAGGTAAGTATTACTTTTTCTCCGTAAAGTTGAAGCCTGAAGTAATAAAGAAAGAATAAAATACAGTAAAGTAGAAATAAGAGTTTATTGCCTTAGTGTGTGTTGTGTTATAAAAGGAGTGTAGGAACATTGCCCAATGCGTGTGCAGACTCGAGCGAGGGCGTACTTGACTGACAACACGGATGAGGAACTCCAGCAGACTAAGTCGTGTTTGTACCAAACGACACAAAGAGGAAGCTGAAGGCCAGCCGACTGAAGACCTTCATATTCCTACAAACTGTACGTACACTTTATGGAAATGCATCTGTGTGTGTGTGTGTGTGTGTGTGTGTGTGTGTGTGTGTGTGTGTGTGTGTGTGTGTGTGTGTGTGTGTGTGAGTGAGAGAGAGGTGTGTGTTTTCTGCTTTTCTGGTCTCTGTGGGAAAGTTGTGATCCTTTTCCACTTGAAGTGTGGTGAAGCGGAGGTGACGCTGATCCCTGCTTCCACTTTGCCTCCAGCCAGCATTGAAGCGCCGTGAAAAAAAAAAAACACAAATCATTCTTCAAGGTGTCACGACTCGACGTACTCCTTCTCCTTTGGCACCTTAAATCCTCCCGAAGGAGGCCATGACATCAACAAAGGCCAGAGGAAGCGTCACCCAATTCCCAATCCTTATGTGAAACATATTTATTTCCCATTTCTGTGCGTATGAGAAAACAGGTTAATTTCAGCTAGCTAACAATGCTGTCATTGGGACACACCAATATCGACAGTGAAGCCTTCTAAAAAAATGTAGCATTGTTTGATATCCATGCTGTAATCATGTATTAACACGTACACTGATACTGCAACATGGAATAGTTGCAGTATTTTTGCCATATTTGTAGGATTTAAAACTTCTTTTCTCATCACATTGATACACATACTTATGCTAGTTCCGTCAACAACACTACCGATGTCGGATGTCTGTGTCAGAAGACTTGTGCTCCATTCGTCAGGTCAAAAATGCTGACGGCAAACCAGCATCTTGTTGAGTCTTAGTAGCCAAATGGCGAGCTAGCTTAGCTGCTACAATAACAATATGGCTGTAGCTCGGTTAGTAAACAAGTCGCTTATGTAAAATGGAACACTGTTGGTGAGGGCTATAGCGTCCAAATAGATATTTCGCATGACGCTCATTGTTAGCTAGCTCATATTAACTGGAATTAACTAGAATGCACAGAAAAGGGAAATACAGTATATCGGAGTCGGATATATCCGACTCCCGTTCCAATGCATTTCCATGAAATTTCCCTCGCATATATCGGATGGCCGCATCGTGGCGCTCCGATTCGCCGAATCGTGACAGGCCGCTATACGACGTCATTTGCAGCGTTTGCAGCGTTGCCTGCGCGTCCAGGTACATTGGAAACATAGTCAAGGAAGTGCCTTTTTATAACGGATAAAATCCCATTTACGCATATACCGGATATAAATCCGATATATGCGTAAAACGGACATTTTCCGGTATACGCATATAACGGATTTCGCTTATATCGGACAAAACCAGTGGGAACTATTGAATCCGATATATCCGAGGTTTACTGTATGTGTTCCCCTTTAATTGGCATGAATTTCCATCAATAGGGGGCGACATTTTCAATGGGAAACACGTGAAGGAAAATACTGAATAATGGAAAACTTCTTTGGTTGTCACTGTCGTTTTCATAGGAGCTTCATAGGATCCTGTCACAAGTTTAAGGAAGCCATCTTTTAATCATGACGGTCATGGCATTTCAAGCCGACGCTGGTCGGCATTCTCCGTTTTCTGAGCATGTGACCTTGTCTAATTTCACTTTCACTTTCCTTGATGCATTGCCATGAGAAGTGTCTGCCTCCTGTTTTGGAGACATCATGAAGGAACAAAAAAAAAGAAGAACAAAAGTGACGTTGTCCTTCCTCATGACTAGGTGTTCTTCCGCCGCACACAACTACTTCTCTTTTTCTCCTTCTCTGATTTGAATGATTTCTGACCAGGAAAAGGTCTGAGGTTCCTGGTAAAATGATGGCTTCATCCTGGTTGCTTCCATCAAGTAGTGGAACAGCAAAATAGAAGATGTAAACAACGGATCTGCACCTGCGCTCCACCTTCATCTATGAACGGAGAAGTCTATGAGCGGCAAGTCTCCTCCCCTTTCTGACTCTCATGCTCGCTCCTCCTCCTTCTCCTCCTCGTCTTCCTCATGCGGTGGTGCCGCACTTGAACCCGACCTCCTTGCTGTGCTGCTGCCATGGCGGACGCTCCTCTCAACAACTCCTGGCCCTCCTTTTCCAGGCTGTGGATGAAGAGGTGGTCCTTCAAGAGAGGTAGGACTTTTTCAAGATGTTGGAGGAGTTCATGGGGTGTAGGTTTGGAGGTGTTGCCATCAAAGGAAACTTCCCAAACTGCAGGCAATAGCAGTCCTCCTGTTTTAGCGATGGATGGATGGATGGATGGATGGATGGATGGATGGATGGATGGATGGATGTCTTGTGTGTTACCTTCAGAGCAACATGGAGCAACATCAGAGACAAACAGGATGTGGGGGATGCTGCGTGTCTTTGTGTAGCTCCGCTTCCAAACATCATCAAAGCTTCTCGCTCTGTCAGATCACTTGTTTTCATGTCGGTTCTCACCGCAACACACGCGCTGGCAAACCTGTAGACACCGTGACATTACTGTCATCACAGCATTTCTATACTTGTTTTTGAATGATCATATTTATTATTAATGGAAAAATACTTCCCATGTACCCTGAATGCCTCATGAAGTCTAAAGACACGATCACACAGATCATACCACAGTTATTATAGTTTGGGTATTTATGCTTCATTCGGCATCTTGTTTCTTCAAGCATTGACATTTGTGTTTTCTCTGGTACTTGAACGCATCATAGACACATTTGGTACTTATTCATTTTCTTAAATGTTCTTAAAAATTGCCTTTCTTTGAACAAAATCTGTTTAAAAAAATGTCAAAAAAGTGGCAAATGTGTGATAAAAAACTTTAATATTAATATTATGGGAATAAAGTCCTAAATTTAATATATTTATTCTCTGAAAAATATGAGAAAAAAATAATAAATTTACAGTTTTTTTTTACAATTTTTTATTTTTTTTTACATTTATGAGAATAAAGGCGTAAACTTGTGAGGAAAACCTCTGCCCAAGATAAAATTAGTCCCCCCATGTCATAGCTGTTTCAGGCAATGCCTGTTACCACGGATTATTAAAATAATCTGAGATTTTGAAAAAAAGTCGTAAATTTACAAAAACAAAGTTGTAAATGTACGAGAAAAAACTCGTAAAATTGTCAAAAATTTATAAGAATAAAGTCGTAATATTGTGTCAGCGGGAGAATAAAGTTGTAAATTTCCCAGAAAAAAAATCATCATTTGACAAGAATAAAGTTGTACATTTATGAGAAAAAAAGATTGAAAAATCCAGAAATCTGTCATAAATTGCCAAGAAAAAAAAGTTAGCTTAATGTAACGGCTAAGGACATGCTAATGTAAATGCTAACTCCTCAACTGCTCTGTTTTGCTGCCACGTTCTAAACGCTAACACGTGTTAGCATTTATTATCATACATTTCCCACTTTATTCTCCTACTATTACCACTTTTATCCAAAATGTAAGGCTTTTTGGTTGTGATAAAAAAAAACTTTAATATTAATATTACGGGAATAAAGTCCTAAATTTAATATATTTATTCTCTGAAAAATATGAGAAAAAAATAATAAATTTACATTTTTTTTTACATTTTTTTTTTACATTTATGAGAATAAAGGCGTAAACTTGCGAGGAAAACCTCTGCCCAAGATAAAATTAGTCCCCCCATGTCATAGCTGTTTCAGGCAATGCCTGTTACCACAGAGTATTAAAATAATCTGAGATTTTTGAAAAAAAAAAGTCGTAAATTTACAAAAACAAAGTTGTAAATGTATGAGAAAAAACTTGTAATATTGTCAAAAATGTATAAGAATAAAGTCGTAATATTGTGTCAGCAGGAGAATAAAGTTGTAAATTTCCAAGACAAAAAAATCCTCATTTGACGAGAATAAAGTTGTACATTTATGAGAAAAAAGATTGAAAAATCCAGAATCCTGTCATAAATTGCCAAGAGAAAAACAGTTAACTTCATGTAACGGCTAAGGACATGCTAATGTAAATGCTAAATCCTCAACTGCTTTGTTTTGCTGCTACGTTATATATATACGTTAACACGTGTTAGCATTTATTCTCATACATTTCCCACTTTATTCTCCTACTATTACCACTTTTCTCCAAAATGTAAGGCTTTTTGGTTGTGATAAAAAAAACTTGAATATTACGGGAATAAAGTCCTAAATTGAATATATTTATTCTCTGAAAAATATGAGAAAAAAATAATAAATTTACATTTTTTTTTACATTTTGTTTTTACATTTATGAGAATAAAGGCGTAAACTTGCGAGGAAAACCTCTGCCCAAGATAAAATTTGTCCCCCCATGTCATAGCTGTTTCAGGCAATGCCTGTTACCACAGAGTATTAAAATAATCTGAGATTTTGAAAAAAACTTTGTAAATTTACAAAAACAAAGTTGTAAATGTACGAGAAAAAACTCGTAAAATTGTCAAAAATTTATAAGAATAAAGTCGTAATATTGTGTCAGCGGAATAAAGAATAAGAATTTTTGGTTCACTAAAAGAGTCACTGCTTTATTAGCTAAAAAGTGAACACACAACACAACTGAGGAACTAAGAGTACCTGCGCTAAAGCAAACTTAACTAGCACTAGCTTAGTAGCTAACAAGCTAGCTATCGAGGGAACCGACCCACAGTTACCAACAAGCTAAATGTACACTAGAGTAAGACCGTTAGCCACATTGTTACTCCTCCACTCACCTGCTGTACTCTATATACTATTTACTATATACTATATACTATATACTGTGTGTGTACAGCGCCACATGAAGGTCAGTACACGCCATCCACAACGGCTTGATGATGCGCCTCAATCATATGATGACGATGATGCCTTCAGGTTCCTCTTGTGATTGGCACGCTGCTTCTCTATTTCCCTTTTACTCTTGTCTCATGCAATCTTTGACAGTAACATCAATAATATGTGCAGTACTATTAGTAGTATTTTATCATAATTATGAGGGATAATTATCGTTCATAATAATCATCATCATAAAGCAATTTCAGCATGATAATCATAATATCAATTGTCAGTATTACTATGAGTAATAATAATTATTACATATTACATAAACTATTACATACATGTAATAGTTGTTTTTTATAGGGCGGCACGGCGGTCGAGTGGTTAGCGCGCAGACCTCACAGCTAGGAGACCAGGGTTCAATTCCACCCTCGGCCATCTGGGGGCTTTCTCCGGGTACTCCGGTTTCCTCCCCCATTCCAAAAACATGCTAGGTTAATTAGCCACTCCAAATTGTCCATAGGTATGAATGTGAGTGTGAATGGTTGTTTGTCTATATGTGCCCTAGGATTGGCTGGCCACCAGTCCAGGGTGTACCCCGCCTCTCGCCCCCGCGAGTAGAAAATGAATGAATGAATGTTTTTTTTAAATAATTTTTGTAATAATGTATTATTATATCAGTAGTAGTAGTTGTTATTGATATTACAGTAAACCTCGGATATATCGGATTCAATTGTTCCCACTGGTTTTGTCCGATATAAGCGAAATCTGTGATATGCGTATACCGGAAAATGTCCGTTTTACGCATATATCGGATTTATATCCGGTATATGCGTAAATGGGATTTTATCCGTTATAAAAAGGCACTTCCTTGACTATGTTTCCAATGTACCTGGACGCGCAGGCAACGCTGCAAACGCTGCAAATGACGTCGTATAGCGGCCTGTCACGATTCGGCGAATCGGAACGCCACGATGCGGCCAGCCGATATATGCGAGGGAAATTTCATGGAAATGCATTGGAACGGGACTGGAGATTTTGTCCGAAATAGGCGAAAGCCGTTATAAAAAATCCGATATATGCAATGAATTTTTATTGGAAATGCATTACAGAAAAATCGGTTCTTTTTTATCTGTCCGTTGTGAGCGAATTTCCGATATATCCGAGTCCGATATATCCGAGGTTTACTGTACTACTACTTACTGCTCTTATTACTGAGCAATAAGACTGAAGTAATATTGGTGTTTTAACAATGAATAGCTTCATAAGAGTGGATGGTGTTGTTTATGTTGAAATATGTGGAATAAAGACAAACAGTAAAGTAAGGACAAAGTAAAGTAAAAATGATGTCCAGGAGTACAAGATGATTACTTTTATGTTTTATGTAACATCTGATGATTCTCACTTAAGGTGCACGCACACCGAGGTGACGGCTGACTATATATAACAAGGCCACCATGCAACACACACACATACACGGGCGTGTGATGCAAGGCCGACCATAAAAGGGCGTCCGTGTCCATGTTTACATAATGTAGCCAGGACTCAGACAAATGAACGCTGGCGTGTGATTTTGACTTATAGAAAATAGAGTAGATGATCCACGCTGCCGTGTTTACACCACAGCATCTCCGGCGGCCATGTTGGGAGGGAATGGGCGTGGATGCTTCATGGCGGGGTGTCCGCAGCAGTCGGTGTCTCATGATGACAACTTCTCCAGTCAACCACACTCATGACTCATTTAGGAGTCAGTCCAAATCCAAGTCTTTGCCGAAACAAAAGCCTTTGTCGTGGGGTCAACTCCTGAGTCTACTTACTCACTTGAGTCTGTGTCGAGTCAAGGAAATTTGAGTAGTCGGTGAAACTCGAGTCTTCGTCGCACACCCGTGAGTCTTTGTCGAGCATCAACGGGTCAGTCCAACCCAAGCCTTTGTCAATCACATTTTTAGTCAGTGTAACTCGAGTCTTGGTCGAGCACTCGTGAGTCAAGGAAATTTGAGTAGTCAGTGAAACTCGAGTCTTCGTCACACACCCGTGATTCTTTGTCAAGCATCAACGGGTCAGTCCAACCCAAGCCTTTGTCAAGCACATTTTTAGTCAGTGTACCTCGAGTCTTGGTCCAGCACTTGTGAATCACTGAAGCTTGCTTCTTTATCGAGTTACACTCATGTCTTCATCAAGTACTTCAAGTAAGTCAGTCAAATGTGACGCATTGCCAAAGTGCAAGTCTGTGACACCAAAGTCTTTGAGTCAGTTAAACTCTAGTCTTGTCGAGCACTAGTGAATCAGTGACGCTCGAGTCTTCATAGAGTACCCATGAGTCAGTGAAACTCGAGTCCTATATCGACTACCCGAGAGTCAGCGTAACTTGACTCTTTGTCGAACGCGTGCTAGTGAGTAAAATTCGATTTTTCATCAACTTTGAGTCTTTGTCAAGCACTCGTGAATCAGCGAAGCTCCACTCTTCATCAAGTACTCATTACTTAGTCCAATTTGAGTCTTTGTTGGACACCCCTGCAAGTCTGAAACTAAAGTCAGTGTCAGTGACACCTGAGTCTTCGTCGAGCATCTGCAAGTCTGTAAAACTCAAGTCTTTGAGTCAGTCAAACTTGAGTCCTTACAGAGAACTCATGAATTGGTGAAGCTTGACTGTTCATCGAGTACCCATTAGTCAGTGAAATTTGAGTCGTTTTTTTAGGCACCTGTGAGTCAGTGAAACTCGAGCACCTACAAGTCTGTAAAACTCAAGTCTTTGAGTCGGTCAAACTTGAGTCCTTACAGAGAACTCATGAATTGGTGAAGCTTGACTGTTCATTGCGTACCCATTAGTCAGTGAAATTTGAGTCGTCTTTTGGGCACCTGTGAGTCAGCGAAACTTGAGCACCTGCAAGTCTGTAAAACTCAAGTCTTTGAGTCGGTCAAACTTGAGTCCTTACAGAGCACTCATGAATTGGTGAAGCTTGACTGTTCAGTGAAATTTGAGTCGTCTTTTGGGCACCTGTGAGTCAGCGAAACTCAAGTCTTCATTGAGCGCCCTGGAGTCCATGCACTTTAAGTCTTTGTGAGTCGGTGAAACTTGAGTCTTCATCAAGTACCCGTAAGTCAGTCGAATGCGAGTCATTGTCAATCCACGAGTGAGTGAGACTCAAGTGCAACTCTTTGAGTCAGTTAAACTCTAGTCGTGTCGAGCACTAGTGAATCAGTGACGCTCGAGTCTTCATTGAGTACCCATGAGTCAGTGAAACTCGAGTCCTATATCGACTACCCGAGAGTCAGTGCAACTTGACTTTTCGTCGAACGCGTGCTAGTGAGTAAAATTCAATTTTTCATCAACTTTGAGTCTTTGTCAAGCACTCGTGAATCAGAGAAGCTCCAGTCTTCATCAAGTACTCATTACTTAGTCCAATTTGAGTCTTTGTTGGACACCCCCGCAAGTCAGTGAAACTTAAGTCAGTGTCAGTGACACCTGAGTCTTCGTCGAGCACCTGGAAGTCTGTAAAACTCAAGTCTTTGAGTCGGTCAAACTTGAGTCCTTACAGAGAACTCATGAATTGGTGAAGCTTGACTGTTCGAGTACCCATTAGTCAGTGAAATTTGAGTCGGTTTTTTTGGGCACCTGTGAGTCAGTGAAACTCAAGTCTTCATTGAGCGCTCTGGAGTCAATGCACCTTAAATCTTTGTTGAACACTTGTGAGTCGGTGAAACTTGAGTCTTCATCAAGTACCCATAAGTCAGTCGCATGCAAGTCATTGTCAATCCACGAGTGAGTGAGACTCAAGTGCAACTCAAATGACTCAAGTTTTTGTCAAGTAATGAGTCAGTGAAACTCGAGTATTTGTTGAGCACTTGTGAATTAGTACCCATCAGTCACCGAGTACCCGTTAGTCAGTGAAATTGAGTTGTTTTTTTGGGCACCTGTGAGTCAGCGAAACTCGAGCACCTGCAAGTCTGTAAAACTCAAGTCTTTGAGTCGGTCAAACTTGAGTCCTTACAGAGCACTCATGAATTGGTGAAGCTTGACTGGTCATCGATTACCCATTAGTCAGTGAAATTTGAGTCGTCTTTTGGGTACCTGTGAGTCAGCGAAACTCAAGTCTTCATTGAGCGCCCTGGAGTCAATGCACCTTAAGTCTTTGTTGAACACTTGTGAGTCGGTGAAACTTGAGTCTTCATCAAGTACCTGTAAGTCAGTGGAATGCGAGTCATTGTCAATCCACGAGTGAGTGAGACTCAAGTGCAACTCAAATGACTCAAGTTTTTGTCAAGTAATGAGTCGGTGGAACTCGAGTATTTGTTGAGCATTTGTGAATCAGTACCCATCAGTCATCGAGTACCCATTAGTCAGTGAAATGGAGTTGGTTTTGTGAAGTGCAGAAAGGGGAAGGGAGTTGATTTGTGAAAAGGAGAAATTTCTTACAGTTGTGTGCTACTGCAAAAATACAAGCACAACAATAAATGTAATACTTTGAAAGTACAGATCCTCGTTTCCCCTCCCTGGGCGTATATCATGTAATGCACAGTATACCAGCACGCATGTGTGTGTTTTTGCGCCTGAATCATGTGATGTATGACCTTTTGAGGAGAAAATCAACAGGCTGCATCGAAGGGGAACGGAGCCAGCCGGGCTTAGTCTCAGGCAAAAAAAATGTTCTTATGAAATGAGACTTACATAAGCTGTCATAACTGCGGCTTTCCCCTTCTCTGATGCCGCGGCTGAATTCGCCGAGGTTACCAGGACACGCCGAGTCGCCTCAGGAGACTTTTTTTGGTACTTGAAATCCTTGAACTTCTTTTGGTCGGGGTGGTGCCAAGTGGGTTGCCTTATGGTTCCTAATGCTGTGTAGTGTGTATACCAGGGGTCTCAAACTCAATTTACCTGGGGGCCACTGGAGCTAGGGTCTGGGCAAGGCTGGGCTGCATCATGTTTTCCAAAAAAAAAAAAACGTATTTATTAAAAACGAAAAAATGAAATATGAATAAACTTTGCTTTGGTTCTGATTTTCTACAATAAAAGCTCTGATAAAACATTCCACTGTTCTCAAATATCTTACTTTTTATTTTTTTACACAAAATAAGATGAAAAATAAATAAACAAATCAAGAATAAAAAATATCAATTAATCAGTAATAAATAAATAAATATAATAATAATAATAATAACTAGAAAATTCCCGCGGAAATTTTGATGGACTTGCCACCTGTGCTGTGAACCTCGGGCCCGGTGTGCCAACGGCTACCGTGCTAGCACCTAGCAAGAACGCCTCAAGTACTGAAAAGGTTGATGCAGTCCCATAGTGTCACCACATTATGCCATGTGTCTATTTGCCTTTAGACATTCGTAAATTAGCTAAAATGCTAAAATGCTAACATGCTAACGGCTACCATGCTAGCACCTAGCAAGACAGCCTCAGGTCCCGAAAAGTTTGGGGCAGTCCCATAGTGTCCTCACATCATGCCATGTGTCTATTTGCCTTTAGACATTCGTAAATTAGCTAAAATGCTAACATGCTAACGGCTACCATGCTAGCACCTAGCAAGACAGCCTCAGGTCCCGAAAAGTTTGGGGCAGTCCCATAGTGTCCCCATATCATGCCACGTGTGTATTTGCCTTTAGACATGAGTAAATTAGCTAAAATGCTAACATGCTAACAGTCATCATGCTAGCACCTAGCAAGACAGCCTCAGGTCCCGAAAAGTTTGGGGCAGTCCCATAGTGTCCCCATATCATGCCACGTGTGTATTTGTCTTTAGACATGAGTAAATTAGCTAAAATGCCAACATGCTAACAGTCATCATGATAGCACGTACCATGACAGCCTCAAGTCCCAAAAGTGGCCAGGCGGTCCAATAGTGTCCCCACATCATTCCATGTATTTGCCTTTAGACATGAGTAAATTAGCTAAAATGCTAACATGCTAACAGTCATCATGCTAGCACCTAGCAAGAGACCCTCAAGGTTAGAAAGTGCCAAGGTTGTCCTGTAACATCCCTACATCATGCCATGTGTGTATTTGCCTTTAGACATTCGTAAATTAGCTAAAATGCTAACATGCTAACGGCTACCATGCTAGCACCTAGCAAGACAGCCTCAGGTCCCGAAAAGTTTGGGGCAGTCCCATACCATGCCACGTGTGTATTTGCCTTTAGACATGAGTAAATTAGCTAAAATGCTAACATGCTAACAGTCATCATGCTAGCACCTAGCAAGACAGCCTCAGGTCCCGAAAAGTTTGGGGCAGTCCCATAGTGTCCCCATATCATGCCACATGTGTATTTGTCTTTAGACATGAGTAAATTAGCTAAAATGCTAACATGCTAACAGTCATCATGCTAGCACGTAGCATGACAGCCTCAAGTCCCAAAAGTGGCCAGGCGGTCCGATAGTGTCCCCACATCATTCCATGTATTTGCCTTTAGACATGAGTAAATTAGCTAAAATGCTAACATGCTAACAGTCATCATGCTAGCACCTAGCAAGAGACCCTCAAGGTTAGAAAGTGCCAAGGTTGTCCTGTAACATCCCTACATCATGCCATGTGTGTATTTGCCTTTAGACATGAGTAAATTAGCAAAAATGCTAACATGCTAACAGTCATAATGCTAGCACCTAGCAAGACAGCCTCAGGTCCCGAAAAGTTTGGGGCAGTCCCATAGTGTCCCCATATCATGCCATGTGTGTATTTGCCTTTAGACATGAGTAAATTAGCTAAAATGCTAACATGCTAACAGTCATCATGCTAGCACCTAGCATGACAGCCTCAAGTCCCAAAAGTGTCCAGGCGGTCCGATAGTGTCCCCACGTCATTCCATGTATTTGCCTTTAGACATGAGTAAATTTAGCTAAAATGCTAACATGCTAACAGTCATCATGCTAGCACCTAGCAAGAGACCCTCAAGGTTAGAAAGTGCCAAGGTTGTCCTGTAACATCCCTACATCATGCCATGTGTGTATTTGCCTTTAGACATTCGTAAATTAGCTAAAATGCTAACATGCTAACGGCTACCATGCTAGCACCTAGCAAGACAGCCTCAGGTCCCGAAAAGTTTGGGGCAGTCCCATACCATGCCACGTGTGTATTTGCCTTTAGACATGAGTAAATTAGCTAAAATGCTAACATGCTAACAGTCATCATGCTAGCACCTAGCAAGAGACCCTCAAGGTTAGAAAGTGCCAAGGTTGTCCTGTAACATCCCTACATCATGCCATGTGTGTATTTGCCTTTAGACATGAGTAAATTAGCAAAAATGCTAACATGCTAACAGTCATAATGCTAGCACCTAGCAAGACAGCCTCAGGTCCCGAAAAGTTTGGGGCAGTCCCATAGTGTCCCCATATCATGCCATGTGTGTATTTGCCTTTAGACATGAGTAAATTAGCTAAAATGCTAACATGCTAACAGTCATCATGCTAGCACCTAGCATGACAGCCTCAAGTCCCAAAAGTGTCCAGGCGGTCCGATAGTGTCCCCACGTCATTCCATGTATTTGCCTTTAGACATGAGTAAATTTAGCTAAAATGCTAACATGCTAACAGTCATCATGCTAGCACCTAGCAAGAGACCCTCAAGGTTAGAAAGTGCCAAGGTTGTCTTGTAACATCCCTACATCATGCCATGTGTGTATTTGCCTTTAGACATGAGTAAATTAGCAAAAATGCTAACATGCTAACAGTCATAATGCTAGCACCTAGCAAGACAGCCTCAGGTCCCGAAAAGTTTGGGGCAGTCCCATAGTGTCCCCACATCATGCCAAGTGTGTATTTGCCTTTAGACATGAGTAAATTAGCTAAAATGCTAACATGCTAACAGTTCTAATGCTAGCACCTAGCAAGACAGCCTCAGGTCCCGAAAAGTTTGGGGCAGTCCCATAGTGTCCCCATATCATGCCATGTGTGTATTTGCCTTTAGACATGAGTAAATTAGCTAAAATGCTAACATGCTAACAGTCATCATGCTAGCACCTAGCAAGAGACCCTCAAGTTTAGAAAGTGCCAAGGTTGTCCTGTAACATCCCCACATCATGCCATGTGTGTATTTGCGTTTAGACATGAGTAAATTAGCTAAAATGCTAACATGCTAACAGTCATCATGCTAGCACCTAGCAAGAGACCCTCAAGGTTAAAAAGTGCCAAGGTTGTCCTGTAACATCCCCACATCATGCCATGTGTGTATTTGCCTTTAGACATGAGTAAATTAGCTAAAATGCTAACATGCTAACAGTCATCATGCTAGCACCTAGCAAAGACCCTCAGGGTTAGAAAGTGCCAAGGTTGTCCTGTAACATCCCCACATCATGCCATGTGTGTATTTGCCTTTAGACATGAGTAAATTAGCTAAAATGCTAACATGCTAACAGTCATCATGCTAGCACCTAGCAAGAGACCCTCAAGGTTAGAAAGTGCCAAGGTTGTCCTGTAACATCCCTACATCATGCCATGTGTGTATTTGCCTTTAGACATACCAACACCACCAAGATCCCTTCCATAGCAGAGTACTACACATTTACAAAATACTTTTTACTTGGACATTTTTCAAGATCTTTGAATGATTTTGTGATTTCTGCCATGACTGTGTCATAATCCGAATAAAACACAGGATAAAGATGTTGAACCCATATGTAATTAAAGATAACGCTAATATATTCCAGCCTCCGAGTGCAAGCCATACAGTGGACAAGAACGTGTCCAGCTCCATACTCCTGCAGTGACAACGTCCTCCACATCTCCATCGCCTGCTTCCATCACCGAGCATGTCTTCTTTGGGGGGACCAGTCAGGATCAGGTAGGAGTTGTAGCCTTGTTTTGACATTTAGAAATGTTTTTTTCCCTTTATTCTTGTTTCCAAATGTTTAATTGCCTATATTGTTATTACTTAATTTTATTGAATTTGTTTTATTAAAATTGTCCATGTAGTCTTGTTTTTACGTTTAAAAAGTGTGTATTATTGTAGATTTTTTTTGTCTTTTATTATTTAAATATAAATGTTTTAAAAATATTTTTTATGCCTTTATTTATTATTCTTATTTCATTTTATTAAATTTGTTTTATTTAAATTTTCCATGTAGTTTTCTTTTTACATATAAAAAGTTTTATTTTGCAATGTTTTTTTAATTATTATTTTTCCTTTCCAGTCTTGTTTTTAAATATATATTTTTTAAATACCTGTTAAATATGTTTTATTTTATTTTTTTGTTATAGTAATTTTGTTTTAGTAGTAGAGTAAACAGTGGTGTAGATTTTATTATTAGTATCTTTCATTATTTTTTTATTATATTTTATATTTATTTTAAAGAGAAATGATCTGTTTCAGGGTTGAACAGTCCCCATTAAAGTTCCCAACTGTCATGCAAGTGTAAAAAGAAGTTATCCCCCCTAAATAGTAACCTGTCTTCACCTTGGCAGGACGCATGCTCGTCTGTGAGCGACAGTGACGTTGGAGGTGTGGATGTGAGCAGCAGCTTAGAGGACCTTCAGGGCCTCAGCTCTTCTTTGGGAGACTCGGACTACTTCAGGGACTTGGAGGCTGTTCTTGGAGGACCTCTGAAGGCCAGCAGTCCAGACCGGACATCCCAGACGACAGCACCCCTTTCGGCCAGTCAATCCTCATCGCCCTCATCGGAGGCACCCGGCGGCACCCTGGTTGTCACGCAGCTGCGCCCCACCCTGTTACCAAGCTGTGTGATCGACAGTGCTGACCCCTTGGGCCCAGGAGTGGGGCTGAGCGTGACTATTGATCTGAACGGACTCCTGGGTTCCATGGAAACCACTCAAACACATCAGAGCACCGTGCATTTCAACGGAGACGTCGACAGTTTCCCCAACTTGGCGAGATCTGTCTCCACGTCTCGAAGACACAGCTGGGGCGTCCCCGTGTCCCCCATCAACCTGGGAAGGAGGTACGACTTTTCTCTGTTTGTAGTTTTTCAACAAGCATCAATCACATACTTATTCAATAAATATGAAGTCAAAACATCTCAAGAAGATGGCGGCAACCCCCGTAGATACTAGGTGGGCATTTATTGCCAACCAGCCGAGTTCTCGTCCACAGCTGTAAAAACCACGAGACCCACTGGGATGATGATAGACGAGGCAGGATGTTATCACGTGGTCCGTGGTCTCGTCCTCAGCACCACACTGACCCGCTACAGTGGAAGCCGGTTTGATGGCGGTTGACCCAAGCGGGCCTGGGAAAGCAAACTCCCAGTGGTGTTGGACTGACGTCAGCAATGAAAGCAGGGAGTCTGGAAGGACTCGGTACCCGAGTGATGAAGGTCATTTAGCAGTTCCAGTGGAGCAAGGACCAATGTGTGTTCTAAGACCACCGGTGAAGGTAAAACTGTAGTTTCGGGCTAGCTCCCTGATCAAGGACCCGGATCAATAGATTCGAGATGGGTGTAAATCAGTCTCTCCAACATCTTGTACTCACTCTCAGGCCTTTATATTGACTTGTGGACTCCTATAGAGCAGGTACACACGATAACCCGCACAGAAAGCTTTCTAGATCTTCCAGACTTGTGCCTCTTCCTGCAACTTTTTTTGGGGTTTTCTGTCCTCGGCCCAAACACTTTGTGTCATTTAGTCCAACCCCTGGCTTTAGTACACCCAGATACAATTGGTCACAATCTCGAGGACTTCCAGACGGCTGCCAAACCCCTTTTGTCCGATTACTTAAATAAACACAGTTTGGACACTGAAACCAAGTCCTGTTGGAAAGTTCTTCGACTTCAGCAAGAGTTTGGTGGATAGTCCTGCTCCGTATTGGCCCATGTTCACAAAACAGTCCCTTGTGAATTACTCTGGGTGGGATTCGGAAACTCCAATCACTTCTGCTTGATGCTTGCCTGAGCTGAACAAAATTAGCTTTGCCTCACACCTGTTAAAAACATTACATGGCAGCCAACTGGTCATGCCCATATGAGGACTTCCGGATTGCAGGGATGTCAGTGGAATTCTGTGTAAAAAAATAAATTCTGTAAAAGAAGATTTTTTGATTTTTTGGAAGCTTTAGTGTACACATGCAGGAAGATAGGAACTTGTTTAGCCAGGACTTTAGGGCAGCGCCGGCATGGATTATCAGGTCTGGGCAGATTGAATCAGGGCCCGGAGCTTTTCCAGACTTTAACAACTGGGGGGTACTGGCAAACTCCCTGGAGTACAGACTCCGCAGATTGTTTGACCAGGTGGGGTAGGAATCCTCCAGGGTTCAGCAACCTCCGTCTTTACAAGTCTGGCTGAATCGCCACCTTTTGTTCAATGCACCCCATTTTTTTACCTATTGGTTCATCCTAGAATATTCCAACTTAATTTTCATAATATTACAAATTTTCTCCCCATTTTTTTTCTTATATTAACACTTTCCCCCCCAAAAATGTATGCTTTATAAAATGTTATGCATCTAACACAGGGGTCTCAAACTCGCGGACCACGGGCCAAATGCGGCCCGCGAGATGCTAGTTTGAGGCCCCCACCTTGATACCAAAGTTTAATGTTGAAATGACAGCTTAAAGCTGTGTGCACTCCAGACACAATTAACATGATTTTGCCCCGCCCATACCGTTACCCTACCCTGTTACCCCGCCCTGTTTTGCTTTGGATTAGCAATTAAGCTAAAGGCTTATGACGCTGGGTACAAATAAATGCAGGAAATGATTTGGAATAAAACGAAAAATACACGTCAAGATAAAGCATCTCATCAAACATGGAACTGAGTACGATGCTAACTTGCTAATTGGGTCAAATTATTAAGTTTCATTCATGTTCACGTTAAAGGTTAAATAACTGTTAATACTGTACATTTCAATCTGAAAAAAATAATTTCTCTACCAACTGTATGTGGTTTCTTACGTTTTTCTTATTTGCTGTTTTGTTATTATTTTACTTATTTATTACTGATTGATTGATTTATTGTCTTTATTCTTAATTTGTTTATTTATTTTTTTTATCTTATTTTGTGTATAGAAAAATAAAAATGAAGATATTTGAGAACAGTGGAATGTTTTATCAGATATTTTGGTGTGGAAAACCGGAACCAAAGTACTGAAAAAGTGTATAGTTTTTTTGTGGATATAGTGGATATAGTTTTTTTTATAGATTTTTTTTCCAGTTTTTAATTCATTGAGTTTGAGACCCCTGATCTAACATCGTCCTTCATAATATTATGACTTTGCTTGTAAAGTAGCAAAATTTTTATTGTAAAAATTACCGTTTTATATCTTATTTTTATAACTTTATTCTCCTAATATTTTGACATGATGCTTATTAAATTAGTGCACTTTTCTTCCATTCATGCTTTTGTGGTTTTTCAGCTGCTGGCTCCAAATGGCCCCTGGGCCGCACTTTGTATACCCCTGCTCTAGATAGTTGATTAAAGGTTTTAAAAGTAAATTTGAATGAATAATTTGGTCGTATGTCATTTTAATTTCTTAATTGAAATATATAAAATTAAATTTTTAAAAAAATATATTATTATTATTTTTTTAATATTTAAAAAAAATAATAAATATAAAAAAAAGATTTGATTGGACTGGGGTGAGATGCCAGTTTTATTTAAACTAAAGATAGACACACAGAATACTTTATTAATCCCTTAGGGATTCCCTCAGGAAAATGGAAAACCTATTATGCTCATTTTCGTCCCTTTGTATTGAGTTGTGTACTTCTATAGAGCAGCTACACACAATAACCTGCACAGAAAGCTTTCTAGATCTTCCCGTATCTGCAGCTATTCCAGCTGTTTTTTTAATTTATTCCCCTCACTGCTGTGATCGGTCCCACTCAGCTTGTACCTGGGCACGCCCATATAAGGAAGTCGCAGACTGTGATGTCACAGTGAGCCGGTATTAGAAAAAAATCTCTGAAACCAAGTATTCAGAGCCATCCCAAACTTTTTTCATGGCTCACTTCCAAATGAGCAAACCTCTCGATGTGAAACTTGCATGGTTTAACACCAGAATTCAACCTTTTACTACATTTAGAGGTCAGAAAAGCATCATAAGTCCACATGAAACCCCATATGATCATTTCAGTGAAGGTAAAATGTTCTAAACAACTTTCATAAAACAATGTTATGCATTCTTCCCCTCTTTTTAAAAATACCTTTGGTGGTTTTTGTGTAAGTCCTGCTAGCGAGTGACTTACTGTTGGAACTGCCGCTCATTGTGTGTCTTTGTTCCTCTGCCAGACTAAGTCTGGACACCACGGCCATGGATAGCGATGGCGAGGATAATGAAGAAGGGGGGCAGAGCGGCCTCTTCCAGTCCACTCAGCAGAAGACAGAAAGCTACGCAGGTTGTCCACTGGAGGAGACAGACGGTCCCCAGCAGAGTGTCTTCAGTCCTACAGTTAAGGTACATTGTGACGAAGGACAGGTGCACATCCTGGCGGGATTGAATTCAGTGTTTCTCACCTTCTTTATTAAATTGCTGCCACTCATAACCTTCTTTGGCCCCATGGCGGGTTATTTTGCTGTCGTACCAAATAACAAAATGCACATGGTGCTCAGTCAGCAACACTGAGCTTTGTTCGAGCACGAGCAAATGTGCTAGTTTGTTACGTGCAATATTGTACAAATGTTGGGACAAACCTTTGGTGAAAATAGTCTAGAAAAAAAACAATCATATGAAGATTGGGGCGTACATAAACTGTTTTACTGTAGAGCAGGGGTCTCAAACACATGGCCCACGGGCCACATGTGGCCCGCCGGACACTAGTTTGAGGCCTCCGCCTTGATATGAAAGTTTAATGTTAGTGCGGTCCGCGCAAGTTTGATATGGATGCTGTATGGTATCATGTACCCAGTAAAAATTATTACGTTTGATTAATGTTCATTTTAAAGGTTAAATAACTGTTAATAGTTATCCTCCCTATCCGTGTGGAAGTGGTAAGTTAGGCTAACCGGTAAGGCTACCGTTTAGGTCGCTAGCTCTCTAGTTTGCGAGTTAGCATGTGTCTCAAGACCCTGCAGTTGCGCAATATGTTGTAAATAAAAAGAGTATAAATGTGACTATAGTCGTGTTTTGTCATGTCTACAGGGCTCTAATAATGCTTTGTTCATTTTAATCTGAAAAAAAAATAATTTGTCTACCCACCAACTATATGTGGTTTCTTAAGTTTTTATTATTTGCCGTTTTATTATTATTATTATTTTTATTTATTTATTTATTTATTACTGATTGATTGATTTTCTTTATTCTTGATTTGTTTATTTATTTTTCATCTTATTTTGTGTAGAAAAATAAAAAGTAAGATATTTGAGAACAGTGGAATGTTTTATCAGAGCTTTTATTGTAGAAAATTGGAACCAAAGGGAAGTTTTAAAAAAAAAAATTGTTTTTAATAAATGCGTTTTTTTTTTTTTTTTGGAAAACCTGATGCGGCCCAGTCTCACCCATTTTTATTTTTATTTTTATTTTTATTTTTATTTTTATTTTTATTTTTATTTTTATTTTTATTTTTATTTTTATTTTTATTTTTATTTTTATTTTTATTTTTATTTTCATTTTCATTTTCATTTTCATTTTCATTTTCATTTTCATTTTCATTTTCATTTTTATTTTTATTTTTATTTTTATTTTTATTTTTATTTTTTTTTTTTTTTTATTTTTATTTTTTTAATATTATTTTTTTAAATCTTATTTATTTATTCTTAATGCAGTTGATATATGAATGATGCACTGACTGTTGGGCAATTTTTCAATGTCGTTGTACTTGTTACAATGACAATGAAGGACTATTCAATATTCACCTATGCTACCTAAGATATATACAAACAAGAACCAATACAAGTGTATAATAAAAAAACATGTTCCCATATTACATTGCGTCTGAGCAAAGCATTTAGTTGGATGACAAGCAGCGTAAAAATGGATGGATTAATGGATGGATGGATGGTGCTGCAATGCTGCCTTTGTCCACCAGAGGAGCCCAGAGGGAGGCTGACGCCATTGCAGGACCCCGGCAGACACCAATAAATGTCTTGCTCAGAACAAATACTTGTTTTTCTAATATTACTACAATGCTAAAATATATTAATATTATTAATACCATATTAGAATGTAGTCAGAAATGAGCTGGACCGCCGGATAAGACGCAGAGCTCAAGTTTAAGAAAAATGTAGCGGCTTAAACACCGGAAATGAAGGTCTGCATCTCACCACCTCAGCGTATTGTGAGAGCCCGTTAGTGAAAGCCACTTAAGTGACCAAATAAGGTTCCGGTGCGTCTAAGGTGTTAATGGATGAAATAAATAAGTTGCTGTGTGTATATTACACTTGAGCTCATTCACGTCTCTGGAGTGGGGAAACTGTTCTTGATGGAATCCAAACATCTAAACTCGTTGTGTGTTTGCAACATGGTGACAACCTGGATAATATATGAATATGTTTATATTATTTCAGGCTGCAGGATTTCCCGGCAAGCAAGTGTACTCCCGCTCGGAGATCCTCGCCACGGACGAATGTTCACGTGCAGCACACATTTCCCACATCGTACGCACGTCCAAGCAAGCTGCAAGGGCAGCGGGAGGTGGGCTTGTTTTTTCACATGTGGGCGGTATGAGTTTGATACGTGTTTGACTCCAGAAATAGGTAACCTGTAACCTCCTCTCTTGTGTAGCAGAGGAGTTTGACCCTGAGGAACACCTGCACTCCACTGAGGGCCAGAGTCACATGTAAGTCCACCTAATCATCAGTGAAGTGGGCTTGAGCCCTGAGTGGAGTCGGACAGCGTTAATGTACATGATGACATGACCTCCATCTGGTCAGACCTAATCATACATGAAGAAGTCTCTTGTGGTTCTTTACACCAGGAGAGGGACTATCTACATATAAGTGGTCATCAAATATACTTGCTAACGGTGCGACAAAACACATCCACAGCAAGTTAACATATCACATACAACAACAACGACCAAGTGCTAAACATAACACCTAGCTTAAAACTGTCATTTACATATGCCCGCAAGGTATGCTAGGTAGTCCAGCAGCCACAACAACATAAACATGAATAATAAAAGATTGTATAAGATTAGAGAGTATGCTTCCTTTCTCTTTTTCACATAGAGAGAAAGAGTACCAGAAGCTACCCAGCATGCCTTGCGTCAAGGCTATATGGGTGGGTTTTGTTACATGTAGATATTTATTTGTTACATTTTTATTACATTATGTTGCATTGATGTGTTTATTGTCAAGGAAAGTCGCATTTTTAGACTCATTTCATTAATTTTTTTCTTCCAGCTGCTTATTAATATTTAGGATCAAACTTTAAAGCTAAAACAAACCTTAAAATGTAATGAAATGATGAATAACCTAACATAGCCTAACATATTTAGTCCCAAGCAATTGAAACTAAATTGTACTTTTTTTGACGGTGCACTTCCTGTACCGTCTCTGCATGCCCTTATGGTCTCATCTCCGCCCACATTCCCATAGCAACGGGGAACAGAGGGTCTTTCCCCATTCCTTGTTGACATTTCTGCTCCGTGTCATAATCTGCAACCTTCTCCTCCTACCCCGCTCTCTCCCACCTCCTTAGATGGTGTGTTTGTGTACGGTATACCTGCACAGTATGTGCGCTGTGTTTGTCAGATTGTGTAGATGCATCAAAGTTCCTTCCTGCCCCCCCCCCCACCTCCCACCCCTCCTACCCCTCTTCCTGCATATCAACTCAGCTTGGGTGTCTTGTTTGTCTCAGGCTGATGGTACAAAAGGTTCTGCAGGAGCTAAAGTTGTACCACGGGTAAGTCGAGTAAACAGTGTGCTGCTAAAAACGACACCCCTCACATGTGTGTGACCAAGCACTGTGTGCCACCATGTCACTGTGTGTGTGTGTAAGTGTGTGTTTGCAGACTGTATGACGCCAAATTACTTTGCTCTTAGAAGGGAACGCTGCATCAGTAACTCACACCTCACAGTTGTTGTTATATGAACTCACTCTGCATTCTACACGGTTTGTCTTTATTATTTTTATCATTGTTGCATGACATCACGACTAATGGACAAGCCCTTAAAAAGGCCTGGTTTGGACTTTGCAAGTCAGGGCCATTCAACATTTAGTCTATAGCAGTGATTTTCAACCACTAGTGTACCTTGAGAAACCGTGTGCCGTGAGGAATTATGCAATATCACTTTTTATAATTAACATTTATTAATCATCATTTGCAAATATTATGTCAATAGCCATTATGTCAATAGTATGAATGGACCCAAATATTCCAATTCACTTTGGTTTATTTGCTCAAACAGAAAAAATTGAACAGGGGTGGAATATTCCTTATATTATTAATATATTACTTAATATATTAATATATTAATATTATATAATATTATATAATATTACTTAATATTATTAAGTCGATCGCGATCTACCGGTTGATCGCGGCGTGACATTAAAAAAATATCATCCTAGCATCAATGCCGTCACTTGATTGATATACAGGGCAGCCATTCAGATGACAACTGAATGTTGCCATTCGGGTGACCAATCAAATCAAACAACGTCTCTAAGTGCAGGAGAACTTACGATGTCAGCCTATCATCCAGCCCCGTTACTTGATTGACATACAGGACAACCAGTCAGATGACAACTGAATTTTTACCTTTAGGTCACCGCTCATGCGTAAACAACGATGCAAAGTGCTAAGCTAGTCGGCGAATTGCGTCAGATTTTAAGCCCTCGATAAAGTTTATGGTCACTAAAATGAGTGAAGTAGCTGGACCAAGTAAAAAGGCAAAAACATATCACTTCCATACGGAATGGGAGGTGGACTTTTTTTTCACAATGTCTTTTTCGAAGTGTGTTTGCCTGGCTAACCTGGCTAGCAGCTACTGTCCAGCAGCTACTGTCCGGACTATGCATCCCTGGCTGATTCAATTCAGTGCAAGTCATCAAAGTACACTCAGGTAATTACAAAAAATGTTAATATTATCATTTGGTTATGTAAGGTACATCAACATACATTGTACGTACAAATAATCCTCAATATATTTGAAAATAAATAGATGTTTTGTAGTGGGTAGATCATTTTGACTCGGCCATTTTAAAAGTAGCATGCTGAAAAAGTGTGAGCACCCCTGCTTTAACCAATCCGATTGAGGTATCTTGTACCCGCTCAAACGGAAAGTTGTCAGGGTGCCTTCTTCTTCCGGTGTTTTTCTTCTTCTGTTGTTTATTGGCGGTTGGCAAGCAGCTTTCGTGTGCATTACCGCCATCTGTGGAACAGAATCTAAACCCTTCTATACTTTATTCACAAGTCCACTTTTATTAAAAAAGAAAATATATATCTATATAAAACATGCCCTGAGTTTAATTATAAAATATTAGCAAGATTGAATTTGATCTTTTCCTGTTTAAATTGATCCCGGGTACGTTCTTTCAGCGCATGCTCAGATATGACGTAACACGCAGATCCAGACGTTCTTCACTTTTAAAAATGGAGGCCAGCAATCGGCACTGGACTAAGCAAAGTTTGTTTTTGATTCAAACTAAATTTCAAGACTGGACAGACGAAAAACTGGCAATACGGAGTTATTCCAACAAGTGAAAGAAAAACTCGGGGAAGTCGGTATCACGTGATGTTGATGATTACGTTTTACTGGGCATGCCCTATTGACTATTCTGGTTGATTTTCACGCCGCATGTAGACAAGAGATTGGAATATTCCTTTCCATGGATACCATTGTTTCCCGAAAGGTAATTGGGAAAGAGAAAAAGTGGTGATGTAAAAACGTGGCTACTGTGGAGTGTCTGTGGTGTAAAGACTGGCAGAGCAATGTAATATTGGTCCGTGTGGCAACACCTACCTTGTTCCTCCCATAGACTTATTGATGCACGTGTGAGGTCGTGGTCACATTTTGGAACATTTTTGGTTAGTGGTGTGCCACAAGATTTTTACAATGTAAAAAAACGTGCCGTGGCTCAAAAAAGGTTGAAAAACACTGGTCTATAGCACCAAGTAACGTTAGCTTATTTGTTCATATACATCCACATAAAGTCATGCTATAGCGCTTTGGACCCTTTTTCCTCTTCTTTCTCAATTGTGCACCTGACAGCTTTGACTTTCCATGTTTTGTTGACACAAATAAACAGCATCATTATTATCATCTTTTACCGTCACCCAGCTAGCAGCCAAGGCTAAACCAACTCATATCCACACACAATTTTTCTCAATTTATTTCACATTTTACACAAAGTGAATTAGCATGTTTGAGGCTCTTGGTCTGCAATATGACAAAATATTAACAATTAAATATGTTTTATTTTTGAGCTATTGCTGTTAGAAGTTTAATTTTTGCCTTATAATTAACCTGAGGGCTGAGGTCCAGCGGTATTACATGTATTCATTCTTTTTCTATACCACTTTTCCTATTCAGCATCCCGGGTGGGCTGGAGCCTATCCCAGCTGACAATATAGCTTCCAGTTAACCATGAATGACATGAAATCAATGTAATTATATGAAGAGCTTGCAACCAAAAGGCGCTAAATCCTTTTTGACTGATTTCAAGAAAATCAATGATTTTTAACTACGCACATATCAATCTATTTGGTCATCAAGTCTATATTGCAAATGAAAGAGCTATCAATATAGCTCATAAAAATGCATGCTATAAAAATCCTGCACACACCATGTATTTTATATATATATATATATATTTTTTTCGGATTTAGCGCCTTTTGGCTGAAATAAATTTGAAGTCACCTTTAACTTCTTCAATGGCATTGTTGTAAAAGAATGTAAGGTGCTTTAATGTGCTATGCTAATAAAATAATTACAACACAGAAGCCATTCTCAACATACAATACAAAATAATTATTATGAATTAAATGAATAAAAATGTTATTAAAAGCAGTGCTCATATTTGACTGCACCATGAAGGTGACAGTGACAAAAATCATCTCATTCCAAACTCTTTACATTGTATGTTTTTTAGTACAAGTAAAATAATGTTTCTCATGAAAGTTGGAGGTGTCAAGGTAGAGACATGCCTTTTATGGCGTAAAAAAAACTTCCATGTTACAGAATACTGTAAAAACACAATTTGTGTTCTCCTGAATTGCATAACATACTGTAACTATCATACGTGTACTTAATGTACACAAACAAAACAGGATGCGCACTGATACTGGCTTTCTGTATGTGCAGTGCCAATTGTATTCTTCTCTCTGATTGGTCAGATTATCAATAGATGGGAAACTTGGGCCAATCAGAATAAAGAATAAAGAAAGGGATTTAGCTCCTTTTGGTTGAAATCTGAAATGGAAATAGCGCCTTTTGGTTGAAAGCATACATTTCATATCACTTTTTTTCATATTTTTAAAAATGATTTCAAGACCAAAATATGTGATTTGGATACACATGACAGAGGTCTATCAAACTCATGAAAAAGCCTTTTGGTTGCAAGCTCTTTATATTTTATGACACAGTTGATCCTTGGTTAGCATCACCGGAAGGTCCGACTCTAACCAAAACATTCTCTAACCAAATGTATTTAAGAAGAAAAAAATGTAAGTCCATCCGTTCCAGAAAGCCAAAAATGTTAACAGAAAACATGTTTTTATAGTTTTACAATTATAGTTTTACATGCAGAATATGTTTTATTTTTGAGCTATTACTGTTAGAAGTTAAATTTTTGCCTTATAATTAACCTGAGGGCTGAGGTCCAGCGGCACCCTCCCCCTGCTTTACTTTGGTTTCATCCACATCACGTGGTGGAGGTTTGATCACATTTGAGGGCGCGAGTATCACGCCTGTAGAGGGCGCCCGTCTGAGGATTGATTCTGTGAGCGCTCAGCATTTATCGCCCACACATTACCCCTCATCGGACTCTCTTTCCGTGAAAAAGGCCAATCTTTGGAGATAAAAAGCATGACTGGGAGGATTTTTCCACAAATTAAAAATTATGTAATTGCTAAGTGATCCATGTTACACCATCATGACTGAACACTCTTTTTCCAGCATGCTTTGTCAACAATTGTGTACGGTTTTTGAGGCAGTGAAAGGTGAATTTGTCGTCCACAGGGCCAAGCAGAGGACCCACAAAACCCATGATAAGGAAAATGTCACATGGTACGAGTTCCTCTCTAATGAGTAAGTTCACTTCTTATTGCTCTTCATTTAATCTTCCGTGAGGATATGACGCTTGTTCCCTTGTTGGTATTAGTTTTCATATACGATAGGTATTACATGTATTCATTCGTTTTCTATACCACTTATCCTATTCAGCGTCCCGGGTGGGCTGGAGCCTATCCCAGCTGACAATATAGCCTCCAGTTAACCATGAATGACATGAAATCAATGTAATTATATTTTATGATATTTTATGATCCTTGGTTTGCATCATGAATCCACACCGGAAGGTCCGACTCTAACCAAAACATTCTCTAACCAAATGCATTTTTCTCATAAGAAGAAAAAATGCAAGTCCATCCGTTCCAGAAAGCCAAAAATGTTAACAGAAAACACGTTTTTATAGTTTTACAATTATAGTTTTACATGCAGAAAACAATTCAATATACATATCAATACAAATACAGTCAATGATGAATGAAAAGGATCTGGGTTGTCCAATGTGCGGCCTGGGGGCCATCGCTATCGAGGAGGACAACTGTGATGATAGTGCTGATATTATATTGGGATTGCAATATTGTTAATGCAGTTTTTTCCTCCCTTCAATGGACTGGAATTGGTCCGATAGAAATGAGGAGGAAGATGATCGAACCGAGAAGGTGGAAAAGGGTACCAAGGTGAAGAGGACTCTCAGCTCGTTGAGGAACAGGATGACTGGATCCTTCAATAAAGATAAGGTAAACGCATTCATTGGACAAGAAAAGCCGAGGGTGCGTTCACACTTGTCATTTAGGGCGTGGTTAAAGGGAAGGCAGTTTGCTCTGCTAGTACGGTCCGGCAAGATCGGCTAGTACGGTCTGTTTGGTCAAGTTGAGAAGAGCGATATGGAAAAGTCACTAATTTGAAAAACACAATGTTGAGGCTTGTGATTATTGGCTGAATATAGCAGTAAGTTGGCAACACTGATCCCTCCTGCTACGTCTTCTTATTCTCTGGCAGAAAGGGCACTTTTAAAAAAAGAGACATGAGACATGAACACACGTCTTTCTTATTTTATGTGCCTTCTAAAAATTTGGACTGATCACACAACATTGTGTTCCATGGCTATAAAAACATGGAACCTTTTTCCTTTCTTAGTCATCAGCAGTAGAACACGGGTAAGCTTCAGGAAAATATCAGTTCCCGACTAAAAAATAGACAAGCAGCTTTTTGTGAAAAGATACATTTCAAGCATAAATTTCTGCTTTGGGACAGATGAAATATGGAAATAACAATTTATTTACAAATATAACACCATGAACTATTTCTTGTTTTCACATTTGCGTGTGCATATGCTAACTCATTCCATCACAGCCATTTTCAAAAGCCGTCCCTCTCGGTACCGGCCATTTTTGATGATTTTGACTGATTTTTCAAGGTGTATAAAACATTGTGTTGTAGGGCTATATAAACATGGTATATACCAGGGGTGGGCAAACTACGGCCCGGGGGCCACATCCGGCCCGCCAAGTGTTAGAATACGGCCCGCCCGTTCTTTCCAAAGTATTTCATTTAAACTTAATGGGGTGACAGGGCCTTCTCCATTGCTGCCCCCACCCTACTGGAACTCTTTGCCCCATTCGCTGCGTGTTTACCCTGACCTTCCCAGTTTCAAAAAACAACTAAAAACCCACCTCTTTAAATCTGTTTTTAATGTCTAACTTTTTATACTGGCGGCACAGGGTCGTGTGGTTAGCGCGCAGACCTCACAGCGAGGAGACCAGGGTTCAATTCCACCCTCGGCCATCTCTGTGTGGAGTTTGCATGTCCTCCCCGTGCATGCGTGGGTTTTCTCCGGGTACTCCGGTTTCCTCCCACATTCCAAAAAACATGCTAGGTTAATTGGAGACTCCAAATTGTCCATAGGTATGAATGTGAGTGTGAATGGTTGTTTGTCTATATGTGCCCTGTGATTGGCTGGCGACCAGTCCAGGGTGTACCCTGCCTCTCGCCCGAAGACAGCTGGGATAGGCTCCAGCACCCCCCGCGACCCTCGTGAGGAAAAGCGGTAGAAAATGAATGAATGAATGAACTTTTATACCTGACTGCTGTGCCCCGCTTTTACCCATGGTTTAACTGCGTATAAACGAATGAATGTTGTATTTTAATGTATCTTTTACTCTATTTACTTGCTTTTATTCAAGTCCATTTTTCTGTAAAGCGTCTTTGAGTATTTTGAAAAGTGCTATACAAATAAAGTGTATTATTATTATTAATAATATGCAACCTGGGATCATGATCATAATTCCAGGTGGACTGTTACGTGTAAAATGTATAGTATGCCCCGCCCCCCCCCCGTCAATTTTGTTAAATCAATGCGGCCCGCGAGTCAAAAAGTTTGCCCACCCCTGGTATATACTGTATATAGCAGAAGAAGATTAGACTTGTCTTTCATCAGAAAAAAGTTTGTTTCTACCTTTTTACCATTCATTACCATAGTTATCAGCAATAAAACATTGGTAAGTTTGAGCAAAATTCTCAGGAAAATCCCCTAAATATTATTCAATGAAATACAGTGAAAACCCTGTTTGTGTATACCCCACTTCTCAACAAATAAGGGGGGATTTTTGTGAAAATATACATTTCAAGCATAAATTTAGTCATATATATTTTGCGAAAACATATATATATACATAAACAACACAACAACATGATTGAATATATATTTTTTTAATTAATATATCACCATGAGCTATTTATAATTTTCACATTTGCAACTGAACTGTGTGTGTGTGCATATGTTTAATTTTCCCTTCAATGTGTAACGTCCTATTCGCTACACGGCGAGATGACTTTTTCCCTCCCTGGCAACCTGCATGATCTCTTCTATTGTGGACTTGCATCATCATCTCTTTGCGCCTCTCATGCTAAAAGCTAGAAATATAAAGGTATAAATATTTCTTTGGTAGCGAATGGGTTTACATTTTTGAGTTAAAATGCGTAACTTTCTGCACGCTACACTGCATGCTCTCACATGGTCCACCTGTCATATGTGATTTTTTCTTTTCATGTAATGCACTTCTGCCACCTTGTGGTGGTTTTGTAGGGCTTAAAATGGCTCTGAGGAGAAATGCATCTGTGGAGAGTTGCGACATCACCTCTTTTTCTCTCGTGCAAAAAAACGTATACGAGGATTTTGTCCGGGTACTCCCGTTTCCTTTCACATACCAAAAACATGCTAGCTTCATTAGCCACTCCAAATTGTCCATAGGTATGAATGTGAGTGTGAATGGTTGTTTGTCTATATGTGCCCTGTGATTGGCTGGCCACCCGTCTCTCGCCCGAAGACAGCTGGGATAGGCTCCACCTTATCTGTGACCCTTGTGAGGATAAGTGGCATAGAAAATGGATGGATGGATTGGGGTTTATAAGAACATTGAATTACATATTTGGTATTGAATTAGTTAAATAGAAATAAAGAAAAAAAAGAAAAACGCATTTTCATGCATTTCACAAACATTTTTTTTCCATTTCACAAACATTTTGTATCCATTTCCCAAACAATTAAAATGAATAAGATGATTTTCAAAGAAGGATGTATATTTTAGCATAGAGGCCTACTATCAACAACTGTCAGTCCTCTGCATCAATCTCCTGGTATAGCTGCTAATCCAAATTCATCATTTTATAAGGCTAATAGATTATTAGAAAACCCATCTAAAAATCTAAACTAAGACTAAAAAATCAACTACTCCCTTCAGAGCAGCACAAACTGAGTCTAACAAGTACAGAAAAAGGAGTGGGAGGCCCTGTTCAAGACTCGCTAGCTGACTCGCTGGTGAGGTGTGGCGAGGTGTCACTACCTTAGTAACGTGACGTGTGTTCTAAGGGTGTGGACAATAATCGATATTAATCAATACATTGTTGTGCATACGCGTGATGCGAGTGCATTGGCTCATTCACTGAGTATGGATGCAATTGACGGGTGAAATCTAGATTCATTGCGATGCGTTAGTGGGTATCGGTAAAATCCGATGCAAGCGTTTTATTAATGTTCAACTTCACCCCATATGCTGTTCCCCAGGTGCCATGAATGCACCATCATCAGAATCAGAAAGGGTTTATTGCCAGGTATGATCAAACACATACTAGGAATTTGTTTTGGTATAGTTGGTGCAGACACATCTATTCTAAAGAATTCTAAAGAATGAAAAATACAAAATATACAGAATAACAGTATAAATATATGTACACAGTCTGTTTTTTGTTTGTTATTCCGGAAGTGCAGTCTGATTGTTTTTCTTAAAAGTCCAAACTGGACGTTAATGTAACGCATTATTTCGCCTTTTGTATTGAATACGGACGGAAGCCGTGAGGCACATACACATGGGAAAAACCAAGCAAATCAGGTCAGAACAATTGGATCTTCCACTGCTTTCCAAATTGTCCAGGAGCTATTTGTCCGTCCACAACAAGTACCCCCCCCCACCCCCCCAGAACATTAGAACAGCAGAGCAGTTGGCTTCTTCCTGAATTGTGAAACAATTTTAAAAGAGTAGAAGTTGTTTTCCACTTTCTGCTCCTCACTACTGTATTAGACTAGGTGCTAGGTCATTCATATTAGCAGTATGTTTAGCAGTCAGGAATATAAACAAACATTGATTGCACCGTTGAAAGTGTCACTAAATGCTGTTGCTGTACTATATTTTTTACAGCAGTAATTATTGTTTAATAAATAATGCTGGTCCTATGTCTTTGGTTTTGTGTGCAAAATATCATTTTTTACCCGGAATGATTTATTTCCCGGCCTGCACGGTAGTCGAGTGGTTAGCACGCCGACCTCACAGCTAGGAGACCAGGGTTCAATTCCACCCTCGGCCATCTCTGTGTGGAGTTTGCATGTTCTCCCTGTGCATGCGTGGGTTTTCTCCGGGTACTCCGGTTTTCCTCCCAGATTCCAAAAACATGTTAGGTTAATTGGGCACTCCAAATTGTCCATAGGTATGAATGTGAGTGTGAATGGTTGTTTGTCTATATGTGCCCTGTGATTGGCTGGCCACCAGTCCAGGGTGTACCCCGCCTTACGCCCGAAGACAGCTGGGATAGGCTCCAGCACCCCCCGCGACCCTCGTGAGGAAAAAGCGGTAGAAAATGAATGAATGAATGAATACTGAATTCCATTTTTTCCCTTTGCTTATTTGCATCATGTTGAATTGCATCATATCGCAAGAAATGTATATCATATCGGATTGCATTGATTTAAATTAAATGATTATCGCTTTGTATTGTATCGCATTATATCGCATCATGAAGAGGGTGAATCGTATCGCATCGTATCACCAGAAATTTCCATGTATCGTTAAAGTATGGTATCGCTGGCAGTGTATCGAATCGTCCTCAGTGCTGGGATTCACACCCCAAGTGTGTTCATGTCTCACATAAGGATTCTAAAAAAGTGCACTTTTCCTTTAAGAAGCAGCTTTATGATGCCATCTACTGTATGGAGTTGGAATGACAAGCTACAGCCCCACTCAGTCCCCTTATAATGTGTTCATGAGCACTGCTCCTTTAGTGCTATGGATGACAAAACTACAGTAAACCTCGGATATATCGGACTCGGATATATCGGAAATTCGCTCACAACGGACAGATAAAAAAGAACCAATTTTTCTGTAATGCATTTCCAATAAAAATTCATTGCATATATCGGATTTTTTATTTAACGGATTTCGCCTATTTCGGACAAAATCTCCAGTCCGGTTCCAATGCATTTCCATGAAATTTCCCTCGCATATATCGGATGGCCGCATCGTGGCGCTCCGATTCGCCGAATCGTGACAGGCCGCTATACGACGTCATTTGCAGCGTTTGCAGCGTTGCCTGCGCGTCCAGGTACATTGGAAACATAGTCAAGGAAGTGCCTTTTTATAACGGATAAAATCCGATTTACGCATATACCGGATATAAATCCGATATATGCGTAAAACAGACATTTTCCAGTATACGCATATAACGATTTTCGCTTATATCGGACAAAACCAGTGGCAACAATTGAATCCGATATATCCGAGGTTTACTGTACTGTAGCTGACAGGAAGTAGTGGTCTTTTTGCTGCACCTGGCTCACGCCCCCCCCCCGGCCCGGACTTTGAACACCCTTGTTCTCATGTAAACAGTGAACCGTTGGCACACATGTTGCTGCACCTGTAATCTCCTTACACAAACCCTGTCCCACATCCTGCTTGCTGACACACTTCTAACAGCACCACTAACCTCCCTCCATGTTTGCTTCCAATGTGTGCCCCTGCAGGGTAAGACCCGAGACAAAGAGCAGCAACAAAGGGGCAAAGAGAAGGAGAGGGAGGCCGAAGAGACGCAGGGCAGCCACAGCAGTGGCCATCTTTTAGCACCGGGCACTTTTTCCAGCCAGGCCACCTGCTCGCTCTGTGGCAAGACTCTGCAGAAAAAGCACAGCCTGCAATGCATGAGTGAGTAACACCTCAAGACGCACCCGCTCGCATGCAAACCTTTGGCTTTGGCCAAGTACACGCCCCCCCACCCCCTCGCTTCCACACCGGCTCACTCACCAAGACTCACAGGTTGGCCACAACATTAGGTACACCACACAATGAACTGACATACAATACAGGAGCTTATAACATTGCAAACATCGAGAATATGTATACTTTCTGTATTTATAAATAGGACTACCAAAGTACTGTATTAAGTAGTGTTGGCCCCTTCCTGATTTCTTAGTTGTTTGCACGTTTGTCATACATAAATGGTTCAGATCATCAAACATATATATATTAGTCCTCCATTGATTGATATTTGGGCGGCACGGCAGTCTAGTGGTTAGCGCGCAGACCTCACAGCTAGGAGATCAGGGTTCAATTCCACTCTCGGCCAAACTACAACCACAGTAATGAACATCAACATACTATACTATACTATACAATTCATTCAAACTGAACATTATTATCTTTAAAGGCAGATTGTATTAATAAAACTTAAATATTGCCTCACGTCCCTGCATGATAACATAATAAGTTCATAATTCACACAGTCATGAAGGCTTTTCTTCTTATTTCTGTTTCATGTCTGTCCTCCCATATTCCCAAGAATGCATCTGCATTTTGTTTCCCTGCTTTGGGTCCATGTACAGTCTTGCACAAGTCTTCATGCTGTTTAGGCGGGGCGTTTCATCCATCAGCGCCCTCCTCCTGACATTGTTTACGCCAACCTGCAAGCACGCTTAGCTTAGCTTTCTGCTCCCAGCCTGTTTGAGTCCTCGCATTTCTCGGGGGTGTCAGATGAGCTGAAGCAGGCCTGCTTTGTTTGGAAGCGACTGCAGCACGCGGGACTGTGTAGGACCTTTCAGCACCACGCGCTCGTTTCTTCTTCTGCTGATAAGTTGCGGTGGCCAATGATAGAAATGAATCGCGGGTGTGTATGCTCCATGATGATACAACTTGGTTTTGTTGTTATTAGCGACACCCAGCAACACAAATCTTTTCCTTGGTTACATCACTTTTATTTGCATGCTCGCTTGTTGCTAGGCAGAGTTCATGAGGCTCAGTCATTACTCTACCAGGGCCAATGAACAATGAACAAATCAAGTCACGCCCACTGATTCTGACAGGAAAAGGAAGTCACACAAAACACTGTGTATGACCTTCTAAATCAAGTACAGACTGGGGGCCATTTGTAACCTTTTTTTATTGGCCAGCAGCACATTATAAAATATAATATAATCAAATAAAATATACGACCAGTCCAGGGTGTACCCTGCCTCTCGCCCCAAGTCACCTGGGATAGGCTCCAGCTACCCCTGCGACCCTAATGAGGATAAGTGATATAGAAAATGGATGGGTGGAAAATAAAATATAATTTGACGACAAAACTAAAAAACAATAACAATTTAAAAATATGCAGTAATTTTACATGCCTACCTGCTGTCAGTGACACGTATGTCTGAGTGTGGTCTGCATAGTCGTGGTAGGACACATTGCAGCTGCTTATAAACTAGCCTCAAGGCAGCATATACTGTACAGATTAAACACTAGGGGTCCCAGGATTGACCCATGGGGAACCCCACAGGTCATAGCTACAGTTACTAATTCCAACAAAGTACTTCATGTCCTACAGGTAGAACTTGAACCAGTTGAGAGCAGTAGCATTGTGCTCTCAAGCATTGTGGAGGTGTCCTGTAGACCATTGTCAATCAATATCCTTTAGCTAACTGTTTGAGTTAGCTAAATAAGCAATAAGCAATAGAAGAATAAGAAGCAGCTTAATGGCTAAAATGATGTTCAGTTCAAGGAGTAGGGCCAGGAGGAGGACGACGGCAAGAGCAATATGTTTTAACAGGGATACAAAAATGCTACAGTTGAACGGTGCCAGTACAAGCCAAGATCAGAGGAGTGAATATTTTGGGAACCTATCCCCCTTCTTCTTCAGAAGAGGCTTAATAACAGCAGTTTTCAGGGCCTTTGAAAAGGTTCCAGTCTGAAGTGAGATGTTAACAAGATGAGTGAGTTGGGTTAGCAAACTGCGGAGCACACACTAGTGGGTAACTCAGGCAGCACGTTGATGGACCCAGACTGCAAATGGTTTCTCGGACTGTTTTGCCAAGTTGTGAAATGTGCCACCTCCAGGTGTCTATCGAGCTGCAGAATAATCATTTGTGTTATGGAAATGATGGCATTTTCTATACCTTGAACTTTGCCATGAAAGAATATTGCAAACTCATTGCACTTATATGTAGAAATGAGTTGTAATGGCAGTGCAAACGGTACACGGGTACGAGTTGTGGGTGAGGATTTCAGAAAAATAACTCTCCCTTGTTCTGCGCAATGTTTGCTTGAAAGTGTGTAGCTATTCTTTATTACCTTTGCACCTTCACATCACGTGGATGACTGAAATATTCCCATATGTTTTATTACAAGAGCAGAGAAAAAAATCACTACAAATTTCTACAATAAAATAAAAATAAGGAAAAAAATGAAGTAATAAACTAACAATATATTTGTGGATGGATGGATGGATGGATGGATGATAGATAGATAGATAGACTTTCTTTATTGTCATTGCACAATATCACAGCAGTGAAATTGCCAACGAAATGTTGTTGCCTGGCTCCCGTATAATAAATAATAATAATAATGTGGTGAATAAATGAAGAGCTTGCAACCAAAAGGCGCTAAATCCAATTTTCACTAAGTTGCATGTTTTTCATGAGTTTAATAGACCTCTGTCATGTGTATCCAAATCACATATTTTGGTCTTGAAATCATTTAAAAAAATATGAAAAAAAGTGATATGAAATTTATGCTTTCAACCAAGAGGCGCTATTTGCATTTCAGATTTCAACCAAAAGGAGCTAAATCCCTTTCTTTATTCTTTATTCTGATTGGCCCAAGTTTCCCATCTATTGATAATCTGACCAATCAGAGAGAAGAATACAATTGGCACTGCACATACAGAAAGCCAGTATCAGTGCGCATCCTGTTTTGTTTGTGTACATTAAGTACACGTATGATAGTTACAGTATGTTATGCAATTCAGGAGAACACAAACAGTGTTTTACACAAACACATGTTTTACAGTATTCTGTAACATGGAAGTTTTTTTACGCCATAAAAGGCATGTCTCTACCTTGACACCTCCAACTTTCATGAGAAACATTATTTTACTTGTACTAAAAAACATACAATGTAAAGAGTTTGGAATGAGATGATTTTTGTCACTGTCACCTTCATGGTGCAGTCAAATATGAGCACTGCTTTTAATAACATTTTTATTCATTTAATTCATAATAATTATTTTGCATTGTATGTTGAGAATGGCTTCTGTGTTGTAATTATTTTATTAGCATAGCACATTAAAGCACCTTACATTCTTTTTACAACAATGCCATTGAAGAAGTTAAAGGTGACTTCAAATTTATTTCAGCCAAAAGGCGCTAAATCCGAAAAAAAAATAATAAAAAAAAATATATAAAATACATGGTGTGTGCAGGATTTTTATAGCATGCATTTTTATGACCTATATTGATAGCTCTTTCATTTGCAATATAGACTTGATGACCAAATAGATTGATATGTGCGTAGTTAAAAATCATTGATTTTCTCGAAATCAGTCAAAATGGATTTAGCGCCTTTTGGTTGCAAGCTCTTCAAATAGATGACATCAAATATGAACAACAATGTACAGCGTAAACAGTAAATTGCACAAATAATTGAAATAATTTTGAATAAATAATAATAATTTATTTATTTGTATTGGAAGGCTGGAGAAAATCGAAAGTGTGCCCCGTGGGATACATTGTTGCCATCTACTACCATGTATCTCTAGTGTAGCTCTTCACAAGGCCCTCATTGAAATTTCAATTGAACCCCAGAAAATGATTGCAGATTAGTTTCAACCTTTTCAATGCTTAAATCACACTTGTAATATGAAGAGAATTAATTTTATTGATGTAGAAGTTTATCCTTTCATGTCTTATTTGATTGGTTGGTAACAATCACATGTTTCTACTCCTATAAAATGATGCCGGGCCCCAATATGTGTATTGATAGATTATTTAAGTTGTGTAAAGTGTAAGGAACAGCCCTTGGTGTGATCCATCAAGAGTCTTAGTAAAATATTGCTCTTATATTGGACCCCATTTGTTGTGGGGTGAAAGAAGCAGTAATCACTGTATTTATTCTGTCCTATCACTTCATTATAAATGTTGCAGTCTGGCAGCATGTGGCTGTAATGTATGATTGTTTTTAAAGGTGTGCTTATTAAACTTGCTCTGGTATATTTCACATAGGTGCAAGGCGCCAGGCAGGACTCTTTTTGACACAAACCAGGATCTTATAATATATATATTATTATTATAATAATTACTCTTGACCAGTCCAGGCTGTACCACGCCTCTCTCGCGCAAAGTCAGCTGGGATAGGCTCCAGCATAAACCTGCAACCTTAGTGAGGATAAGCAGTATAGAAGATGGATGGATAAATTACTCTGTGGTGGCATTTGTGTGATATTTACCTTATTGATCTGAATATAAGACCACATGGAGCGCATCCGAAGCATTTTCTCTTATGAGTTTGTCATTTCTGCATAAATCTTTGCTGTAATTTTAATGCTGGTCCTATGTCTTTGGTTTGTGTGCAAAATATCATTTTTTACACAGAATGATTTATTTCCTGGGCTGCACGGTGGAGACCTGAGTTCAATCCCACCCTCTGTCATCTCTGTGTGGAGTTTGCATGTTCTCCCATGCGTGGGTTTTCTCCGGGTACTCCGGTTTCCTCCCACATTCCAAAAACATGCTAGGTTAATTGGCCACTCCAAATTGTCCATAGTTATGAATGTGAGTGTGAATGGTTGGTTGTCTATATGTGCCCTGTGATTGGCTGGCCACCAGTCCAGAGTGTACCCCGCCTCTCTCTCGCCCGAAGACAGCTGGGATAGGCTCCAGCACCCCCGCAACCCTCATGAGGAAAAAGCGCTAGAAAATGAATGAATGAATGAAATTGTCCATAGGTATGAATGTAAGTGTGAATGGTTGTTTGTCTATATGTGCCCTGTGATTGGCTGGCCACCAGTCCAGAGCGTACCCCGCCTCTCTCTTGCCCGAAGACAGCTGGGATAGGCTCCAGCACCCTTGTGAGGATATGCGGTAGAAAATAAATGAATGAATAATTCTGACAAACCATGACGGAGAGATAATGGAACCCCGATACTGCAGTACGGCTGTACTTGGTTTAAAGCTACAAATGTCAATGCAATCTAAGACAATGGTGACCAATGAAGCACAATATATGATATAAATCCAATTTAACTGATCATTAAAACATGTGTTTTTTTGTCTTGGATTTGGTCCAAAAATGTTTCGTCACAAAGGCGTCCTGGATTGAGGTCAGTACGGCAATTGCGTGCGCTCCGAAAAGGAGGTAGTGTCCCTTTAATTGGAGCCAAGTGGGCCTGCAGGGATTGAGCCTGTGGAATGCGCCGTTTGTGTGCCACAGATTGTTCCCACTGGAAAAAGCGCTGCGAACTAAAGTGGAGCAAAACAACAAGAAAGCCCGGTGAACACTTTCAGCCGTCAATTACCGAACGGAGATGTTTACCTAGCGTTGGACACTGATGTTCATTGTGAGCGTTGGCGACCGAACCGGACCGGGGGCTGCTTGTCACTAACGGTAAGAAGCGGCGACTGTAGCGCGATCAGGTGGATCATTCCCGTTGTTTCCTTCAATTGACTCTACAACCACACTCGAAGTGTAGTCGACAAATCTCTTCATAGTTGTACATATGGGTCCGCGTTTAGAGGTCGAGGCCGAGTTAAATTGGACGTTTTGTGAACTTTCTCAGTGTACATCCCAGTTAGCCTGCATCTTCATCACTACAGCTAGCTAACGGCTAGCCGCCTGTTGCTAGCGAGCTCGCCTGTCCGAACATCTTCATTTATTATGTGGTTGGCTTTAAGTAACATAAATGTGCTGTTTTCTAACAAACTGCATTCGTGCCCAAAACATCTTCTGATGTTAACTTTGTGTGTGGTTGCCAGTTTTCTGCTGGTACACTTTTGTATGAGGCTCAACAGGTGATGCTAACAATGTTAGCCCATACAGTTTGATGCTCATCAGTCTCCGTGTTGTTAAAACATTTTATTTACATTCATAAAACATTTCTTTATTTTCTTATGTGGTTACTCATTAAGATCCTACCTTGGCTCCGTGTTGTGCACCCGCCCTTAAATGACCATCCCAGACAGGAAGAAATGTGGGATTACAGGATGACATAATCCGTGACATGTTCATGTTTCATGTTTTCTGGCGAAATTCTTATCATTCCGCAGTCAGAGCAGGTGATGCCTTTTTTGCTCCTCCAGTGCCCTGCTGGAATGTATGGGGGGACCATTCTTGGCTGTCTTTCTGGGTTCTGACCGGTCTCTCTGGGTCACATGATTGTGATTGTGCTTGGCAGGTCTACCAGAGCATAACAGACCCACCCCCCGCCCCCCTTGGGTTCTGGGTCTCAATCATCACACCTTGTTTGGCATAGACCCTTCTTGCATGCATCACTGCTTTGCCTGTTTTTGAGGATTATGGCTGCCTCACACATCATGGTGGTGTTTTTTTTTACTTTGTGGTTGGTGATCTGATTTGTCAGGTAATTGATGAAGACATAGTACACTAGAAACACAATCCAATCCTGGACAATATTTTCACATGTATGTATTCTCCCATTTCATATTTATCATTAAGTATGTATCCTCCCATTTGAAACAATGAAATGTCTATTCCAATGTCAAACTGTCACCATTTCTATCTTGATGGCGTTTTTTTACTCTCTACTTTTCTGGTTGAAGACCCGAGAGTGATGCCACAGTCCATTTCAGTCCAATTTATGTAGAAATAGATTTTTTTCCCCGTTTCAACACATATAAATGAATTAATCTGCAATATGTTTATGATGGTGGGTTGCAGTGGGGTTTTAGTTGACATCATTGTCAATGTCATTGTCATCATTGGCTATGATGCATGTGAAAAAAAAAACAAAACACCCTGAAAATAATCCTGGTCCACTCTTTGGACATGACACCTTACTTTAACAAGTGACAATGTTTTTGATTGGTGGTGGACAAAAGTATTGGGACAGTTCAATTAGCATGTGCCTAACTTCCGGTGTACAGTCGTCCCTCAATTTCATTCCAGACCTGACCACGTTAAAAGAATGTCCAAGGTATAGGATTCGATGTTAATAAATGGAATATTTTGGTAGTTGGAGCATAGAAAACCTGTTTGACATTGTAAATACGGGTTTGAACATTATTAGAACTCTGTCGACATGAAATAACACCCTTATAATCGCCTTTACACTCTTATTATTCATTGTTCACACCACATTGCAACTCCTATACAACCGAGACTTGAGACGGCCGCTAGCTTGCTAGCAAATAAACAAGCTAGCGGGTTTAGGATGATCAGTATGTATCAAGGAGTGAATGGCAACCTCAAGCATTTTCAACAATAGCAATTATCACTGTCAGGATGGATAGGATCAGGAAGGAGGATGTAGGATGTAGTGAAGGAGGTCATGAGGGTAGTTGGTGTGAGAGAGACAGATGGAGGAGATTGGTTTGCTGTGGCGACCCCTGGAGACAAAAGCCCAAAGTGAAAGAAGAAGCAAATATCACTGTTTAAAAACCACAGTTTTGACCCATTTTTTTGTGTGTGCATGCATCAAGGCATGTTGGGGGCCTCGTCTGCTACTACGCAGGAAATGTCTGTCACCTGAAAAATGAATGAATGAACTAGAATCTAATTTATAACCATCTCGATACGCACGATCTGCCTCTGGAACAGCATCAAAATGTCCAAAAACTTTGATTATTTTCAGTTCATTTTGGAAAAGCCAACTTTCTTGGCTTTCATAGACTGTTCATCAACTGATCAAAAGTTTAAAATGTGAGCTAAAATAACAACCCTGAAATAGTAATCCAATTTCAAAAAAGGAGTGAGTAGCTGTGCCATTTTAGTAAATGAGCTGAAAAATGGCTTTGGACTAGCTTGATGCCAGTGTTTCCAGGACTAGTGGAAATGTTGCTCCAGGTGGTGAAAATGGCTTCACGGAGGGCACGCACTGTCTGGAACTGATGTCCGTTTTTGTAAACGTCCCCTGCCATCCATCCACAAATGCTCTCGATTAGACTTAGACAAGGGGAGTGAGATTATTCTTCTGGAAGAAGTCCTTTGTGAAGTGCAGTGTAATCATGAGGGATGCCCCCTGCAACATCTCCACATAGCCGACTGCTGTTTGACGCCCCTGCACAACCCAAAGCTCCATTATTCTATTTAAGGATTATGATGGCACCCCCTCCACTGTGCTGTGTGGACAAACATCTCAGGTGGCCTTGAAGGAGACTAGGCCTTTGAAGACGTTTTTTGTTCTTGAAACCCTTGTCAGATGGTTTTGACTGAACCAGTAACAACCGAGGATGGTGCTGTGTCTTGACGGACAGCCAATGGCATCCTCCTCAGGGTCAGTAGCCACGTATACATGGACCCAAATATTCCAATTGCATTTGGTTTATTTGCTGAAACGGAAATAATTGAACCTTTGTATACACCTCATTCCGAAAGAAAAGTGCCAATCTGAATGAACATAATGAACACGAGGGTGGAATATTCCTCTCCCCAATCCGATTGAGGTATCTTGTACCCGCTCAAACGGAAAGTTGTCAGGGTGCCTTCTTCTTCGTGGTGTTTTTCTTCTTCTGTTGTTTATTGGCGGTTGGCAAGCAGCTTTCGTGTGCATTACCGCCATCTGTGGAACAGAATCTAAACTCTTCTATACTTTATTCACAAGTCCAGTTTTATTAAAAAAGAAAACATATATCTATATAAAACATGTCCTGAGTTTAATTATAAAATATTATCAAAATTGAATTTGATCTTTTCCTGTTTAAATTTATCCCGGGTGCGTTCTTTCAGCGCATGCTCAGATATGACGTAACACGCAGATCCAGACGTTCTTCACTTTTAAAAATGGAGGCCAGCAATCGGCACTAGACTGCTGTGGAAAGTTTGTTTTTGATCCAAACTAAATTTCAAGACTGGACCAACGAAAAACTGGCAATACGGAGTTATTCCAACAAGTGAAAGAAAAACTCGGGGAAGTCGGTATCACCTGATGTTGATGTTTACGCTTTACTGGGCATGCCCGATTGACTATTCTGTTTGATTATAGCAGTGCATGTAGACAAGAGATTGGAATATTCTTTTCCATGTATACCATTGTTTTCAGAAAGAGAAAAACACCTTATGTGGCTAGTGACATTTTTTACGGTCTACCACTCGACTTTTGGGACCAAGTTTGACCTACCAAATCTTACGGTGTCTGGCAAGCTGCGGTTACTATGGAGTCAGCCATGGCATGTCTGAAATGGAAAAATCTCTTCTCTCATTCCGTGTGGAAGTGGTCCCTGCAGTAATCCGGTATCTTGAGTAATGTGGTATAAAAAAGAATAATAGGAATGTAAAGGTTACTTTTGGGGAATTGAGTGAAATAAAAGCATGAGTAAAATGAGGAAATACGTTTTTTTTTTTTTTTTTGAAGACACGACACGACATGAGGTCAGCGTCCCTGAGAAAAAGACAAGGGCTGCTGAATGTGCTCATGTTTCACTGGAAGAAAGCACCCCTTCTTATCTACAGTGTTGCTCAGCCCGCATTGCCAGTGAAGATAACACACGGCGACACATTCGCACTCAAATGGTGTTATTGCAGGAAGGGCATTTAATTGCTTCTTGTTGATGCATTAAATTGCTGAGAGCAGGACAATGCACGTCAATTATTTCGTGTGCCAACAAAGGAGAATAGTGTGCCGTTTTCAATGCTGTCTTTTGCAGCCTCGGCCTTCTGCTGTTGTAAAGTCAGCCAATGCTGTCTGCTGTGTTGCTGCTTTTAATGGGCACTCTGTGACATTTGGAGTGGTGCAGATTGCTTAAAACACACAATGAACCTGTCGGGGCCGGGGGGGGCTTACTCTTACTCTTGTTATGTCTACTGTATTGATAATACGAATGTAAAGCCATTTAAATTGGCAAGGAAGTACGCTCTCCAGAAAAATCAACAAGGAACTGCAAACACAAAAATCTGTTGTTGCTTTTATGTCTTATTTTCTCTTATTATGTCTAATATAGGCTGCACGGTGGACTAGTCATTAGCGCACAGGCCTCACAGCTAGGAGACCCGAGTTCAATCCCACCCTCGGCCATCTCTGTGTGGAGTTTGCATGTTCTCCCCGTGCATGCGTGGGTTTTCTCCGGGTACTCCGGTTTCCTCCCACATTCCAAAAACATGCTAGGTTAATTGGCCACTCCAAATTGTCCATAGGTATTAATGTGAGTGGGAATGGTTGTTTGTCTATATGTGCCCTGTGATTGGCTGGCCACCAGTCCAGGGTGTACCCCGCCTCTCATCCGAAGACAGCTGGGATAGGCTCCAGCACCCCCGCGACCCTCGTGAGGAGCGGTAGAAAATGAATGAATGTCTACTATATTGGGTAATAGGAGTGTAAAGGTGACTGTAGGGGGATTATTTTATGTCGAGAGGGCTCTAATAATGTTTGTATTTCAAAGATTGGAAGCTTCACATAACTACAAAATTTTTCCTTTTTATTAATACTGAATCTTCCACAATTGTCGTGGTCGGGTCTGGAACGAATGAACCACAATAAATGAGGGATTGGTGTACAGCACATCTTTGCCACAGCAGACTATATTTATTTTAATTAGGTGTATTATTGTGGGTGTCAGTCTGCTATATGAGATGTAGTTTTGTAAAACTAAAGTCACAATATCGGGGGTAAAAGTCATCATTTTATAAAATAAAATCACATTTACAACCTTATTTTATTATGATGACTTTGTTACAAAATGTTGTGTAACTTTGTGACTGTCTTTCCTGTAAATGAAACGCTTCTTTACTGATACACTCCTTTTGTAGAAGCCAAGCCCCAATGTGTTTTGTTTATATTCTCATCTCACATGCGTGGCTTTTTTTTTTTTTGCCATCGGCCTGCTATACGTCGTGCTACCGTCACACTGTGAGGTGGTCTGAGTGCTGATAAGAGCCGTGATATCAGCAAACAGAAAAACATGGTGTCCTTGCTTATCTTTGGCTAATCTTTTACCTCCACCAAGCAAAATTCTTGTCGTTACAGCTGGAGCACCATCACCGCTCTTTCCTAAAATGGTTGCCTTTGGGATATTCAGGGATGACGCTGGAATTATCTTGTTTTTATGTGCAGATCTGCTTACCTGTCAGGGTTCTTATCTTTTTGTTTTCTGGCCTTAGCAAATATTGTTGCCCTCCTCTGTGTATTTGAGCTCTGTTGAAGATCTGCAAGACAAGCCAAGGTTCCAATTCTCCAGTGTAGGTAAAAATGTGATCTTGTTTCTGCTGAGCTCCTTTTATGAGCTCCTTTTACGTAACTATTGAGTAATACTGCAATAGTGTCATGAAGCCAGTTTATGTTGACTTTTCCTCAGGCGTGGCCAGAAATGGGTCATAAGTGACCAGATAAGTGGGAAGGATTTCAGTGAGGATTTGAGCTACAAATGGAAATGGGAATCTTGCCATAGAGTCACTGCTTGCATGGCTGGAATTGCTGCTTTTGTCCTCGTCTTTGTAGGCTGCAGAAGAGAAGAAGCCTTTCGGATCAGCTGTTAGGGGAAGTTGCTGGTATGGTTGGTGTTGGTGTTTACATTGTGTTGTTGCCCGGAATGCTGACTCTGACACGCGGCCATATAACCGCATTCAAACAATAACCTCTTTGCATCGCGCTACTCTACTCTATGAGCCCTCGTCCTGTGGGGGACGGTGTCTCCCACTGCACTGTAAACTGTGATGCCACAGTAAAATTGGCGCGGGCTGGTTATTGATTTCAAGGTATACCTCTTCTTCTCTCTCTTTGGGCTTTTCCCTTCAGGGGGTGCCACAGCAAACCAATCTCCTCCATCCAACCCTGTCTTCTGCATCTGTCTCTCTCACACCAACTACTCATGTCCTCCTTCACTACATCCATAAACCTCCTCTTTGGTCTTCATCTATGCCTCCTACCTGGAAGCTCTAAACACAGCAGGTATACCACGGTGTGAAAATGTCAGTTTCTAAAGTGCTAAAATATTGCATCATACCATCCTAAGGTATTAGAGAAAGTGGAGGCCCAGCAAGGTCACTATCTGGGAATACATGGTCATGTCCTGTGTTAAAATACGCTAATACAGTAGACCTCGGCTATATCGGACTCGGATATATCGGAAGTTCACTCACAACAGACAGATAAAAAAGAACCAATTTTTCTGTAATGCATTTCCAATGAAAATTCATTGCATATATCGGATTTTTTATAACGGATTCCGCCTATTTCGGACAAAATCTCCAGTCCCGTTCCAATGCATTTCCATTAAATTTCCCTCGCATATATCGTATGGCCGCATCGTGGCGCTCCGATTCGCCGAATCGTGACAGGCCGCTATACGACGTCATTTGAAGCGTTTGCAGCGTTGCCTGCGCGTCCAGGTACATTGGAAACATAGTCAAGGAAGTGCCTTTTTATAACGGATAAAATCTGATTTACGCATATACCAGATATAAATCCGGTATCTGGAGATTTTGTCCGAAATAGGCGAAATCCGTTATAAAAAATCCGATATATGCAATGAATTTTTATTGGAAATGCATTACAGAAAAATCGGTTCTTTTTTATCTGTCCGTTGTGAGCGAATTTCCGATATATCCGAGTCCGATATATCCGAGGTTTACTGTAATAAATAATACATTTTATTTGTATAGCGCTTTTCAAAATACTCTTCACAGAAGAATGGAGTTGAACAAAAGCAAGCAAACAGAGCAAAAGATACACCAAAATACAACATTCATTCGTTAATACACAGTCAAACCATGAGAAAAAGCGGGGCGGGGCACAGCAGTCGGGTATAAAAAGTTAGACATCAAAAACAGATTTAAAGAGGTGGGTTTTTTGTTGTTTTTTGAAACTGGGGTCAGATCATGGAGGGCTTTGTAGGTTATGAGAAGAACTTTGAAGTGAATGCGTTGGGGAATGGGAAGCCAGTGGAGGTTTTTGGGGGACAGGGGTAATGTGTTGACGGGAGCGGGTGGAGGTGAGGAGGTGGGCAGCGGAGTTCTGAATATATTGTAGTTTGTTGAGGGTTTTGGAAGGTGTACCGTAGAGAATACTGTTGCAGTAGTTGATTCTGGAGGTGATGAATGCAGTCCGGGTTAACTGTTTGATGTGGGGTTCAAATGAAAGGGTAGGGTCCAGGAGGGTACCAAGGTTGCGGATGAGCGGGGATGGACTGAGGGTGGCGCTGTCAAATTGAAGATAGAAGGGTGTAAGGGTGGGTGTTGTTATGTTTTTGAGACCAATGATGATAATATCTGTTTTGTCACTATTAAGTTTAAGAAAATTTAGTTCCATCCAAGTTTTGATATCAGTTAAGCAGTTGGTGAGGGTGGAGTGGATGTTGGAGTTGATGGAGGTGGTGGAAATGTATAGTTGAATATCATCGGCGTAGCTGTGGAGTAACTGTTTTTCAAAAGCTGTGTGTTTGTGTGTGGATGGGTAAAATGGTGCAGAAATGTGTGCGGTTATTTTATGATTTTAACCTTATTTAACAACAGAACTTTGAACTATTGACATACAGATGTACGTGGTGGACGCACAGCAACCATGATGTGTCCTGGGCTGATTTTAAAGCTAATGTACACATCATTGTACATCTGTCTATTGATGGTGGAGTACCCAGCATCCTTTGCGGGAGTTGCAGGATAGATTTACTATCCCCTGAAAACGACTCAACACAGCCATTATTGTCTATGGTAAATAGCTGGCAACGAGAAAGAGCTAAATCGTCTTGCTTCTGATCAGGCATGGTGGAGGTAGCATCGTTGTCTGTGTGAGCACAAGTGCTGCTTTCATTTTGCATTCGACACATTTTTTTAGCGGCACACTTCATTTAGTTAAGTCTTTGTGTATGTGTTGCATTAGCACGGCTCTTCAACACATGCCCACTTACAATGGACCCGACTCTCTGTAGAGAAGCTTCTCTAGCGTTGCCATTTATTTGTGCCTTTTTTCCCCGTGTGTTTCAGACTACACCATTATTGTTCAACCGGCTTTTCTCTCTGCTTGGTTGGAATCACATGTTGCATAGTAATGACTGCATTTCTGTGACCTGGGATCTGTCTACCTTTTTAGAATTAAGGGTAAAGTAGCCAGATGACATTGGTGTCAGTGTTTTTATCATCATATTCTTTTGAATTCAACTCGTAGAGAGAATACTTGTTTTTATACAAAATGTTTTGTATGAAAAGAAACCTGCAGTTTATTACCAGAAAAAGCAATAATACATTTAATAAAGATGCACATCCACTTACAGTACATTCAAATGATGTTTGAAAAGGTATTTCTTTAAAAAAAAAAAAGTTCTGTTTTGACATTATAGTAGTTTATAAGTTGTTTTTGTTTTTCAGATTGTGCTGTGAATGTTCACAAGAGCTGCAAGTCTCTGCTGGGTGAGTGCACCAGCACCAAGAACAAGGTAAACACTTCACTGAAGCGTAGACAAACAATGGATGCAGTCCAGTGGACCTGCCCAAGTAGCCTAAATACAGTCATGGCCAAACCCAATTATTCATTTTCACCAAGTCTGCCTCTGTTTTTACAGTATGAGGGCAATTTGCATATACTCCCAAATGTTATGAAAAGTGATAAGCTGAATGCCAATAAAGTCCACCTTTGTCATGAAATTAAACTTAATCCCACCAAAATACATTTCCACTGCATTTCAGCCCTGCCACAAAAGGCGCAGGTGACATCATGTTTTGTTATAATCTGGTTAACATAATTGAAATTGAAAAGGAAACACATGCAGTTGTCATTGCTTGGCACAGAAAGAGCTTCACATTTGCTGTGAGTAGAATGGCACTTAAACCAACCGTTTGTCAGATCATGCAGGAGAGACGTTCAGTTGTTGTGTTTCTTTTGGCTGTTTCCTGATTTCGGAGTTGCCACAGCGGATCTTTTGACTGTCTCTGAAAATTGATTTCGCTGCGGGATTGGAGCACCACCAGTGCAGCTCTAGCTCAGGAATAGTAGCAGTCAGTAGTGATACAGGTAGTGGACTCCTGAAGACCGGCGTACCATTTTCTCTGTTAAATCCCCTTTCTGATTGTTTGGGGCATCCAGAAAAAAAGTTTGTCCAGATAAGAAAGGGTGAGCGCTCCAGTCAGTCCGTAGTCATGTCAACAGTAAAACTTCCTGAAATCATTCATGTGTAGGGTTGTTTCTGAGCCAAGGGGGTGGACTCACTCACTATTTTGCACAGCCATGAGTAAAGAATGATACCAAAAGAACATCCCAGGGCAACTTCTGCCAACCGTCCAAGAACAGTTTGACTAACAATGCCTTTTCCAAAGACAAAAGTGGCAACTAAGTGACATGGGGTAGAAGATAGTCACAATGTATATACCAGGGGTCTCAAACTCGATGTACTTGGGGGGCCACTGGAGCTCGGGTCTGGGTGAGACTGGGCCGCATCAGGTTTTCCAAAAAAACAAAAAACAAAAAAAACCCAAAAAATTAAAAAAAACTTCGCTTTGGTTCCAATTTTCTACAAGAAAAGCTCTGATAAAACATTCCACTGTTCTCAAATATCTTACTTTTTATTTTTCTACACAAAATAAGATGAAAAATAAATAAACAAATCAAGAATAAAGAAAATTAATCAATCAGTAATAAATAAATATATATTATAATAATAATAAAACGGCAAATAATAAAAACTTAAGAAACCACATAAAGTTGGTGGGTAGACAAATGATTTTTTTCAGATTAAAATGAACAAAGCATTATTAGAGCCCTGTAGACTTGACAAAACACGACTATAGTCACATTTATACTCTTTTTATTTACAACATATTGCGCAACTGCAGGGTCTTGAGACACATGCTAGCTCGCAAACGAGAGAGCTAGCGACCCAAATGGTAGCCTTCAAGTTATTTTCTTTAAACTTAAATAGCCAAAAACTTACCACTTCCACACGGATAGGGAGGATAACTATTAACAGTTATTTAACCTTTAACATGAACATTAATCAAACGTAATAATTTTTTCTGGGTACATGATACCATAGAGCATCCATATCATAACTTGCGCAGGCCGCACTAACATTAAACTTTCATATCAAGACGGGGGCCTCAAACTAGTGTCCATTTGGCCCGCGGGCCACATGTTTGAGACCCCTGGTATATACCATCTGACAAATGTAATCTAAAAATGCTGAAGCAGCTAACTTTATGAAAACCAACACTTGTCACTCTCTAAACCTTTGGGCACCCCCGTATGGTCGTCCCTCGTTTATGGAGGTTAACCGTTTCCAGACTCGAACGTGAAGTGAAATTCAATATGATTCAATGAACGCTTTGAATCATCTGCGTATGAACTCAAAGAGTTCTCCAGCCAGTAGCTCACAAGCTACCATTAGCTTAGAATAAATTCAAACCAATGCTGGAAGTTGTAGAGCGTTTTCTGTGAGGGTTATCATGTGTAGCTGCTCAACTCAATAGAAAGGGCAGAAAATTATCATGATAGGTCCCCTTTAATTGTTCGAAATGGAGTGGAGAAGAAGGACAACAAAGCCACTTCCACACAGAATGAGAGGAGAAACTTTTTTCACTTGATGTCAGCCATGGCATGTCCGATGCCCAGTGACCAGTACATAAAAATTTATAGTTTGTAGTGAAAGACAAGTTCTGACTGGAGCAGGCATGATTATGAACTCTTCAATCATACAATGAGTGCGACTTTGTAGGAGTGTTTTCGGAAGATAGGACCTTGACCATCATTGCACAACCTTTTGATACGTGCACGCTACTTTAAGCTTATAAACAGTCCACCTGGATTTGTGCTATTTTATCTGTAAAAGTGTCATATAATGTGTGTGTGTGTGTGTGTGTGTGTGTGTGTGTGTGTGTGTGTATATATATATATATATATATATATATATATATATATATATATATATATATATATATATATATATATATATATATATATATACATACATACACAAAACTTGTAATATACAAGAATAGTCGGAAATTCACAAGAAAAAAAAGACTAATATAGGATTATGTACATTAAGTACAGGCACTGCCTGAGACAGCTATGAAAAGGGGTATGTGACCGTTGGCCTTGGCCATGTGGAGGGGGCGGGGTAAGGAAGGTGAAAGGGAGAAGGTTTACATGACAAAGTTAAGATTGAAGTAGTAACGTACTACAAACATGATCGTGATTTTGATTCTCCAAATCTCCAATTTTTCTCAATGTGGCCCTCGTACTGTCATACATAGACAAACATTAAAAGTGCTGTCAAAAGTCAAATTAGTCATTCTTACAATAGTCTTTGAAGACATATTTTCACGCTGTAAGAAGTCACAGTCACAAAGTATTTGATTTTGGTTTTGCAATTGACGTGGTTAGTGAGACGGCCTGGACAAATCTGATGCTGTGTTTCTCTATTCCACACAGAGAGATTCTTTATCAAGGACTGGCCTGTCTGGCTCCCCTAATCTTGGTGAGTATAAATCAATTCATTTTAAAGTTCCACCATAAACAACCCCTGGCAAAAATTATTGAATCACCAGTCTTGGAGGACGTTCATTCAGTTGTTTAATTTTGTAGGAAAAAAAAGCAGATTGCAGAAATGCCACAAAACTAAAGTTATTTAAAACTGCAACTTTCTGGCTTTAAGAAACACTAAAATAAATCAAGAAAACAAGGAAAAAGGAAAAAATTATGGAATCAACCTGTAAATTTCCATTTCCAAAACGAACACATGCATCAAATTAAATCTGCTCATTAGTCTGCAGTTAAGAGTACTCACACCTTGAGCTGTTGTACCATGAGGACTGACATGAATCATGGCTCCAACGCAAGAGATGTCAATTGAAACAACGGAGAGGGTTATCAAACCTCTTAAAGAAGGTAAATCATCACGGAATGTTGCAAAAGATGTTGGTTGTTCAGTCAGCTGTGTCTAAAATCTGGACCAAGTACAAACAACATGGGAAGGTTGTAAAAGGCAAGCATACTGGTAGACCAATGAAGACATCAAAGCGTCAAGACAGAAAACTTAAAGCAATATGTCTTGAAAACAGAAAATGCACAGCAAAACAAATGAGGAACAAATGGGCAGAAAGTGGAGTTAATGTCTGTGACCGAACTGTAAGAAACCACCTAAAGCAGGGGTCTCAAACTCAATTTACTTGGGGGCCACTGGAGCTCGGGTCTGGGTGAGACTGGGAATCAGGTTTTCCAAAAAAAAAAACAACAAAAAACGCATTTATTAAAAACAGAAAAATGAATACACTTTGGTTTAGATTTTCTACAATAAAAGCTCTGATAAAACATTCCACTGTTCTCAAATATCTTACTTTTTATTTTTCTACACAAAATAAGATGAAAAATAAATAAACAAATCAAGAATAAAGAAAATCAGTAATAAATCAATATAATAATAATAATAATAATAATAAAACGGCAAATAATAAAAACTTAAGAAACCACATAGTTGGTGGGTAGACAAATTATTTTTTTCAGATTATAATTAACAAAGCATTATTAGAGCCCTGTAGACATGACAAAACACGACTATAGTCACATTTTTACTCTTTATTTACAACATATTGTGCAACTGCAGGGTCTTGAGACACATGCTAACTCGCAAACTAGAGAGCTAGCGACCTAAACGGTAGCCTTCAAGTTATTTTCTTTAAACTTAAATAGCCAAAAACTTACCACTTCCACACGGATAGGGAGGATAACTATTAACAGTTATTTAACCTTTAACATGAACATGAATCAAATGTAATATTTTTTTCTGGGTACATGATACCATACAGCATCCATATCAAACTTGCGCAGGCCGCACTGCCATTAAACTTTCATATCAAGGCGGGGGCCTCAAACTAGTGTCCTGCGGGCCACGGGCCGCGTGTTTGAGACCACTGACCTAAAGGAAATGGGATTTACCTACAGAAAAGCTAAATGAAAGCCATCGTTAACACCTAAACAGAAAAAAGCAAGATTACAATGGGCTAAGGAAAAGCAATTGTGGACTGTGGATGACTGGATGTCATCCACAGTCCACAGTCACATATTCAGTGATGAATCGCGGATCTGCATTGGGGAAGGGGATGATGCTGGAACCTTTGTTTAGTGCCATTCCAATGAGATATACGTATGAAGACGACTGCCTGAAGAAAACCTGCAAATTTCCACAGTCACTGATGATATGGGGCTGCATGTCAGGTAAAGGCACTGGGCAGATGGCTGTCATTACATGTTCAATAAATGCACAAGTTTATGTTGACATGTTGGACACTTTTCTTATTCCATCATTTGAAAGGATGTTTGGGGATGATGACATCATTTAAGATGATAATGCATCTTGCCATAGAGCAAAAACTGTGAAAAATTTCCTTGAAGAAAGACATAAGGTCAATGTCATGTCCTGCAAATAGTCCGGATCTCAATCCAATTGAATATTTTTGGTGGAAACTGAAGAAAATGGTTCAGGCCAAGGCTCCAATCTGCAAAGCTGATCTAGCAACAGCAATCAGACAAAGTTGGAGTCAAATTGATGAAGAACACTGTTTGTCACTCGTAAAGTCTATGCCTCAGACGGCAAGCTGTTATGAAAGCCAGAGGTGGTTCAACAAAGTACTAGTGGTGTGTTTGAGGGTTTTTTGTTTGTTTGTTTTTCATGATTGTGTAATTGTTTCCTCTGAATTGAGTGATTCCATATTTTTACCTACTGCTTGATCTAAAAAATAATTTGTTTTTGACAATTACAACTTTTTTTTCTTGATTTATTTCAGTGTTTCTTAAAGCCAGAAAGTTACAGTTTTAACTGGTGATTCCATAATCTTTGCCAGGGGTTGTAGCCCCACGTTTGCTTTCATTTAGAACTTTCAGGCAGATCTTTAGAAAGGCAGGATAGAGAGCAAGAACGAGAGGAGAAAGCGTACCTCGCCCGGATGTGGGATACCGGGGCCTCACCCTGGAGCCAGGCCCGGGGGAGGGGCTCGCAGGCGAGCGCCTGGTGGTCGGGCCTTCACCCGTGGAGCCCGGCCGGGCCCAGCCCGAAGAAGCAACACGGGATCTCCCCCTCGTAGACCCACCACCTACGGGGGCAAGCATAAGGGTCCGGTGCAATGTGTGTTGGGTGGCGGTCAAGGGCGGGTGCGTAGGCGACCTGGTCTTCGGCGGCCAAATCTGGTTCTTGGGACATGGAATGTCACTTCGCTGGTGGGGAAGGAACCTGAACTTGTGCGAGAGGTTGAGACATTCCGACTAGACATAGTCGGACTCACCTCGACCCACAGTTTGGGTTCCGGAACCAAACTCCTCGAGAGGGGCTGGACCTTGTTCTACTCTGGAGTTGCTGCAGGGGAGAGGCGGCGAGCTGGTGTGGGCTTATTAATAGCCCCCCGGCTTGGTGCCTCTGTGTTGGAGTCAGCCCCGGTGAACGAGAGGGTCATTTCCCTACGCCTTCGGGCTGGGGAAAGGGTCCTGACTGTCATTTGTGCGTACGCACCAAATGGCAGTTCGGAGTACCCGGCCTTCTTGGAGTCCGTCAGAGGGGTGCTGGAGAGCACCCCAGCTGGTGACTCTGTCGTTCTACTGGGAGACTTCAACGCCCATGTGGGCAATGACAGTGTGACCTGGAGGGGCGTGATTGGGAGGAACGGCCTCCCTGATCTGAACCCGTGCGGTGTGATGTTATTGGACTTCTGTGCGAACCACAGTTTGTCCATAACTAACACCATGTTCGAACATAGGGATGTCCATAAGTGCACTTGGCACCAGGACACCCTAGGCCGCAGGTCTATGATCGACTTTGTAGTCGTATCATCAGACCTGCGTCCGCATGTTCTAGACACACGGGTGAAGAGAGGGGCTGAGCTGTCAACTGATCACCACCTGGTGATGAGTTGGATTAGATGGCGGGGGAGGATGCTGGACAGACCTGGTAGACCCAAACGAGTAGTGAGCGTGTGCTGGGAATGTCTGGCAGAGTCTCCCGTTCGTCGAGTCTTCAACTCTCACCTCCGGCAGAGCTTCACCTGCATCCCGGGGGAGGACCGGGATATTGAGTCCGAATGGGCCATATTCCGTGCCTCCATTGCTGAGGCAGCTGACCGGAGTTGCGGCCGCAAGGCGGTCGGTGCCAGTCGCGGTGGCAGGCCCCGAACCCGATGGTGGACACCAGAGGTCAGGGCTGCCGTCAAGCTGAAGGAGTCCTATCGAGCCTTGATGGCTTGTGGGACTCCGGAAGCAGCTGACAGGTACCGTCAGGCCAAACGGTTTGCGGCTTCGGCGGTGGTCGAGGCAAAAACTCGGGTGTGGGAGGAATTCGGTGAGGCCATGGAGCACGACTTTCGGTCGGCCTCGAAGAGGTTCTGGCAAACCATCCGGCGCCTCAGATAAGGGAAGCAGTGCCCAGTCCACACTGTTTACAGTGGAGACGGGGGCCTGCTGACCTCGACTGGGGATGTAGTCGGACGGTGGAAGGAATACTTTGAGGCCCTTCTCAATCCCACTGACATACCTTCCATAGAGGAAGCAGAGTCTGAGGACACATACGTGGACAGTACCATCACTGTGGCTGAGGTATCTGGGGTCGTTAACACGCTCCTCAGTGGCAAAGCTCTGGGGGTGGACGAGTTCCGCCCAGAATTCCTCAAGGCTCTGGATGTTGAGGGACTGTCTTGGCTGACACGTCTCTTCAACATTGCATGGAAGTCGGGAACAGTACCTTTTGGATTGGCAGACCGGGGTGGTGGTCCCCCTTTTCAAGAAGGGTGACCAGAGGGTGTGTTCCAACTACAGGGGGATCACACTCCTCAGCCTCCCTGGGAAAGTCTATTCCAGGGTGCTGGAGAGAAGGGTACGACCGTTGGCCGAACCTCTGATACAAGAGGTCCAATGCGGTTTTCGTCCTGGTCGTGGAACACTGGACCAGCTCTACACCCTCACAAGGGTGCTTGAGGGTGCATGGGAGTTTGCCCAACCAGTCTACATGTGCTTTGTGGACCTGGAAAAGGCATTCGACCGTGTCCCTCGTAGCGTCCTTTGGGGGGTGCTCCGGGAGTACGGGATTGGTGGCGCGTTACTACGTGCTATCCGGTCCTTGTACAAACGGGGCAGGAGTCTGGTTCGCATTGCCAGTAGTAAGTCGAGCCTGTTTCCGGTAAACGTTGGCCTCCGCCAAGGCTGCCCTTTGTCACCGATTCTGTTCACAATTTTCATGGACAGAATTTCTAGGCGCAGCCAAGGTGTTGAGGGAGTCCAGTTCGGGGGCCTTAGAATCTCATCTCTGCTATTTGCAGATGATGTGGTTCTTATGGCTTCTTCGGGCTGCGACCTTCAGCTTTTACTGGGACGGTTTGCATCTGAGTGTGAAGCGGCTGGGATGAGACTCAGTACCTCCAAATCAGAGGCCATGGTTCTCAGTCGGGAAAGGGTGGAGTGCTCTCTCCGGGTTGGGAATGAGGTCCTGCCCCAGGTGGAGGAGTTTAAGTATCTCGGGGTCTTGTTCACGAGTGAGGGAAAGTGGGAGCGTGAGGTCGACAGACGGATCGGTGCAGCCTCGGCAGTAATGCGGTCGCTGTACCGGACCGTCGTGGTGAAAAGAGAGCTGAGCCGGAGGGCAAAGCTCTCAATTTACCGGTCGATCTATGTTCCCATCCTCACCTATGGTCATGAGCTTTGGGTCATGACCGAAAGAATGAGATCGCGGATACAGGCGGCTGAAATGAGTTTCCTCCGTAGGGTAGCTGGACTCACCCTAAGAGATAGGGTGAGGAGCTCAGCCATCCGGGAGGGGCTCAGAGTAGAGCCGCTTCTCCTTCACATCGAGAGGAGTCAGTTGAGGTGGCTCGGGCATCTAGTCCGGATGCCGCCCGGACGCCTCCCTGGGGAGGTGTTCCTGGCATGCCCAGCCGGGAAAAGGCCCCGGGGCAGACCTAGGACACGCTGGAGGGACTATGTCTCACAGCTGGCCTGGGAACGCCTTGGTGTCCTCCCGGTGGAGCTGGAGGAGGTGGCTGGGGACCGGGAAGTCTGGGCTTCCCTTCTAAGACTGCTGCCCCCGCGACCCGGACCCGGATAAGCGGAGGAAAATGGATGGATGGATGGATGGATAGAGAGTGACAGGAGATTCAATGACACTTGGACATACTTTAGAGGAGTCAATGTGCAGGTTGTATAGCAGGATAGATGTACTAGCCATTGGAAATGAGTCAGACACTCAAGCCGCACTTGTAGAAATAGCTGGCAACACAAGGGAGCACCCATCATTCTATCTCATTTACAGTCTGGGGCTGCCGGCACTCATGCACTCATGCACTCGAAAGGTGTGTCATCTTGGCAACATGATGACACCCAGATCTATATTGCAACTAAGCCCTCCCCAACAGCCCCCCCTACTGCCCTTACTGACTGTCTTCAAGCCATCACTAACTGGATGTTCATCAATATGCTCAAACTTTCAATATGCTTGTATGTTAATAATGTGAAGTTCTACTTATAGGCTCTACTTATAGGCTCTCACTCTCCACACTCATTGGCCCACTCCCTTACTATTCAAATTGATGGATTCTTACTTCCTACTGTTTCCCCAAGTTAAGAGCCTTGGCGTCATCCCTGACAGCACACACTCCCTTCCAATCCCCCATGAGTAATATTTCACACTCGGCTTTCTCTCGGCTAATACTAGCCTACTACAACTAGTAGTAGTAGTAGTCCACTACTAATCCACTACTACAACTAGTAGTAGTAGTAATAGGCTAATTAATAATATAATAATGATTATTATATAATTGATGTCCACTGGACAGAATGGTTGCAGAGCTTGAGCAGCGGTTTTGCAGTGTAGATTGTGTATACATGTGTAAATTTAATGGTGAGATACAATTGAGTATCTCTACTAAATCTGTCCAAAAGTGGGAAAATTATATTCCGGTTCTTGTTCCTTATTTTTTTTTTTTGGATATTTTGATTTTTGGGATTTTTTTTGATGAATGTCTACTACATTCACTCATTCGTTCATTCATTTTCTACCGCTTTTTCCTCACGAGGGTCCCAGCTGTCTTCGGGCGCGAGGTGGGGTACACCCTGGACTGGTGGCCAGCCAATCACAGGGCACATATAGACAAACAACAATTCACACTCACATTCATACCTATGGACAATTTGGAGTGGCCAATTAACCTAGCATGTTTTTGGAATGTGGGAGGAAACCGGAGTACCCGGAGAAAGCCCACGCATGCACGGGGAGAACATGCAAACTCCACACAGAGATGGCCGAGGGTGGAATTGAACCCTGGTCTCCTAGCTGTGAGGTCTGCGCACTAACCACTAGACCGCCGTGCCGCCACATTCACTCATATCACTCATATTGATATATTCATATTCACTGTGCTCCATCACCAATACTGTAAGTATTACATGTTTTCACGAATGTGCCTGTTACTACATGGTTGCAGCATGGATATAAAACCTTGTTGGAGGTGTTTTAATATCAGTAGTTCTAGACGGGATAGGTGTGTCCCATTATGTGCATTCTTACCTACCTCTTTTTAGCGTTTTTTCTATCTTTACAACTCAGAGAAAAGAATTTCACATAAGAATTGTGGATGATGAAGTTCCCAAAAAAGTGCACTTTACCTTTTTAAGCTTTTAAACTGAGTGTAGAAGAAAGTAGTAAGAATTCAAGTCAACTTGCTCCTTTCACTCTTTGACTCAGTGCAGTGTGATGGTGATGTGATGCAATGTCTACACCTAATCCACGGTTTGTCATTATTTGTTGTTTTATTTGTGTCACCATTTTATTCAATCATTCATTTTTTTAAAACCGCGATGCAATGAGGGACGCCTGTACATGCTTAACTGGAAACAGATGACTTCAATGGGTGTTATTGGGTGTCATCATATCATTTTTCCATACATTCATCTCCCAACTTCTGGGTCATTTCTCTCCCAGCACTAAAGGACCGGGACCGAGGACACGAACACTCGAGCGCATCCTCCTCACAAACCCTGAATGGGAACCCAACTTTTCCCGGCCCCCCCGGCATGACCATCATTCCTCGGGGACCAAATATCCAGCCTAGTGCGTCCCACTGCGCCACCTCTCCCGCATCCCCGACTTTAAACCCCAGCAGCTCAGGGTCAGTGACATCACCACTTCCTTCTCAGTGCTGTTGAATGTGCCTCAAATGAAGGATCTTAGAATTACCATATGAATAAATAAGCCCAGACAGAGAAATTGTGTAGCTATTTATTCTTCCTGAGTATTTATTTTACTTAGGACCTGTGGTTTGTCATCCTTCAGATCTCTCTCTGGGGAGATGGATGAAACTGATGCTCTTCGTTCCAAGCGCTTCACTGAAGACACCATTTCCCTCGTTCCCTCCACCGCTGAGTCCATCATAGTGGAAGGTAAGCTGTCCACCTTTTTGCAGCCTGGTTCCTGTTCAGTCTGGAGGGGCTGGAAGGTGTTTTCTTATGAGGTCCGTGAGGTCCGTCAACAGCAACTCACTCCCCACTTGGTGTCCTGAGAGGAGTTCTGGTGGGATTTGGGTGCTGAGGAAAGTAGTTCCAGCTAGTTGCTGGGGACAGATAAGTAAAGAGTTTGGATTCTCAAAACAATATGGCTTCTAAAGCATCATACATTTGCATTACTGCGTACTATAAAAAAAAAAAATCAGACCTCGCAAATTATGTTCTCTGCCGTTGCATCACTTGTAGCTCCCGCCTGTCCATTGGTACGCACATTTGCTTCACCAGTTTCACAGTGTACTGCTGGGATAGTGAAAGTAAACATGTCTGTCTACATTAATAGTGATGACAACATTCCTTTTAGCATGAAGCCAAAGGCATATCTTTATGAACTGGAATACACGGATGCCGAACTTAGTCAGACAGAATTTGGTGCCAACAACAACATCTACGCTGCTCTCCATGCACCTCTTAAGAGATATGTAGTCACAAGTCTAAGATGATGTTTGTGAAATTGACAGCATTGAAGTTACAGTATGCATTACCGACACCTAAAGGCCGACGAGAGTAGTACATCATATACTTACATATGAAGAGCTTTCAACCAAAAGGCGCTAAATCCATTTTGACTGATTTCGAGAAAATCAATGATTTTTAACTACGCACATATCAATCTATTTGGTCATCAAGTCTATATTGCAAATGAAAGAGCTATCAATATAGGTCATAAAAATGCATGCTATAAAAATCCTGCACACACCATGTATTTTATATATTTTTTTTATTATTATTTTTTTTTTCGGATTTAGTGCCTTTTGGCTGAAATGATGGATTTAGCGCCTTTTGGCTGAAATTTGAAGTCACCTTTAACTTCTTCAATGGCATTGTTGTAAAAGAATGTAAGGTGCTTTAATGTGCTATGCTAATAAAATAATTACAACACAGAAGCCATTCTCAACATACAATACAAAATAATTATTATTAATTAAATTAATGAAAATGTTATTAAAAGCAGTGCTCATATTTGACTGCACCATGAAGGTGACAGTGACAAAAATCATCTCATTCCAAACTCTTTACATTGTATGTTTTTTAGTACAAGTAAAATAATGTTTCTCATGAAAGTTGGAGGTGTCAAGGTAGAGACATGCCTTTTATGGCGTAAAAAAACTTCCATGTTACAGAATACTGTAAAAACACAATTTGTGTTCTCCTGAATTGCATAACATACTGTAACTATCATACGTGTACTTAATGTACACAAACAAAACAGGATGCGCACTGATACTGGTTTTCTGTATGTGCAGTGCCAATTGTATTCTTCTCTCTGATTGGTCAGATTATCAATAGATGGGAAACTTGGGCCAATCAGAATAAAGAATAAAGAAAGGGATTTAGCTCCTTTTGGTTGAAATCTGAAATGGAAATAGCGCCTTTTGGTTGAAAGCATACATTTCATATCACTTTTTTTCATATTTTTTAAAATGATTTCAAGACCAAAATATGTGATTTGGATACACATGACAGAGGTCTATTAAACTCATGAAAAACATGCAACTTAGTGAAAATTGGATTTAGCGCCTTTTGGTTGCAAGCTCTTCATATGTAGAACTGTGTAGCCCGTCACACAGACTTGTACTTGTGCTTTTTTTGTATTACTAGTGTTCCAAATGACAGTATAAACACCTGAGTCATTTACGGCGTCGTGCTTTTGTTCTCTCCTGTTCTCAGATGCTCACTATGCTGCAGTACGGGCTGATCTGGAGTCCGATGCGCAGGACCTGGAAGCAGAGTCCTGGAGTTTGGCAGTTGACCAGCAGTATGCTAGGAAGCACTCGAAAGAGGCCACAAAGAGACAGGATGTCATATACGGTTGGTGCTTCTATTACTATTACATCAGCAATGAATGCTGGCCATTTGTGATAACCTATATAAAACATAAATATTAATTAAGGCTGTCAATCCATTCAAATATTTAATCACAAATATATGCGATCTGATATTCATCCTGATACATCGATGGGTCAAGATACGATTAAAAAACGCAAAAATCTCAGTTAGGATCTGCTCTAGTTACAGACAGGCATTGCCAGGGACAGCTGTTTGGGGTTTTGTCAATGTGACCATGACTGAGGACAGCAATGGATGGAAATGGCATCAGCATTTTCAACGCATCAGCAAAACATACTGTACATTAGAGCCATCTAATTCATCTTATTGTGTAAAACTAAGACTGGTACAACATCAAATTAAAAGCCCTAAATGAATAACAGAGCCAGCATCCACCAGTGCCAGCCTGGACTTTGTTTTTCGGGGAGGTGCACCGAGCCAAAATGCACATTGGCATTTGGCATTGACAAGGTCCTCACAACTTTTTCATTCATTTTTTATCACTTATCCTCACAAGGGTCATGGGGGTGCTGGAGCCTATCACAGCTGTCTTCGGGCGAGAGGCGGGGTACACCCTGGACTGGTGGCCAGCCAATCACAGGGCACATACGTATAGACAAACAGCCATTCCCACCCACATTCATACCTATGGACAATTTGGAGTCACCGACTAACCTAGCATGTTTTTGAAGGAAACCGGAGTACCTGGACAAAACCCACGCATGGGGAGCACATGCAAACTCCACACAGAAATGGCCAAGGGTGGAATTTAACTCGGGTCTCCTTGCTGTGTGGCCTGCGCGCTAACCACTCGATCGCCGAGGACACTCGAGCGTCCTCAACTTATGCATTCCCACATAGTACACTAAACCTCGGATATATCGGACTCGGATATATCGGAAATTCGCTCACAACGGACAGATAAAAAAGAACCGATTTTTCTGTAATGCATTTCCAATAAAAATTCATTGCATACGTATATCGGATTTTTTATAACGGATTTCGGACAAAATCTCCAGTCCCGTTCCAATGCATTTCCATGAAATTTCCCTCGCATATATCGGATGGCCGCATCGTGGCGCTCCGATTCGCCGAATCGTGACAGGCCGCTATACGACGTCATTTGCAGCGTTTGCAGCGTTGCCTGCGCGTCCAGGTACATTGGAAACATAGTCAAGGAAGTGCCTTTTTATAACGGATAAAATCCCATTTACGCATATACCGGATATAAATCCGATATATGCGTAAAACGGACATTTTCCGGTATACGCATATAACGGATTTCGCTTATATCGGACAAAACCAGTGGGAACAATTGAATCCGATATATCCGAGGTTTACTGTATCAGCATTATGGAGCAAATATGAGGTGAAAGAAAAAGGGGAAACTACAATATTCCATCTGTGCAGCGTGGGAGAAAGTTACATGGTGCTTTCTCCATTTGCATTATACATGCAAAACAAAAACTTTAGGTTTTCTGACTGTATGTTGTTGGAATAAAATGATGGCCCATATTTGGAAAATTGATATTCCTATACAAAGAATTTGATGTAGTTATTTGATTTTTTTTTTTTTTCATTGTGCTTGAATGTTTCCTGCTGTCCTGTGCGTGGGACCACTCACTGTGCTCTTTTAAGAATTCTATAATGTTCATGATTCATGTTTACATCAACAAACGTAACCTTTGAATCATATCAAATCCTTTGTACACTGCATCGAATCATTCTGCTTTAAAAATATATCATTTTTTTAATCATATCTTAAAGGGGAAATGCACTTTAAAAAATAAGATTTGCCAAACATTCACAAAACAAGTTAATTTCAGCTATCTTACAATGCTGTCATTGGGATACACCTATACACGTCTTGTGCTGGAAGACACAGACATCCTAAGTGTTGTTGCCGCTGTTGTTGACAGAACTAGCAAAAGTATGTGTATCAATGCGCTGAGAAAATAAGTTTGGTAGTGTTTTAAATCATCCAAATAGGGCAATACTGCAACTATTCCATGTTATCATCCGTGTACGTGTTAATGCATGATCACAGCATGGATATCAAACCATGCAACCTTGGTAGAGGTTTATTATGAGGGCTTCATAGTCGAAATATGTTTTCTTGTGTTATAATGCATGGAAAAGGAAAGAAATTTGTTGGTGTTTCACATGAGGATTGGGAATGATTGGCAAAATTCCAAAAAAGTGCAGTTCCCCTTTTTAACCTGTGTATCTAGATGCGTATGGAATCATTTACCATCCATCCATTTTCTACTGCTTATCCTCACGAGGGTTGCAGGTATGCTGGAGCCTATCCAAGCTGTCTTTTGGTGAGAGGCGGGGTACACCCTGGACTGGTGGCCAGCCAATCACTGGGCACATATAGACAAACAACCATTCACACTCACATTCATACCTATGGAAAATTTGGAGTGGCCAATGAATCTAACATGTTTTTGGAATGGGGGAGGAAACCGGAGAAAACGCACGCATGCATGGGGAGAACATGAAACTCCACACAGAGATGCTGCATCCCTATATCATACATAAAATTGTCTTTCTGTCTGTGATTAAATATGAGTTAACGATGGACACAATATGATTAATTGCAATTAAATGTTTTAATCAATTGACAGCCAGAGTAAATAATAATAATGTCCCAGCATACACGGATGCACTGTTGCCAAGACCAAAATGATATTTATTGTAGTGATGTCACATGTCGCTTTCTACATCTGCAGAGCTGATGCAGACCGAAATGCATCACGTGCGGACGCTGAAGATCATGCTGCACGTTTATGTCAAAGAGTTGAAGGAGACCCTCCAGCTGGATTCGGGCAGGCTGGAGTGTCTCTTCCCACGTTTGGAAAACCTCCTGGATCTCCACATGAACTTCTTGTCCCGTCTCAAGGAACGGCAGCGAGACAACATTGTTTCTGCCACCGAGGGGAACTACACGGTGGACAGAATAGCGGACGTACTGATTGCACAGGTAGACCAGAGGCCAACTAAAACATGCAAATGCTGAGCGGCCCTTTTGGTTTTAGTTTTGACAATGTTTTTGGTGTGCAGTTTTCAGGTGAAATAGGTGAGAAGATGAAGGCTAGCTACGGTGATTTCTGTAGTCACCACTCTGAGGCCATGGGCTACTACAAAGAACAGATGCAAACAAACAAAAGGTTCCACAGCATCATCCGGGTGAGACGCTTCTATCTGATTGTTTTTCTACAACGGTAGAAATCTCCTTGGAGTCAATGTTATATTTTCTCCTCACAGAAAATCAACAACCTGTCCATTGTGCGAAGGCTAGGAGTGTCCGAGTGCATTCTGTTGGTGACCCAGCGCATTACCAAGTACCCCGTCCTTGTGGAGCGCATTCTGCACAACACTGAAGGTCCTTTGCATGCATTTTGTTGTTTTTCCACTGAGAATAAAGTGTGTTTTTTTTAGATTTGTTTGGCTTATTTCCCTTAGTGGGTTCTGAGGAGCACGCTGACCTGAACCGAGCACTCGCCTTCATTAAAGACACTATTGTTCAAGTGGACGCATTGGTTAACCTGCACGAGAAGACGTGTCGCCTTCGTGACATCCACAACAAGATGGAGCCCAAGGCGCTGGGGAAAATCAAAGATGGCCGAGTGTTCCGGCGGGAGGACTTGGCACAAGGTCGGAGGCGGCTGCTCCACGAGGGGACCGTCAACTGGAAAGCTGCTTCTGGCAGGCTCAAAGGTTGGGAATATGACACAATAGAGGAAACGCTTCGACCAAGTAATGATATTATGCATGTCATCATTAGGGATGGCAAAAATAGATTTTTCAGCCCTAATTGTTGACCTCATCTTATTTTATTTTCCTTTCAGATATTCTTGCAGTTCTCCTCTCAGACGTGCTACTGCTGCTACAAGAGAAGGATCAGCGATATGTATTTGCTGCAGTGGTGAGTAAGCCTATGGGAATGTACTCCACATGTGGCCACGGGGCCATTTACCGCCCACGGGTGCACTTTTATTGGCCCCACAGCACATTTTAAAATTATCATTGAATTTAAAGAAAACCAAGAGAAGAAAACTGCAAAAATGGAAACAAATTAATTAATCTAACAAGTTACAATTTTACCAGAATAACAGTATAATACTGTGAGGCAATATAGTTGCGTAAAGTGGAAATATTAAAGATATTTATATAAGTTGTAATAAAACGAGTGCAAATGTGTAAAGTTGTAATTTTGGGGGAAAATTTGGATGTGGAAAAGGTTATAATGTTCGTGTGATTAAAATGAAAATATTATGGCAATAAAGTCAGAAAATGTCCATGAAGAAAACTGAAATGGTTGGAAAATAAAAATTAAAAAACAGACTATTGAAGAAGAAAGTAGAAATGTTTTGAAGAAAAAAAGCAAGCGTAAAAATGGGAAAAAAGATTGAAGTTGATCCTAAAATAGTTTTTTTAGGGGAATGTATACTTTATAACTTCTTAGCATTATTTATGTGGCCCTCGCTGGAAAATGTCTGGACCCCCCTGGCATATGTCCTGAAGTCATATTTAAAATATTTTTCATAGGCCCTTTAGAATGTGACACTTTAAATTCCATCAAGTAAATACCCTAGTGTGGCATGCAGGTGACATGAAACAGTGTTGACGCTACTGGGCATCAATATTCTGCTTTCCCTGCACTAGGACAACAAGCCGTCGGTCATCTCTCTTCAGAAGCTGATCGTGAGAGAGGTGGCCCATGAGGAAAAAGCCATGTTTCTGATCTGTGCCTCCTCCAACGAGCCGGAGATGTACGAGATCCACACCACCTCCAAGGAGGAAAGAAACACGTGGATGGCACACATCCGGCAAGCCGTAGAGAGGTAGGCGCGACACGGCGCACTTTCCACGACGACAATTGATTTGGCCACAACTCGACTCATGTATGTACCGTCCCTGATAGCTGTCCTCATACAGAGGAGAGACTGTTCAGTGAGGAGGAGGAGGAGGCCAGAGCTTCCAGGTTGAAAGAATTTCAAGGTACCGTCCCAATTGGTTGGAAATGAAAGTGTGCTGTTGACCTGCCCAGCCACGAGGGGGTGCTGTTAATGCATTTATGTACATAACATAGCTGTCACTATTTTTCTATTAGTACTACTACCATTGGCCTATTTTTTAAGCCCCCCTAAATAATTTTATATTTTGTATAGATTTTTTTTTTTTTTTTTACAAAAAAAATCTGACAAATGTCATATAATAGGGCAAAAGCAGGCTAATAAGCAAGCTAATAAGAAGGCTAATACTAGCCTACTAGTAGTAGTAGTAGTAGTACAGTAAATCTCGGATATATCGGATTCAATTGTTCCCACTGGTTTTGTCCGATATAAGCGAAATCCGTTATATGCGTATACCGGAAAATGTCCGTTTTACGCATATATCGGATTCATATCCGGTATATGCGTAAATCGGATTTTATCCGTTATAAAAAGGCCCTTCCTTGACTATGTTTCCAATGTACCTGGACGCGCAGGCAACGCTGCAAACACTGCAAATGACGTCGTATAGCGGCCTGTCACGATTCGGCGAATCGGAGCGCCACAATGCGGCCATCCGATATATGCGAGGGAAATTTCATGGAAATGCATTGGAACGGGACTGGAGATTTTGTCCGAAATAGGCGAAATCCGTTATAAAAAATCAGATATATGCAATGAATTTTTATTGGAAATGCATTACAGAAAAATTGGTTCTTTTTTATCTGTCCGTTGTGAGCGAATTTCCGATATATCCGAGTCCGATATGTCCGAGGTTTACTGTAGTAGTAGTAGTAGTAGTAGTAGTAGTAGTAGTAGTAGTAGTAGTAGTAATAGAAGTGCCAAATGTGCATTTTTGACAACCGGTATTGACATTTACATTAGGAGTGTAGAGTATATATTTTAGCTTTTCAACAAAACACGCTTTTCTTTGGTATTTGACTGAAAATAGTTAACAACTATGGCCTTGGGCCACCATTGGAGAGCATATTGCGTAATAAATGCAATAATCAGGAGGCTTTTTTTTTTTTTTTTTTACAGATTATTGTTTTCACGTGCTGATTTAAGTCCTTACTGTTGTTGTTGTTTGTCTAGAACGGTTGAGCCAGAAGGACGCCGTCATCGTCCAGGCACTTTCTGAGAAGCTGCGGCTTTTTGCAGACATGGCAGACTCTGTCACCGGTCTGGAGGACACAGCTTCCCGCTCCAAACTACTGTTAAGGGGTGACGCCTCAGATCTCCAGCAGGGGGAGACCTTACTCAAAGGTGCCATCACTGAAGGTAGGACGGACTGGATGATATTCACACTTGAGTCACCTTTTTTTGCTGTGATGTCTGCATTTCCGCTCCAATATTTTACACGACTTCAACCAAAATTTGCACCTTTTTGTTCATTCAGTGGAAAACCTCCAGAATTTGCTCCAATCTGGAGTGAGAGATGAAGTGCTGAATGAAGGGAGTGGCTCTGGACCCCTTCCCAGAAGAGCAGACACCTTTGGGGGCTACGACAGCAGCCCCGCCATCCTCACTAAGAGTGAGTCCAGTACACTTGATGTCCTGAAGAAACCCCCCATCTAATGGGTCGTACTTTTATGCACTTTGTGCCATAAATAAACTATGAATTATTAATAAAATGATATTTACCCCCACCAAAAAAAACGTGCTTTTGTTGTTTGAAAGGATTTACGGGCAAATGGAGATATTCATCGTTCGTGTGTGACTTGTGTTATCTTTATGTGTGGTCTCTTTGGTCTCACTGTTGTTTTTTGTGTGTGTGTGTCATTGTTTGTGTCTGTGGCCTTTGGTGTTCCTCTGCCAGATGGCAGCGTCAAGAAGAACTTTTCTGGTGAGTCCAGAAGCAGAGACCGAAGCCAGCGGGCCAGCTCTGACCCTCAGCTCAAAGATCTCTGTGGCAGCCAAACTCTGGAGCAGACGGTAGGATTGACATACACAAACACAATCTTTATTTCCTGTGTTCAGATTTCTCTCCCAATGTTGTCATCAGGAAACATTCATGGACAACTCAAATCTATCAACTAAATGCTGCATTATCCAGACCCGACAAGTGAAATGGCTCAATGTGCGGCCGCCACAGATACATTTGTGGCCGACTGGTCACCTGCACTCACAGACACATTAATGTCGGGTCTGCCAGAGAATAAGTAGAGAGTAAAGAGTTTTTGGGGACTCTGAAATGAAATCCTGCATGGCTTTTCTCAACGAGCGGGTCGCCCATCTCTGAAAGTACCCACGAGCAGCTTTATATGTGTTTTGGTTTTCGTCTGTATTTCTATTTTACTTCAGTTATCCCTTTTATGCTTTGATGCTTGAGTAATAGGCTGCATTCAACCATGAAATGGCATGATTTATTCATTCATATCATTTTGAAAAACCGTAATGGAGTGAAGCCCTGAAATTGGAAGTGTAAATGGCGAGGGATATTACAGTAAACCTCGGATATATCGGAAATTCGCTCACAACGGACAGATAAAAAAGAACCAATTTTTCTGTAATGCATTTCCAATAAAAATTCATTGCATATATCTGAGTTTTTATAACGGATTTCGCCTATTTCGGACAAAATCTCCAGTCCCGTTCCAATACATTTCCATGAAATTTCCCTCGCATATATCGGATGGCCGCATCGTGGCGCTCCGATTCGCCGAATCGTGACAGGCCGCTATACGACGTCATTTGCAGCGTTTGCAGCGTTGCCTGCGCGTCCAGGTACATTGGAAACATAGTCAAGGAAGTGCCTTTTTATAACGGATAAAATCCGATTTACGCATATACCGGATATAAATCCGATATATGCGTAAAACGGACATTTTCCGGTATACGCATATAACGGATTTCGCTTATATCGGACAAAACCAGTGGGAACAATTGAATCCGATATATCCGAGGTTTACTGTACTACTACTACTAGTAGGCTAGTATTAGCCTTCTTATTAGCTTGCTTATTAGCCTGCTTTTGCCCTATTATATGACATTTGTCAGATTTTTTTTGTAAAAAAAAAAAAATCAATACAAAATATAAAATTATTTATGGGGGCTTAGAAAAATAGGAAAAATAGGAAACGGATTTCGCTTATATCGGACAAAACCAGTGGGAACAATTGAATCCGATATATCCGAGGTTTACTGTAGTATGCTGTTCTCAGCTACAGTATGTTTATAAATATTTGCACTGTTTTCCATTTGATGATTTTGATAGCAAAAGATAACATTGCGTTCGCTGATGTTGCTTAGGTTCATGAAAGCCGCTGCACTCCAACCAGATGGAACCGGTTCTGGTCCAGCTCGTTCCCCGAGGCAGAGGTTGGCTCCACTTCTTTTATCCATCGCTTGTTTTTACATGCAACGTTGGCGGATTGAGGTGTTTAAAGTGTCATGGGTTGTGATATTTTAATGTGGGATAACCTTCTCTCTTCACATTGCAGTTCTTCGACAAAGTGCTAATGCTTTCACAACGGCTCTACAGTCTGCAGGTAACACAATGCCATTTGCACGCTGTCACGATGTTTATTCACTCACTGTACATACACTTTAGGTACACGCCCCATAAAAGACCTTGCACAAGAGCAATCAAAAACAGAATGGTATCATCTTGGTGAAGGCATAAAAGCATCTCATTTATTACAATAATCCATTGTTCCAGACCCAGCCATTATAAGTGAATTTCCGCAAAGTAGGATTTAATCTTAATGAATTGAATGTTTTCATAGTTATAACATAGAGAGCCTGTTTACAATTTTCTATATTTGCTTTTTAACAGTTACAGAGCCCTCAAGACATGAAATAACACCCCTATAGTCACCTTTGCATTTGTATTACCCAATATAGTCGACATAATCGGAAAATAAGACATATTGGACAATTAACATAACGTTAACAGTTGGGTTTTTGTGGACAAAAGGCTTTACACTCCTATTACCCAGTATAGTAGACAGAATAAGAGTAAATAAGCTGTGTAAAAAGTAAATAGAACTCCTGCTGGAGCAGTGTTGCGGTAAATGTGTTCCCCAGGAACCTTAGTGAGGAGTCTAGTGCAGGGGTGGGCAAACTTTTTGACTCGCGGGCCGCATTGATACATACTATACATTTTACACGTAACAGTCCACCTGGAATTATTGTATCTATAAAAATGTCATGCAATTTGCTATATGTCCCCTTTTCAAGGAGCTTTTTGTAAACAACAGACCACATCAAATAACAAAATTGATCAAACAGCTACTTAAACCATCAAAATGTTGGCTCAAGTCATGATCCCAGGTTGCATATTATTAATAATAATAATACACTTTATTTGTATAGCACTTTTCAAAATACTCAAAGACGCTTTACAGAAAAATGGACTTGAATAAAAGCAAGTAAACAGAGTAAAAGATACATTAAAATACAACATTCATTCGTTTATACGCAGTTAAAACATGGGTAAAAGCGGGGCACAGCAGTCAAGTTCATAAAATAAAAGTTCATTCATTCATTCATTTTCTACCGCTTTTCCTCACGAGGGTCGCGGGGGGTGCTGGAGCCTATCCCAGCTGTCTTCGGGCGAGAGGCAGGGTACACCCTGGACTGGTCGCCAGCCAATCACAGGGCACATATAGACAAACAACCATTCACACTCACATTCATACCTATGGACAATTTGGAGTCTCCAGTTAACCTAGCATGTTTTTGGAATGTGGGAGGAAACCGGAGTACCTGGAGAAAACCCACGCATGCACGGGGAGAACATGCAAACTCCACACAGAGATGGCCGAGGGTGGAATTGAACCCTGGTCTCCTAGCTGTGAGGTCTGCACATTAACCACACGACCCTGTGCCGCCAGTATAAAAAGTTAGACATTAAAAACAGATTTAAAGAGGTGGGTTTTTAGTTGTTTTTTGAAACTGGGAAGGTCAGGGCAAACACGCAGCGAATGGGGCAAAGAGTTCCAGTAGGGTGGGGGCAGCAATGGAGAAGGCCCTGTCACCCCATTAAGTTTAAATGAAATACTTTGGAAAGAACGGGCGGGCCGTATTCTAACACTTGGCGGGATGGATGTGGCCCCCGGGCCGTAGTTTGCCCACCCCTGGTCTAGTGCCTGCCTCAGAGAACACCAACACCCAGTGGCCAATGTAGTATACAGTACTACAGTTACAAATCCATTGCTTCTTCAGCCTTGCTTTTGTATTTTAGTTCAGATTTTTATATTTATAAAATGCATAATTCACGGCAAGAATAAGGACAATTTACTTAAATATGCATTGTTTTTAAAACATTCAGCCATGACACCGTAATCATTAAGTTTTAAAAAATGTTGGATGTTGGGAGGCACGTCTGTGCTTTGTTTTGAAGGTTGCGCCACGTAAATTTGACAAAGCGGCTATGCTTTTTGTGTCTTTATTTCCCTTGGCTGGTGTCAGGCCATCATCTCCCAGCAAGACAGCCACATCGAGCTGCAGCGCGTCTCGCTGACGGAGCGAGCCTCGCTACCCGGGCGCCACCGCGGCAACGTGCTCCTGGAGCAGGAGAAGCAGCGCACGCTGGCACTGCAGAGAGAGGAGCTCGCCAGCTTCCACAAACTGCAGTCTCAGCATCGGCAAGAGCAGCAGCGCTGGGAGAAGGAGTGCGAGAGGCACCGCCAACAAGTGGAAGCCACAGAGGCCAGGCTGCGGCAAAGGGAGGAGGAGTGCAGGCGACTGGAGGTAACGTGGTCAGACCTACCTGACAGTCGGCGTATTTGCGTGACTTGCACTTCGATTACATCAACAACAAAACAATGGATGCAGGAGCGTCTGGCAGAGGAGAGGGTGGAGCTGGAGAGGCAAAGGGAAACGTACCAGCAGGACCTGGAGAGGCTGAGAGAGTCCACTCGAGCTGTGGAGAAGGAGAAGGAACGCCTGGAACACCAGAAGAAGATCAAGAGGAAAACCATCGAGGTGGGAGAAGGCGTATCACAGAAGGCTAGTGTTTTGTAGCGAGCAGAGTTATTCAAAAATTTTCATCACATCGGAGCACACAGTATGTTCAGAGCTAAACTCTCATTCAAACTTTTATTAATTCTACAGTAAACCTCGGATATATCGGACTCGGATATATCGGAAATTCGCTCACAACGGACAGATAAAAAAGAAACGATTTTTCTGTAATGCATTTCCAATAAAAATTCATTGCATATATCGGATTTTTTATAACGGATTTCGTCTATTTCGGACAAAATCTCCAGTCCCGTTCCAATGCATTTCCATGAAATTTCCCTCGCATATATCGGATGGCCGCATCGTGGCGCTCCGATTCGCCGAATTGTGACAGGCCGCTATATGACGTCGTTTGCAGCGTTGCCTGCGCGTCCAGGTACATTGGAAACATAGTCAAGGAAGTGCCTTTTTATAACGGATAAAATCCGATTTACGCATATACCAGATATAAATCCGATATATGCGTAAAACGGCGGGGTATCCCTTTACAGCCTTGTCGCTATCATGGAATAGTGTTTAGAACACATGGCTTACACTGTATCGTGCCAACTTTGACATTGTTTTTTGTTTCCCGGTGTACCAGCAGAATAGCATCCTTTTTCAAAATGTGTTTATAGCGTACTTTCAGGCCAAATGCTTCTGTATAGATGTTCCTTCATTGCAGTCATCAGTGAAATGGATGCTACCTTACTCTTCTGGAAAAGAAAACAAACTTACAGTATCACTCGAACACATCCGGCAGCAACACAACAGTTTGGCATGACTACTATTTCGATGCAAAATATACTGAACCAAGACTTAATCACAAAAGGCTTTGGTGCTAAAAAGTCAGTTCCGTTTGGGGTTTTTGTCTGAAAGAGTTGTTGTTTCCAGCTCCCACGGCATCATAGTGGGTGTAATCATAAACACACACATCTCTAACCACTTCAAGACGAGCCAACGCCCCATCTACGTAGCTCAGCCCCCCCCCATTCTTCTTCTTTACATCTGTGTCCATCGTGGCTGGTTCCGTACTTGCAGCCCATTTTCCCCTCCTTGCAGAACAATGTGTCTCTGTAAGTTTCATGGGAAAGCTTTGACTCAGTACAGTAATCCCTCGCCACTTCACTCTGTGAATATTGCACCTTCACTCTCCCACCGTTTTTCAAAAGTATTCATTCATAAAGTATGGCCTGTTATTAGTCAAAAGTATGCATTTAGGCCGATGGTGTTCCCTCATTTATCATTCGCAAAAAATGTCCAGCAATATAATTGAAATCCGCAAAGTGGCCAACTTAATTTGTTAATAGTCATTATATACAGTAAACCTCGGATATATCGGATTCAATTGTTCCCACTGGTTTTGTCCGATATAAGCGAAATCCGTTATATGCGTATACCGGAAAATGTCCGTTTTACGCATATATCGGATTTATATCCGGTATATGCGTAAATCAGATTTTATCCGTTATAAAAGGGCACTTCCTTGACTATGTTTCCAATGTACCTGGACTGGGCAATGAAAAGAGACGTAAGGTAATGAGAATTTAACTTTATTGGACTCTGAGCATAACAAATTAATTAAGCTAGGCCCTGTTACGCCCTTCAGGCCTACGTTATTTCCAATAGTGAGGTTAAGATCTCATTCACTGCTGTGCTAGTATTATTGACGTCACTCACTTTTATATTTGTCCTAAATCTGGAGCCAGGAGAAAGACAATAGCCAGTGACATCAACAAGATTAGCATAACGATGCGGCCATCCGATATACTGTATGCCAGGGAAATTTCATGGAAATGCATTGGAACGGGACTGGAGATTTTGTCCGAAATAGGCCAAATCCGTTATAAAAAATCCGATATATGCAATGAATTTTTATTGGAAATGCATTACAGAAAAATTGGTTCTTTTTTATCTGTCCGTTGTGAGCGAATTTCCGATATATCCAAGTCTGATATATCCGAGGTTTACTGTATTGTAGTCATTCAGCCTGAAATGCCCATGCACACAGTCGCACTAGCATGTTTGGCTAAACTAACGGCCAACTTTTGGCCGTGTTTCAGTTCGCCATTTCGTCATGTTTAGTTCGGGAGGGGGCCGGTTAGAGCGTTACTCACTCCTCATGATGACGGTGTTACATTATGTCAATTTCTGTGTTTTAACAGCAAGTTCCATTTACATTGGACAATTCCGCGAATCTGTTAACTTGGAAATCATAGGGCCTTACGCCCCCACCCCTCCCGAAAAGCGTGGCGTGCGATGGCGAGGAGGAGAGCATAGCTGTGCTGGATGGCCCCATGATGATTCAGCACCCTTGTAATTACAAGCCTAGACTGAAACAGCCATGCACACAAGAGTGCTATTTGTTTGTTTGTGAGATTGCACTGCAAGATGGGACCTGAGGCCAGGGAGATGCAGGGCCGTGTCAGCACTTGGCGTCCACTGACATCATCCCCACACTGTTTTCTTTTCATTCAGCCTGTTTGTGTGTTTAGTACACACGCAGACGTGAGGGTACGTACTGCGTATGCTAACATTGTTGGCTCCACCGTGGGACTTTTCTTGGCTCCTCACCCACACCCACACACAATCAAAAACACATTAAAGTTCAGCCTTTTCATCAGCTATGACCCCGAGATGTATTCCAGCCTGATATCAGGATCCATTTAATGCCTACCATTAAGCATTAGGAGTCATCAGCAAACCATCGCGCTATAATTAGACCTCATAAAAGAAAGACGCCTCCTCTCATGTTTGTTTTATCTGTGGAGTTGAACACGTGTGGGAGGATGGAGCAAGTGGCGGCATGTAAAGACTTCGGAGGAGCGCCTTTCATGTGTTATCTCATTTGATAAGGAAGGCTTTGGATTTGGAGTTTTTATTCTCCCAGCACGGGCCTTCATTGTACAATCATCACGGTTATTGATGAACCATTTTCATGGCAGGTCATATGACTGAAGAAATTCTTTGCATACACACATGCTCAAAAGGCAGTTCCATAGACATGCCAGGCCAGTAGGTGGCGATGGCACTTAGTAGAGATTGATGCACTACTGTACATCTGTTACTGCAGCGTTAAGGTCTGCCATTACTCTGTTACTGTTGGGAAAATATACAGTCCCCCTTCGCTATATCAGGTGTTTTCAGAAATGAATTCATTCATGATGCCGTCTCGTGGTAGATGAAGGTGTATTATTAGGCGAAACATATTGAAATACAGTAAACCTCGGATATATCGGACTCGGATATATCGGAAATTCGCTCACAACGGACAGATAAAAAAGAACCAATTTTTCTGTAATGCATTTCCAATAAAAATTCATTGCATATATCGGATTTTTTATAACGGATTTCGCCTATTTCGGACAAAATCTCCATTCCCGTTCCAATGCATTTCCATGAAATTTCCCTCGCATATATCGGATGGACGCATCGTGGCGCTCCGATTCGCCGAATCGTGACAGGCCGCTATACGACGTCATTTGCAGCGTTTGCAGCGTTGCCTGCGCGTCCAGGTACATTGGAAACATAGTCAAGGAAGTGCCTTTTTATAACGGATAAAATCCGATTTACGCATATACCGGATATAAATCCGATATATGCGTAAAACGGCGGGGTATCCCTTTACAGCCTTGTCGCTATCATGGAATAGTGTTTAGAACACATGGCTTACACTGTATCGTGCCAACTTTGACATTGTTTTTTGTTTCCCGGTGTACCAGCAGAATAGCATCCTTTTTCAAAATGTGTTTATAGCGTACTTTCAAGCTAAATGCTTCTGTATAGATGTTCCTTCATAGCAGTCATCAGTGAAATGGACGCTACCTTACTCTTCTGGAAAAGAAAACAAACTTACAGTATCACTCGAACACATCCGGCAGCAACACAACAGTTTGGCATGGCTACTATTTCGATGCAAAATATACTGAACCAAATTGACCATCTACAGTAAACCTCGGATATATCGGACTCGGATATATCGGAAATTCGCTCACAACGGACAGATAAAAAAGAACCAATTTTTCTGTAATGCATTTCCAATAAAAATTCATTTCATATATCGGATTTTTTATAACGGATTTCGCCTATTTCGGACAAAATCTCCAGTCCCGTTCCAATGCATTTCCATGAAATTTCCCTGGCATATATCGGATGGCCGCATCGTGGCGCTCCGATTCGCCGAATCGTGACAGGCCGCTATATGACGTCATTTGCAGCGTTGCCTGCGCGTCCAGGTACATTGGAAACATAGTCAAGGAAGTGCCTTTTTATAACGGATACAATCCGATTTACGCATATACCGGATATAAATCCGATATATGCGTAAAACGGACATTTTCCGGTATACGCATATAACGGATTTCGCTTATATCGGACAAAACCAGTGGGAACAACAACCAGTAAGCCCCGAAATGAGTCCTGTCCATTTTAGGAAAGTACACTGGTAACTTGATTTTTCCTATTTATTTGTTCCCAAAGGTCAGATTGAAATCAGTTTGAAAATTTAAATCAATAGACAGAAGACAATACAAAATAAATATACATGACATGAAATGGATCAATGAACATATGAAGAGCTTGCAACCAAAAGGCGCTAAATCCATTTTGACTGATTTCGAGAAAATCAATGATTTTTAACTACGCACATATCAATCTATTTGGTCATCAAGTGTATATTGCAAATGAAAGAGCTATCAATATAGGTCATAAAAATGCATGCTATAAAAATCCTGCACACACCATGTACGTATTTTAGATATTTTTTTTAATTATTTTTTTTTTCGGATTTAGCGCCTTTTGGCTGAAATAAATTGGAAGTCACCTTTAACTTCTTCAATGGCATTGTTGTAAAAGAATGTAAGGTGCTTTAATGTGCTATGCTAATAAAATAATTACAACACAGAAGCCATTCTCAACATACAATACAAAATAATTATTATGAATTAAATGAATAAAAATGTTATTAAAAGCAGTGCTCATATTTGACTGCACCATGAAGGTGACAGTGACAAAAATCATCTCATTCCAAACTCTTTACATTGTATGTTTTTTAGTACAAGTAAAATAATGTTTCTCATGAAAGTTGGAGGTGTCAAGGTAGAGACATGCCTTTTATGGCGTAAAAAAAACTTCCATGTTACAGAATACTGTAAAAACACAATTTGTGTTCTCCTGAATTGCATAACATACTTTAACTATCATACGTGTACTTAATGTACACAAACAAAACAGGATGCGCACTGATACTGGCTTTCTGTATGTGCATGCCAATTGTATTCTTCTCTCTGATTGGTCAGATTATCAATAGATGGGAAACTTGGGCCAATCAGAATAAAGAATAAAGAAAGGGATTTAGCTCCTTTTGGTTGAAATCTGAAATGGAAATAGCGCCTTTTGGTTGAAAGCATAAATTTCATATCACTTTTTTTCATATTTTTAAAAATGATTTCAAGACCAAAATATGTGATTTGGATACACATGACAGAGGTCTATTAAACTCATGAAAAACATGCAACTTAGTGAAAATTGGATTTAGCGCCTTTTGGTTGCAAGCTCTTCATATAATGATCTTTTTAAAATAATTTTGACCGTTTTTACTGAAGGAGAAGCGTTTTCATAGTTTGTAAAAGTTTTTCAAACCTTTTTTTGGCAAATTGCTGCCACTTGCAACTTTCTTTGGCCCCATGACGGGTTATTTCCTGTAGCTGCTGCACTGAATACAAAGAAGGTCAATCAGTGAGTTGGCAAAACATAGGGCATGAGTCCAGTCATGCAACACGGTATGTGAAAAAAAGACACCTGTCTTTCATTCAAACCAGTCCACCGCAATGGGAAAGACCAAAGAGCGACCAAGGGACCCATTCATTTTCTACCGCTTTTTCCTCACGAGGGTCGCGGGGGTGCTGGAGCCTATCCCAGCTGTCTTCGGGCGAGAGGCGGGGTCGACCAAGGGACCCGAATGATAAAATTGGCCTGCACAAATCGGGAGTGAGCTTGGAAGAAGCTTGGTGCGAAAAAACAGTTTTGTGAAAAGGCAACATTTTAAAAAGCCACTTGTTCAACAGTGACCTACCTGTATGTGTGCTTCCCACACTTTTTGAGTTCTCCATTCAACCTCGGTCACCTCCTGTCTCCAGGCTGCTGTGTCATGTTACCTGAGCCTGTCTCCTTGTGGATGGGAAATAAAAATCCCCCTATGAGTAACGTTAACCTGCCCTGACCGCAGTACTCCACCTACATACCTGTGACTCCTTTCCTCACCCATCAGCCTGTAGCGTTTGTGTGCACAGCAAAGAGCACTTGGGTGGAGGGCGGATTCTATGGGACCACTTAGCATCTTTTGTTCGTTTTTCACCCAAAATCTTGACCATTTACACAGAAAATTCATCAATAGCTGATATTTAGACACTGAAGAGGACCTTTTTTAACAAATATTTTTTGCACCGTATTTCAGCCGCTAGATAGCAAGCTAACCAGTTAGCCTTGAATTTATTTCTCCTAAACTTAAGAAGCCAAAATATTACCACTTCCACCCGGAATGGGAGGAGACCATGCCGTGTCATGCAAGTTAATGCCTCAATGATTTGTTTTGTGTTGTTACTGCCACCTACATACATACGTATATGTACATACTGTATCACATGTACTTCAGGATATTTGAGTAATAGACCATAGTCAACCAATAAACAGCCATCATTTATTCATTCGTTCTTTTCTGAAAAAACGTGATACAGTAAACCTCGGATATATCGGATTCAATTGTTCCCACTGGTTTTGTCCGATATAAGCGAAATAATGCGTTATATGCGAAATAAGCGTTATATGCGTATACCGGAAAATGTCCGTTTTACGCATATATCGGATTTATATCCGGTATATGCGCGAATCGGATTTTATCCGTTATAAAAAGGCACTTCCTTGACTATGTTTCCAATGTACCTGGATGCGCAGGCAACGCTGCAAACGCTGCAAATGACGTCGTATAGCGGCCTGTCACGATTCAGCGAATCGGAGCGCCACGATGCGGCCATCCGATATATGCGAGGGAAATTTCATGGAAATGCGACTGGATTGGAACAGGACTGGAGATTTTGTCCGAAATAGGCGAAATCCCTTATAAAAAATCCGATATATGCAATGAATTTTTATTGGAAATGCATTACAGAAAAATTGATTCTTTTTTATCTGTCCGTTGTGTGCGAATTTCCGATATATCAGAGTCCGATATATCCGAGGTTTACTGTATAGCGAGGGACGACTGTATTCTCACTCAGGTCCAGAACAAATGAACCACGATAAATGAGGAGTGGAACCTGTTTATGCTGACACACAGAAAAGAGAAAGACTCGTGTTCATGTCTCATGTAAGGATTGAATGATTTAGTTTTAAAAAGTGTCCTTTCCTTTAAGAATCCCAAAACATCCCATGAATGAGAATTGAATGTTTAGGACGTTGTGATCGTTTCAGGCTCACAGTGAAAGTCGTTCTCAGGCGATCATGTTACGGCTGATCACCCGGTGCAGGTTCGATACCTCAGCCGGCCGTCACCCTCCTCAACGGGCTCCATTGTGCAGTGTTAGCCCAGGCGCTCGACCGGCTCGGTACGATTTGGGAGTATCCGTGCGGTTTTCTGGATGAGAAGAACCCGGCTGTATAATTAGCTAGCACAAGCCTGTCATTAGCAGAACCCGCTGGAAGACGGCCAGTGCTAATTGTTTGTGTGCTGTCACTCAGGGCTGTTTATGTTCCCCCGCTTCCGCGCACGTTTCTTCCCTGGAAACCTGCCGCTCGGGCTGCAGCTTGCCAGTCACCTTGCGCAGGGAACAATGGAAGGTCTATGCTAAGACCAGGGAGGAAAACTGATGGAGGAGGGGGAGGGAGCCGGATTGAACGAGGGACTTTTGCTGACTTTTTTCCCCCACTGAAGGGGCCTCTCTGCGCCTCGGGGCGTCCCATCATGCTCAGCTGCTAGAGCTGGGCTCCTAACACGGTCACACTGGGATGGGTTTGCCCTCCACGGCTTGTAAAAGAGTCATGGAGTCTTCCTCATCACCACGGGAATGTTCTTCGCCATTGCCCATCATGTAGCGTGTGCATGCAGACAAGAAGCTAGTGTTTGCCTTCCAACTGGTGTCGGTTGGCCAGTCTACCTTTCTGACCCGTGCCTTCTTCTTCAGGGAAACTCTGGCCAAATAAATACAGTAGAAATCTAAACTCTACTCCATCTTTCCAAGCAATCTTTGGTCAATGCGCATTTTCACTTAACTTTTCCATCTTCCCATCCCATCTCATCACTTACCCTTCCCCTTAGTTCCTTTTTCTGAATATGTTTTAAATAACCGTGACGGGATGTCTTCAAGTAAAGAAGAAACCACAACAAAGACTGAACCTTCCATATGGAGACAGTTTGATGAAGATGATGATTTCCAGTCCAATGGAAGAAACATGAAAAGCTATTAAATGCAGAATGGACGCAATGGATATGCTAAACAAGCCCAAAACTTTTTTAATATCACGCAACGCGCCATCAAATGGCTTCCACCGCTGTATAAAATCTCACTCTAAGATAGAGATAACCATAACATTTATTTTATATGGCCTCAGATCTCAGCAAAAGTTATGTCAAAGCACTTTTTATAAGGACCACATTTTACTTTAATACTTACTTTATACTTTAACGGGTCCCTGACACGATTGACCAGCTTGGCTTAAATATGTCACATATTGTTGGCAATTACATTCTACATGGTTCCATTTTTGAAAACAAACGGTATATTGGCAAACATTTGAGTAAACAAATGCTTCTCGAGGTTGATGGAGGACTTTCAGTTTAGTATATTTTTCATTCAACTACAGTAAACCTCGGATATATCGGACTCGGATATATCGGAAATTCGCTCACAACGGACAGATAAAAAAGAACCAATTTTTCTGTAATGCATTTCCAATAAAAATTCATTGCATATATCGGATTTTTTATAACGGATTTCGCCTATTTCGGACAAAATCTCCAGTCCCGTTCCAATGCATTTCCATTAAATTTCCCTCGCATATATCGGATGGCCGCATCGTGGCGCTCCGATTCGCCGAATCGTGACAGGCCGCTATATGACGTCATTTTCAGCGTTTGCAGCGTTGCCTGCGCGTCCAGGTACATTGGAAACATAGTCAAGGAAGTGCCTTTTTATAACGGATAAAATCCGATTTACGCATATAACGGATATAAATCCGATATATGCGTAAAACGGACATGTTCCGGTATACGCATATAACGGATTTCGCTTATATCGGACAAAACCAGTGGGAACAATTGAATCCGATATATCCGAGGTTTACTGTAGTTAGAATGTTGTATTCTGGTGTTAAACCATGCCAAAGTTTCCTTATATGGACGTGGCTGTAAACCAGACAATCTCTCTGGTACGCTGTTATTGTATTTGGTGATTCCCAGTAAGAGAGAAATATTTTCATCTGTCAAAGGCATAAATGTAGTTAGAATGTTGTATTCTGGTGTTAAACCATGCCAAAGTTTCACATCATGAGGGTTGTGTATTCATCCACGGTAAGTTAGGGGTCTCCAACCAGTAGATCATGAGCTCCCAGTAGCTCCTAAACACTTTTCAATTATCTCTCCAAATACTTCATACTTCATTTCACTATTCATTTATTATAACTCCTATACCCACTATATTAGAAAGTGGGGTTCGTTCATAGTTAGCAAGCGCTTTGGGCGTGTGACCAATCACACCGGAGTGAGCGTGCCCAGAGGTGGGCCATGTGTAGAATAAATTAAAACAGACCATACAGGACTCCACAACTCAATATACAACATAAAAGGGTCCAAAAATTAGCGTAATATGTCCCTTTTAAGAAAGTGTTTCAAAAAGATTAGGCAATGAGGACAGAGAAGGCAAAAACTTACCACTTCCACATGGAATGTGAGGTGAACTTGTTTTTGGAAACAAACAAACATAGTCAAGGAAGTGCCTTTTTATAATGGATAAAATCCGATTTACGCATATACCGGATATAAATCCGATATATGCGTAAAACGGACATTTTCCGGTATACGCATATACCGGATATAAATCCGATATATGCGTAAAACGGACATTTTCCGGTATACGCATATAACGGATTTCGCTTATATCGGACAAAACCAGTGGGAACAATTGAATCCGATATATCCAAGGTTTACTGTAGTAGGCATGCCGAAATGATGTGTTGCTGCTGGATGTTTACAGGATAGTAGTGATGCTGTAAATTGGTATTATTTTCCAAAAGAGGAAGGTTAAAGACAACAATGGGAGAAGCCAATGCAGTGAATGGATGGCGGAGACAGAAGATACCTTTACACCTTTTACAAGAAGCATTTGTATTGAAAGTATGCTATGAACACATTTTTAAAAAGGATGCTATTCCTGTTGCAGTACACAGGAATAAAAGACCAAGTCATGTCTTGTTTACACAATATCATCGAAACACGACTCCATGATAGCGACAAGACTGCAAAGCATTAGACGGCCATGTTTAATAATATTTTGACTATATTCTAGTAAAAAACAGAGCTGTTCTTTCCATTTGTGTTATGCTTGTGGAACTATTTCAACTTTTTAAATGTATTTTTGTAATTGCGACTTTATTCCCATGATATTTTGCCTTTATTTTCGTAACTTTTTCCACAACCTAATTTTCCAAAAATTACAAATTTATTCTCATATTACAATCTTTTCTGCAATTGTTTGTCAATAAAATGCCATTATTTTCCTTCACAATATTATATTTAATACAATATTTTTGACTTAATTCCTGTAAAATTTCAGGTGTTTTTTAATTTCAAGCTATTTCAATTTTCTTTTTATTCTAAAAATTAACAGCTTTACTTGTTGTTTTGTTTCTTTTTCATGATATTACAATAAAAAAAACGTCTTAATATTTTCTGCTTCATGCTGCTAAAATAATTTTTCCTCATCTCTGAAATTTTTGACTTTTTCTCGTTAGATTATAACTTTTTTCTCTTAACATGTGGACTTTATTCTTATTAAATGACTGCTGTTTTTGTTAAATTATATTTTTAGAATGTGCCACCCTGGCCCCACTTTGGACCCCCCTGCTTTGGTATCAGAAACATACGCAAGCACAAGATCTTATTATTGTGTCGTTTATGGAAATTGACTCAGGAACATATAACATACAGTAAACCTCGGATATATCGGATTCAATTGTTCCCACTGGTTTTGTCCGATATAAGCGAAATCCGTTATATGCGTCAGGGCTCTACGTTAAAAACAAAAATTACTTGCCCATGGGGAATCCTTAAGGTGAGAACTACTTGCCCGAACTTGCCCCATGTAAAATGAAAAGTGCCATAATGATATCATATATCAATATATGCTGATAATTCATCAGATAATAGTACTGATGCATTGTATTTGGAGGAATGTCTGAAAATTTGTGGAGATGTATTTAACATACATCTCCACAAATTTTCAGACATGCTACCTTACACATGGTAGTCGTAGTAAGCAGTGATATTTATAAGTTGTGCACCACAATGAAACATTATTGAATAGACACATTTGTGTACTAGTAAAGTGTTTTTAATCCAGAAAAAAATGCTCAATGGTCAAACAATAATTTGTGAAGCAAAGGTGAGAAAAATCCACAGAGAAATGGAAGCGCTAGATTTTGTAGCTTGTGCAAAATCAGCACTTGGTATTGGATCTAATGGGTGGTGTTTCATTGTGACCACTTCAAATTGTCACAGCAAAGTGATTCACTCACCTGTGCCATCATTTGATTTGCTGCCGCTAAAAAAACTTGTTTAGGAGGCACTGGTTCATCACTTTTTGCTGTTTTCCTTCAGAAGTTGTTGAAGAATTAGACGATGTTGGCAGTCGCCATGACAGATGTTTTCCTAGTAAAACGATCGCTGATTGGTTGATCGCGAACAAGAACGGGTGTGGGTAACACGCGGATTGTGGATTACGGACCGCGGTCTAAATAAACGATTCTGATTGGTCCATTTCAAGATTTGGAAGGATTGGTTTGCAAATTACCATCGGAATTACGCAGTCCGTGTTTTACCAACACCCAACAAGAACCACTTTAAAAAAAACTCTTGGCAGTACGGCATGCTAAAGTGGACTTGCCCGACGGGAATATTAATGATTGGATTTACTTGCCCGAATTTTGTTTTAACTTGCCCCGGGCCATCGGTACATCGTTATTGTCGAGCCCTGTGCGTATACCGGAAAATGTCCGTTTTACGCATATATCGGATTTATATCCGGTATATGCGTAAATCGGATTTTATCCGTTATAAAAAGGCACTTCCTTGACTATGTTTCCAATGTACCTGGACGCGCAGGCAACGCTGCAAACGCTGCAAATGACGTCGTATAGCGGCCTGTCACGATTCAGCGAATCGGAGCGCCACGATGCGGCCATCCGATATATGCGAGGGAAATTTCATGGAAATGCATTGGAACAGGACTGGAGATTTTGTCCGAAATAGGCGAAATCCGTTATAAAAAATCCGATATATGCAATGAATTTTTATTGGAAATGCATTACAGAAAAATCGGTTCTTTTTTATCTGTCTGTTGTGAGCGAATTTGCGATATATCCGAGTCCGATATATCCAAGGTTTACTGTATATATTTCTTTCCATTATTTCCTATGGGAAAACATATAAACCGTTGAGGTTGTACGGTAACAGAAATAATAGCATTAGCAGTGTAACAGTGGTGGCTGTGTAGACGGACACCGTGCGGTGTCTGTTAGAGGTCGCTGTGGATTAGATGATGAAATATTTATGTTCAGGTCATCTTTCAGTCTCTTTTGTAGTTGATTGTACAATGCACCGTTTGTTCCCGTTAGGCGTTTATGTACATGTCTAAACAGCCTCTTTAGGCTTTTTGTGTGTGTGTGTGTGTGTGTGTGTGTGTGTGTGTGTCGTCCTTGCGCGCCTTTTAAGAACACATCAAAAGCCCGCAGCAAACTTAGCGAAGCGTGTGCTCAGCAGAAAGAGCAGCATGTGTTTCTGATTCTCTCTGTGGCCCATAAATACGCCTTCTGCTCTACAGATTGTGTTTCTCTAATGGCACGGAGCCACGCCGAGGCTTTTACAATACGTGTGTGTCATGTCTGCTTTCAAGAGGCGCTGAGTCCACACACAACCCTAACCGCAGATGCACTATAAGCACTCCAGTGGTAGGTCACCTGGTCTTTACACTTACAGTACGTGATGTGCAAATGCCAGGGTGTGCTGGAGCCTGGGGTGCTCCCTGGACTGTTTGCCAGACAATTGCAATGCACATGTAGACATGCAACCATTCACACCAGTTCGCGTCCAATTCATTTACATTATTCTAAACTTAAGAAAGTTAAGACCCTCAAACAATACACAACGATGAGCGAATTCAAGAAACAACACAAGCAGTTGATGTTTGCTAAATACAAGGATGAAGAGTCTTGAACCAGTCATGATGTGGTATATATGAAGAGCTTGCAACCAAAAGGCGCTAAATCCATTTTGACTGATTTCGAGAAAATCAATGATTTTTAACTACGCACATATCAATCTATTTGGTCATCAAGTCTATATTGCAAATGAAAGAGCTATCAATATAGGTCATAAAAATGCATGCTATAAAAATCCTGCACACACCATGTATTTTATATATTTTTTTTTTATTAATTTTTTTCGGATTTAGCGCCTTTTGGCTGAAATGATGGATTTAGCTCCTTTTGGCTGACACAAATTTGAAGTCACCTTTAACTTCTTCAATGGCATTGTTGTAAAAGAATGTAAGGTGCTTTAATGTGCTATGCTAATAAAATAATTACAACACAGAAGCCATTACAAAATAATTATTATGAATTAAATGAATAAAAATGTTATTAAAAGCAGTATTTCATATTTGACTGCACCATGAAGGTGACGGTGACAAAAATCATCTCATTCCAAACTCTTTACATTGTATGTTTTTTAGTACAAGTAAAATAATGTTTCTCATGAAAGTTGGAGGTGTCAAGGTAGAGACATGCCTTTTATGGCGTAAAAAAACTTGTTACATGTTACAGAATACTGTAAAAACACAATTTGTGTTCTCCTGAATTGCATAACATACTGTAACTATCATACGTGTACTTAATGTACACAAACAAAACAGGATGCACACTGATACTGGCTTTCTGTATGTGCAGTGCCAATTGTATTCTTCTCTCTGATTGGTCAGATTATCAATAGATGGGAAACTTGGGCCAATCAGAATAAAGAATAAAGAAAGGGATTTAGCTCCTTTTGGTTGAAATCTGAAATGGAAATAGCGCCTTTTGGTTGAAAGCATAAATTTCATATCACCTTTTTTCATATTTTTAAAAATGATTTCAAGACCAAAATATGTGATTTGGATACACATGACAGAGGTCTATTAAACTCATGAAAAACATGCAACTTAGTGAAAATTGGATTTAGCGCCTTTTGGTTGCAAGCTCTTCATATATCACTATATTGACACTTACTATAGCACCCATTAAGCCATTGTATGGTCATATCACCTTGTACTTTGGTACGTGACAAAAAAAAAAACAACTATATTAGGAAAGCAGGATGTGAACAAATGTAACACTTACTGATTGTAAAAGTACCAGATGGAGGGGTAGGATTTAATAAGTTTTGCTTCTTCCTACTCCTTTTGGACATGTGGAACTGGGAACTGATTATGTGGGGAAGATGGCCAAGGAAGTCAACACATGCCACTTCCACACGGAATGGGAGGAGAGCTTTACACTCACGTCGGACATACTGTGGCTGATGATCTAATTTCATGTTGAATGGTGGAACATTACTGCTTAGTGGGCAGAATACTTCAATTCAAGTAAAATACTAGGAACATGTTGTGGCATGATTAGATAATATTCAAGTTTAGAAGATATGCAACTGAGTGTATAACAATTTTTTTCTGTAAAAATTGCAAGAGCAAGTACATATAGGAAGAAAGATGAAGTGAAGTGATTTATTGACCCACATTTTTTAAAGGCTTTAGTCGGCCATGTGAAATTATGTTGTGGTGCCAATCTGGCACCTGGGCCTTGTGTATTGGTGATTCATCAGCAGAGTTTCTCATCTGGTCCTCGCTTGTGCCTTTCTTCCCTCTTCAGGTGGGTCCTCTGTCCGGCAGTCTCAATGGGGAGCTCCTCCTGTCCTCTGGCCTCAGCAACGCCTCCAGCCTTTCTGAAACACCCCTGCCCCAGAAGCCCCTTGTGCGCGGCAGCCTCTCCGTGGCACCGGCCGACTACCCGGAGTGGCCCGAGGTGGCGTTGCGTCGGGACGCAGGCTCCTCCACCCTGCCACTGAAGACGGAGGTGCCGCTCCATCTGTTCAGCACCACCAACCAGCAGCACAAACTGGTGGGGGTGCAGCAGCAGATCCCCACCAAGCTGGCCGCCCTCAGCAGCGGCAAAGGGTCCAGAGTCAAGAGCGGCAAAGCCTCGCACCGTACTGACAGCACTGGTGAGTAGCCAGGTGCCATCATGACACTACAGTAAACCTCGGATATATCGGATTCAATTGTTCCCACTGGTTTTGTCCGATATAAGCGAAATCCGTTATATGCGTATACCGGAAAATGTCCGTTTTACGCATATATCGGATTTATATCCGGTATATGCGTAAATCGGATTTTATCCGTTATAAAAAGGCACTTCCTTGACTATGTTTCCAATGTACCTGGACGTGCAGGCAACGCTGCAAACGCTGCAAATGACGTCGTATAGCGTCGTATAGTCACGATTCGCCACGATTTGGCGAATCGGAGCGCCACGATGCGGCCATCCGATATATGCGAGGGAAATTTAATGGAAATGCATTGGAATGGGACTGGAGATTTTGTCCGAAATAGGCGAAATCCGTTATAAAAATCCGATATATGCAATGAATTTTTATTGGAAATGCATTACAGAAAAATCGGTTCTTTTTTATCTGTCCGTTGTGAGCGAATTTCCGATATATCCGAGTCCGATATATCCGAGGTTTACTGTAACTACAAAACAAACAAGCTCACAAAAAAGTGCAAAAGGTTTGCCAGAACCTCCGTGGCATCACCCCAGCTACTCTGAGCATGTGCCCGAATACAGCGCTGGTTCTCGTGACCTTCAGCGGCACGTCTGCTGTTTGCAGCATGTGTCCGAATATAGTGCACTTTGCTGGGCCACAGCAGGTGGCTCCCTCTGCCCTATACTCTGGTTCGCCTGATAGCAGTGATGTGGTAGTAGTGATTATCACATACTACAGTATTAATTGGCCCTGTACCCTAGAAACCGCCCATGAATGATACGGGAAAAGGCCGAAATGATACTGTGTCAAAGCCCAGGGCAGTGATACTGATAAAATATAGAGTTTAACCATGTCCAGTATCAGCCCCCGTAGCTGTTCACTCAGAGCGCGCTGCTCTGGTATCGTGCCCGTGAAACAACCAATCAGAGAACAGCGCACAAGCGTTTTTTTTGCTGCCATCTGTGCTCTGTCAACATGTCAGCGGTTGACACTCCCGGCGAAAGACAAATAGGGAAAATATCAAACAGAATATTAGAAATGGAACGTTTTATCACCATTAATGAGGAGGACACTCTTGAAATGATCGAAAAAACTAAAAATGCAAATACGAGTCGGAAAACCAAGGGCGACTGCAACTGCAAGAACGAACGAAGACTGGCAGAAAGTATTCCCCCGCCTGAGTTAGACAAATACGTGTCTATGTTTATTGTAACGTCATTGCCGACGCTATGGAAAGGACACGACTGTGATCGCTAACAAGCTTTTATTACACAACAATACTGGCTACTGTCGGCCGTAACCACGCCGTTGCAACCACCGCCAGCAACAACGCAACAGTGCTTCCTCAACACGACACGCCCCCACCCCTGGTGCATTCACAGTCACGCGGAACAGTCAGACACTCAAGAGCACAACATGTTAACATGAACACGTCAGCGTCGCTACATTATTTTATCAATCAGAAAAGAAAATGGGGATGAATACGAGCCTGATTCTCTCATATCAAAATTCAACTCTCTGGCACGTTACATGATGGAAAAACCAAAGTACGTGATAATAAGCTCATGATTAAATAGTATGTGATAATAAGATCATCACATGGTTTGTCTGGTATCAGGCCCAGTATCATGCCCCCGCGTGCTAGAATCCTTCGGTCTCGGGCTGATACTGACATTTGGGGACATGATACCTGGCCTGATACCACACAAACCATGTGATAACCTCTAATGATATACAAATAGATGGAATTGTTGAACTGCACTAGTCACAAATGCATTATTGATTGCAACACGCCGCAAGACATGACAACACCAGGATAGAATGTTGGATTTTGATCTAAAATCTGCATCAAAATGGAAGAACAATCCTGGCGTCGTATGCTGTGGAAGCAGACGACAGTGCCAACGAGAACACCACTTATGTGACTGGAATAGTCACCATAGTGCGTGCTGTGGGAAAAAGAGGCACGATGCTTGCCCTAGACTAGATGATCCTATTGTGGAAGATGCCGATGGAGACAAAAGTAGTGGAGGAGATAAAGGCTTTTCATTATAATGTTCTTGAACTAGTCAGGGGAGTGCATAGTAAGCTTCTTGTTGCGCATTACTTGTAGCAAAAGTCAGGTTACAAGCTGAAGTCAGCCATAACTGATGAAAAATATAAAACAAACATCCAAACATAGTATGGTGACGCTGTTGTGTAGCCCAAGAGATGTCAGTTGCTCTTTATTTGGCCAAGTAGTAGCCAAAACGGAACTGGCAATTAGCTTGTCAACACATCGGAAACGGCCAGGAGGTCATTACGCAACAGTCTGACTCGCTGGGTCGTAAACGCTACAACACCCAACAGGTAAATAAGACATACACAGAACAAATCAGGACAGGATAATAAACATCTATTCACAATAAATTGCCTCCCAGCATGCTTTGCGGCACTTTTTTTAATCAAAAGTTGCTAAAGTTACATGTTTAATTAGTGAACAAAATAATATATTTCCCAAATTGATATTCATTTACATTTTATCATTGCGCCTGAAAGTTTCCGCTTGGGGAAATGGTGGGATAGACGAAAATTCATGAAAACGTTTCATATTGTGAACATTATTTTTAATACTGTAATGTTTCACTTTAAAACGTCAGCCAAAAATAATACCTGGTTTAGCACTTGAAACACACAGCTAGCTATCCCGGAGTGCCCCGCCTCTCCCCACTGGGACAATCGGATAAATGTTTTGTAACATTTATTTTCCTAGCTTATTCCAAGCCAAACAAATGCTGGTATCCACAACTCACCTTTTCTGGTTCACAATGCATTTACTTCTCACATTACTAACTAAAAACCTGAATGAAAATCAGGTTTGCCCGCCTCTGCTGGGCCCCCCCAGCCGCATTTGAGGAGATCAGTGTGATATCAGTGATATGCCAGCTGTGTCAAGGCTATTTTATCTTCATCATCTTCCTCCTCCCTTCCACAGCGTCGGTGGACATGAAGCAGATTCTACCTCTGAAGCTGTCAGCCCGTGACGACAACGCCCTCAAAGCCAAGCGCTCGGTCAGCCCCCACCAGCAACCCCCGCTGTCTGCGCCTCCAATGCCTCCCTCTCTCCATCATCACTTAGGTACACACACACACACACACACACACACTCTCCCTCTTGAGTGGATTTCACACACCCATCTTTTGACCCCACCCTGCCGTTATTCCCAGCCCCTCCCTGTGTAAACAGCCATCAGTGGCACATTCTTCACTCTGATTAATAGCTGGCTGACACCCAGCAGCCTGCTACCACACAGTACCGGGAAAACAACACACAATCATCTTTTGATTCATTCATTCTCGAATCAAACCCTCAACAGATCCGCCCGACACGTCCGGACCGGATTCCCAGTCTACTGTCACCACCACCAACCACCCTGCAACTCTCCAGAAGCCTCCTGTACCTCCTGCTCAGCCCCCGCTGCAGTCGTCCGTACAGCTTCACTCCACCCCGGCCCACTCCCAGACCACCGGCTCGCTCCACTTCCAGCCCCAGGCGCAGCCACAGGGCCTCAGCCCCAACCCCCACGTGCAGGTGCACATGCAAGGCCCGCCGCCGCCACCCTACATCAGCACAGAAGACCTCAACAAAGAAGATGTCATCTTCTTCTAGATTCACAGCCTTGAGTCAAACAAAATTTGTCTTCTTTGAAGCAAAGTTATCCAAAGATGGCTGAAAGAGTCCAATGATGTGAAGACCAGACTTCCAGGTGCTGAAGCGTGGAAGGACCACACCTCAACAGGAAGTCCCAAGTGAAGGAACACTGTCTTCTTGATGTCTGAATGCTCCATTCCTGACTCTTGAATGAGCCTTTGTGGTTCTTTTTCTTACACACCAAACTCTATCTTACGTCATTAGATCTTTTATCTTCTTAATTCCGCTTTAGGGCCTTTTTTTTAATCAAGGTTCTGTTTCTCCGCTCAGACAAGCCCAGAAATGGGCTTAGTGGAAAGTGGAAAGCATCACACCTTGGAATTCCTTTTCTTAAGTCTTCTTTCCCTCATCCATCCATTCCGCTTCATTCAGTGAAGGTAGGGGGCAGTGCCCCCCTGGACTCAATCACACTTCCCCTTTCATTTTAAACTTTTTAACATGACCCCCCCCCACTTTTTTTTAACCAAGTGTGAAACATGAATGTATAAATCACAGATATACAGTAAACCTCGGATATATCGGATTCAATTGTTCCCACTGGTTTTGTCCGATATAAGCGAAATCCGTTATATGCGTATACCGGAAAATGTCCGGATAAATGGGATTTTATCCGTTATAAAAAGGCACTTCCTTGACTATGTTTCCAATGTACCTGGACGCGCAGGCAACGCTGCAAACGCTGCCGTATAGCGGCCTGTCACGATTCGGCGAATCGGAGCGCCACGATGCGGCCATCCGATATATGCGAGGGAAATTTAATGGGAATGCATTGGAACGGGACTGGAGATTTTGTCCGAAATAGGCGAAATCCGTTATAAAAAATCTGATATATGCAATGAATTTTTATTGGAAATGCATTACAGAAAAATCGGTTCTTTTTTATCTGTCCGTTGTGAGCGAATTTCCGATATATCCGAGTCCGATATATCCGAGGTTTACTGTAGTGCCTTGGAAAAGTATTCAAAAAAAATTTTCCAAGTACTCTGACCAGTTTTTGTGGAGTTATATGCACAAATGCTGAAAGTGGTTCTATGTTGCAGTGCTAAAGAATCTTTTGAAAAAGTTCCTGAATAATAATAATAATAAGGTAAAGTAAATGGCTGCATGAGTATTCACCCATTTCAGGTCACCGAAACATTTTTCACTTTGATATTAAGTTTTATTTTGTCTGTTTTTGTCAAAAATAACAAGTGAATACTTTTGCAAGGTACTGTCAGAGTTGGAATCCTGCTCGTCACTGCAGTGACGGCCATTGGCGCTTTTGGCCCACAGGCGAAGGAAAAATACTTTCCTATGATTCCGTCTAGCCGAGGCGCGCAGGACAAAAAGCCCGAAGGTCATTGGTGCGCACACGTTGGACCTGCTTCAACTCTTCTCTTAGTCACGTTTGGAGGGGGGGGGGGGTGTCACGCAACCACCTGCCTGTCACTCACTCGTCAGAGTGAGGTCACGCAGCGAAGCACTGTATCTTCTATGGCATACATGGTGGAATATTATCACAGGAGCGATGTTAGCGATTGCTTGGGGCCACATCCTAAGCAGGTACTGCAGGAAGCTGTTGACGAAACATGGGAATGCAGCCCCCCCCCCCCAAGAAGCGTGAGTGACTTGATGTATACAGTTTTATGTACATAATGCAATGTATGCAATGTCATTTGTTGCAGATTTTTACACGAGGTACATGTCTATATGTGCATACATTGACGTATTATCCAAATAGACTGTTTTTTTTTTTAAATTAATTGTTAATGTAGCATGGAGGTCAAGTGCACTGCCAGCCATTTTCCACCCTCTTCCACACTCGCTGAGGTGATGTAGCAAAAGCTTTCTCCATTCAGTCCGTTTCACCAAAGAGACAAAGCGTTTTTGGTACGCTTAGCCATGTTCTGCTTCAGTTGCTCATACAATGATCATCGGAATCCATACAAATGATAAAAGCGTTGTTGATGCCGCCACCTAACAAAACATTTCTCATTTTCAAAAAGGTTGCCTGTTCATTGTTGGCAAAATGAGCACTGAATTTAGCCCAATATTATTAATTCCTTAGCCAAATGTTGAGTTCAAGGTCAACTTTGTATTTGGTGAATGCATATCTTTAAGCTGCAATTGTAATTCATTTGTATGGGACCGTCACGAGGGGGGGCGTCCAAATTTTTTGCAGGAAAAGACGCAGGGGGGCCTTTGATACATTGTATTTTATTTACAGTAAAGCTCTTCAAAGTAATCCAATGTAGGTCAATTTATGCGAAGTAACCTGAACACAACAGCCCCATCTTAGCAAAGCTACTAAGCATCATATCTAATAATACACAATGAGACCTCACTGTCCATCAATAATTTGGACAATTAATTAGGACAGATAAAAAACAAACCATACATAAACCGAGGCAATTTTTCACATGGGGCAGAAATGTAAATCCAACTAATCCGCACCAGACACCAAAAAATATCAAACATGCATCAATTTTATAAAGAATAATTATTGTTTTTCATGCAGAAAACGATGTGAAATAATTAGTGCTGTCAAATATGTTGATGTCAGCAACATTTTGGATGCTTTGTTTGGCCATTCCATTCTACAGAAGGTTAGCATACAGGACACGCACATATTTATGCATGAATTATTTTTACACACTGCAAACGATGCGAAACTCTGAGTGTTGACCATCTCATTAATAAAGAATATATATTATTTTACACTTGCTATGGCCAATATCAAAATTAGAGGGCACCCAGACCACACTTTGAACACCGCTGAGCTCGTAACATCGTAACAGTTTGAACATCGCTGCCTCACTCTATCATGGTTTTTCAATAATGACTTTTAAAATGATCGCTCTTTTGTGGTTGACTACAACCCATTATTGTTCAAACTAAATCTGCATATTTAAACAAATTATAGCAATTTTTGCCCAAATTAAAAACATTGTCAAGCATAAATGAACAAAAATACATGCCACTTTTCAACTTGTGATTGTCCTATTCTACATTGATCACCAGACTTGATTGCCGGAATAATAATAATATTATCATAATAACGTGGCTTGCTGTTGCGGTCATAACCCACGAAAGGCTAAAAGTTAACTCTGAACCCCTCAATACTTTCTGTCCTGCTTTCTTAAATGGCTTATTATCTACATAAATGGATGATTATGTCGGTAGTAGGAAGCATAATGGTGACTATAGGGGTGTTATACCATGTCTGGAGGGCTCTAATCATGTCAAACGTATTTAGAACATGGTAAACTCGTATTTACTGCGTAAATATGAAATTTATGAATAAAGAATCCTACTTTGTGGAATTTCACTCATCACAGTGGAGTCTAGAAGCAGTGAACCGCCATAAAGGAGGGATTGTTGCAAGATTGGACATGCATGTATTGAGACAGAGGGTGAATCATTTCGGGCGTGAAGCTCTGTGTCAAAAAGTAAATGATCATGGAAAAAAAAATACTTTAGAAATCTTTTCAAAGAAGTTGTTGCAGTATTTGCTTTGCTTGCTCCGTCTTGTTAAAAGGTACCCATTCAACAAATGGCGAGTAAAACGGATTTTCCAGAGGGGAGGAAAAGATTCTCTGATCTGCAAATGTGCAGGTTTGAGAATGTTGAATGTGGAATGTTGAATGTGGAATATGCGGGCATCCACGGGAGTGCATTTTAGCTTCATCCTGAGATTCTACCCAATTATCCCAAACTGTATTAGTGGTGTATATGCACACATTAATATTTGTGATAAAACCACTCAACATATGGCAACATTTCCCAATCTGATCCACACTTTGAGCTATAAGGGTCCCTGGCATGATCCATCAACTTGGCTTCAATATGTAATATATTGTTTCTAATGATGCGCTACACAGTTCGTTTTATAAAGCGAGCGGTGAATTTGCAAAAATGACTTTTATAGTTGACGGTGCCAGCCATGTTGAACTAGCTCTCACTGTTCGGTCTCATTTCCAGGAGCGACGCCATCGGGGTGACTCCTCTCAGCTAAAGCAGAGTCAACAAACGTCTCTCGAGGTAGATGGTCAACTTGGTTCAGTATATGAAGAGCTTGCAACCAAAAGGCGCTAAATCCAATTTTCACTAAGTTGCATTTTTTTCATGAGTTTAATAGACCTCTGTCATGTGTATCCAAATCACATATTTTGGTCTTGAAATCATTTTAAAAAATATGAAAAAAAGTGATATGAAATTTATGCTTTCAACCAAAAGGCGCTATTTCCATTTCAGATTTCAACCAAAAGGAGCTAAATCCCTTTCTTTATTCTTTATTCTGATTGGCCCAAGTTTCCCATCTATTGATAATCTGACCAATCAGAGAGAAGAATACAATTGGCACTGCACATACAGAAAGCCAATATCAGTGCGCATCCTGTTTTGTTTGTGTACATTAAGTACACGTATGATAGTTACAGTATGTTATGCAATTCAGGAGAACACAAATTGTGTTTTTACAGTATTCTGTAACATGGAAGTTTTTTTTACACCCTAAAAGGCATGTCTCTACCTTGACACCTCCAACTTTCATGAGAAACATTATTTTACTTGTACTAAAAAACATACAATGTAAAGAGTTTGGAATGAGATGATTTTTGTCACTGTCACCTTCATGGTGCAGTCAAATATGAGCACTGCATTTAATAACATTTTTATTCATTTAATTCATACATTATTTTGTATTGTATGTTGAGAATGGCTTCTGTGTTGTAATTATTTTATTAGCATAGCACATTAAAGCACCTTACATTCTTTTACAACAATGCCGTTGAAGAAGTTAAAGGTGACGTCAAATTTATTTCAGCCAAAAGGCGCTAAATCTGAAAAAAAAAAATATTAAAAAAAAATATATAAAATACATGGTGTATGCAGGATTTTTATAGCATGCATTTTTATGACCTATATTGATAGCTCTTTCATTTGCAATATAGACTTGATGACCAAATAGATTGATATGTGCGTAGTTAAAAATCATTGATTTTCTCGAAATCAGTCAAAATGGATTTAGCGCCTTTTGGTTGCAAGCTCTTCATATTTTTCATCCAAATAGTGACACATAGCCAGTCAGTCACTCTTGTTTACATAATATCTTCTAAACACTATTCCATGATGGTGACAAGGCTGTAAAGCATTGTATATGTAATGTAAAGACAGTAAACCTCAGATATATCGGATTCAATTGGTCCCACTGGTTTTGTCCGATATAAGCGAAATCCGTTATATGCATATACCGGAAAATGTCCGTTTTACGCATATATCGGATTTATATCCGGTATATGCGTAAATCGGATTTTATCCGTTATAAAAAAGCACTTCCTTGACTATGTTTCCAATGTACCTGGACGCGCAGGCAACGCTGCAAATGACGTCGTATAGCCTGTCACGATTTGGCGAATCGGAGCGCCACGATCCGGCCATCCGATATATGTATGTGAGGGAAATTTCATGGAAATGCATTGGAACGGGACTGGAGATTTTGTTCGAAATGTGCGAAATCCGTTATAAAAAATCCGATATATGCAATGAATTTTTATTGGAAATGCATTACAGAAAAATTGGTTCTTTTTTATCTGTCCGTTGTGAGCGAATTTCCGATATATCCGAGTCCGATATATCCGAGGTTTACTGTATATGGATGTCTACTGTGGGGCGACGGCAAAGAAATCTGAAATAAACCTGGCTAAATACCCCTTTTATGCTCATTGAAACGTCATTTAAATTTAGCGCTTGCTTTCAAAAATGTAATAATCTAGAAATATTTAAGCAAAGTTGATGAATCCTGTCAGGGAGCCTTTAACACAGATCTTCTGTTGGACCTTCCTACTGTATTTGTCAGTCGCATCACTGTACACCTTTGACCTTCCAAAACACAACACTTGTGATGGAGCTTTTAATGTGTAAATAATTCTACTTCCTCTGCCAACTGTACACTAGTCACTTTGGATAGTAGCATACTTGAAGGGGAAAATGAATGTTTATTTTTATGCTTGTTGTTATTGTTTGTCAATTGACCTTCTAGCACACAACAAGTTTTGTATAATGAGATTTTTTTTGTATTCACAGCAAAATGTTAGAATAACCCATGGACACAAACTGCTGCCTTAGACAAGTTTTAGTATTAAAGAAAACAAGTCCAGGAATGATTATGTTGTTTTTGTGTTGTTGTTTTGTGCGCCAAAAGACCGACAGCAGCAAAGCTATTTAGTTGTGCAGTGACGGTGTGTAATTGTATAACGTGTAATTGTGCGTCATTATTTACATGTCATGTCCACCGCTCATGAAAGGAATCCTGACCACCCACTGCCAGCATGTCTGACCAGGACCACTCACTTATTGGACCACCTAATAACACAAAGCTCTATTTCAGGTGCCGCGGTCGCTGTGGTTCTGTTTGGTACTCTAAGTGTGTGTATGTGTGTGTATGTGTGAGACTCCTAACTGGGAAGACGCTGCAACAGTGGCCATTTTTTATTGTCTGCTGTCATTAGTGGCTTTCCTCTTGTCTCCTCTCAACTATTATTATTCCAGGCTGTTTCCTCCCTGGAGGGAAATGACAGATTCCTGCGTCTCTCCCGGGCTGTTTGGACCATTACATCCAGTCTCCACGTCTCTACGCTCAGGCGGCCTCCAGCTAAACAGTCCACCAAGTAACAACACAGTTCTCGCACATCAGTTCTCATAGAACTCGCATTGGTATCCAAATTGTGGCCCTGGGGCCGTTTGAAGGGCACGGTTGGGTTATTTTTTTATTGGCTGCCAGGAATACAAAAACTCAAATGATACATTTTAACTGGAAAACAGATACAGTAAACCTCGGATATATCGGAAATTCGCTCACAACGGACAGATAAAAAAGAACCGATTTTTCTGTAATGCATTTCCAATAAAAATTCATTGCATATATCGGATTTTTTATAACGGATTTCGCCTATTTCGGAAAAAATCTCCAGTCCCGTTCCAATGCATTTCCATTAAATATCCGTCGCATATATCGGATGGCCGCATCGTGGCGCTCCGATTCGCCGAATCGTGACAGGCCGCTATACGACGTCATTTGCAGCGTTTGCAGCGTTGCCTGCGCGTCCAGGTACATTGGAAACATAGTCAAGGAAGTGCCTTTTTATAACGGATAAAATCCGATTTACGCATATACCGGATATAAATCCGATATATGCGTAAAACGGACATTTTCCGGTATACGCATATAACGGATTTCGCTTATATCGGACAAAACCAGTGGGAACAATTGAATCCGATATATCCGAGGTTTACTGTAGTAATTTTACAAGAATAAAATCTAAATGTTAAAGGCAAAAAAAGGTTTAATCTTACAAGAAAAAGTTTTAATTTCATGAGAATAAGATTAAATTCATTTAGTAGCATACAGTTGATGTCTTAAAGAAACATGTTCTTTATGTAATATGCAAAACAAAAGATTGGGAATGATTGGGAAGTTAGGTGGAAGAAAAAGTTGGAAAAAACCACTAACTTAATTTTATGAGAATAAAGTCAAAATATTACAAGAAAAAATATTCTAATGAGAATAAACTTGAGATGAGAAGAATAATGCCACTTTTGATGCATGTTTCAGTAAAGGTACTATGAGACACTAAACAAAAGTTGTAATTTTTGGGGAATTATGTTGGGGTGACTTGTTGTAATATAGGAATAAAGTCATAACATTGTAAGATATCATAAGAAAATGTACAAATATTTGGAAAAAATTTGATTTGAGTTTGATTTTAATAAAGGAAAAGTCTCCAATGAGAATAAGCTTGTGATAATATTATGAGAAGCAACTACAAACATAATAATTTTGGGAAAATTAGGTTAAAATAATATTCTTTAAGGTGAGAGTTTAATTTTTTTGAAAATAAAAAAACGCAAAAAAGCCCCTCCGTGAATCACCACCTTATCATGGTGGAGGGGTTTGAGTGCCCTCGTGATCCGAGGAGCTATGTTGTCTGGGGCTATGTGCCCCCGGTTGGGTCTCCCAAGGCAAACCGGTCCGAGGTGACGGGACAGACTGAGTGATTCAGAAGACCCTTATGATGACAACAAAGAGGAGAAACCGCACCCTGCCCGGATGTGGGATACCGGGGCCTCACCCTGGAGCCAGGCCCGGGGGAGGGGCTCGCAGTCGAGCGCCTGGTGATCGGGCCTTCACCTGTGGGGCCAGGCCGGGCCCAGCCTGAAGAAGCAACACGGGACCTACCACCTACGGGGGCGTTGGTGGTCAAGGGCGGGTGCTTGGGCAACCTAGTCTTCGGCGGCCCAATCTGGTTCTTGGGACATGTAATGTCACTTCTCTGGTGGGGAAAGAGAGTTGAGATATTGCAACCTGATATAGTCGGACCCACAATTTGGGTTCTGGAACCAAAGGGATGGGTCGGAGGGGGGGGTGAAGTTCCATCCATCCACTTATCTGGGTCTCAGGTGCGATAGCCCAGACTTCCCGGTCCCAGGCCACCTCCTCAAGCTTCACCAGAGGACACCAAAGCGTTCCCAGACCAGCAGTGAGACATAATCCCTCCAGTGTGTCCTAGGTCTTCCGGGGCCTTCTCCCGGCTGGGCATGCCCGGAACACCTCACCAGGGAGGCATCCGGACTTGATGCCCGGGTCACCTCAACTGGCTGCTCTCCATGTGAAGCAGAAGCAGCTCTACTCTGAGCCCCTCCCGGATGACTGAGCCCCTCACCCTATCTCCTAGGGCGAGTCCAGCTACCCTACGGAGGAAACTCATTTCAGCCGCCTGTATCTGTGATCTCATTCATGACCATGAGGATGAGGACCGTGAGGATGGGAACATATATGGGGGGTAAATTGAGACGGTCCGGTACAGAGACCGCATTACTGCAGATGCTGCGCTGATCCACCTATCAACCTCACGCTCCCACCTTCCCTCATTTGTCAGCAAGACCCCGGGATACTTGAACTCTCCAACCGGGGCAGGACCTCCTTCCCAAACGGGAGAGCAATCCACCCTTTTCCAGCAGAGAACCATGGCCAAGTATTTGGAGGTGCTGAGTCTCATCCCAGAAGCTTCACACTCAGATTTAAGCCGCCCCAGTAACTGAAGGTCACGTCCCCATCAGGACCACATCATAGCAAATAGCAGGGACGAGATCCTAGAGTGGCCAAGTTGTTAGCGTCTTGGGGAAGACCTAGGTTCGAATCTCCACTTGGACATCCCTGAGCGGAGTTTGCATGTTCTCCCCGTGCATGTGTGGGTTTTCTCCCGGTACTCCGGTTTCCTCCCACATTCCAAAGACATGCTAGGTTAATTGGCGACTCCAAATTGTCCATAGGTATGAATGTGAGTGTGAATGGTTGTTTGTCTATATGTGCCCTGTGATTGGCTGGCCACCAGTCCAGGGTGTACCCCGCCTCTCGCCCAAAGACAGCTGGGATAGGCTCCAGTACCCCCGCCTCTCGCCCCAAAGACATCTGTGATAGGCTCCAGCACCCCCGCCTCTCGCCCAAAGACATCTGTGATAGGCTCCAGCACCCCCGACTCTCGCCAAAAGACATCTGTGATAGGCTCCAGCACCCCCGCCTCTCGCCCAAAGACAGCTGGGATAGGCCCCAGCACTCCCGCCTCTCGCCCAAAGACATCGGTGATAGGCTCCAGCACCCCTGCCTCTCGCCCAAAGACGGCTAGCATAGGCTCCAGCACCCCCGCCTCTCGCCCAAAGACAGCTGGGATAGGCTCACCGCAACCGTAGTGAGGATGGATGGAGATCCTAAGGGTCCCCAACTGGACTCCCTGATTTTCATTTGATTACTTGAACATTTATTCATTCATTCATTAATTTTCTACTGCTTATCCTCATGAGGGTCGCGGGGGTGCTGGAGCCTATCCCAGCTGTCCTGGTCTTCGGCAGTCAAATTGAGCTCTTGTGTTTATTAATTATTCATTTTCTACCGCTTATCCTCACAAGGGTGGCGGGGGTGCTGGAGCCTATCCCAGCGGTCTTCGGGCGAGAGGCCGGGTACACCCTGGACTGGTGGCCAGCCAATCACAGGGCACATATAGACAAACAACCAGTCCCACCACACTCCATTCTTTCCCTTCATTCATGGCAGAGGATGGAATTGGACTAACTAAAGTTAGTTTAGCAGGTTTAGAACATGTTTTTCTGTATTTTTCTCAAGCTGCTGCGCCTCCCATTTGGAAAACCACTTGCTTGGCATTTCTGACACTACTTTAATGGAAGTATTGCAATACCTACTCCCTAATCTTCAAATATTCCAACCCTCAGGGCAGATACATTTCCTCACATCCAGCGTTCCTCAGTCAACTCAAACCACTGAGGAATTGGATGTCGGGCCCTGGGAAGGAGTCTCGTCTGTAGTTATTTGGCGTCTGAGCCTCATCTGGCCACAAAGTTAAACAAACAGATGACCCGCACAGACAGACGTGAACACACAAAGACACACACAAGACCACTCACGGTTTATTCAGCCACATTGGAGACTTTTCCAGCATCTCAATAGGATTCAGGTCAGGACTTTGACTGGGCTCGCTCCAAGGTCTGTATTTGGTTTTTCTTGAGCCATTCAGCGGTGGACTTAGATGGCCGCACATTGTCCTTCAGCAGAATTCATGCTTCCGTTTATCACGGCAGTTTTCCAGGTCCTGCAACAGCAGACCATCACACTACCACCACCATGTTTTACAGTTGATACGATGTTCTTTTTCTGAAACACCGCAGAGCTGCGCTCTTGGGATCATTTTGGTTGGCCGGTCACTCTTGGGGAAGTTCAACACTGTTCCATCTTTTGTAGAAAAAAGCTTTAGAAATGGCTTTATAACTTTTTCCACACTGATAGATCTCAGTTCAGTTAGGTCTTAAAAGGGGGGCAATCCCTTTTTCCAACAGGGCCATGTAGGTTTGGATTTGAATCATGATAAGTTTCTTGTCTTTTTGAACCTTTTGGCTGTAGACCCCTGACTTGAGCCATCACCTCAAAAGGACAAGGTGAGGGTGGGAACACTGATGGATAAATTGAGATCTTTGCCTTCTGGTTCAGTTGTCTCTCTCCTCACCAGCGACCCTAGGAGGGACTGACCATACCTTGCCTGGGCGACCTGGTCTTCGGCAGTCAAATCGAGTTCTAGTGTTTATTAATCATTCATTCATTTTCATTTTTCTATCGTCACGAGGGTCGCGGGGGTGCTGGTGCCTATCCCAGCGGTCTTCGGGAGAGAGGCCGGGTACACCCTGGACTGGTGGCCAGCCAACCACTGGGCACATATAGACAAACAACCATTCACACCACACTCCATTCATTCAGAGGATGGAATTGCAGCCGTTTACGGTATGGTTTAATTCTATTTGAACATGCATCTGAATGCATTTCATTCATGAATTCATTGATAAATATTTATTGAACTTAACAGGAAGGTCCACTCCAGAGTACACCACATCAAGATCAGACCCTGATGAGGTAACTTTCCAACCGTCTAAGAAGAAGGTGAATATTTGACTGTATGACAGATGTGTCTTATGAATCATCTTTATTATGACCTCAGGCTGAGCTTTCCTGACTAATTGATTAAGAAAAAGAATGTTTAGGATTGGGTGTTTTATCTGTAGCGTCTACACACACACAAAAGCTGCTTTTGTGTCAAACCCACAAAGCACACAACGTCCTGAAGGTGATGCCACACAGATAGCCAGCCCAAGCCAGACACGCCTTAGAGAAGAATAACATTTGTGTGTATTGACTGCACTCACTACAGCAAGATAAGCGGTTTAGTAGACTTTTATCACTCAGATTACACATAGTCTCACACTTGTGTGCTTTATTAGTTCATAGTTCATCTGGGAATGAATGAAGTTTTTGGTTGATCTTTTATCTTGCGACAACAAAAGGAATCCGCCCCATTCACCCTGGAAAAGGTCAGCAAGGACAAACCGTAATCATCACTGCTGATAATCACAAGGTGTGTTCATAAGCAGCACATCTCAGATAATTATTGTGTACTTGGCATAGTGGTGAACTGACTACACTCTACCTACACAACTGCAACCAGGAAGTGAGGGATGCTGCCTGATTGGCTCCCAATAGAACTACAGTAAACCTCGGATATATCGGATTCAATTGTTCCCACTGGTTTTGTCCGATATAAGCGAAATCCGTTATATGCGTATACCGGAAAATGTCCGTTTTACGCATATATCGGATTTATATCCGGTATATGCGTAAATCGGATTTTATCCGTTATAAAAAGGCACTTCCTTGACTATGTTTCCAATGTACCTGGACTGGGCAATGAAAAGAGATGTAAGGTAATGAGAATTTAACTTTATTGGACTCTGAGCATAACAAATTGTTAATTAAGCTAGGCCCTGTTACGCCCGTCAGGCCTACGTTATTTTCAATAGTGAGGTTAAGATCTCATTCACTGCTGTGCTAGTATTATTGACGTCACTCACTTTTATATTTGTCCTAAATCTGGAGCCAGGAGAAAGACAATAGCCAGTGACATCAACAAGATTAGCATAACGATGCAGCCATCCGATATATGCCAGGGAAATTTAATGGAAATGCATTGGAACGGGACTGGAGATTTTGTCCGAAATAGGCGAAATCCGTTATAAAAAATCCGATATATGCAATGAATTTTTATTGGAAATGCATTACAGAAAAATCGGTTCTTTTTTATCTGTCCGTTGTGAGCGAATTTCCGATATATCCGAGGTTTACTGTATACAGTCACCTACCATACAGTATTTCCTTGTTTCAAATCATAAATGATCACTGATTTGTGGTTGACGATGGCCTATTCTTATCAAAAGTATTGAACAAGTTTTATGTAGTATTGTGGTCACTAGACATCAGTAATATTATGAGATTACTTTGCCTTTCATACTGCATGGAGACCGACTACCGAGCCAGCAGAGCCCAGCCGACATGCCATGGCTGAGATTGAATGAAAACAGGTTCACCTCACATTCCATGTGGAAGTGGTAAGTTTTTGCCTTCTCTGTCCTCATTGCCTAATCTTTTTGAAACACTTTCTTAAAAGGGACATATTACGCTAATTTTTGGACCCTTTTGTGTTGTATATTGAGTTGTGGACTCCTGTACGGTCTGTTTTAATTTATTCTACACATGGCCCACCTCTGGGCACGCTCACTCCGGTGTGATTGGTCACACGCCCAAAGCGCTTGCTAACTATGAACGAACCCCACTTTCTAATATAGTGGGTATAGGAGTTATAATAAATGAAGAGTGAAATGAAAAGTATTTGGAGAGCTAATTCAAAAGTGTTTAGGAGCTACTGGGAGCTCATGATCTACTGGTTGGAGACCCCTAACTTACCGTGGATGAATACACAACCCTCATGATGTGAAACTTTGGCATGGTTTAACTCCAGAATACAACATTCTAACTACATTTATGCCTTTGACAGATGAAAATATTTCTCTCTTGCTGGGAATCACCAAATACAATAACTTGTGCCTGAGCTTCTCTCGTAAACAGAGTACCAGAGAGATTGTCTGGCTTACAGCCACGTCCATATAAGGAAACTTTGTCATGGTTTAACACCAGAATACAACATTCTAACTTCATTTATAGGTCAGAAAAGTGGAAAAAGTATAATGGGTTGCCTTTAAGTTTAAAATAAGTCATTTGGAGAAGCTAACTAGTTGGCTCACTAGCTTGGCGGTGGTGGTGACCAACAGGCACATACCCAAACACCAAAAAAAATCTTGTTAGGATTGTTACTGTTAAACTTTGAACCTCTATGTTCAACCTTTGACCTTGACTGTGACCCCAGCAGCCTCTAGAACTGCCTCTGGTGGGAAGGGTTAGGGGTAAAAGACGTTTAGTTGAGGGGTTAACCCTTATGGAAAAAAAATATTTTGCAGTACATTGGCAAATATAATGCAATGTATTAGGAAATATATTTCCATATATGGGATCTTATGTTTATATTTTCCAATATATTGCAATATATGCATAGATCATATATGTGTATATATTGATACATATAAAAAATATCTTGCGATCAAGACCAAAAAAGGACTATATTTTTACATATATAAAATTGCATATAATTTGGGATATATAAACTCACATATTATATATTTGGATTTAATATATTTCAATATATTGAAAGCGGCAATCATTTGTATATTCTGCAATATATTGCCATATATTGCATGAATATATAATATATGTACAAAAATATATTATTCCATGTATTTATAATACAGTAAACCTCGGATATATCGGAAATTCGCTCACAACGGACAGATAAAAAAGAACCGATTTTTCTGTAATGCATTTCCAATAAAAATTCATTGCATGTATCGGATTTTTTATAACGGATTTCGCCTATTTCGGACAAAATCTCCAGTCCCGTTCCAATGCATTTCCATTAAATTTCCCTCTCATATATCGGATGGCCGCATCGTGGCGCTCCGATTCGCCGAATCGTGACAGGCCGCTATACGACGTCATTTGCAGCGTTTGCAGCGTTGCCTGCGCGTCCAGGTACATTGGAAACATAGTCAAGGAAGTGCCTTTTTATAACGGATAAAATCCGATTTACGCATATACCGGATATAAATCCCATTTATGCGTAAAACGGACATTTTCCGGTATACGCATATAACGGATTTCGCTTATATCAGACAAAACCAGTGGGAACAATTGAATCCGATATATCCGAGGTTTATTGTATATTATGTATTGGAAAATATAATGGAAAAATAATATTATAATATAATACAATATATTTAAAGTAATATATTGATAAATATATTTTCTTTTCGTAAGGGTTATCCGTACGGTTAGTGTTTGCTTTAGGGTCGGCCCTCTTTCTGGATGCATGACCATCTTAAAACAGTTTTTAAAGGGATAGTTGAGATTTATTTTTTACATGAGGTTGTATGACATCCCCGTCAGCAGGTAGTGCATCAACTGTGACTTACCCCTCACTTCAGCCGGGTTCTGGTCACATTTTGGTGATGAGGAACGTACTGTAGTTCCAGTCAGTCAAGAGTTCGGCTTCTCAAAAGAGTCCAAAAAGGCTGATACCAGACAAACCATGTGATAACCTATAAGTATATCTAACCAACTATTTATTTATTTATACTGCCACTGTTTGTGTGTAGATACTGCATGTTGCTCATCAAGTCATGCGCTAAAAAGGATTGGAAACAACAAACAAGGGGGTCAGAAAGGATTTGGTTTAGTGTCAGGACTGAGATTGGATGTTGCATACTCGGTGTTTCCGACTTCTTGCTGTCAACTTTGACCAGCAGGATGAGACACAGAAACGCTGAGAAATCTTGAAGACCAGATCTTGTGCGGATGGTGCGGCTCCTCCAGGTTGTGTTGCGTGGTGGGCAACCATGACCGAAGGCTCGCCTATGAGTTTCCGACCTGATAGGATCCTCACCTCGCCCTAACATCAAGATCGTAGTCAAAATGGCTACCGGCTCATCCTTACAGATGAGGTCACGCAGAAGAGACCGCGATAGAGACAGTTCAGATGCCTCTTGGATGTGTGGTCGGTGAAGAAACCTTGGGGTAGACCTCACACACCGGCCTGGGATTACTTCGATATCCACACTGTGGTTCTCGGAAAGGGGCCAGAGACAGTGTAGTCTGGGCACCCCTGCTACGACTGCTGGCCCCTACAAACAGGATCTGTATGGGAATGCAATTCAATCCAAGCTTCCTGTCTGATGGAAAGTGTGATTTTAGTGGTCCTTTGGTTGGGTCCTTCCTAAAGCCCCCTTAACAAGGGAGTCATTCAGCACTGCCAGCTCTGCTCCTAAATCAGGGAGCGTTCCTTCAATGTAGCTGCACTACACCGCTCCTGGTCTAACAAAAGAAGGAAGTGCAGAGGAGGCAGTGCACAGTCACTGTTTGTCCATTTGGTGCTCAATTTGGATCTTTATGGTTTTGGCGTCCTGTTTACAGTCTTCTTTTCTGCTTCTTCTTTAGCCGACGCTACACATAACAAAAAGGCAGTGACAAAGAACGTAATGGTTGGTTTTCCTTCGTGTTAAAACATCAGACCTGCAACACAAAGGCCAGAAAGGACTTTTGAAGGCATTGAACGCGTCAAGACTGCAGAGAAGTGCACCACCTAAGGCTGCATTCTCAGAAAAAGAACAATATTGCATTTGCTTTTCTTTCTGAGAGTCGACATCAGTGTACACGGACTTCCCTGCAGGGCTTTTCTTTTCCTTTGCTCCGTGCACACATTGTTTCCACTATTCTCTAAAAGCAAATAAATGCATCCCCTGCAGACTCTCAGCAACAGCTTTGATAGGAGAAGAAAACTTCTTTGCACAAACGCTCCTTTTTTTTTAGGCCTTTTCCAAAGACAAACTTGCCCACATCTTCATTTTCGGAGATGGGGAGGATTTTCCGTGTGTGGTGCCAGGAGGCTATTTGATTTGGCACCACTCATGTTTGACTTTAGGTACCAAGAAATGTGTGTGTGTGTGTGTGTGTGTGTGAGGGAGAGAGAGAAGAAGTTCTTTGAAAATGCCACAGAGACCTCCCACACTGCTACACAGATGGAAACTGCTTCAAACTGTGGACAGCTGGCTTAACCGTCCAACACGCTGCTTATTCTTAATTGTTTAACGACTTCTACATCAGTTAACATTTCTTTCGAGAATCATTTAAAGGCATAGTTTGGAATTTTTCACATAAAGTTGTACAAGATCCCCATCAGCACATCATATTAGGCATTTTTGTGTTTCAAAAGTACAGTAAACCTCGGATATATCGGACTCGGATATATCGGATGGCCGCATCGTGGCGCTCCGATTCGCCGAATCGTGACAGGCCGCTCTCCAACGTCATTTGCAGCGTTTGCAGCGTTGCCTGCGTGTCCAGGTACATTGGAAACATAGTCAAGGAAGTGCCTTTTTATAACGGATAAAATCCGATTTACGCATATACCGGCTATAAATCCGATATATGCGTAAAACGGACATCTTCCGGTATACGCATATAACGGATTTCGCTTATATCGGACAAAACCAGTGGGAACAATTGAATCCGATATATCCGAGGTTTACTGTAGTATGTGATAATAAGATCATCACATGGTTTATCTGGTATCAGGCCAGGTATCATGCCCCCAAGTGTCAGTATCAGCCCGAGACCGAAGATACTTACTTACGTACTTATAATAACCTCTAAGTACGTCTGACGTCCAACCTTCAATGTCGGTTTGCTGATTGGCCAATTCTAAATTCAACTTGCATGGTCAAGAGACGGCTTTGGAGTCTACCAATATTATTATTATTATTATCCCGTCTGTGAGTAAACTTAAAGGGCTAACTCCATTCCGGTTTTCAGTTTCTTACTGCAATTTTCAGAAGCACGTCTCTTTTGTAAGTCTTTTATTCTATTTTGTTTTTCTTTTGAAATGTTTGTGCATTCAGGCTTCCTCAGTCGACACCTCATAGGGATCCCATTTCCCTTGAGCATGTTGTTCTTTGACCCTTAATGCATAAATCAGAAGAAATATGCTTCTGTCAAACACGCCCCGTGGTGTACAAGTGTAGAACTTTAGCATAGAAGAATTCAGCTTTTCAGCTTTTCTTTGCAACATGTTGCAAAGTCGACTCAGTGCATAGTCATCTGCTACAAGGAACTAATGCTAACACGGTAGCACATGACCATGGAGCAAGGAAGTGCATTAAATGGCGTGTAACCATCATGTCATAAAGTCTAGTGAAAGGCTCTGCGGTGGAGTAAAAACCAGTTTCCACCACAATATTGGACGGCTCCATTGTTAAATGTTTTTCACCTTGTTTTTGTTATTTCCAATGTCATGATTCCTTTGTCAGCCTGTCAGGAAGCAGGCAGACAATGGCAGCAGCAACTGGATCAGAAATAGCAACAAACCTCCACCTCAGTCCGTCCCAGACGCTAACGCTCGGCAACAAAGCTTCTCGGCACATAAATCATTCATTGTTTGGATGGAGCCTCGGCTGAGCTGCGTCTCATCTGTTTTTATTTGCAATATCAAAAGCAGAGTGAGCGCCGTGACCTCCCTTGGATGTGTTATTTTAGCCAGGAAATCAGCGTCTGCTGTTTGGCACAAGACAAAATATTGGAATTAAAACAAAAATAATACAAAGTCAATCTAATAAAACAATCAGTATTTTCCAGTTTGTATTCCAATAGATCAATTCTGCATATTATATTATAATATAAACATTATAATATATATATATATATATGTAATATAAAATGATATTAGCGTATATATAATAAATATTACAAAGTACATGCCACTTAAAATGTAGGCTGAGGCCTTTACATGATCTATAACCTAAGAAATCAATCCAACATTATTATTATTATTCACAGGTTGCTTCTGGGAAGTTTGGTCAGTATCTTGTCGCATTTCCAAAATCAGATATGGGTGCTTAGGGGAAGGTTTTAGGGTAAGATTCTGATGATGGTAGGATTAGGTTTAGTGTAACCCGCCTGTTTCACACTGCCCATGCTGGGGCTCGAACACGGGAATTTTGGAATGGTAGAGAGAGCAGTGACCGTGCTCAGACCATCAGCCCATTGTTCGGCACAGCTCTTGATGCCTTACCAATGTTCACTTGCACATCCTTTACATTAGGTTAGGGTTGGGGTCTAGATTTAGCTTTAGGTTGGAGTTACGGTTGGGTAGGTAGGGGTTTAGGTTATGGCTGAGGGATAGCGTAATGGGTTACAATTTTGGTTTTGGGTAAGGTTATGGGTTCGAGTTTTTGTGTAGGGTAAGGTTATGTGTTAGGGTTTTGGTTTAGGGTAAGGTTATGTCTTAGGGTTTTGGTTTAGGCTAAGGTTATGTGGTAGGGTAATGGATTAGAGTTTTGGTTTAAGCTAAGGTTATGTGTTTGGGTTTTGGTTTAGGGTAAGGTAATGGATTAGAGTTTTGGTTTAGGGTAAGATTTTGTGTTAGGGTTTTGGTTTGGAGTAGGGTAATGGATCAGAGTTTTGGTTTAGGCTAAGGTCGTGTTAGGGTTTTAGTTTAGGGTAGGCTAATGGACTAGAGTTTTGGTTTAGGGTAAGGTTATGTGTTAGGGTTTTGGTTTGGAGTAGGGTAGGTAAGAGTTTTGGTTTAGGTTTGGTGATGAGAGTAGTGGGATTGGGGTTTCATCTCAATCCTGTGGGGTTAAGCCTTCACGTTAAGGTTTAGCGTAAGGTTGGGGTTGAAGTTTAGGGTTTTGCTTTAGTGCAGCGTAGGGTTCTAGGTCAAGGTTGGGGTTTAAATTAGACTTTAGGTTTAGTTTCGGTTTGCGGTCTTGAGTTTCATTTAGGGTTGGAGTTTAAATTACTGGAGGCTTAGATGAAGGGGATTGTTTGCGTTCAGGACTTGAAGTTTTAGGGTAAGGCTTCGGGTATTGTTGGGGTTTTGTTTCATACGATACCAGATTGTTTAAAATGTGTTTTTCCCAAAATACAAACAAACATTTGATGAAGTCTTATCACTACGAGGCTTGACTTGACATCCAGAGTGGGGGTCTTGTGCACTCTTAAAGGTCAGAAACTCACCCCCCAACCGCCCCTCCCTCCCCCCTTGTGTGTGTGTTTAATACAGCACGTGTCTGCTTGATTAGTTTCTGAATGAGGGGGTGGGGCACATGTCAGCCCCCTCAGCCCACAGACAGGCACAGATGCTGGGGACACGTCCTGCGTGGGATCCCTCTTTTGTATTATTCATCCTCACTGTCACATCCCATTTGGAGTGGTCAGCTGGATGTGATGCAACACACACACACACACACTTGGAAAATGGAAATGGAGTTTGTTGAGCCATCGGGGGTTTTACATGTGTCACAAATGCAGCTCATTTGAAGATTTATTGGGTCTAAGTGTTGCTAGCGAGGATTCTTTTGATGGAGGAATCACGTGTGTGCGTTAATGTGCATGATGCGTCAACTCGGGCAAGATATCAAACCGTAGCGTTGCACACGTGCACCCCAGCTGGGAGCTTGCACGTATGTTTTATTGATGAGAAGAAGAGGAAGCGTGTATGAAGGAGGCGAGTACAACAAAGGTCTCGGTGAAGACTACACTGGAGCGCTGGAGCCAACCACATGGAGCCAACCACATGAATGACAAAGTATGCCACGCTCGTGGGGAATGTCCGCCGCTTGGCCAACGTTTCTTACTCATCGGCTATTTCGCGTGCTTGGAGCTTTTGTTTGCGTTTAGTCTTTGAAAAGAGGCGCGTGTGCTCATGCGCTGATGATGGTGTGTTTGCAACTCAAAAGGGGTTGTGTTGTTCCAACAATACAAAACGCAAACACGCAAATAGTTGGGACGGGAATTAGCATATTTGACTCACAACGGTCTCCTTTTTTTCTGCCTCATCAGTCCGTGATGGAGACCGGGGGTCTCAATTTACCTGGGGGCCACTCGAGCTAGGGTCTGGGTGAAGCTGGGTTATATATATACAGTGCATCCGGAAAGTATTCACAGCGCTTCACTTTTTCCACATTTTGTCATGTTACAGCCTCATTCCAAACTGTATTAAATGAATCTCTTACCTCAAAATTCTACACAAAATACTCCATTATGACAATGTGAAAAAGTTTTTTTTTTTGACTTTTTTTGAATTTATTAAAAATAGAAAACTAAGAAATCACATTTACATAGGTATTCACAGCCTTTGCCAGGAAGGATACAGAAAAATTTCTGCTGCTTTGAAGGTCCCAATGAGCACAGTGGCCTCCATTATTCGTAAATGGAAGACGTTTGGAACCACCAGGACTCTTCCTAGAGCTGGCCGGCCTTCTAAACTGAGCGATCGGGGAAGAAGGGCCTTAGTCAGGGAGGTGACCAAGGCCCCGATGGTCACTCTGTCGGAGCTCCAGCGTTGCTCTGTGGAGAGAGGAGAGCCTTCCAGAAGGACAACCATCTCTGCAGCAATCCACCAATCAGGCCTGTATGGTAGAGTGGCCAGACGAAAGCCACTCCTTAGTAAAAGGAACATGGCAGCCCGTCTGGAATTTGCCAAAAAGCACCTGAATGACTCTCAGACCAAGAGAAACAAAATTCTCTGGTCTGATGAGACAAACATTGAACTCTTTGGTGTGAATGCCAGGTGCCATGTTTGGAGGAAACCAGGCACTGCTCATCACCAGGCCAATACCATCCCTACAGTGAAGCATGGTGGTGGCAGCATCATGCTGTGGGGATGTTTTTCAGCAGCAGGAACTGGCAGACTAGTCAGGATAGAAGGAAAAATGAATGCAGCAATATATAGAGATATCCTGGATGAAAACCTGCTCCAGAGGGCTCTTGTCCTGCTGAAAAATGAACCTTCGCCCCAGCCTGAGGTCAACGACCCGAAGCACACAGCCAAGATCTAATTAATTTAATACAGTTTGGAATGAGGCTGTAACATGACAAAATGTAGAAAAAGTGAAGCGCTGTGAATACTTTCCGGATGCACTGTATGAGTTTATATATCCCAAATTATATGCAATTTTATATATGTAAAAATATAGTCCTTTTTTGGTCTTGATCGCAATATATTTTTTATATGTATCAATATATACACATATATGATCTATGGATATATTGCAATATATTGGAAAATATAAACATAAGATCCCATATATGGAAATATATTTCCTAATACATTGCATTATATTTGCCAATATACTGCAATATTTTTTTTTTCCATGAGGGTAATAATGTTAAAAAGAACATTTCTAAGGTGGTAAACAAGTTGTCTGTGCTCTAACTCCCCAAATATTCCATTTCCAAGTCAGGGACCCTACTTGGTGGTAATGCACTCATCATGGTGGGATCTGGAATCTGGAATCCATGAAGTTGCACACGCCACAGCAGGAGAAAAAAGAAAAAGCTTGTTTTGATGGGAATAAAAGTGGCTTGTGGCTTGGTAACCACAGGAAAATGTGGCTCTCAGGTTTGAAACCAGTTTAGAATCCCTGTCTTGTTGCCACTCTTTCGGTCTAAGAGTGCCGAATAGACAAGATACATCTTTTTAACTCATTTTAACTCGTTTGAACTTACTCTGATAATGTCATGTTTTATAAATCCCAACATCCCATCCTACCAACATACTGTGTTGATACAGTAGCTCTTTCATGGGTTTTTGTCCTGGGAAACATGAGAGAAGTCGGCCCCGTGGCCCCTTCAGGGAACAAGGTCATATGAGGATGCCAAAGTAGTAGATGACGTAGATCGACGTCCTACAAACGCGATGGTTTGATTGTGACGGTTCGCCTGACAGTCCTGACATGAGAAGCTGAGAATGATTTGTCTTTTGTCTTTCCTGAGCAGTACACTAAAGTACTTTGATATCGCCACTGAACATTCAGGAAGCGTAAACCCTGATATCACTGGTTGGGTTGCGCAATACGGCAGAGGATGTTAGAGCAGTAATAAAACCAGCAGTAGTAGTATCAACAGTAAATAGTATCAACAGTTACGATATGAACAGTAAATAGTATCAACAGTAACGATATCAACAGTAATATCAACAGTAAATAATATCAATAGTAGATAGTATCAACAGTAATGATATCAACAGGAAATAGTATCAACAGTAATATCAACAGGAAATTGTATCAATATAAAAGCAGTAACGATATCAACAGTAAATAGTATCCATATTTCTATGGATACTATTAGTATCATCAGTAACAATATCAACAGTAAATAGTATCAACAGTAATGATATAAGCAGTAACAATATCAACAGTAAATAGTATCAACAGTAATGGTATCAACAGTAACGATATCAACAGTGAATAGTATCAACTGTAAATAGTGTCAGTAGTAACGATATCAATAGTAAATAGTATCAACAGTAACGATATCAACAGTAAATTGTATCAACAGTAACGATATTAACAGTAAATAGTATCAACAGTAACAATATCAACAGTGAATAGTATCAACAGTAATGATATCAACAGTAATGATATCGACAGTGAATTGTATCAACAGTAACAATATAAGCAGTAACGATATCTACAGTAAATAGTATCAACAGTAACGATATCAACAGTGAATACTATCAACAGTAACAATATCAACAGTGAATAGTATCAACAGTGAATAGTATCAACAGTAACGATATAAGCAGTAATGATATCAACAGTAACAATATCAACAGTAACATTAACAGTAAATATTATCAACAGTAATGATAAAAGCAGTAATGATATCAACAGTAAATAGTATCAACAGTAACGATATCAACAGTGAATAGTATCAACAGTAACGATATTAACATTAAATAGTATCAACAGTAAATAGTATCCATAGAAAATGGTATCAACAGTAACGATATCAACAGTAAATAGTATCAACAGTAAAGATATTAACAGTAAATAGTATCAACAGTAAATAGTATCCATAGAAAATAGTATCAACAGTAAATAGTATCCATAAAAAATGGTATCATCAGTAACGATATTAACAGTAAATAGTATCAACAGTAAATAGTATCCATAAAAAATGGTATCAACAGTAACGATATTAACAGTAAATAGTATCAACAGTAACGATATGAACAGTAACAGTATGAACAGTACATAGTATCAACAGTACAGATGTGAACAGCTTGCTCCACTTGCTCCACTTGTGCTCCATCCAAACCAAAGGCTTCCACATTCCCGAGGCCCCTCCCTGTTTAGCTAGCTTTTAGCCTTGTTCATTTTCTCTCTTTTGTTATTCCTGCTTGGCCTCTCTCCGCCAACTGTCTGTAACTGATGGTCATTCCGAGAAACTTCCCTTGCCATCCATTCCCAAATGTTCTCTATGGGACGCCAAAGGGGAAGATACGGGATGCTCCAAAGGAGGGATGTTCCTCTCTTTCTGCCCTCACCTTGACACCCCACCCGCCCTACTTTGGCCAGAAGGTGCTCATCGATCCACCCTCAATGGTGCAGGCGTGTGTTCCCCTTGGAAAAGGTGAAGGGATGTTGCTTGTTCAATTCCCGTGCTGGGGGAGACCCCAGCTGGGGGCCCGGGGATGTTTGGTGCTCAAAGTCTGTCCGTTCCACTTCGGTGCCTCCTTTCTTACCAGCTAACCAAAAGCCCAAAGTGACCCCCTCCCATCTCATGGCAGTTTGCCCCCCCCCCCCCCCACCTCCGCCCCTCCGTGGTTTGTTTTATGCGACCTCTGATGTTCTTTTGTCTGCGAGCCGACTTTCAAACGTTGGATTTATTCCTGTCGCTTGTGTTTGAAATTGCTCGCTTTGCACGTTTTGCATGACAATGACGGCCATTGATTGACTGGCTCCCACTCACCCCTGCTGGCCGCCGACCATCACCAACCCCCCCCGGCCCCCCTTTTACCAGAGAGGCACGTTTCATCTATTTTCTGCGCTTCTTTGTCTTAAAGGAAGCTTTGATGAGCGGCCGCAGCCCCGCTGACACAAACACGACACGCTCAGCTGCACATGATGTCACCGCTTCGCTCGTCTACGTCCAATTAACACCAGACCCCCCCACCCCACCCCCCACTCGCATCTCATGGCTCAACTTTTGCTAGCATGTCCTCCATCTATGAGCTACTTCTGTTCCTACCATGCCAGTTTTAGTGGAAGTTGTGACTTATAGTCGTCCCTCGTTTATTGCAGTCATTGGTTCCAGACTCCACTACGATAAGTGAATTTCTGCAAAGTAGGATTCAATGTTAATAAACCTAATATTTTGGACGTTAGAGCATAGAAAACCTGTTTATGACTGCCTAAATACTAGTTTTAATGTGATTGGAGCCCTCTACACATGAAATAGCACCCCTATAGTCACTTTTACATTCCAATTCTTTGTTCACATCACATGACCCAGGCTGTGGGATCTCTGCAGGGACATACCAGATGCTACCGGCGCTAGCATAGCCTTGACAATTTACTTATTCTAAACTTTAAAAAGTGTTTCAGTTGAAATGGGAATGGAAGACAAAAAAGGCAAAAACTTTTAACAGAACAGAAGAAGAGGAGAACCTTTTTTTACACTCAATCCCAGCCATGGCATGTCCGTCTCAGCCATGGCATGTCCGTCTCAGCCATGGCATGTCCGTCTCAGCCATGGCATGTGGGCTCGGCTCTGCTGGCTCAGTAGCCAATCTCCATGCGGTGTGAAAGGTAACATTACTGACTAGACATTCTTCATAAATGTTCTTCTTTATTCCCATAATAACTTTCATTTAATCAATTTTCCCAAAATTACAATTCTGTTTCCTTTTTGTCCCTTTTAATAATTCAACCCGATACTACGAAAATAAACCACCCTCAAAATAAAATTGCGACCTTTTTTGTGTTCAAAAACTTTTATAAATTATTATAATTAATAATATAATAATATAATAATAATAAATATAATAATTTTATAAATTATTTAAATATTCTGATTTCATTCTCATAATTTTTTTCAACGTTTTCTGCTACGTAATTTCCAAAAATGACATTTTTATTTTGTTTTATTTAGCTTAATATCACGACTTTCATTAAAAAAAGTTTTTTTTAACATTTTCTTCCTTTAATATTTCAACTCTATGCTACTAAAATGAGATTATTGATTATAATGACATGAATGACCAGAATTACTAGTTTATTCTCAAAGGTTTTTTTTTCCTTGTTAGAATATTTTTGCTAATATTTGGACTTTATTGCTGTCAAGTACAACTGTTTTTTTTTATTCCAATGATAGCAACTTTCTTGTTGTAGATGTTTGTATTAGAACATTAATTTTGTCTCATTTTCCAAAAACTTTATTTTCTTTTGTTTTGCATAATAATACAACTTTAAAAAAAACGTGTTTTTTTCCTTTTAATATCTCAAATCAATGCCAGTAAAATTTTTCTCCTTAATATTATGAGTTTATTCCCGTAAAATTTTATTTTTCTTTTTTCACAACCATTTTTTAAATGACAATTTTGTGTTCTTTTGTTTCTCAAAAGAATACATGTTAAAAAAGTTAAATCATTAAAAAATCCTTTAATATTTCAACTCGATGCTACTAAAATGAGATTATTGATTAATGACATGAATGACCAGAATTACCAGTTTATTCTCATAGTTTTTTTTTAATATTTTAAATATTTGTAAATATTTTTGCTAATATTTGGACTTTATGTTTTTTTTGTTCCAATGATAGCAACTTTCTTGTAGATGTTTGCATTAGAACTTTAATTTTGTCTCATTTTCCAAAAATGACAACATTATTTTCTTTTGTTTTGCATAATAATACTTTTTAAAAAACTTTTTTTTCTTTTAATATTCCAAATCAAAGCCAGTAAAAATGTTCTCCTTAATATTATGAGTTTATTCCCGTAAAATTTTATTTTTCTTTTTTCACAACCATTTTTTTAAATGACAATTTTGTGTTCTTTTGTTTCTCATAAGAATACATGTATTTAAAAAATTCTTTAATATTTCAACTCGATGCTACTAAAATGACCCATATAATATTACCAGTTTATTCTCGTAAAATTGCAACCTTTTCTTGTTAGAATACTACTTTTTTCTCTGTATTAATTTTAATTACTTTAATTTTTCCAGCTTTATCCATATTAATTTTATTCTAGTAATGATGACTTTATTCTCTTAACATTATAACTTTTTCCGCAACTCTCCCAAACTCCAACTTTATTCATTTTGTTTTGTTTCTCATAATATGACATCAATAAAATCGATTTTTATGCTTTAATATTTCAACTTGATGCTACTACAATGACCCTCAAAACATAATATTATCATGTTAATTCTGGGTAAATGTTACCCTTTTTTCCTTTTAATATTTGAACTTTGAACTCTTGTACAATGACAGCCTTTTTTCCAACTTTGTGTTGGAAATCTCATATCTCAACTTTATGCTATTCAAATATTTTGCCTCATATTATGATGCTATTTTTGTAAAATTACTTTTTTTTCCTATCTGAAATATTTTGACTTTATTCTTGTCAAATTACTTTTGATGTTCCATTTGAGCTCCAGAAAAAAAGAGGCCATTTTCATAAAGAGATGACATTTATTTAGGAGGTAACAGACGCTCATCAAAATTAAGTTAGAAAACAGATTTGAGACGACCAAACAAAGGGTTAAGACAAAGATTTAAAGTTAAGACAATGAAGACTGTGCAAATACAAATAAAAAAACTAGGATTCTTATTAAGAAAATAGATTTCAGTGGATACTGAAATCTATTGTAAGATGCCCAGTGACGCATACAGTAGCTATAAATAAGATGTTTTTTTTAAAAGTCAGGTTTTGGCAGTGTTGGTGTTTTCAGTCCGACTGCCCGTGACAGGAAGAACACTTTGAAATGTCTTCTCTAAACAACAACAGAAAAACCTTTTGTCAGGAAAGGATACATTCATACAAAGAGAACATGATTCAAAACCAGTAGAAAAATATACACAACCCTGAGACGAGCACACCAAAACCTCTTCTCTCGCTCTTGCCAGCTTATTTCATGACTTCAGGAGGACCAAGATGCGTCCAAATAGTCGAAGAACGGCGCTCCGAGCACAAAAAAAAGAATTCTTCTTTGCTTCCACAGCAAAACGCTGATGGATTCAGTCAGCAGTTCGATGCAAATACAGTGGAACCCTTTTAAGTCCAAGGAGCAGCTTGTCATTGTCGTTGCTGGTACTCCGTGTCGCCTTTTTTCTACTGAATGCCACTCCTACAACGACCGGCCATGGGGCCAAAGAAAGCTGCCAGTGTCAGCGATTTCATAAAAAGTGTCAGAAACACGACTGAATTCAGGAAATAACACATTTTGTACTTATTTTGTACTGAATGTGACTGCTAAATAACACCCCATGGGGCCAAGGAAAATTGTGAGTGCAAGCAATCCAAAGAGGGCGAGAAGCACTACTGAATTCATTTTTTAACTGAATGAGAAATGACCTGCCATGGAGCCAAAGACAGTCCCAGCAATTTGGTAACTAAGGTGAGAAACCCGATTTAATACGAAAATACCCATGAACAAAAGTCTAAAAAAAAACTAATTACACTACAATTTTTTTCATAATATTTTAAGAAAAATTCTTGACGAGAACCAAAGTACTGCTGTTATTTTTGTCACCAAAAAATGAAATGTATGAAACTGAGTTAGCTTATGTGAGAGGAATCCAGGTTTGGACTACGATGCTTTTACTCTGAAGCTTACTTTGCACTGAACAGGAAGTGCTGGAATCGTGGTTTGGTGCTGCTTAGCTTTTCATAGAAATGAGCCCAGCCGAGGACATGAGTTGGTGGTCTTAAACGGGTCCCACTGCGCTCAATAAGTTAAGGATCCCTCCTTCTTGTGCCTCTTCCAATGGGGGGGGCATGGGAAAGACACACAAAAAGACACAGCGAGTAAACACATCCTGCGGGGGGGAAAAAGGGCGCAGAAGACGCTCTTTCAGTCTTTTACTTTCCAGGAATGGAGTCAAGTCCAAAGGCCAAGGATATCAGGAATACCAGCAGGGAACAATCATCCCGGTCGCCGTGGTCACCATCTGTGTGGAAAGAAGCGGAGACAAGGAGATTAAAGTTCTGGTCGGGTGGACTTGGGAGGCTGCGTGACGACCCCGGGAGGGCGCATGACCACCGAAGCATGCGGAGAACACGCCAGCTCGTCAAAAGGGACGTCTTGTGCGGGATTAGCATGTAGCATTAATGGGCTAAGCCGCTCCAAACAGTCAAGAAAAGCAAAACATGAGACTCAGATGTCTGAGAATCACCTCTAACCAGCACAACTTCCCATTTCATTGTAGTATACAGCCGGAAGCTGGAAAAAACAAGCCCCACTGAAGGCATCCGTTAGAACAAGCTAAAGTCCAAAGTCTGTAATAACCAGAAAACTAAAAAAAAAGGGAAAACTGTTATGAAAATATTGACAGAAAAAAGTCACAATTTAACAAGGAAATAAATAAATTAAAATACTTCATAAATAATTAAAATATAATAAAAATGAATTAAAAATATTTAAAATAATCCACAAATGATTTTAGTAGCAGATATATATGAAATATTAAAGAAAAAAGGTTTTCTGCCATATTTACATATTTTACTGTTCATGAATATGGATTGCCCCTTTGAAATAATTACAATACAAAAACAAAAATAGCATTTTAGAAAAAAATACTTTTTTCAAATTAGGTTGAAATATTATAATATGAAAATAAAGTCAGAATTCTATGAGAACATTTTCCAGAGGAAAGGTGAAATGTTCAATAATAATCAATAAATAATCAATAAAAAAAGAAAAGAGAATTAAAGAAAAGTTCAATTTTTGCTAAATTAGGTTGCAGGAAAAGTCAGAATAAAATGTAGATAAAATATTAAAAACTAGATTTATTTTTTCCACAGATTAGAGGAGAAGGAAGACTGAATATGTGGAAAAATTTAACAAAAACAACAAAAATGGCACAAAAAAAGAGCAAAAAGTGACTAACTGATGAAATCATTCAATACCAAAGACGTATTTATATATTATATACATATATATTTACTTATTTACTTTACTATTGGTGTCGTTGTTTACATTTTTCAGCTGTCACAAAAGAAATATATTTGTGTCAAAGTTATGCTTGATATGCATCTTTTCCCTTTTTTAGTCGGTAACTGACATTCATTCCTGAAACGTACCCATTTTCTACTGTTGATTACTAAGGAACGGAAAAGGGTAGAAACAAACTTTTGTTTTCCCATGAGGCTAATCTTTCTTTTGGTCAGTTCCATGTTCTAGGTTCCACCATGGAACACAATCTGTGTGCCTTGAAAGATCAGTCCAAATGGTCTAAAATGGCCGCCACTGAAGGGGCTCCTCACATGTATATAACAATACTGTATACTGTATATACGTAACTTCTCAGCATATTTACAGTACATCATAAAATATACTTTCACTTTCTACTGTGTGACCCTTGCTAAAGGTCAAAAATGTGTTCCTTTTTCTTTATAATTAAGTCATTAATAATTCAATTAACTTCCTAGTTAAAAATACTCATCTTTTTGATTCATTGGATGTCCTTCAGTTTTCGTCAAAGCTTAAGGGAGGAATTAACAAAAGTACAGCTACCATCATATAACAACTTCAATAATGACTTGGAGTGCATGAGAAAGTAAATGAACATTTACAGAGCCAATGATGTCATGGTGGCAAATGTTAGTATTCCCTGGACTTGTGTTAAATATTTGGCGTCTGTGATCTCCAGCTGCTACCTCAAGACCGCCTTGGTGGCGTTTTCGAAGAGAGAAAACGATGTTGATTTCACCTAATTAGCATATTTAGGGGCGACAGCACTGCCAAGGGAGGTCTTTTGGGACCACAAACCACTTGAAGAAGACGTAAAGCTAGATCATCATCGCTGGGTCACCCCCGTGATCTGCCTGGGTGCACGCCGAGGTGAACGCTTCCAAATGGGAAGCTAATAGGACTTAAAGGCATTAGCTAACATCCTA